>NC_134508.1:7710881-8447005 GCF_027942865.1 Odontesthes bonariensis | reverse complement strand
TCCACACCTTTAGTGGTGCGATGCCTAATTTTAATCCGGTCCTTTCAGCCTTTTAATTAAGAGTACACGACACTTCTTTTGGGATAAATATCTTCTGACCTTTTTGCATGTCCTGTGATTGCTCACGATCCCTCTTTCCCAGACAGCTCGGATGCACATCCTTCTGTTCTCCCCCCGCTCTTCACTTCATCTCCTCGATTCTCTTGCTGTCGTCTGTTTTTTGGTGTGTGGATACTGCGGAAAAAGTACTTTATTCAACTCTGGATTGACATCGCTCCAGCTTCCCCTCTGGGACAACAACTGTTTCTGATCGCTGCCTGAATGAGAAAAAGATGGAGAAAAAGTGGGAGCCCGTCAGGGGACTTCTCGTCCAGAAAGGCAAAAAAAAAACAAAAAACATTTATGAACGAGGAACAGGAGGATGTAAAGAAGACAGAGAGGGGAAATGGCAGGAATTTGGGCAGATGTGGAGGCTGGAGGGAGAAAACAGAAGAATGAAAAACATAGCCTGAAATGCAGAGAAGTACGGAAGCCCTAAACCGCCATCGGTACATACATTTCATTCCATCCGTTTTCCCGTGATTGCGAGATAATTAATTCGAGATCTCGAGAAAACAATGAGCGTTTTCGTTTTAAATGATAACGGCACCTCTAGTGCATCATTCGGTAACCATGGAGACGGCCTGGTCCCCTCAGCTGGTCACTGATGAAGTTGACTGTTGAGAATGAGGAGTTGTCGTCATAGTACAGAGCCCCGCCCCTATCCGCCATGTTGGCAGGATGCTAGCGTGAAAACGCCATTCTCTCCGTTCGTTTACAGTGTACGCGTGTGTTTTTAAATCAGTAGGTTTAAACGGTGCGCAATTGAAAGAACATGCCTGGAAATCACTGCTGTGTGAAGAACTGTTCCAGTACCTCACACAATACGTTTGGGAAACATAGGAGCAACGAAATACATTTTTTAAGTTTCCTAAATGGATGCAGCATCAGGGAGAGCAGGCGTCTGACCTGACGAGGAGACGCCGGGTTGCCTGGCTGGCTGGACCTTACTTTCGATTGCACCCCTTCGTCGATGAGAGTGTGTTCTCTGCATTTTCACTCGGGTACGTTCTCTAAAAATCTCTTTATGTTGTTGTCTCTTAAAGCTACGAAGTTACCTTATGTTGTTGCAACCGTTGTTTTACCGTTGCTGCCTAGCTAACTAGCAAACTGTTGCCTCTTCGAAAATGAATGTTAACTACCCCCTAATGTGGCTAATGTGTTAATGTGTACCCCTTCACCCCTTTTGTCATACCATGAGCAGCGTTACCCTCTCAGGCTTTATCTTTATTTAGCATGTGTTCTGTGATGGGTTTGCCATTGATTGCATAGATTTTTTTCATAAACTATTTATTCTGTTGTAGGTAAGCCATCATATGAGATGTTGGAGAACCATCCTGACTGGACACCATCCCTGCGATTAGGCCACAGTGATGTTAAAGAGACAGATGTAGCGCGATATCAGCGGCAGGTACAGCGCAGGACCCAGCATCAGCAGGATCACTGAGGTGTAAACGCCTGTTGAGCTGCAGTCGAGCCGGCCGTCTCCTTAAATGACGCCGGCTGATATGAAAGTTATCTCTACAAGACAAACAAATTGTGAACACATAAAACACATAAACAGGGGCGGACTGGGGAGAAAAAGTGGCCTCGAAAACCATCGGTAAATGAACTCGTTACCTCGAGAAAACCATCAGAAAAAAAGTTTCTACGTACCACGTCCGCTCTGGGCTTCCGTAGAGAAGGGATAAAAAAGAAAAAGCAAATTATAAAATACAGTGGAAGGAAGGGGATTGTGGTTGAAAGGTTAACAGAGAGCATATAAGACAGAAAGAGCGATCAGACGGGGTAAAAAAATGCTGAAGAGCCCTCTTTCCACCCCTCTTCCATGTCTCCGTGCAGGAAACGCGGTGAGCTGTCTCTTGTCAGCTGCGTTAGGAAGCTGATAACTCGCTCCAATCTGTCACAGCTCTCATTACCGTCTACCTCCCGCACTCTGAGACAGAGCGGAGTACAGTAGGAGGGATGCACGGGACGTGAAGACGGGGAAAATTAAACATCAGGAAAAAGAGACATCAGGAGGAAAGAACAGAATAAAAAAAAAGTTTGTCCTTTAATTATTCTGTCTCCTCCTACTAACACAGCCATCCCATCTTAATTTATTCCTCTGCCTCGTACAGCTTTCCTCTTTCCCCTCCATTCTTTGCCCCCCCGCCCTCTCCACCCTCCACTCAGGCTGAAACCAGTTGGTGTCTTCTGACTCTACTGGACTGAACTCGGTTCATTCCCTTATCAGTCTGAGCTGCAGCTGACTGCGTGCCATCCAGCCTTTCTGAGCTGGCCATCAACACTCGACAGGAGCAGATGCCAGCGGAGGAAAGTTAGGGCTCAGTGTAACACTGCTGCCCCCTATAGACAAGGCAAGGCAAGGCAAGGCATCTTTATTTATATGGCGCATTTCATACCACAGGCAACTCAATGTGCTTTACATAAAGACTAGGCATTTAAAAGAACAGCATAAAGCAGCATAAAAACAAGCAATTTAAAGAGAATAAAAAAAATATAATGAAAATTAAAACACAGTTAAAAGCAATCAAAGAAGAGTGGAAAAAGGAAAATATAAACTCAACCAAATGCACACCGAAAGAAATGTTTTTAACCTGGATTTAAAAGTGCTTACAGTAACACACGCTGTCTCCTGTACAGGGGACTCTCTGCAAGCCCGGTTTTTATTTGTCAAACAAGGAGCATTTTGTTCATTAATTACATGGGACTTTCTGTTGTTAGCTGGGGGGCTGGAGCTAACTTATTGACACCAACAGCAGTGATGAATACTTACTCTTGAAAAAAATTCGTATATCCATTTTTTGGGTCTGTGTGCTCCGCTCCTACCCAGGCTCCGCCCTCGCAGTGACGCAACACCTTCGGCTCTGCTATACTTACTCAGGCAAACTGCTCATTCAGGTGGATTCGAGTTCCCGAAAAAATGGGAACTCCACCCACTTTGTCGGGAAGCAATCAACTTTGAGCAGCGCCAACGGCCCAGGGTAGAGGCGTGTTCAAGGTAGTGACGTGGTTGAACTGCCACTCAACCCATGGATTGTACACGGAAGCGCTTCATTCAATATCAACATGGAGCAGCGTCAAGCTTTTGACACTGCTGTAGATGCTGTAATGAAAGTGTTCGACGGGAGATTCTCGTTAAAAATCGAGCAAAGAACAGCCCTTGAATCATTTCTTGACAGGAAAGACGTTTTCGCCTTGCTCCCTACTGGCTTTGGTAAGAGTTTAATCTACCAGTTAGCCCCGCTGGTAGCTAAATCATACGTCAGAGGAAAGAGTGGTGTGATTGGCTTAAGCTTAGGCACAGCCTTTTCTGGCCACAACCAGTAGCAACCCGAGGGAGGCGGGTTGACCAGGCCATTTCGAATCATATTCGTTATGGTCTTGGTCAGACCAGAATCTCGAAGAGATTTGAAAGTCTATGTTAATCAGGCTACTCCGCTCCCGGTACACATGATGTAGATACCCAGGTGCCGAGACGAGTGCAACCTAGGTTGCAGGGAAAACGTGGACTGGATTTCAGTGATGTGGGCGTGCTCTATGAACAAGTGGAATGGATTGGATAACGATGCACTGACCCTGACTCTCCACCTTTCACTATAGGGAAACTAAGATTTATGATAATATTTAAGTTAATAATGACTGGTTGTATGATTATTTATTTAAACTCATATTCTGGCCACATTATATTGAATTTGTCTGCATTTTTTTATAAAAAAAAAAAGAAAAAGAAAATTAATACATGAACATAAAATTATTTAGGGAGGCTTAAGACTGAAGCCCCCCTAAAATAGGCCTAATGACGCCATTGCTAAACTGGTTCAAAACATACTTAGAGAACAGGAAGTACCATGTGTCAATAGGTAACTTTACATCTGAGCAGACAAGAATCACATGTGGAGTTCCCCAAGGTTCCATCCTGGGACCTCTTCTGTTTAACATCTACATGTTCCCACTGGCACAGATTATAAAAAACAACAGACTAAACTACCATAGCGATGCAGATGACACGCAGATATATATTACAATGTCACCAGGAGATCGAGGCCCTGTACAGGCTCTTGGTAAATGCATTGAGGAGATTAAAGCTGCAGTCTGCAACTCTTTTTCAAGCATAATGCCTGGAACTGTCCGGGGATTCTGAAAGTAGTACATTAAATACCCCAATACAAAAAAAAAGAGTTCTCTAGGTCCCCTATATGTCCCGCTAGGTCCCTCCAAAGCCAGCAGGTTTGTTTACAAAATTGCAGACCGGACCGGTAAAAGGTAACCAATCAGGTTACGAGCTGGGCTCTGCTGCCTGTCAATCACCGATTGTGCACGCGCGATACAAGGTAGGCTCGTCCCCACGCTTATTTATCTGGACTATTGAACTTCATTACGGGCTAGTCTACTTACTGTGTCTTCCATGATCGCAAATGACAGGTGAGTTGATGAATGAGGAGTCGTGTAGGCGTATCTGGCGTGCACGTCTACGTGCACGGGTTCTCATGTGTTTTGAAGGGGCGGGACAGGAAGTTGAATAACTTTTTATTTTTCGGTTAAAAAAATAAGCATTTCTTGCATTTTGCGACTACGGAGGTCACCGTTTTCAACTTCAAGCGTTCTGATAGATCATGTAAACTCTTAAAATGCCAAAAAGTAGGACTTTACGTATGACAACAACAAATCTTGCAGACTGCAGCTTTAAGGACTGGATGTGCCACAACTTTCTCCCGCTAAACAAAAACAAAACTGAGGTAATCGTCTTTGGAGCCAAAGAGAAACGATTACAGGTCACCACATAACTTCAATCTATACACCTAGAAACTACCAACCAGGCCAGAAATCTGGGTGTAGTGATGGACTCAGTCTTAAATTTGGAAAAAAAACTCATTAAGGCAATAACAAAGTCAGCATATTATCACCTTAAGAATATATCAAGGTTAAATGATCTGATGTGTCAGCAGGACCTGGAAAAACTAGTCCCTGCATTCATCTTTAGTAGGCTTGATTACTGTAACAGCATCTTTACAGGTCGACCTAAAAAGTCAGTTAGACAGCTGCAGCTTATTCAGAACTCTGCTGCCCGAGTCCTCACTGAGACCAAAGAAGTGGACCCCATCAGTCCAGCTCTGAGGTCTTTACACCGGCTGCCTTTCCATCAGAGGATAGACTTTAAAGTTCTGATGCTGCTCTATAAAGCTCTGAATGGTCCAGGACCAAAATACATCAGTGACCTCCTGACCAGTGGTGTCAAAAGTACACACATTTGTTACTTAAGTAGAAGTATAGATACTGCAGTTTAAAAACACTCTGGTAAAAGTTGAAGTATCAACTTGACCTCTTTACTATGTGCTCCAAAACCTACTTAAAGTATAAAAGTATAAAGTAACCTTTAAATAAAGAATATATACATATTTTTTTTTTAAAAAAACCCACAAAAAGGTAGATGCCACTATATGAATTGCAAGCTTAATTTGAAAACTGATTAGTTCTACACGTGGGTCTTCGGTGTGCAGAGTTTGCATTGCATTTTCCACGAGTCATTTTTGCACCCGACAATTTTTCGAAAAATTCTTTGAGATAGGGCCAAGGATGAGGAAGGTCTTGTTGGTCTCCGTCTCCCGATACGCTCTCGCCTGTGTCCGACCTTTTAGACATTTTGCCATCTTTTTCTGAATTCGACATTGTGGCGTGGCACACACTTCGCGCAGCTTCGCGTTTGCAGTTTTTAGAACACCTGCTTGCTTCTGACGAATGACGATTTCCTTGTGTGTCAGCACAAATTTGACGAATAGCCTAACCGATGAGTGTTTGCGTTATATGATTCATTCAATTACACTCGTTCTCACTAGGTGTGGATGGCGCCACTGACGTGAAATACATAATCATTAAACTGAAGCCAAGAGTTGCAAAAAAAAAAAACTGAAGCCAAGAGTAACGAGGTTTTTTTGAAAATGTAAGGAATAGAAAGTACAGATATTTGTGTGAAAATGTAATGAGTAGAAGTCAGAAGTAGGCAGAAAAATAAGTAATGGAGTAAAGTACAAATACCTAAAAAGTGTACTTAAGTACAGTAACGAAGTATTTGTACTTCGTTACTTGACACCTCTGCTCCTGACCCAGTATGAACCTTCCAGACCCCTCAGCTCATCTGGATCCGGTCTTCTATCAGTTCCCAGAGTCAGAACCAGACATGGAGAAGCTGCCTTCAGCTTCTATGCTCCACATGTCTGGAACAAACTCCCAGAAAGCCTCAGATCAGCTGAAACACTCAGTGTGTTTAGGTCCAGGTTGAAGACACACCTATTTTCAGCTGCATTTGAATAAAGCTCCAAATCTGAAGCTTGAGTTTCAAAACTTAACTACTTATTTTAACTACTGGTTTTATCTATTGTTCTTATTTCTGTCTTTTTTGTTTAAATTTTAAATCATGCTTTTTATTTCTACTGTTTAAATGTCTCTGTAAAGCACTTTGAATCACCTTGTTGTTGAATTGTGCTGTACAAATAAACTTGCTTCGATACCCTGACCTCTTCTCACTAATGTGAAGCCTTTAAGATCTGTTCCAACTGGTTAAATATATGCGAGAGGGAAAGGAGGGAAAGTCTCGTTGTTTTTTTGTACCATCAGCTCGCTCATGTTAGCCGTTATCACTGCTGGACATAGCACAAACAGAACTGATAGGAGGCAACAAGAGATTCTGTGTTGCAGGAAAGTATTGAATTACCTTACAGCAGGAGTTAGAAGCACTGCATTAGCTGTGGTTAATACCCTAGAAAACACAGTCTTGGACCAAAGTCTGTCCACCATGGACATAATGTTTAAACATTTCTGTTTGACATGTGTTTTCTATTTCAAAAAACCTCTTTTCTATTTATTTCCCATGTCGGTTGATCGAGTGAAAGAAAGAAAACCAGAGTCCACGATGAGATAAAAACACATGGGATTGAACTGTTGTACCACAATAAAGAGCCTAATATGTCAAAGCAAAAAAATAACATAAGGCGGTTGCAAATAAAAAGCACACATGCTCCCAAAAGATTGATTAAATTGCCAACCACTGAGATGGGTGAAGTGGAAGAAAATAGAGAAGAAAATCAAAATGAAGAATGATGGAGGGCAAAGAATACAGCAATTAGGAACAGTTCAGAAGGAAACGAGTGTGTGCTGACTCCGGAGAAACAGAATCAACACCAGGTCCACTCGTCCATGATGAACACTGAACTTTACTCGTAAAAGGCCGACTCACGGATTTACTCTGAGGAAGTATTAATGGAAGAAAACCTTCGGAAGAACGATGGCAACAGAGCAAAATGCACGACTTTTAACCAAGAGACCAACCAAAATCTTTCATTTTGGGCAAGTTCAGAGAGATCAGTTTTGGGCAGGCTGACACCATTTGACAGTTATGACAGAGGAAGGGGTCCAGATGCAATTCTTCAGAAAGATGGATGTGTGTTTGTGTGTTTTATTGAGGAACACAGATCTAACGCTGATCCTAAATTAAATGCATCAGGTTACAAAGACCTTTGGGATTTTCCCTCTGGTCGAGTGTTGTGTAAAGTTGCTTTACTTTTAAAAATGAATCATTTTTTTTAAGACGTTACCTGCTGAGAAAACTAGCTCGTTAGAGTACTTCTGCATTACCAAACGTGTCCGTATCTTTGCAATTCTTTCCGCAGCTCCGTCGTTAAGACAAGAAGAGCGTCAGCAACATCAGCGATCTGTCAAATGCCGGAGAGAGCTGTGAGCACTGGGAGGGTTGATGAACTGAGTGACAACAGGTGAGTGATGATCAGGAAACAGGTGTGAATGAGTCAGAGGAACCAAACGGAGACGACTGAAGACATCTCAGGGTAATTACAAGTAGGGCTGCAACTAACGACTATTTTAACAGTCGACTATTGAAATGATTAGTCGACTAATCGGATAATTATTAATTTTTTCTTAAATTTAGCATGAAGTTGCTTTAATTATGTGGCAAATGATAATAAACAAAAGAAATATGGATACTTTGCTGCTGATTCATACATAAGGCAAGGCAAGGGAAGTTTATTTGTACAGCACAATTCAACAACAAGATGATTCAAAGTGCTTTACAGAGACATTAAAACAGAAATAAAAAGCAAGATTTAAATGTTAAACAAAAAAGAAAGAAATAAGAATGATAGATAAAATCAGATAAAATCAGTAGTTAAAATGTGATTGTTTTGAGCTTTATTCAAACGCAGCTGAAAATAGGTGTGTAAAATAAAAATTTATCATTTATAAATTTATAAAGTAAATAAAAATGTCCCATCTAAAACCAATTAGGCGCAGTGCTCGGTCAGATTGGACATAAATCCATGAATAAATAAAAAATTTTTAAGAAGAGGCAAATGTGTTTTATAAAAAATAAATAATTAATTACAATCAAGTAAAATAGTAAAATACGTTTGTCAGGCATAATGTTAAAGCTCTCTTTTAAAGCGAAAAAACGCTTATAAAATGTAAGGCAAGGCAAGGCAAGTTTATTTGTGCACAAGGCAATTCAAAGTGCTTTACAGCTACATAAAATCACAAGAAGGCAATAAAATCATTCCAAAAAACAAAAAAAACAAAAAAATAAATAATAATAATTAAATAATCATTAATTAATTAATTTATGAGTGAAGAGTGCAGATAAAATACTTTCAGTGTGTCATATGCACATCTAAGTAGAACTGTACAATGTACATCAAAAACAAAACATATTGGCTTGAATGTTACTTGAATCTTACTGAGTCAGACATTTCGTTCAGCTTCCCGATGTGCTTTCTCTTTAAATGTTCGTGCATCACCGAGGTGCTGCCGTGATACGCAAGGTCTGCTTTGCAAACCTTGAAAGTAATCTTTTTATTCGCCGTATCCAGGCTAAAATGCTCCCAAACTTTAGAAGTTTTGGTACGCGTAGCTAATGTGTTGGACACCGCCATTTCTGTGTACGTTACCGCTCGACAGAGACGCAATTGTCCATGGCTGTGTTTGAAACCGCATACTTCTCCTACTACTCATACTAACTTTAACTTTTTTTAAGTTCCCGGATGCATACTAGATTCGCCGAAATGTTGGGTATGCATCATGAGGTTACTACTCATACTCAAACTACCCAAGATGCAACGTAACGTGACGTCGCCGATCGTCACTTCCTGTCAAAACGGCAGTTTCAAGCTAGCTACAACAAGGGTAGGTTCACTTCCTGTTTTCAAAACAAAAGCACCAATTGCATCGTATTAGCTTTCCCTATGATAAAAGGCAACGGGTATTTTATTTTGTGAAAATAACCGGAAGTGCGTTGCTCACTGCGGCTAGCT
Organism: Odontesthes bonariensis; assembly: GCF_027942865.1. Taxonomy (NCBI): domain Eukaryota; kingdom Metazoa; phylum Chordata; class Actinopteri; order Atheriniformes; family Atherinopsidae; genus Odontesthes; species Odontesthes bonariensis. The sequence continues at coordinate 8,437,586 of NC_134508.1, read as the reverse complement.
TTAGTAGCACCGAATTCGTCGGAACAAAATTGTAAATATCCGGTATTTTGTCGGGTTTTCAACACGTTGGGGATCTAAACGACTACTTTCTCACCTGAAAATGTTTCAAATGTTGCTAAAGTTTACAGAGTTTAGAGCTTAAGTGAAATCAGCTTCAGGCCGGCTGATTTTGGCTCGGGCAAGAGTGAAATGCATTGTGGGTAAACGCTCTGCATACTGTCTGATCGATGAGTATGCAGTATGCAGTATGTAGTATGCGGTTTCGAACACAGCCTATGTGCGACTCTCGGCAGAGATTGTAATTAAGTGAGATGCCTCACTCTGTTTGAAAAACACGTCTTGCGACAATAGTCAACAATGGAATTCATTGGCGACTATTTCGTTGTTAGCTCTAATGACAAGAAGCAAGAGTCTAAACTCAAACAGAATACGATGAATGAAGCTCAGATAAGAACACTGACTGACTAACGCACTAAAAAAATAACTAAACCAGAGCAAAGACTAAGAAACCAAAAGACAGAAAACCAACACACAAAAACCCACGACAGCTTTATTTTTACAAGTATTTACTGAATCAAGCTGGTCAGGATAGATTAACAGATAAAGTTGGGACAGGTCCATGTTCCCCACTCTGCAGCATCCCCTCTTCTTTCAACATCAGTCTGAAAACATCTGGGAACTGAGGAGACCGGTTGTTGCAAATGTTGAAAGTGTATTTCATACTTCTTTTGTGAATTAAATGAAGCTTTAGCAGAAGTTTCCCAGGCAGTTCATCTTCTGTTCCTTTTAAAATCTTCCTTTTGCTCTTATTTTACCTCCCAGATCATGTGACGCACATCCCACATCCTCCCCAACTCCCCTTTCTCCTTCAGCTCCAGAAAGAAGCTCGTCTGAAGACCATCACCAGCATCTAGACTCCTGACAAATACTTTAAGTTGCAGCAGACCAGGCAGAGGAACCACGCCTGGTGGTGGATAAGTAAACCGGCCAGTAACCAATTGTATCCGTGACATTTTTTCATCTAATCGTGAGAGGAGAGGTTTGACATGTGCATGGAAAAGAAGGCAGAATATCTCTTCTGTTAGCAAAAACTGATGAGAAAGGTGGGGTGCGGCATCAATCATTAATGCTGTTGTTTAATATTTAAAAGAGGAAATCAAAGATGCTTCAAACACACACAAAAACACGTGCTCAGCTGCACAGCCTCAAGGTCATGGACACTAATTGATTGTCAATGTTAATTAACCAGTAACCATGAGGATTAACTGACACTTTACCGACTCTGTGCCGGTTTTTCTCTTTCAGAGCAACAGTCCAGCTGTTTCCTTTCTGGACGAATACAGCGGTCGCAGTTGCAGCAGGGAGGTTCTTTTTGTCTGTAAATCCACCTCATCGCAACTGTTAAAATTGTGAATAGTTGTAAGAGACTTGATGTAAAATTATAATTATCATACATAATTAATACATTATTAATTATAATTATTCATTAGAATTAGAATTATACGTTCAAATGTCTGTTTAGTCCACAAAATTATTTACAATGCTTACGCTCCCCTTCTGGAAAAGTCTGTAACGCTCTGCTCCGAAAACACAGCGAGAGCAGCTCGGTCTGTTACAAGAGTGCAGCAGAGCTCAGTTTGTTAGCTCTTCTTTTTCATGTGTGGCCATAAGTCAGTGGAATGTTATCTCATGTATAAATCCCCAACACATTCTCATGCTTATCAAAGCGCTGGTTATTAAGTACACATTGAGTGATATGTGAGTATATGTGTGTGTATATATGTCTGGTTGCTGGTGTGTGTAATGAGTGTGGTTGTTGGGGGAGGATGGGGAAGGGGAAAGTTGGACTGTTATCTGTGTGTGTGCTGGTGTTTGAATGTGTGATGAGAGTTAAGGCCTCGGTATGCTTCTCCGTCGCTATCCATCAATCCGACTCCGTGGTCACTAAACCTTTCGAAGTTCTCCGTCGGGATGTCGGATACGCAAGGCAGTTTACCTCCTGATCAGTAGGCGTCGCTACGTTAGACGACCCAATCTTACAATGTCTATGGTGAAAGTCATTGATTGATTGTTCACCTTCCGGCTCCGTTCCACTCCTCACAGTGAACGATGGCGACCGAGAGAGAAAGACTGTTGTTGGAGTTGGAGCTTGTTGATGTTGAAATGCAAATCATTTTGACCAAATGTTGACCGGCACACAGTAAACTCTTTCAAAAATGGCGGTGTTGTTGTTCTAAGAGGAAGGAGCTAAACCGGAAAAGTGATTCTGGAAATTATGTTGTTAGCTGACCAATCACAACCCTTGTGGTCTCCACGAGTCTCCGTCTCCTTCACGGATAGATAGGAGAGCGTCTCCGGAAGGGTCTCCGCCTCTCTCCGTCTCTCTCCGTAGTCGACCATAAATCAGCCTTAAGAGAGAGTATGTGCTGTTGGTCCCTACTGTGCACTTCATGATTTTGGCGCCCTTGTTTCCTGTTTCCCTTTCTCATTTTTCTTTTTTTTGCCAGTGTATTTAGTCTATTTTGAAAATATTATGGTCTGCATATTACTTTTATCTGTTATATTTTACAGTCTTAATCTGTTCTTACCTTTACGTGCCCAGGGACTACAGGCGGAAATTAGCAAATGTTGCTACAACCTGGCACAAGAAGAATCTTCAGAAGGCAGATACTTTATTAAAGCAAAAGTTAAAGAATAGAAAGATTCTATTTTTGTGCTAAACTTGGTAAAAGACTGTCTCAGTCCACATATGAATTAACTCTAGCACATCACCACTGGTTGTGGTGTGATTACTGGCTTGAATAATGGAGCATTTTTGACATTTTTTTCCAATAAAAAAAAGTCAACTTCAATCACTCAAAATGGCTCTTACAGCAGTCTTAGTTTCCCTCTGAGAACAAAGGCTTTAAAAGTGCTGAGGGAGAGCTGTGCAGTTTGGAGATCCCCAACACTATCAGGTCCAGTTTCCCTGCCAGCCATCTAAAGTGTGTGTGTGTGCAAACTAGCACACCAAGCTTTCCAGGATGTTCAAAACACTTTGCTACGGAGACTTGTCATCTGGAAAGATTCCATCCCCACCGGTCTGCCTGGAATTGGTGTCTAATCTCATCAGAAACCTGATGGCAGCAGCATATCGCAGAGCTGCACGCACAGCTGGAGAGAGTGGGAGATAAAGGTATGGAGAGAAGGGAGGGAGGTGTGAAATAGAGATTTAAAATCATACCTTCCAATGAAATTATACTCATACAAAATGCATTTAATGCAGAATTATCTTTAAAAAAAGTTTACAGCTGTCATATTGAAACAAATGGTTCAAAGAGGGAGTCTTTTCACTGAGCAGATTATGACAGGTGCTAACAGGAGTAGAGACAAACTGGATAAGTAGTGTGTTTATAATCTCCAATATTCAGGAGGAAGAAGAAGAAGTAGAAACTGCTCTCACAGGAGTTATTTTGTGCAGATTGGTCAGTATGGGAGGGGGGCGGGCATTTTTTAACTGATTGGTTATGGTCAAACGGTGCGTTCACACCGCGTTACTCGTGCGAGTTTTGCCGCGGGTGTAATTGAATTTACTTGCGCGACTAAAAAGCGAGCGAATAGCTCAAAGGGCTATCCATTTTATTCTCTCATCAACCATGGCTGATATAAGTACCATCGCGTCCTTGTACCTGCTGTGGCAGTCCGAGATTCGTCGGAAACGCACACGCCGTCGTGTCTGGGTCAGTGACATCATCCGGTGGTGCATTCAGCTCGGAGAATTTCACCGCCTTCTCCAGGATTTGCATCCGGATGACGGCCGCTTCCAGCGGTATTTCAAGCTCACCAGGAACCAGTTTGATGACCTGCTCGCGAGGATCGGTGCCGTGATCTCTCGGCAGGACACCAAATACAGGCGCTCCATTTCAGCTGCGGATCGCCTGTCCATCTGTCTCCACATCACTGTCGTCCAGAATCTCAACGCTGATAGGCTGTCTGACGCGAATATTTCGCCAAAGTTGGATTTTTTGAACTCGCGCGGCGGCATTCGCCTCATGGCGCCGCCGGCTCGAATCCGCGTCTTTGCATTGACTTTGTATGTAATCACGTCGCGCGAACGATTCCGGTGTGAACGCACCGTAAGGCTGCGGTAAACTATTATTTGCATCGAACAGATCAGTGTGTGGATGCAAAACAATTTTCTCCAGCTAAACTCAGACAAAACTGAAATCATCAAACAAAGAGAAAGTGTTATCAGTCACCTTCAGACTCTCTCTAAAACCTAATAATCAGGTGAGAAATCTCGGGGTAATATTGGACTCAGACCTGAACTTTAACAGCAACATTAAATCTGTAACATCAGCAGGTTTTTACCATCTAAAAAAATGTTTCCAGAATCAAAGGAATAGTGTCTAAACCAGACTTAGAAAGACTAATCCATGCGTTTGTCTCCAGCAGGTTAGACTGGGTTTCCCCAGGGGTCAATCCTGGGACCCCCATTGTTCCATCTGTACATGCTTCCATAATAACGCTTTAATGTGTCCTACCACAACTATGCAGATGACGCTCAGATCTACGCGTCACTGACAGAAGAACACGGGCCTGTAGATACATTGTGTCGCTGCATCGAACAGATCAGTGTGTGGATGCAAAACAATTTCCTCCAGCTAAACTCAGACAAAACTGAAATCATTGTCTGTGGCCCACAGAAACAAAGAGAAAGTGTTATCAGTCACCTTCAGACTCTCTCTAAAACCTAATTATCAGGTTAGAAATCTCCGGGTTATCTAAAAAACTTTGCCAGAATCAAAGTAATAGTGTCTAAACCAGACTTAGAGAGACTGATCCATGCGTTTGTCTCCAGCAGGTTAGACTACTGTAACGGCCTGCTCACTGGGCTCTCTAAACGGGCTGTAAGACAGCTGCAGTACATCCAGAACGCTGCTGCTCGAGTCCTGACTAGAACCAGGAAATACCACCATATAAGTCCAGTGCTCAGGTCTCTGCACTGGCTTCCTGTCGCTCAGAGAATAGACTTTAAAACAGCTCTGCTTGTGTACAAGTCTCTTCATGGTCGAGCACCAAAGTACATCTCTGACATGTTAGAGCCATATGAACCAACTCGGGCTCTGAGAACCTCAGGGAGGGGTCTCCTGCTGGTGCCCAGAGTCAGGACTAAACAAGGTGAGGCTGCGTTTCAGTTTGATGCTCCTAACATCTGGAACAGCCTTCCAGAAAATGTGAGACAGGCCTCAACTCTGACAATGTTTAAATCCAGGCTGATAACAGTTATATTTAGCTGTGCGTATGACACCTGAAAGTGTTTTATCTGCACTCTTCGCTTTTAATTCAATTAACTAATGATTATTTTTTATGGACCTCTGGACCAGAGTCATTGCAGAGTCGTGTGCACACAGACAGCTGAGCTTTGAGGATCGTGGCTCTGAGTGCGTGGGTTGAGGAAGCCGATTTAAGCCCACAGAGCAATAACGGAGCATTGTAATAAACAGATAACATCGTTTTATCCTACACCGATTCTTCATTTCATCTTGCTTAAACTCCCACTTTTTTAATTCTAATTGCAATACCTCTACTTGCAAAAGTGGTTCTTTTCTGTACAGAAAGCACAAGACAAATGACACTGAAACTAATTGGTTTACCTTAAATTTCAAGCACCTTCAAGCATCAACGCAGATGCAAACAGCTTAAATGTTGCAGCTGTTAGGGATTATCACAGGTCTCTTGTGACACAGGTTTGTTAAAGGAGACATGTTATGCCCTTTTTCCACAGGTTGCTGCATCTTCCTGAGGTCTTGGTGAAATATCTCTGACATACTTCAATGAAAACAGCCCAACAGCTTCTTTTTTCCACTGTGAATGTATACATCTTTATCCCATTAGCCTCTTGGGACCCATTCCTTCCACTCCACCCCACTCTTTTCTGCAAGGTCTACCTCTTTTTGATATTAGCAGTGGTGCTCAATAACCCTTGGAGCATAGCAAATAGGAAGGCACACACTTTGGAGGTGCGTGTTGACCTGACCCAGGTTGCTAAAACGCAACACAACTACAGCATTATTGGTTCATTTCTTTCTACAAACTGCTGATGATCTCTGACATAGAAATCCGCAGTGAATCTAAACAGCTTACAGTGTGAGATATCTTAGTTAGTCAGGGCTTCAGACAGACAAACATATGGTTTCATCATGTCCCTTTTAAAGGGATAGTTCGCCTCTTTTCACATGAAGCTGTATGACATCCCATATTAGCAACATCATTTATGAACATTTTCTTACCCCCTGCTGCGTCCTGTGAGCCGAGTTCCAGCCTCGTTTTGGTGTTGATGAAGGTAGTCCGGCTAGTTAGCTGGGGTTTAAAAAATAAAGCGTTTTGCTTCTCAAAACAATATGCGTTCAAAAGAGTAATACATTTGCATCACAAAATTGTTCTCCAGGAAAAAGTCAGACCTCACAATCGCTTGGCCCTATTTTCTCTCCCTTCGTATCACTGCCTGCTGTGTAGACCGTGCAGACCGAAGTGCAGACCGAGCAGTAAACACCGTAACAGGTGCGGCTGTCAGCAGGTGGCATACAGCTTCATGTCAAAAGAGGCGAACTATCCCTTTAAGTGTGGCATATCTGTGATTTCACACAGTTTTGCCCCATCACTTCTTACAGGAGACATGGCACTAAAACTTTGACTCCTATCACTTAGGGCTACTCTGTCGCTATCCGTCAATCCGACTTCGTGGTCACGCCTATTAATCCTAAGTTTTCCGTCGGGATGTAGGATACGCAAGGCAGTTCACCTCCCGATCAGTAGATTAGATTTGATTAGCTTCAACTTTATTGTCATTGAACACAGTAACAAGTACTTGAACAACGGCGTCGCTACGCTAGACGACCCAATCTCGCGACGTCAATCGTGAAAGTCGTTGATTGATTGTTCACCTTCCGGCTCCGTTCCACTCCTCTCAGTGAACGATGGCGACCGAGAGAGACAGACTGTTGTTGGAGTTGGAGCTTATCGAAATTGAAATGCAAATCATTTTGACCAAATGTTGACCGGCACACTGTAAACTCTTTCAAAAATGGCGGTGTTGTTGTTCTGAGAGGAAGGAGCTAAACCGGAGAAGTGATTCCGGAAATGATGTTGTTAGCCGACCAATCACAACCCTTGTGGTCTCCCCGCGAGTCTCCGTCTCTCCGATGGATAGATAGATAGGAATTTTGGTCTCCGTTGATGGAGAGGGCTCTCCGTAGCCTTTCCCGGACGACCATAAATCAGGCTTGAGTATCATGATCCCTGCTTCTTTTTGGTGTGTGTGTTCTGATATTCTTGTCCTTTGGGTCTTTTCTATACTTTAATTATTTCTTTGTTGCTCTCTGTTCTATGTTCTTAGTTGCTATTTACTTTGAGAATCTTATTCTGGTCATTGCTCCTATTTATCCTCAGTTCCCCTGTTTGATCCTCAGCTTCACTTTCACACTTGTCTCCACTCACTCAGCCACAGCTGCGTTCACCTCCTCATTACTTGCCCTCAGTATATAGTCCCCTCGGTTAATCTCGGTCCTTCTCAGATTCTTGCCATTACTGCTGCTGTGTCGTCGTCGCTGTTTTCTGGCTGCTCACTGCTCTGGTTTTCTCCCCCCATCAGATTGTTCGTGTCTTAGTCCTTTGCGTCTTAAGTTTAGTTCTTGGTTCTCGAGCTTTCTCCGTTTGCTTTGCTTTTCAATAAGTAAATCATTTGTACCCTCCGGACTGCTACTCTTACACTTTTGGGTCCTCTACCTTACACCTTGGACTCTCTGGCTACATGCTGACATTCCGACATCCCACCAGTCCGACATGGGCCTCAAATTGTCTTTTTTTTCCTCCTATGGTCGGAATGACGGTGTGTTTGAATTTTTTTTAAACATCCCCTCTTTCCAACAATTCCTTTAATAGCCTATTAAAGCCTATTTTTTTTTACCAAAACATTTTGTACTAATGAGATGCCGGCGCAAATACGCCCTAAAGTTTGTCAGTTTGTAAGTGCAGCTCAGGTTTTACGTGATTTTAAAGCAGAGGAACTCCACAACCTGGCAAACGCAACTTTAACAATCCATTATCAAAATCCCCTGAAATTTCAAATATCAAAATACAGGTATTAATGATAGATTAAGCAGAAATACAGTGTCAGTGACCTTTTAATTACGCTTTTAAAGACGGTATCGCATCTGTACACAGGTTTTAAAACGTGTAAAATGCATGAACAGAAAGAAGGGACTCACCTATTGAATAACGCACATTTCCTTAAATGGAAAGCCTTGTCGGAAGGGTGAGACGTTTACATGGCGGAATAGCGGAAAGTCGGACTGGTAGGATGTCGGAAAGGATGGGATGTCGGAATGTCAGACTGGTGGGATGTCGGAAAGGATGGGATGTCGGAATAGCGGGATGTCGGAATGTCAGACTGGTGGGATGTTGGAATAGCGGGATGTCGGAATGGTAGGATGTTGGAAAGGATGGGATGTCGGACTGGTAGGATGTTGGAAAGGATGGAATGTCGGAATAGCGGGATGTCGGAATGTCGGACTGGTGGGATGTCGGAATAGCGGGATGTCGGAATGTCAGACTGGTGGGATGTTGGAATAGCGGGATGTCGGAATGGTAGGATGTTGGAAAGGATGGGATGTCGGACTGGTAGGATGTCGGAAAGGATGGAATGTCGGAATAGCGGGATGTCGGAATGTCGGACTGGTGGGATGTCGGAATAGCGGGATATCAGACTGGTGGGATGTTGGAAAGGATGGGATGCCGGACTGGTGGGACGCCGGACTGGTGGGATGCCGGACTGGTGGGACGCCGGACTGGTGGGATGCCGGACTGGTGGGATGTCGGACTGGTGGGATGTCGGACTGGTGGGATGCCGGACTGGCGGTTGCCCTCGGGACTCTGTGACATAAAGAGTTCATCTAAAAACCAGTTCAGATTTACATTTTTCTCTACGTGGAATATACGGTTCACCAAGAAGCATTCAATTCTATCTCTAAAAAAGTGTAAATTATAAACTCAAAGAGCAGTTATTTGAACTCTGGAGTCTATTCAATGGTCAAAAATGTACAGTTAGATCCAAATTATCTGTGTAATTTAAAAAGAAATATATAAAGTATATATTTGTTAAATTGATGATTACCATATAAGTTACATTGAAATTAATCTAAAGTATAATTTTGTAAGGTTAATTGTGAGATGGTGCTTTCAATGTTGCTGCCACTAAAGAATTGTAGGATGACATCTCTTTTCCTTTCATCCTTTTTGTAAGGATGGTTCAGTGTATCACGTGCTAAAAGGTAAAAAAGAGGAACATCGAATGTCTTCTCTTAGCATTTAGAGAAGCTGAAAGAGGGCTTATCACAGCTGCTACTTATACTTCTGGGTCATTTCTTGCCAAATTATAAAAAGGTACTTGACCATAACACTGTTTAGGGAATAATTGAAAGATGCAGAGAAAGAAAGGATGACAATGCTTGATGGAAAAGCAGAAGAGACCATCAGGAATTAAAGGGAAGAGGAAAATAGTCGAGGGTAGATAATCGACAGGAAATGAGTAGAAGAGTAAAGAGATGAGGAAAGATCATATCTGGTGAGGAAAGAGGTAGACAGAGAGGTGACAAAAAGTAGGAGAGAAAGTAGACAAGAGGAACAATGAGGGAGAGCAGGATAATGAAAACAGGATTAGATAGAAGATGAGAGAGAATAAGCTGAGGCAAGATATTTCAGGGGTAAAAAGTAGAGTAAAACTGTGGAAAATGAAGACAGGGGAGGCCTGAGAAGAAAGAGAGAAGATACAGGAGGATTGGAAGAGAGAATACAGCAAACACAATGGATTTGGATGGAAGAGTGAGAGACCTCCAAATCCCCAGAAGAAAACAAAACACAGCAAGGCAGAAAAAGACAGAGCCCTGCACGAGGGGAGATAGAGGTAAACCTCACTGGATTCCCTCTCGCTGCCAGAATCGGCCCACATTTTCTGCACTCTGTCTGGCCCCAGAACCAACAACATAACCCAACGTTGCTTCCAAAAGCACACACCGTGCAGCTGCTGTGCAATCCAAATTCCAGAGGCATGTAATTAGAGGAGTTATATTGGGAGCAGGAATTGCACGTCATGCAGGCACATGCTTATTTAGAAAATTCCATATCGACTCAAGTTGCCAGCCAGATTAACTGAGCATATTTCCGTTACTGATTGCACAATGAAATGCTAGAGGACAAACATGTTAACTATGTTTCTGCTATGTTATTTTGAGTTTAAAGGATAATTACGGTTTATTTCAATCTGGCATATCTCCTGTAAGTGGGACTAATTTGCCAATACGGGGACGTGCTAAACGTGTACCCGCCACGTCTAAAAAAGAGAAGCCCTGTAAAATAACATATCTCGCCATCTACCGCTTTCCCAAAACTCGAAATCTTTAGATGAATCATTTCAAATGCTTTTCTCAGAGGGAGCACAGTGAGATAAAGTTACAACTGGATCTTAGAGAGATACCTTAAAGGGATAGTTCGCCTCTTTTGGCATGAAGCTGTATGACATCCCATATTAGCAACATCATTTATGAATATTTTCTTACCCCCTGCTGCGTCCTGTGAGCTGAGTTCCAGCCTCGTGTTAGCGTTGATCAAGGTAGTCCGGCTAGTTGGCTGAGGCCACAAAAATAAAGCGTTTTGCTTCTCAAAACAATATACGTTCAACAGAGTAATACATTTGCATCACAAAATTGTTCTCCAGGAAAAAGTCAGACCTCACAGTCGCTTGACACTATTTTCTCTCCCTTCTTATACACATTTCGGTATCACAGAAACAATGCAGATGGCAAATTGTTGGTGGTCCACCACCCTCTTGCCCACCGGAGGAGCACCATCATAGGACTTTTAACCTGGATTTAGTTAGTTAGGGTTAGGCAACAAGTTTTTACCGTCACTTTTACTCTATGTATGGTTAGGTCATTAAACTCCGTTTTTCTCACATCTCGGGCTCACAACAAAACCAAACATGTTTAATAAAATCCTAAATCTTTAGTCTCGTTTTATGCAAATTGTATCATTCAGTGACACGTTCTGCTGTTGTCACTTCCAAGCGGGAAGCAGTGACTGACAGTAACCACGGCGATGAGGCTAACACCCCGTCCTGACATACAGCGAGTGGGCGAAATGACGACAAAATGTTGCGCGAGGATGTCCTGATCACACCCCATTTTTCCCAGTGGCCACTCGTGGTATTGCAACAAAAAAATCCCCTGTGGCCCAAAAAGCATTTTTCCCATAGACCGTGTACGTACGTGCACGTCCTCATTGCCCCGGGGCATGATGGGAGGCCCCAAAGCATCATGGGGGGTGACTCTACTGCGCATGCTCAATGGGCCGCATAACGCCGAAGTAAACCCGGAAGTCAGAAACTTTTTCGGCGTATGCGCCAGGCGAGCAACTCCATTGAAATCAACGGAGGCCATTTTGTGGTCCAGTATCCAGATAAAATAATACATCCATGGTCCTGATATGCAGCGTGACGATTTTGTCGCAGGTGATTCTATTGGTTCAGAATCCAAACCAATCAAATCATCGAGGGACGTAAGCTAACTTCTGGCCCTCTTTTTTTGATCTGTTTGGGGTCATAAACCATTGGGTGCTGTTCCACGGTGCAGAATCAGCTTCTCCTCGTCCATGCTTCGCTGACTGCTGCTAAGATGTTGCTAACTAGCTTGTCAACAGGAAGCAGCGTGTTCATTTCAACCAATAAGAAGTGTTTAGGGGCGGGACACCGCCGCGAAATATCGTTCAAATAGAGACAGCGCAAGCTGCTAACTGCATTCTCTTTAACGTTTCATCTGAGGCTAAAAGCTGCTTCTCGGTCGACTTCATTGTCCTTAAGAATTTCCACCAGGTGCATGATGGGAAATAATCTAAAAAAAAAAAATGTTGTCTTGCAAATAGTGACCCTGCAAGATCTTGAGTTTTAGCAAAATTGACATCGTCTTTAGATGTTAGAAGATGTCAGGAGTTTTAGATTTAAACATTTTTTAAGTTAAAAAAAAAAAGTTTCTAGTGTAGGAGGCATAAACTGGAGAAGTTGGAGACTGAACCAACAATTTTCCAGTCCAATCTACCTCTAGAGCTACAGCCCTATGGACTGATGCCTTCCTGTCGCTGTTTACTAGTTACCTTCCGCTGAAGTAGGATAACTGGCAACATACAGCAGTTTCCTGTGCTTCAGAAAGTGGTGGGAAAGCGGTGACCCCACGAGTTGAAAACTGAAGGGAAGCGGTCTTGACCAAGACCTCCGTGTGATGACATGGGAATGAGAATGTGCCGGCGGGACACCTTAATGTCTCACAGCATTTTGGATGATGCAGTAACTTTTCAAACAGAATGGGCAGATAATCGTTGAGCCATCCAACCTCAATCTTTGCCTCGGCTGACCTTGGAGAAGTGAAAAAAAGTCTCTGTGGACAACAACGCTGAGAAATACTGTAAATTCATTTATTGTAGTCGCACAGCGGGAATCACTCTGACCCACGGATGCGTAGAATTTCCCCAATTCTGGCATCAGCAGGGGCCTCGCTCTGCAGCTGAAAGAGTAGAGGAATGGCCTCATGAGTGCCGCCGGTTTCCTGTGCTATGTTGTCTTTTCACTTCGGCCTCCTTTGATTGACGGGGGAAAAAAAAAACCATATTCACACCAAAGTGGAGGAGAATAAATCTAAAAATAAGAGTCTTTGTCAGAGATCAGCTAATTAAGGTGCATGACAAAAAGCCATAATTAAAGCCTCTACAAAGGAGCATGTAGGGTTAATTGTAACCTGCTAATTTACCCTCTTATTATTGTTATTGGTGCACAGAGTTTATTACATGATTTGATGAAACGCTCGACTCAGTTGCAGTCTGATTAGACACTTGTGCCACTGCAAGGGCTTCAGTGTTTATGACGCTGTGATGAACAACTAATTATTCTTACAATGTTCTGAATAATTAACGAGCTGCAGTTCAACCCCAAAAACAGCGTTTTTTTTGCTTAGTAACTGCATTAAAGCAGACTGTTATGAAGTAAATATAAAGAAAAGGAGAAATTTAGTCATTTTTCCTGCTATGTAAGAAAATAAGAATAAGTTCTACAGATGCATTATACATGAGTTTGCATGTGGAAGACAAAGGAGTGAAATAAAGTTATCTCCACCATGCTTGATGCAGTTTGTTATTCAAACCCATTTACATTTTAAATGAATAAAAAATACATGAGCGAGCGGGACTTGTTTTGTCTCTTCACTCGGGGTTATGGGGGAGCTCATCTTGACGGTCCTTTAAACAACATGGAATAATCTGTTTAAAGATTTACATTTTAAACGCATTCGGATGCTGTAAAGCTTTTCTGTGTCTCCAGCATTCACCGATAGATGAAAAATAAGACAAACTGCTGTGAATTGAATGCACAAAGACAGATTTAACCCTGTGAGTATGTGGCATTTCCATATATATTACTGTTTGAATAAATCTCTCCGTTTAACGGAACCCCACCACGTTTAATCCTTTGCCATCTGAAAGACCTCGTGTTGTACGCCTGAGACACACTGCAATTAAGAGCTGCACCAGACAAAACAAAAAAAAACAACTGTAGTAATAACTTATGGGCTGTGTTCGAAACCGCATACATCTCCTACTACTCTTACTAACTTTTTGAGTTAGTATGCCAGTTTTAGTATCCGAGAAGTTCCCGGATGCATTCTAGATTTGCCGAAATGTTGGGTATGCATCATGAGGTTACTGCTCATACTCAAACTACCCAAGATGTAACGTAACGTGACGTCGCCGATCGTCATTTCCTGTCAAACCGGCAGTTTCAAGCTAGCTACAACGAGGGTAGGTTCACTTCCTGTTTTCAAAACAAAAGCACCAATTGTATCGTAATGGCTTTCCCTATAATTAAAGGCAACGGGTATTTTATTTTGTGGCAATAACTAGAAGTGTGTTCCTCACTGCGGCTAGCTTTAGTAGCGCTGAATTCGTGGGAACAAAATTGTAAATAGCCGGTATTTTGTCAGATTTTCAACACGTTGGGGATCTAAACGACTACTTTCTCGCCTGAAAATGTTTCAAATGTTGCTAAAGTTTACAGAGTTTAGAGCTTAAGTGAAATCAGCTTGAGGCCGGCTGATTTTGGCTCGGGCAGGATTAATCAGGGAAATTGAGTGATTCATTAGATAAAAAATTGTAATTGTTGCCCAGCCCTAATTTATAAGTATTGAATGCATTCAATCTAGAGATGGAAACACACTTCTTGCAGCAGATTTGATCCCTTTACAGGAATGTTGGCATGAGAAGTCTTGTGGGAAATGTCAGCTACTTATGCCCATGTCTCTTATTCTGATACCTCAGGGTGGAGAAACTGCAGACCGACTGCCAGCTCACACACATGCACAGACATACAGACAAACATCTGCAGCCAAATGGAGAAACAGGCAGAGAGGAAAATATACAATTCTCCAGTTGACCTGACGCCAAATGTGTTGATGGATTATCTACTGAAGAAGGCACGACACACATGCACATAAACGAGAGGGCATAGCTGTAGAGTCAGCGGTGCCAAAGCTCTGGCATCGTAACCCAGAAGTCGCGGTGTGCCAGTATCCATTATCCTGGGCCTCAGTCTTGAGCCCAGAAGGTGAAAATAGAGGGTTAGAAAGATGGGAAAAAATCTAAAGTGTGATAAGAGAGGCAGAAGGACTGAAATAAACATGGAATCAAACGTATAACTCAACTAATCAACCGTATCTCAACTAATCAAACATATAACTCAACTAATCAAACGTATAACTCAACTAATCAAACGTATAACTCAACTAATCAAACGTATAACTCAACTAATCAACCGTATCTCAACTAATCAAACATATAACTCAACTAATCAAACATATAACTCAACTAATCAAACGTATAATTCAACTAATCAACCGTATCTCAACTAATCAAACATATAACTCAACTAATCAAACGTATAACTCAACTAATCAAACGTATAACTCAACTAATCAGACATATAACTCAACTAATCAAACGTATAACTCAACTAATCAAACGTATAACTCAACTAATCAAACGTATAACTCAACTAATCAACTGTATAATCAACCGTATAACTCAACTAATCAAACGTATAACTCAACTAATCAACCGTATCTCAACTAATCAAACATATAACTCAACTAATCAAACGTATAACTCAACTAATCAAACATATAATTCTACTAATCAACCGTATCTCAACTAATCAAACATATAACTCAACTAATCAAACGTATAACTCAACTAATCAAACGTATAACTCAACTAATCAACCGTATCTCAACTAATCAAACGTATAACTCAACTAATCAACCGTATCTCAACTAATCAAACATATAACTCAACTAATCAAACATATAACTCAACTAATCAACTGTATAATCAACCGTATAACTCAACTAATCAAACGTATAACTCAACTAATCAACCGTATCTCAACTAATCAAACATATAACTCAACTAATCAAACGTATAACTCAACTAATCAAACATATAATTCTACTAATCAACCGTATCTCAACTAATCAAACATATAACTCAACTAATCAAACGTATAACTCAACTAATCAAACGTATAACTCAACTAATCAACCGTATCTCAACTAATCAAACATATAACTCAACTAATCAAACGTATAACTCAACTAATCAAACGTATAACTCAACTAATCAACCGTATCTCAACTAATCAAACATATAACTCAACTAATCAAACGTATAACTCAACTAATCAAACGTATAACTCAACTAATCAGACATATAACTCAACTAATCAAACGTATAACTCAACTAATCAACCGTATCTCAACTAATCAAACATATAACTCAACTAATCAAACATATAACTCAACTAATCAACTGTATTATCAACCGTATAACTCAACTAATCAAAACTTAACTTTGCCGCTTCCGCCCTGCATTCGTCTCCTGAGTTGAAAACACATCTCTGGTGGAGGTAAGTTCTGGATTATTTACCATTCAACTTCTGTTGCAAACACACACACGATCCTTGTCACTGTTTTTGTTTATCAGGGTCAGAGCAGCTGTGGACTTATGTACAGTGAACTTTAACCTCTCATTCTGCGAAAACATGCATTCAAACTCATTCATTTTATAGTGACCCACGTTCACATTTACACACAGAAGCATCCAGTCACACACACACACACACACACACACACACACACACACACACACACACACACACACACACACACAGTACATCTCACTGACTTTTCTCCCTTTTTCTTCCCACTCTTGTCTCTGTAATTGTATTGAAATCACACTACCTAATCATTAGAGAACATTCAGCTTCTCCGTAGCTCCAGACACCATCCAGCTATGTTCAGTTTACAGAACGAATCAACACAAATAGCCTTTTGTTACAACTACAAATGATCGTTTTTTTCCAGTGTTCTTCCCCGATTTCTAAATTTTCCCTGCCTCTCTCTTTTGTCACCCAGCTGAATCAGTAACAACTCCGAACCTCCCTCTCCCTTCCTCCTTATACAAGCTCTCCATTCACTGTTTAATTAGAGCGTTCATTCCCAGCGACTCTGCCCCGTACTCCTGCGCAGCTCGATGGGAGTTCTGCCTGCTAAATAATGGATGAGAGCAAGTGAAGGACCCCTGTGTATGTATGAGTGGGGGGACTCGGCCAGATCTGGTGTGTGTGTGTAAACAAGCGAGTGAATGACTCGGAGAGAATGATTGGGTTTTCAATGTGCATGTCTGGTTCCATCAGTGTTTGTTAGGGGGGGTGCAGGAACAGGCCATCAGTGTGGTAATGGATCACTGTCATCAGGCCTATTGCACCCAGGACCCCCTTCATCTGAGCCAAGAACACATCATTCTAGCCGGGCATCAGAACAGACGCCAAGGGGACCTTTTAGAGCAGGGGTGCTCACACTTTTTCAGCGTGCGAGCTACTTATAAAACGCCCGAGTCACAAAGATCTACCCACTACAAAAATGCAAAACATATATTTATTTTTGATATATTTATTGAGGATTCTTTATGTACAATGTATGTTTTTTTAAAAATATTTTTTGGGGCTTTTTATGCTTTTATTGTATAGGACAGTGGAGAGAGACAGGAAGCAGGGGGCAGAGACAGGGGGAATAACATGCAGCAAAAGGCCGTCCGATGTGGGACTCGAACCGGGGCCAGCTGCAGCGAGGACTATAGCCTCTATACATGGGGCATCTGTCTGCGGGGTAAGAAAATGTTCATAAATGATGTTGCTAATATGGGATGTCATACAGCTTCATGTCAAAAGAGGCGAACTATCCCTTTAACGGTGGCGTGGCTCACCCGAAACGATGCTTCGGTGGCGGCTTTCGCTTTCGAAGCGTGATGTGTGAAAAATGACTGCTGTCCGGACAACTGGGATTTTAGTTCATTAACCTTTCTCTTTCTCAGCTCGCTTTTCGGCGGGAAGTCGGTGTCGTATTTGCCACGAATAGTCCGAAAACGCCGCTCCACATTTCCCTTCTTTGGTATTGCGATGGTAGACTGGCCGATGAGGCAAACGCACTAGGAAAATGACATCGTGGAAAAAAAAAGTCCACCTCCCATTCTGTATGAAAGTGATATGTTTTTGTCTTCTTACTTGGTCCAGTCCAAGACTGCAATATTTAACGGCTGTAAATAATGAATGCGTTAACGCGATAATAACGAGTTAACTCGCCCAGCCCTAATTTCTAGTTTAGGGATCAAACAGTGTTACAGAGGAAACATTTTTTTGTTGTTTTTGTTCGGCAAAGTGTGTTTAAGAGCCAGGAGAGAAAAACTGACAGCAAGCAATCACAAAGTGAAAGTTTCATTAGGACGATCGTTAAAAATGCATAAACTCTTTCCACAGATCAAAAGCAAGACGGAGGAGCTGAGGCCATAAAATGCACACGGAAGGAGAGCTGGGTTATTTTTTTTTGTTGTTGTAAATCACTGGAGAACTCGCACAGTGGATTTTACTCACAGGATATTTTCCCTGAGAAGATCCCAGAAAAGATTAGTGCGAATCGAGATTTGAGGCAGCAGCTGCGAAGCGGTTTTTCTAATGTTTGCTTTAATTATCTTTTTGTCTTCATTATGTTTTCCACTCGACTCTGATTGCAGATTTTGGGATCTTGCATTGCAACCTTAGATGTGTGATGCCTCACTGTGTGGATAATTTCTGGCATTTAGCACACAGGGAAAGAGATGAACACAAAGCAGAGATGAGCGCACACACAAGGACGAACAGGGCTGTCAGAGCTCAAGAGGAGGGGACTTTGGTCAGACTGCTGCCTGTCTGGATCTCGAAGGACAAACTGTCAAACCGAATAAAACACACACACACCTCCTACTTTTTTACCGTCTGCGCTCACAGGGCAGCGACACACTTGTCCTATTGTTCACTTCTTTGTTTATTTCTCCTTTCAGTCTGGATTTACGATGAATATAAGGTGACCAGTTTAAAGCCAAGACATGTTGATGTATTTTTGTAGCACAGAGACTTGATGCCTTCTCTCTATTCTATCTAGTTTATTTGAGACTGTCGCCTTTATAAACTTTGCATTCATTCAGTGGAACCTAACGTGGAAAAAAACCTGTAAAAACAAATATGGAATATTACTGTTGTGTCATTCTCAGCCCTGCTAACACAGTCAGTGGGGTTACATGGCACTGAAAGGATCGGATTATTGGCTGAATTACAATCAGACTTAATGAGTTATTAAGTTCATGTAGACAACTTAATCGGACAAGAAATTGGATCGGATCAGGATTAAGACTTGGGCTGAGCAATTTTATCGATACTGCGATATATATCGATATTTCGTTTCCCCATAAAGTATCAAGTTTTCAGCCGCAAGTATTGATTTTTTTTAATTTATTTATTTTTTTTTAAAGCGAACTTTATTGAAAAGTTAGACATTACAATTGGTGAAAACACTGAACATTAATATAATACAATACAATACCAGAGGGTCACATTATACAAAACAGTGATAAATTAGTTCATAAAAATGTTATATTAAGTGCACAGCTCTCACGATTGTGACATGTTTGTCTGGCTGTGTTGTCCTTCCGGTTCAAAGGTTGGAACCAGTTGAACTTTTTTAAAAATAGAAAATTTCTGAAGAAATTTTGATGGGTGCCAATCTACTGCCCACCCTATCAACAAACCCTTTAGTTCAGTTGAAGTTGAGATTCTCCTGTCACATATAAACTTTGAACGAGGCCTCTGTGATGTCGTATGGCTGAGTTATGAGGCCTCCAAAATCGGGCAGTTTTTGGCATTTTTGGCTCGTTAAGTGCTTTTCAATTGATTTTCCCATAAGACAAGTCTGCTGAAGACAGTTATGTCATTTAAAATACAGCTTTTATGGCATTTTTAAAATGTATTTTGGGGCTTGTTAAGTGCTTTTCAATTGATTTTCCCATTGAAATCTAAATCTAAATTTTTCATTTGAACCAGTCCAATCAGCGATGATTCATGTCAAATCACACTGTCCCTTTTTTTGCCCCAGAAAGTGATGTAAGTGTTTCGAATCGTATCGTATCGTGAGATTAGTATATCGCTACAGCCCTAATTAAGACCCTGAGATAACTCGGTTGAAAGTCACACTAAACCTGCTTGTAGACGCTGAAGCACGTGGTGAATTAGACTTTGCGTTCTGCTTATGCTCGAGATTTTTTCCCGGGGTCGTGAACTGGAAGTCAAAGGAGACGATATTCCTGTTGTTGTCGCCGTCAGAAAGAAACAAACAACGCGATGGAGAATGCTCCGTTGTGCATCGCGTTTGTGCAACAAGCAGCTCATCACAGACCAAATGTAGAGGGACGTAGCTTCATCTTGCTCTTCGTTCTCCATCTTTCTCCAATGCCTGAGTTTGTTGTTGTTGTTGGTGGTGAAGAGGTCAACAGGAAGTGGCTCTATTAGCAACAGCTGGAATGGGTACAGCGCCACCTATCATACCGGGGTATGACACGCTTTGTGCCTCTGATCCGATTCATTCACGGCCATATATCCAAGGAGAATTACCCTTGCTCAAATAAGGAGCATAACCCAACTACAGCTATAATCCAATTAATCTCACCATGTAGACCAGGGCTACCCAAATCTGGTCCTCGAGGACCGACGTCCTGCAGGTTTCAGATGTTTCCCTGCTTCAACACAGCTGATTTAGATGAAATGGAGCTCTTCAAAAGGTTGTTAAACCAGCTGATGAAGTATCGATCTGAATCAGGTGTGATGGAGCAGGGAAACATCCAAAACCTGCAGGACGTCGGCTCTCGAGGACCGGATTTGGGTAGCCCTGATGTAGACCCACTGACTGTCGCAGGGCAGAGACTGAGGAGTAGAAAGTCAACAGGTTCATTAGAACTGATGTATATCTCAGAGTTTCCGAAGGATTTTTTTCAAGCAGAGTTTTCTCTCGTTAGTTTTGGTAATCTGGCGAGTTGGTCACGGAGTCCAAAGCTGGCAAGCGAGTGTGTTTGTGTGTGTCCTATTTTTATCATGGTTTCATCAGTCACCTGGTGAGGCCAGCCCAAGAGAGCTCAGAGAGGACAGAAACCTCCTGTGGAGCAGAAGGGTAACATTTTGCCTGAATACAGACCATGAAAATGGCCTCACAATCCTTCTGACCTTTTGGATTTTAAGCAGGATGTGTCAGAAAAGTTACCACGAGGTTAACTGGCTTGTGGGAGCCAAACGTTCTCCACTATTTGATCCTTCGAGGTCGGCTCTTCCCATCATTGTGAAGCAGAATTTATTGAGCGTTACATTGTTGGATTGAGCTTGGTTTAGTTCGTCATTGGAGACTGAAAGCCTCTAAGTCTAGATTTAAGGATACCGTAGCAGCACAGATCTTGGCTCCGGCCAACGCACAGAGTCGCTCCTGTGGCTGGAACACAGAGGTATGTGCACTCCAAAGGGGGGGGAAAGCAATGTTTAACCCACTTTTTTTCGCATTCAAGCTACTAAACGGAGATGACAAGGACGTTAACTTTAACTTTAAAGATGGATGGAAATGATTTAGTATTCTCAGGGCATCGTAGCCCTTTGGCAAGAGCAGAAGGAGATTGTGGATCTAGGCCAGTGAAAGGGCAAACTGAGTTCCCACAAGTCCTAAAAGGTAACAAAGTCTCCGCAGTGCTTACTTCACGTCTCAAAATGCAAAACTCTGATGTCATAAGACTCATCTCTTGAAATTTGGGAGAGATTCAAGGTAAACACAAGAAACTTGTGCTAAAAAAAAAAAAAAACAATGGACCAGACTCAGTGAATAATTACCTATACTCCCTATAATATAGATTAGTGAGCAGTGCTGACCAACATATCAATGGGGTCATCAGGTGGGAACCTCCTTTCATCAGCGTTTCGTCTAGTTGGGCCCACGACACCTCCAGGAGGCTAGACAGTGATCACTGGCGTCCCAGAGTCACCCCCCTAATGCCAGCCATCACTGCTCCTCACACCACAACAACCATCTTTTTACAGCCACAAGCTACCCCAGCCTCTCACCAACTGCACACCAGTCACAGCGGGGTGGGGATTCAAACCCTGGTTCGGGTAGGGGGAGAAATAGAAGAGGTAAAGATAAGTAGGAATGGGATTCAAACCCTGGTTCGGGTAGGGGGTAATGAATGTATAGAGGCTGCCAGAGGTGGAGGCAGGACAGATACACTAGCAGATTCAGCAGACAAACTCACCTAAACAGTCCTACAGTCATTAAAAAATGCCAGCAAAAACAAAGCCATACAACTCACTCAAAGCCAACTCACCCAAAATGGCCGCCTGGTTTCAAAAGGCTCACATGGGCCACACCCTCCACTTAAATATATTTACATCTATGCAGCTAATGGTTCACTTGCATGCAGATTTTTCTTTGTGTTATCAGGCTACGCAGTTACTCACTTAAAAATATGGCCTCTGATAAAACTGCTCTCATTCACTTATTTTTACGTTTCTTTTGTCAGACAGCTAAACACATCCGAAACTGGGACTGAAAATCAGCCCATTAAGACCATGTATCAACTCAATTTTCAGACTGTCATTCTGGTCTAACAAAATCCTTGTTTTATAATCGCAGCCTCATCCGATTAAACCACCATTCAAGTAACTTAAAGACGGCGTCTGTAGTGAATTAAGCTATAGTTTTATGTACAATGGACCCCTGCAGAAAAAGTTAGAGGCAGCAGAATGTCTTTAATGTTTTTTTCTTAGTCCACAGAATCGCAGTGTCAGACATACTTTAATCAATATTTATCGTTAGCTGGCAGCTGACTGGAAATGTGAGGAGCCTACCTCAAGAAAAATAAATCTATTTTAATAAAATGTGTCTGAAAGCAACTACAGTAAGAGGCCTGTGACTGAAGAGTTGAGTTCAGCTGCACATACACCAGTGTAAGCACTGCCCTCATGGACATTAGGCAACTGTCAGATAAATGCTTGAGTCAAAAACAGATGGGGGAAAAAATACTAAAGTTATTAAACCAGGGCATTAAAAAGAAAAGCCCTGACACACGATCTACTTTGAAGCAGCTAGCAAGTGACACGACAGTGATGAAGAAATGTCAGAGAAAGGATAGCAATTATTTTATGTATGCATTCAGTGAGAAAGTGTTATTTGTTTTTGCCAGCTTTCTCCTATCTCTGACACCTATGCAATTCTGTCTCCAGCAGTGGGTCCGGCCACATTTGGGAACATATTAACAAGTCACTGTGTTTTTCTATCAGGTACCGCTGGACCAATTAAGGAAGACAGAGAGCTTTACGATGAAATGAATGCTTAGACCACAAAGACACCGAGGTCAAAGCATCGATTCAAGGCTCTGTTTGTCGCATAGCGAGCTGTTATTTGCAGATTCTTCCTTCTTTTAAGGGGCGCAGTTTGACACAGCAGAGGACCAACGGCTGGGTTGGGAATACAGATTTGGGAGTGGCGAAGGCTTCCAGGGCTTCCGTTGTGTGTGGAAGGATGCTGTCAAAAATGAGGTACAGCTGGAAATCAAACCTCTTAGTACAGCTGCAGAAGATGAAAATTGATTATTGTGGGTAGGGATGGGAACCGAGAACTGGCTCCCAGTAGTTGGATTTCGTGGAGTCGTTAAGCCTAACGATCACGTTAATAGGTTCTGCTAACGTCTGACGTCATGTTCACGCTTCGTATTTTGGCTCAGAATGTTTCCAACATGGCGTTGAGGCAGAAGCGCTACAAAGTTTGGTTATATTTCACCAAAAAGCACAATACTAGGGCCAGTTGCAAACCTTGTGGATCACAAGTTGTGGTTATGTGTATAATCTCAGACACCACCCATAAAGCAGCAAAAAAAAAAGACTTTGTGAAGAAGAGGGCAGTGAGCTTTTGCAGCCTCCCGTCTTTGTAGCACAAAGACTGGATCCAACTGTCCAACTGTATAGAAGTTATCCTCCCTTACCAACCAAGGACAGCGCCACCCTCTGGTGGAGGATGAAGAGGGACACATTGCCAATGTTATCATCTTTAGCTGAGAAGTATCTCTGTGTCCAAGCATCCCCCATCTGAGAGGGTGTTCTCCACAGCTGGAGACACCTTAAGTCCTGAAAGGTCTCGTATCCTCCTGAAAAGGCAAACATGCTAATTTTTCTGCAAAAAAAACTGTTAGGCTGTGTTCGAAACCGCATACTACATACTACATACTTCCATTCTGCATACTCATCGATCAGACAGTATGCAGAGCGTTTACCCACAATGCATTTCGCTCCTGCCCGAGCTGAAATCAGCCGGCCTGAAGCTGATTTCGCTTAAGTTCTAAACTCTGTAAACTTTAGCAACATTTGAAACATTTTCAGGCGAGAAAGTAGTCGTTTAGATCCCCAACGTGTTGAAAACCTGACAAAATACCGGCTATTTACAATTTTGTTCCGGCGAATTTGGCGCTACTAAAGCTAGCCGCAGTGAGCAACGCACTTCCGGTTATTTTCACAAAATAACATATCCGTTGCCTTTTATCATAGGGAAAGCCATTATCATACAATTGGTGCTTTTGTTTTGAAAACAGGAAGTGAACCTACTCTCATTGTAGCTAGCTTGAAACGGCCGTTTTGACAGGAAATGACGATCGGCGACGTCACGTTACTACGTTGCTAAATTTTCTACATTGCTAAATTTTTAACAATCCCTAATTGCGGGATAAGCAAAAGCAAAGGAAAAAAAGCAAAAGCAAACAGGAACTGAATCAAAACACAAGACAAGAGGCGAAACCAGGGAAAAGAAGAACTAAGAAACCAAGAGACAGAAAACAAAAACCCACAGACAAAACTAGTTTTAGACTAACGGTGCATTCACACCAAGCAGGAGGCCACCAAACTGGGTCCCGGCGAGCCCGAAACACCGCTGGAAGCGGCCGCCACTGGAGGATCAGTGCCGTGATCTCTCGGCGGGACGCCGTCTGCAGGCGCTCCACAGCTGGGCCACGGCTCCATTTCAGCTGCGGGGCGCCTGTGACATGGTGTCCTGCCGAGAGATCGCGCCGCCGGTCCTCCCGAGCGGGTTGTCGGGCTGGGTCCTGGTGGGCCTGGGGTGCCGCTGGAGGCGGCCGTCATCCAGACGGAACTCCTGGAGAAGGCGGTGATTTAATTTTTTTATTTTATTTAGTCAGGGACCATGTGCAAAGTACATTAATTACAAAGTAAAGAGATGACCTGCACCAGATTGTAGCTTAGAAGCTAATTTCCTAATTTCCATCTGCATGTCACAGACACAACTCCATTTCAGCTGCGGAGCGCCTGTCCATCTGTCTCCACGTCACTGTCGTCCAGAATCTCAACGCTGATAGGCTGTCACCGCTCCTCACCACGCCGCCCCACCGCACCTCATCGCGCCGCCGGCTCGAATCCGTGTCTAATCGCGTCTTTGCATTGACTTTGTATGTAATCGCGTCGCCCGATCGCGTTTGGTGTGAATGCACCGTAAGACATTTCTTTTATACCCAATCCTGACACCCTAACCTCTAAATTTCAAACCAGAATGCTGTTACTTGAACCTTAGTTATACGTTCCAGTCTTTCTTTGTCTGTCCAAACTTTTTGCTTGTTACAGGCATCACATTCTTGCTTTGTTCACATCTTCCAAACAATAAAATCGGTCTGCGAAGACACTGAAAACCATTTCCTTTGAACTCTTATCTGTTAAATTTAGATTTAGTCTCAGTTTGCTTTTGATTCTGTTGTTCTAGTTTAAAACAAGTTTTAGTGGTGGCCTAAAGACCTTATCGCCGACTTGGGGACCATCTTTAAACCAGATTAAAGCACATAGATTCGGGTTTTAACCTACTTGTTCTGTGTTTTATAAAAGCTGACTTTGACTTTACTCAAAGCGTTCTGCCCTCTCCTCTTAAACCTTGTTTTGACCTTTTTTCTCCCCATTTTTTTTGGGGTGGACCCTAACTGATCCCACCTTCACCTGTTCCCCTCCTTCCCTTACTGTGTTTAATTCATCCTTCTCCTTTTCTGTTTCTATTAGTACCCTTCATCATTTCTTAACCATTCCTCTCTTCTTGGATGCTTAAATCCCCCAATAGTCTCGTGTTTTACTCCCCAAATTTACCTCCATAGTCTTTACTCCTTTGATGCTATGCTCTTCTTTGAGTAAAAATCGTGTTTTTTTTAAACGCTCCGTGAACAAACTTGACTCTTTATGACTTTTCTTTCCCCTCTCCTTCATCCACCCCTTGATCAATCATTTCCCACCTCCTCTCTGACCTCTTGCCAGTCAGTTCTGTACTCAGCCAGCTGGTTTGTCAGCACTAATGAAAATCCTTTCCACTTTATTAACCAGGACTAATGAAGCCCCCCATCAGTCCCACAGAGTGTGTTTTTGTGTGTGTGTGTGTGGGGGGGGGGGGGGGGGGGGTGCGTGCTTGTAAAGCACATGTACAAGAGTGTGAATATGCTGACACTTGTATGGTGTGTTTGTGTGTTTGAAAGAGAATAAAATGAATTTCCCCAGCCTGAAGATCAACAGAGTTAACATTTAGGAAAACCTATTGGCAGAAAAATGGATCCAAAAATTAAAAAGCTACGTTTTCAATAATGTAGAATTACATCAAAAAGAAAAATTATGTTTATTTAACCTTGTAATCTGCAATATACATAAAAAACACAAATGTTTCTCCCTCTTGCCCCATGTTGGCTTATTTCTGCAGCCCAGAGAAACAAATCAAACACCATCTCTCTCTGGTGCGCGTGCTTTGTTTTTTCACTGCAGCGGTGGTTTGGAGGAAGGTGATGTTACACAGTTTGTTGCAATTTGCAGTTTCACTCACTAAATTCACTTTAAGTTTGTGACCAAACGATGTTCAACAACTTGAACCCAGAAAAACTGGAACTAGACCGCTATATATAAAGGAATACATTAAATATATAAAAAATTTCCAAAGTTAAAAAGACTTTTCCTCAATAGATTAAACAGCAAAATGAACCAAAGGGAAAACCAACTGAACTATTAAGGAGATTGTGGCAGAAATATACATTACTGTTCAATAATTACTGCACACGAAGTTGCTTGAAGCAAATCAACTTGACCATCACACCAATCCTTAAAGTCACGACGAGCAACAAGAGATGTTCTCAAGCTCGAGAGGTGCTGGCAGAAAGTGAGTAACAAAAGTGAGAGCAAAAGGAGGACTATTTTGGACAATAAAAATTTAGAGGACATTCATTGTGATGCTAATTCTAAGGCGGGCTTATCAAACAGTTATTGTGAGGTGTTAGAATTAGCCTCAAAGCTGAGATTACTTGTGCTGAGTTCTCACAAACGCATCTTTCTGACCTGTAACCAGAGGTGGGTAGACTAGCCAAAAATTTTACTCAAGTAAAAGTACCGTTACTTCAGAATAATATGACTCAAGTAAAAGTAAAAAGTAGTCATCCAAATAATTACTTGAGTAAGAGTAAAAAAGTGCTTGGTGAAAAAAACTACTCAAGTACTGAGTAACTGTTGAGTAACGTCTGATTTATTTGTTAACACAAGCATTCAATCAGACAGACAAAAATACTAAATAATCATCTTTAGGCAAATTAGAGTTCATCCAATTGATAAAATAAATTAAAATGAATTAATTAATTACAAAATAGCTTAAATTAAAATAATCCAGGTAAATTCAAGAACTTCAATAAACAATAAAAGAAACTTAAGAAATGTTTAAAACATATGTAACCCATATGTAACCTAAAAAACAAACATTCACCTATCCATGGGGGGAAAAATGAATTTAGGAAACTTACCGCTACATGTTTCCTCGAGTTAGATGTTGAGTTTCTGCTGAAATGTGCGTTTGTTTTGGTTGACACAGAAGACACATAATGTAGCTGCTGTTTCTCACTCTTTGTAAGGTAAACATGTTTTCAGTATGAGGCCTCGTTTGCGTCTTCATTTCCCACCGTTGATTCTGACATTTTTCATCTGTTTCTTTGTTTGTTTGCTACGACTGCTAATGCTAAAGCTAACCCGTCCCGCCGCTGAGATTGAGTATGGTCACGTGACCAGACTGCACGGCTACGTCTGATTGGTGGAACACAGTCAGGTGGTAGAGCCTTTGGCGGAAGTCTCTGTCTCTGTCAGAATAAAACATTAAAATGAGGCGTACGCGGGGGGATAAAAATAATGAGGCGTAGAATACCAAAGAGGTAAGAAGAAAAGTAACCAGCGCATTGTAGCCTAATGTAGCGGAGTAAGAGGACAGTTTCTGCTGCACACATCTACTCAAGTAAAAGTAAAAGGTATAGTGATATAAAACTACTCCTAGAAGTATAATTTTTTTCAAAAACTTATTCAAGTGAATGTAACTTGTTACTACCCACCTCTGCCCTGTAACCACCGTTGGTGGTTAATGGATACACATGCATATTATGCATCCACACTGCTGCTAGGTCACATACACACACACCAGCCTCCTCTTTGTGGTACAAGAGGGATCGAGCAGCTTCTAAAAGGTAATGTAGAAAGAACATTAATGTCTAAACCCAAAAGGCCATGAAAAGGTGTGCGTTGATCAGATTAATGAGCAGTGTCGTGTCACTGTCAGAGGTCTCTCTCAACCCGCCTGCCATTGTTCAGATCTGGCATGGACATGCACACACACACTGAAAGAATCTTGGCTGGCATTACTCTGTCACCAGGCACAGAGCCAGGTGGACGCCAACCTCTACAACTGCCCGACTGCTCGGATGATGTACGCTACAATAACACCAAGAGAGACAGGTGTGACGTCTCTCCTAGATTTTCTATCTTTGATATATCCTCTGTCTCGTTACAATGTGAATAAATTGAGGTAATCATCAGGGAAAGACCACATTTCAGCACATTGTGTTCAGAATGAAGGGTTGACGACCTACGAGACCGACCAGAGAAGTAATTAAGGCAGAGACGACGCCAAAGGCAAACTGTTGGGAATCACTTGGAGATAACTCACCGTTTCATGAAGTGACAAAAGCATCGATAAAGCATTGCAATGAGGAAAGCTCAAATGAAACACCAATTTATTACATGTACAACGATGAAAGATTGACACACAGACAATTAGAATGACGTTTTTGGCGGTTAAACTCCAGTGCAGCAACAAGGTGGATGTGACACGATGCATAATAGGAAAGCCCAGAGTCTATGATGGTGGTGGTCATTGGGTGAGGCTCTAACTTATGCTGGAGGGGAGGGTGGAGTTAGGGAGAAGGTAGGACGAGCATCAAGGAGGAATATTCAATTACAGCAGAAGGGAGATTTAAAAAAAAAATAATGGAGGAGAAGCTGATTGGCTGGGAGAGAGAAAGGAAGCAGGAAGAACACTGGACCAAAGCGGTGATTTCATAATCGATACTGAAATAAGTACTTTGGTAAGTTGACTTTAACCCACAGTTGCAGATATGCAACAAGCTTTTAATTTATTTACATTATTTATTTACATTATATTTTTATCTATATTTTTATTTACATTACATTATTTGATTTTTTAAATTTACATACATTATTTACATTCATGTGTAATTTTTTTTACATTACATTTTATGTGTTTATGTGTGTCACAGCAATCATTTTCTTGGGTCAGTGAATTACACTCTGTAATCTGTTCTAGTTCGTTCTGCTCTCGTTTGGTGTGGTCTGCTTTGTCCACCTTTCACAGCGGTAATGGGAGGTCAGGTCTCCAAATTGTATTATTATGATTATTTTTTTGCATTTTTTTATTAGCTTCATGTGCACATTTTTTATTTACATTACATTTTTTGCATTTTATATGTGCTTCACTTTTTCACAACAAAGATCTGTGAAATCTGTTTGATTTGTTGATGAAAGGAAAGTTTATGATGGTTGCGTTCTGCACTTTGTATTAAGAATGTTCAATAAAGGTCTATTATATACATTTTATTGTGGTAGCAGCAGTTACTGGTGAACTTTCACTATACCTTTTTTGCCAAACGATCTGCAGAGAATGACTTGGTTTTGTGAACAAAATTAATCAGGAAAGCCCACAGTTGCAAATATGCAACAATGCCTAAAATGATCAAAAATAGCCCAATTCCAAAAATTCCAAACATATTGGTTTATTCCCACCCAAAATGATGCAAGAAGAGCCAAAATGTGCTACAAGGTTAAGAAGCTTTTAAAAGGAGCAGTCAGATTCATGACTAAATGCACCGAATCTCGAGCACAAAACAACCGGAATTGAAGGTCAGGCTTTCCACATGGACACAGTCAATAAAAAAAACTGTTTCTGTTTAAATTAAACAACATAATTCCAGAATTTTTCCAGTCAATGTTTCGGTCCGGAGGCTGCCGACAAGTTGGTTCACTGGAGGTTAAGTGGGTTCCACGATGAAAACACACTCCCTGCTGATGTGCTCGTGTCCAGAAAGGACTAAGAGCTCAGACTGGCAACGAGATGGTGAATCTGTGAGTGTTTCTGCAGGAAAGAGTCCATGTGGTTTCAGGATGCGTGTCCCTGGACCGCAGTGCAACTCTGTGTGTTGGGATGCCAGCCTACACCAGACACTATAAAGACTTTGGTACAGACACAGGCAGAACTCCAAATGGCAGAACAGACGGGCGGCTAAACAGACTGTTCAAGAAGATGCATGTGGACAGCGGGAGCCAGTTTGGACAAGAACCCATGGGTGGACAGTTTGAAGGCGTCTGGAAATGGGACAAGCCACAAACATTAATATTTGTGTGTGTGTTTGTTTGCCTGCTTGTACATCGGCTGTGCATGTTGGCCTGGGGGCCAGCCGACATTATGGGAGACTAACAGTGTATTTCACTGCACCGTGAAGCCTTTTATCACATGAGTGGGAACACAAATCGCTGCTTTTGGACTATTTACTTGATAAACATGCACCGTCTCTCACACATCCACACACAAACTTGGTTGATACTACTTGTACTAATTATTTCAGCACTTTAACTTGTATTGATTGATGATCCTTTTCCTGTTTGAGGTCAGTTTTTATGATATTTAGGCACATCTTTAATATTTAATCCATTTATTTTGCTTCACTGCTGGCCAAAAAAACCCAAAAAGTTGACGGCTAAATGCTGAAGTTGAGACTGTAAACCCCCAAAAAGTCAACAAGCATCTGTGACTATTGCTATGTCCATTATTTATATCCAATCTATGGTTGGAACATGCAACATTTCTTATTATAATGACAGTGATTATGCATTTTTTTTCCTTTTTGATGAGTCTTAACATTCAGGTTTAGTAAAATGAAATAAAACGTGGTGCATCTGGATGCTTTCTGCCTCATCCAAGCACACACAGACGAGCTGTTTCTGTGAGCTCTCAGGGACTCTGCCTCCCTCATTCAGCCTTTTATATTTTAAATTAACATCTGCTGCTACTCCATAAAAAAATTAACCTGGAGGATTCATTTCAATTAGAACAGCAAAAAAAAAAAGAAAGAGAAAACACTGGCTTAATTTATCTATAGAGATGAACTTTGAAAACTAGGTTTTCCTGGCCACCTGTGAGGAAATGAGAAGGGGAAACAACTCCATCTAATCATGATAATAAAAGAAATGACTCATCTCTTTGACGTGTGACTTTTTAACTATTATTTTTATATTTGTACACACTTACATTTTCTTCTTGGATACTTTTATGACGCTGCAGCTAATAAATAATTCAAAAAGAAAAACACTAAGAGGACAAAAGGGATTTTCTCACTCTGCTGGCAGATATTTTCATTCAAATAAAAAATAAAAATACAGATGGAGACTCGGATAAGAAATATCTTTTATCTCTCCCAGACAGCCTTCTGTAGAGCTCTTGTTCAGATTTCATGCAGAATGATGTGCTGATTTAACATTTGTTTTGCAAACTTACATCTGTCCCTTTCACTTACAAAGCTGTGTTTAATACATTTAGTTACTTTAGTGCTTTTCTTGGTGGTAAATCCTTCTCGCACTGTGTTTGAATGAATTTCTTGTGATTATTTCCGTTGTCCTTGAGCCTTCCTTTCTGGAGCTTTAATAAAACCCAGATCTCTTAGTATGCAGGACTGTGAAAAAGTCTTGAGCCCCCCCCCCCCCCCCCTGCTGGGGTCCCCCTTGTAGATCTGGGCTCCTTGGCCCAGTTCATTAACCCAACTGCCGCAAACTTTGGGGTAAAAGTGGATACTGATCTCAAGCTGGACTGTCAAATAAATTCAGTTGTTAAATCAAGTTGTTGAATGCATCATTATTAGGGCTGGGCGAGTTAACTCGTTGAAGAAAATATAAAGGAAATAGGGCTGGATCGAGATTCTGATTAAGCAAAACCAATGAATATACAGTAAAAAGCCCTTTTCAGACATGACATATACAAACCGAAAGGTTTAACTGACAGATTATCTAAGATTAACGTTACTTATAGCATGAAATAGATCATTTTTACATCAATTTTACTCACGTGATAACGCCATGTCCTTGAAACCGGAGTGTTACATTGACATAAGAATTCATGTGGTTCTCGAACAAGCACTTATTTTGAAAGCAGGAATTTCTCTCTGCTGCTGCCCAAGTGCATGTCCAGTGAGTTAAGCCTGATTTATGCTTCAGACGCAAAGCCTCTGACGCTCGGACGCAGAGCCTCTGCGAGCGTCAAAATCTTGACCACTCCCCCACGCAGAGGCTCTGCGCGCGTTGTCGTACACCTCAGAAAAATCCTGACTACACGTCGGACGCACGCAGACCACCAACGGAAGTGCGCAGACAAAAGCGGCTGTGATTGGTCCTCGGTGTGCCTTTCCGGTTGTCTATGTGGCTTCCTCCTTTGCATTTTCGCCAACTCCAATAAAAGAAGCTGTTCTTCTTCGATGTCGAGCAACTCCAGATCCATATCTTGCATACACTTTTTTTTTTTGAAAGATAAACACTTCCGCCGGCGCCGCCGAAAGTTCTCGTCACCGCCCACCGAAATTCTCGCGAGGGGAAACTGCTGTGCGTCCCGAGAAATTCCAGACCGAGGTTGCAGAACCATAACATGAAAAGTCGTTCGCGACCAGAGCAAAGCAACACGTCAAGACGATAGACGCAGAACTATAATCCGCCCTTTAGGCTTCAGCCGGAGGTGCGGTGGTGCAAAGGTTTGAGGGTTTTGTTATGTTCATTGTGTTTTAGCTGACTGGTTTCTCTTGCTTTTCCATGTGTGTTCCACGGTAGTTTCTAACACCAATGCTTCAGTTTTTTGTTCTATGCTCTTGTTTAGTTATTCTTAGTGCTTTGGTTTAGTCTCTGTTCTGCCTTCTGGCTCAGTTCTATTTGAGCTGTGGTATTTTGTTTGAGCTTTATTCCTTGTGTGTTCCATTTTTCAGTCCTCTTTATTCGATTGTGAAATTACAGTTTTTATTCCATTTGTGTTCTGTTTATTTTCAGTCTTTGAATTTGTCGAATTACCCTCGATTCTTGTCATCACCCCTTGATTTCCTCAGCTGTCTCGGTCTTAGTGTCAGTTCCCAGTTAATCACTCGCCTGTTGTCACTCTACTGATTAACCCTCTGAGTATTTATAGCTCTTGTCATGGTCTCTTCTCTCATAGTTATTCAGTCTGGTGTCCTGAATGTGTTCAGTCTTTAGTTTGTTGGTATGTTTAATAAAAACCTTTAGACTAATTCGACCACCTCTCTTTGAGTCCCCCTCATCTGCTATGAATCATCACAGGTGGGGAACTTTCACTTGGCTCAAACAAACAAAAGAAACGTTGGGTGCAGCTACAGTAATGACAGGAAAAGCAGAGGAACATTCACACAGCACAGTTAATAAATTAAAAGATAAAACAATGCAGCACATGGCTGCACCTTCCTGGGAAAACACCTGGGTCATGCTGAATGATGCTGGTTTTATGGGTTAGGGCAAACTCATCAGCCAGTGTTGCAGCCTGCTGGAGAGAGGAGACCTTCTGCTCTTTAAGATATAGATTAGTTTAGATTAGATTCAACTTTATTGTCAAAGACCAAGTACAGGTACAAGCCAATGAAATGCAGTTAGCATCCAACCAGAAGTGCAAAGGTGTATACTGCGATGCGCTCTGAAATTCAGTTCTTAAATTCTTCAACAAGCAACAATTCCCGCACTGAGGCTAGAGCGGTAGCCTAAAGCTGGAGCTACAGTTGACGCTTCTGTCACGGCGGTGGCGGCCCGTGACGTCAAAATGACGTTTCAGGCCTGGCGCTTGCCTTGAAAAGACAGCGCAGTGCGGTGTTGTGCACCAGTCGGTTTTTGTAACTTGGCGGCGCCACCAACGACAGACCGGATGGACCAATTTGAGACCAGGCTCAGTCAGGAGGTGCGTTTGTACAGGCAGCTGTACGAAACTGCAGTGAAACAGCACAGGGAGCACGTAAACTCCCAAAACTGGTGCACAGAGATTGGCAGAACTTTGGGGAAAGAGGGAGAGTTCTGTAAGAATGTGTGGAAGAAGCTACGGGACAGATACGTGAAGGCAAAGAAGAGGGCAGAGACTCCAAGTGGTGATGCCGGGGGCTTCAGACCTTCACCTCTTTTAACTGAATTGAAAAATTAAAATGATCCGAATACTGCAGCAGTATCATTAATTACAGTATTCCTGCTCTTCATTGTTTTCTTCTCGAACTTTCGTGGTTGTAGAATAGTGGTAACCTTAACGTGGCAGCGCCACCTCTGTGACGGAGAAGATTGCAACTACTGGCGCAACGACTTGCGCCACTATATATTGTGGGCACGAAATCTTGACGTCATCAACACCGCTCACGCTAGCAGACGCAGCAACCATGCTAGAGCCTTTACAGGCCATACACCGCCGATCAAAAAGGGTACCCTTCTCCCTCGCAAAATCAAGGTAGGATTGACCCTGTGTCCTCTTCAAACTCCGGAAACGCTGCCTATAAGCCTCCAGAAAGCAGTTCATGGGCCAGAACAATAGCACTTATGCTTATCATAGTCCAAACTATCCTCAGTTGACAGTGACGAACAAACTTTCGAGCCTCACCTACAAGCTTGCATTGCAGCAGAATGTCCTGGACAGACAACATCTCAGCGGTCATCAAGAAGGCTGAGCAGCAGCTACAGTTCCTGAGAGTCCTCAGGAAGCACAATCTGGACTCAACCCTGGACTCAAACCTGCTGCTGACCTTCTACCACTCATCCACTGAGAGCCTGCTTTTGTACTGTGTCACAGTATCATTGGCTGAGGATCATTGGCTGCCCTTTCCCCTCCCTGATGGACATTTACACCTCCCACCTCCCGCTGCCTCAGCAGAGCAGAAACCATCCCAAAGAACATCTCCCACCCTGGCTTTGATCTGTTTGACCTGTTGCCCTCAGGGAGGCGTTACAGGTGCATCAGAACAAAGACCAACAGACTCAGGAACAGCTTCTTCCCAAAAGCCACAACCACTCTGAACTCACACATGCACTGATTTCTCAGCTGAACCCCCTCAAACCCCCAGACTTCTTCTACCCATCACTGTGCAATTCTGTATATAAAAACTTTTGTACAATACCGAAATACAAACTGCATATTTCTCTGCACGAGCAGTTTTTATGTTGCACATATCTTTGCACTATGATGCTGATATGTACAATCTCATTGTACTGTGTATAGTGACAATAAAAGGCATTCTATTCTATTCTAAAGGCCCACGCATCCCGTGGCCAACGCAGAGCTGAAGCTATTCGTTCAAACGACCACCTCAGTGTCACGAAAACACCGGGACTAACCGACTATTCTTACTTACATCAAATGATGTCACCGGCTGAAGAACAGGAGCCGCCACAGGAATAGAGCTCCAACAGGTCCTTTTCAGGTGGAACACCCTGTCACGCTCCTCCTTTAGGTAGGGTCATTGGCCTGCCCCCCATGCGGTCTCTGAGCAGTAGGGGGTGCAGCAACTTTGTGTTGTACTAAAAGCAGATCACAAGTCAATCCATCCTCCATAACTGTGTGTAACTGTTAATGTGAATTAAGTCAGATCTGCGTCCCGTTCAGCGTGATGCGTAAATGTTGTAGGTTACTCAAACATGAAGCTGACATGTTCAGTTGCTTTATTATTAATGAAAACGGGTGCATATTTGAAAGAGGCTATAAGTAGAGACCCCAGCTGTGACAGTCATATTAACATACAATAGATTCCCTATTCTTATTTGTGTAGGTGGGTGTTTGAAGCTTCATAAAGCCCTCAGTAAGACTTTAGCTGTGGTCTCTAGCTGAAGAGTTCAGGTTATATGCATTGCCTTTTAGCACATACTGTATAAATTGCAGCATAATCTGGACCCCCCTTGTGAGCTCTGGCAGTTTTAAGACCCTGCAAACCTCAATACACTCACAATTAGCCTCCTACTCACTGCATTCTTTACCAACATGTAATGCTTCTCAGCTGTATGCGTTGACATAGTTGGTGTAACATTAATCCTTTTGACACACCTACTCCTTGCTGTTCAGAGATTATGAGAGTATATCAAATTTGGCTTCAAAGCTCAGGACCAACGAGGCTTTGAAGAAACACAAAAGAGAGCTGAAATACAGCACAAGCGAACATGATGTGACAGCAGGCACGAGTTCAGATGTGCTGCACAGCAGCAGCAGCTACAATATTAAGACAAAGTGTAGTCAGTTATATACTGATGCACATTTAACTGAAACAGGGACTACTTTACGTCTTCCTCATATCAGTCGGGTTAAAACACTGGGGCTTATATTGCACTCATGTCCTTGAATTCAGTGACAGTCTTAAAGATTTTATCCAGGGCCAAATCTTTAAATAGGGCTCCAACAAACGCCGGTATATCTAATAATAGCATGTCTGAATGACTTCATACCTAAAGACTTAAAGCCGAATTTTATGTTTTTTTTTGGCTTTACAAATGATCTTATGGGACATTTTATGGGACTAGTGAAAGCAAAACCCCCATTCCAACATCCCACCAGTTCGCCATCCCGCCAATCCGACATCCCACCATCCCGACATGCAAACGTCCCACCAGTCCAACAAGGCTTTCCATATAAGGAAATGTGCATTACTCAACAGGTAAGTCCCTTCTTTCTGTTCATGCATTTTACATGTTTAAAGACGGGTACAGATGTGATTCGGTCTTTAAAAGCGTAATTAAAAACACAAATTCTCGGCATCCGAAGGAGGAGATGCCTTGAACGGGAAGCAGACCGTGGTGGTTTTCAATCACACACTCCGATGCCACTTGTTGCAACTTTAAAATTGAATCCAGGAAAAAAAGGCTTACAAACGTGGACCAAAACGGCTCCATGACATGCACAAAAATCTAACTAAAAAAGCAACTAAACATCATGAAGAGGTGAAAACAGGCGTTTTACGCATGCCTCTGTGCGTCTGGCACATGCGTCTTGGGGCTCTCCCACGTTGGTTTGTGGATGAAAGCCCAATCTGACCAACATGTGCAGAACAATAACATGACGAGGTAAGCATGGAAGCAGCAGCAGCTAGCATGCATCGTCTAATCTATAAGTCCATGTAAGATCGAAGTCTAGAAATTTATCATCACTTGATAACAAGAATTCAGAAAAAGAGACGAGTTTCTTGGAGTTATGGCGGAGTTAAAGGACGGACTTTGTGGAAACAAAATTTAAGCCAGTAGAGAGGTTGGAAGTAAAATGTTACTTTCCTGTATCAGCATGAAAAACAGGGCAACTCCACTCCCTTGAGCTGGCATCTCCTCTTTGCCTGAATCCTCAGAGCAATCGAAGCAGCTCTCAGGGCTGAAAACTGGATTCAGCCCCTCAAAGACAGTTGGATGGAGCACTGCAGCTTCAACACTGTCTCACAGTGGTTGATGGAACGTCATAAACAGTCGTTAAAAAGTAACAAAATCTATTGGTTTGTTTTCTTGGACAACTTTTTCTTTTTGCTGTGTATAATGACACAAAAATATAGCCTCACTGTATTTTGTAACACTGTCATGAACATAATTTTTTACCAGTTTAACTGCCAAAAAAGTCAATATTTGGAGGCTGGAGTATGGCAGTACACACACATGACAATTTACCAGGAGACCTGAGCTGTTATTCTACCTTAAAATAGATCATTTTAATACATCTACCTTGTGTGGGAAACCTCTTTTTTTCCCTGCCATTTCTGACACAAACATAGGTTCTTTTTCAGTATTTACAATGAGACACGATGACATTTTATGGTCTTTGATCTGTCAAATAAAAGGCTTGGTGTTCACACTTGTAGTTTGATTTGTTTTTTTTTCTGGTCTGGACCAAAGCAGACATTTAAGCCATTTATGGTGGCATTTTACTTTATTGAACCAACAGATGCTTGATAAAGGACGAGGATAAAGGACAGCTTTTCTGATGCTTGTCCCTAATGGCTGGGCTGGCAAACCTCCAAAGCAATGCAGTATGTTGAGTTAAATGCATTTGTTGGATTCAAGTAGGCTTTACTTGTTAGAACTTTGCTTAAGCGCTTCTGCTAACATAAGTAAGTTGTTGAGATCTTCTGTAGGTTGAAACAGACGACATTACGGTCATTTTGCAGACGCTTTTATCCAAAGCGACTTACAATAAGTGTGTTCCACATCGGTAGGCAAAAGAACTTCAGGTCACAAGAAATCAGAAGTGCATTTCCTTCCGAAAGCAAACAGCTGAGAGCATAACTAGTGCTAGAGTAAGTGCGGTAAGTTAGGTACCGAGACAAATGGGAAGGCAATTTAGAAAACAAAAACAATTTAGGAAACAAATAAGTGTGTAAGGAGCTGGAACGAAACAGGTGATATCCTAAGAGGGCGAATCTGGGTAGTGTTTCCTGAAGAGATGGGTTTTCAGCCTGCGGCCAAAGATGGGCAGCGACTCAGCTGTCCTGATCGTCGGGAGATCGTTCCACCATCGGGGCGCCAGAACAGAGAAAAGCCGTGACCGTGTGGATGGTGCGCAGGGACCGCTGAGTGACGGGGCAGCCGGCCGCCTGGAGGCCGCAGAGCGAAGCGGTCGGGCGGGGGTGTAGGGCTCGACCATAGCCTGGAGGTATAAAGGAGCTGCTCCTTCCACTGCCCTGTAGGCCAGCACCAGAGTCTGAAACTGGATGCTGCAGCTACAGGGAGCCGGTGTAGAGAGTGGAGAAGGGGAGTCGTGACGACCATTTAGACTTAACTGAGTGAGATGTAAAGTAACCCATCTTTGTAATTAAGAAGGTCCTTTATAACTGCAGAAGCGAGTACAATGCTCGTTTGAAATCCCGCTGAACAACCACATTGCTACATTAGGGTTCTTGAACCATGATCCAATAAGTAAAAAAGTTTCTCAAACATAGAAACTATCCAACAGCAAACCAGATTCCAGAGGCTTTTGCTGAAATACTCGCATTTCTGACAAAGAATCACCAATTTATGGAACCATAATTTCCCTGAACTACATCATACTCCGTCTGTAACAGACACAAAACCACCAAATGCCCGGACACCTGACATGGCCTTGTAATATTCGAGCAGGTGTCAGGCTGTGAGAGCTTTTGTACTCTGTCCTTATCCAGCACCTCTGGCAGCAGCAGCTGCCATGCAGGCAGTCGGGTCCATCTGGAGGGTACACACATACTGACGCACACATTTCCCTTCAGGCATGGTCAAAAATACTGGTGTGAGGTTGAGTTAGCATTTCACCTCGAAGATTTATTGCTGCGCCGCTGCTTCAAAGTCACGAGCAGGCAGGAGTTCAGTGTGTTGCCTGTTGGGAATGCTTGATAAATAAATAAATAAATAACAGCAACTAAAGTGTGTGAGTGTTACATTCATGGCTTCTGCACACAGAAGCCTAAAGTTATCCGTTTTTGTGAATGGTCAACTGGTATTTTGACCCAGCACTGAAGCACTCTTTCCCTGTTGAAATAGATTACAGGCATCTTTGCAGGTTCTTGTGATGCTGACTGACAGAGCTCTGGATCGGACACATTCAGATTTTCCACAAGGACTTTGTTAATGTGACAGGACACCAGGATCAATGCATCATCCTCACGTTCTCTGAGCAATAAGAAGTCTGAGGGCAGAGTCTGAGAGCTGTGCACAGAGTCTAAGGCAGCAGACGGTGACTGTTGTCTGCACCACTTGTCGGGTAAGTCATGATTAGGGGCCGAGCAGTGAAACTGCAAGGACCCTATTGTATCTGTAGGAGTTCTTCTTTCTTTCTTTCTTTCTTTCTTTCTTTCTTTCTTTCTTTCTTTCTTTCTTTCTTTCTTCTTCTTCTTCTTTGCAAAAGGTACTCGAAAACTCATGAAATTTTGCAAGCGCCACCTGCCAGTCGACGATATGAAAAAATCTTAACTTTATATTTTTGGGAGTAGCTCATTGACTCTGTAGCGCCCCCTATAATGCTTAAAAATGGTCCACGCATTGGGGTTAGTTTCGCGTGGGACGATGAAATTCGGTACTCTCCTTCATCATGCCCAGACGCACAAAAAAGTCTCATGCCGCCATGGTCCCACGTCCACAAGAAGGCGGCCATTTTGGATGGAAAGTGCGTTTTGGTGCCATTTTTGACCGATTCCACGCCTTGCATATGATCAAACTCCTCCTACAGATTTAATGCTGCAGACTTCAAACTTGTCCAGGTTACTCTTAAGACATGGGGGAAAAAAAATCTTGACAAACTTTTCCAAACTCTGAACGGTGTGGGCGTGGCCAGGCGGTGAAAATCGTGTGATGGCGTTTGTGATTTGAAAGCCTTATCATCATCGCAAGGTCATGAAACTTGGCACACACGTCCACCCTGAAGACTTCGTACGTATGTAAAGGGTATCGTGTGTGGGTGGAGCAAAATGGCTCAGTGGCGCCCCCTAGAAATTTTCAAAAACCCCTCCGCATTGGGGTTGTTATGTGCTCGTACGTACGCAGAGGGTATCGTGCGTGTGGGCGTCCAGCACGTGCCCCCAACGTGCGCACATCTCGGTCCCGCTCAA
The DNA here is from genome assembly GCF_027942865.1 of Odontesthes bonariensis. Lineage (NCBI taxonomy): Eukaryota > Metazoa > Chordata > Actinopteri > Atheriniformes > Atherinopsidae > Odontesthes > Odontesthes bonariensis. The sequence continues at coordinate 8,397,110 of NC_134508.1, read as the reverse complement.
GGCTGCTTGCAGCTTTAATTCAAAATTTTAATTCACAAAGACTTTGAGTGTTTTTCACTTTTTATGTTGTTACATTGTGCACACCATGATGTGAATGTGATGATGAAATACTTCACTGTTGTAACCGATAACGACGGAGCTCAGTGTGACGAGTTTAAATATTAAGCATTAATCATGATTAAACTTGGGTTAGAGTGGGTCGTCCAACAACCGGAAGGTTGATAGTTTGATTCTCACTCTCGCTGCTCAATAATTGGTTGGTGGACTGCCAACCCTCCAGCTGTCAGTCCACCTCCTTGCCACGGCCCGAGGTGCCCTTGAGCAAGGTACCGTGCTCCCCGGGCGCTGTCATTTCTGCACTTTTGTCACAAATTAAATTGATTAGCAACTTCCAACACATTCACACCATATATCATGTGAATAACATGACTTAGAAGCTGCTTATCTTTTTTTTTTTTATCATTCCAGAAGTAAAGTAAAGTGGAATACTTCTTATAAATAACGAAAGCTGCATTTTAAATGATAACTTGCTTGATGAATAGTGACATAATCTGATTACTAATTTGGTTTCGCTGTAGCTAAGTCTACAAGTTGGCCTGATAAGGCTGACTTAAGCTGCTCGGTGCAGCGCTGTCAACAACAACAAAGAAGCGGGTTAATCACATAATTAACATTGTCCTCTGTGACATAGTTCAGTTTTATTTTGTTTTCTTTGACACATTTGTCACAAATCTCCAACCAGATGGTCTGATTATTTTCTGGTTAAAGTGAGCTGCTACTTAGCTGCTGGGATGATTTTAATTAAACCTTTTAAATTGATATTCAAGATGCAGTAGTGTTTGTCTCTGTGATGGACTGGCGACCTGCCCAGGGTGTACCCCGCCTCTCGTCCAATGACAGCTGGGATAAGCTCCAGCTCCCCCCACCCCGACCTGACAGTTGCATTAAGTGGGTATAGAGAATGGATGGATGGAAGATGCAGTAATACGAATGACTGCACCACCATACAGTATTTTTGCTGAAGTTTTAACCTGCAGAACTGAAGCATTATTTATAGAACCTGTTCAAAATTGAAATTGTGGCTCATTTGTTGTCCTCAAAGACTTTGATCAAATCAGGGCCTCGGCAGCTCTGTAAATACCCACATTCACAAACTTTTGTGTTCAAGTATTAGATGGAAAAAGGAATTAAAAAGGGAACCCCCAAAAGATTTTGGGAAGCATATTATATTGTTGTGTTACTTCAGATCTGTGTCCACAGCCCCAGCATCCACTCTATTATGTTAAAACGCCATTTGAATCAGCTTCTGTTCCCTCTAATTGCATCGTAATAACTGTCAGCGATATGTGAGAGACGATCCCCACCGCTGTGTGCTTGTGTGATCATTAGATTTTAGGCCCAGTTCTGCAGTTCAGAGAGGAAACGTAACAAATACGAGCAACAACAGGAGGCCTCCCCCTAATTGTGTGTTTATGTTTCATACAAAAGCGCAGCGTGATGCAAATGTGTGGGAATGTGTACAACTGTGTAAACATAACAAGCTGTGTCAGACGCTGAATAACTTTTATTGCGCGATCGTTTGTATGATCATATAACAGCCCAACAGTATACCAGCATGTGTCCCCCCCACATGTGTGAAAAGGTTTCACACAGCAATAATGAACGCCGTCCGCCTTGAATTATCACTTGTGCCCTGAAGGCCTTCGTAGACATGTGCACACTGGCTTGGTGAATAAAGTTAAATGTTGCCACTCGGCAGGTAAACTAGTTGTCGAACATAAGAACAAACAGGCCTCGAAGGGGAAAGTTAGAATTTAGAGGGGTACTCAAACGATGCAAATGTATGCAAAAAGAAATGAAGCACAAAAAAATGAGGCTGGAATTCAAGTAATGGTTTAAAAATAAACAATTAAAGGTGTCAAAATGTTATGAAATGGTAACTGAATGCAACTCAGGTGTCAACCCAGGATGTTCTTCATGTTCCTGGGCTGCAAGATGAACTGTAATATTATGCATATGTGTAGTGTAATTGGCTGGAAGCCTTAAAGGGGAACTGCGGTATTTTCAACATTAAGCCTCTTTTCTGAGTCGTCTGCAATGTTTTAGAACCCCCCTCACCGCTTTTTTGATGTTTACTGCTGTCTCCGGTATTTGCCTAATTTTGATTCTTCTCAACCTGCTTCAGAACGGCATTTTGAACTGGATGTTCGTTGATATTACTCCGCCACCGCTAAGAAAATAGTGCGAGCATGAACGAGCTGCCAAATAAAACACGACAGAAGCAACTTTTCGCCACGAAATTTGATTTGGACTACCAGTGCACACCAGTAACCACTCCGGTGAGTTGATTATTTTGAAAACGGACGTTTATTTTGCTTTTACGGACCTTTTTGGACATGCGCATGACTCGCCGTTCTGAAGCAGGTTGAGATGAATCAAAATTAGGCAAATACCGGAGACAGCAGTAAACATCAAAAAAGCGGTGAGGGGGGTTCTAAAACATTGCAGACGACTCAGAAAAGAGGCTTAATGTTGAAAATACCACAGTTATCCTTTAACATGCATGAGCCCTAAATGCATTCACTGGGTGCTGGTAATTCTGAGAAAGAAGCAACAGCAGCTTTGTATTTTTAGGAATATTTATCTTTGTTTTACTTTGGTCTTGAATTTTGAATCGTGGGTAGCATTGATCACTGCTGGTAAAACCTTATGTGGTGAATCTATGGCGGACTTTCATCCAATAAGAGTGTAGCGAATCAAATGCTCCACTGCATTGCTTAATAGTCCCTCAAGGAATGATAGTTTATCTATCTCTTCTATTTCTAAGTGTTGCACTTGATATAAAGAGAAAATGTTTTTAAATGTTGTATAAAGAGCTAAAAGAGATTTCCTTGATGGAGACAGTAAATTTTTAACATAACATCATAACATAACATAAAAAATGGGGGCACAGAGTAAAATCCATCCATTCATCCATTTTCTATAACGGTTTAATCCAATTCAGGGTCGCGGGGGGGCTGGAGCCTATCCGAGCTGTCATTGGGTGAGAGGCAGGGTACACCCTGGACAGGTTGCCAGTCCATCACAGGGCCACACATAGACAAACAACCATACATGCTCACACTCACTCCTTGGGACGATTTAGAGTCACCAATTAACCTAACATGCATGTTTTTGGGGGGTGGGAGGAAGCTGGAGTACCCAGAGAACCCACGAATATACGAACATGCAAACTCCACACAGAAAGGCCCCAGCTGGGAATCGAACCTGGAACCCTCTAGGGTTATAATAGGGTGACAGTACTAACCACTACACCACCGTGTGTAAACCAATATTTCATTCATCATAGAATATAGAAATATTTCAAATGTTTAAAGTGAGACATTTCACAAAGTCATCTTGAATTTGGTGACAGCAACATGTCTCAAAAGAGTTGGGATGGCGGCAGCAAAAGGCTGGAAAATTAGCCAATAGAAGAACATGTTTGTTATGTATGACCATACCAAGGATTACCACGCGAGGGCATACTGCCACTAGGGCATTCGATGTAACCTAGGCAACCTTAGTTGAATAATAAACCACCATTGAACCAGTAAGAAGTGGTCCGTGTTGCTCTATGTATCCGGTAATATTGATTACTAGAAGGTACTAAAAAGGAGCGACACAACATAAATTGGCGACGAGTCGTGTATTTCGGAGTCGTTTTCACTGAATGACAGTGAACGTGTAGTTAAAATTTAAGTGAGTTTAGACCGAAATGAAACCCGCGTATCTGGATAAGCTAATGTGCTAACCAACTGTGAGCCAACCGTCAACAGCTGATGTCTCGAGAACAGCTGACGCAACTGATTCAACGGCATCAACAACTGTTTCAAGTTCATCTACAGTACAAGTAAATACAGGAAGACGTATAATGGCTGGAATATATGGACATATGGACAGTTTCGATGAGTCGGGTGAGCAATGGGCTACGTATATTGAACGTTTTGAGCACTATGTGGTGGCTAATGACATTCTGGAAGCTAAGAAAGTCTCCATACTCTTCAGTGTTATGGGATCAAAAACGTATGGACTGCTTCGTAGTTTAGTGGCTCCCGTGACACCTGGCTCTAAAACTTATGATGAAGTTGTGACTGTGCTGAAGGATCACTTTACGCCGAAACCGCTTGTTATCGCCGAAAGGTTTAGATTTCACAAGCGTAACCAGGGGGAAGGTGAAGCGATAGCACAATATGTAGCGGTGCTAAAGAAGCTATCAGAACACTGTGAATTCGGAGCTTACCTAGAGGATGCTCTGAGAGATCGTTTTGTGTGCGGATTAAAGTGCGAAGCTGTGCAGAAACGTCTTTTGACTGAGGATAAGCTCACGTTCAAGAAAGCAGTGGAAATAGCAGTGTCAGCAGAAACAGCCGCACGCGACGTACAGCAGCTGAGTAATTCCCTGAAAGTGCACGCAGTGTTGTCGCAAAGTGAAATGTGCCGCCGCTGTGGAAAGGGAAATCACAGTGATGATCACTGCTGGTACAAAGACCGCGATTGTCACCAGTGCGGGAGGAAAGGCCACACCAAACGAATGTGCAGGGGGAAAAGCAGTCACGAAACAGAACGTAAACAACACAGAGAGGGAAAGCCTGAACGGAAAAGCCACACACACAAACGCAGCGAGAGAGACAGAAAGAAAAGGATACATCACGTAGATGCGAGTGAAAGTGAATGCACGAAATCGGAGAGTGACAATGACTTGGGACTGTATGCAGTGTCAGAGAAGGGAAAATATTCACGCATAACAGTAGTGCCAAAAGTCAACGGGAAGAAATTAGAGATGGAATTGGATACAGGGGCTGCAGTGTCATTGATTCCTTATGAACTGTACAAAAGAAAACTGCACAAATTACCACTGCAACCCACGGACATTGTGTTAAAGACATACACAGGAGAGGCTTTGGCACCAGAAGGACTCATTAGAGTTAAAGTGGCACTTAACAAGCAACAGGCTGTCTTGCCATTGTATGTGGTGAAGGTGGATGCTCCACCATTGTTTGGCAGGGAGTGGCTGAGAGCCATCCAACTGAATTGGAGAGACTTAAAGACTGTGCATGCTATTGAACACACACAGACAGACAGCTTAGAGACTGTGTTAAAGAGACATTCAGCTGTTTTCTCCGATCAGTTAGGCACCATGAAGGGAGTGAAAGCCAGGCTCACTCTCAGACCAAACAGTGTCCCCAAATTCTGCCAGCCACGCAATGTGCCATATGCCCTCCGACCGCGAGTGGAAGCCGAGCTGAAACGCCTCACTGAGCTTGGGGTCATCTCACCTGTCGCACACAGTGACTGGGCGACGCCAGTGGTGCCTGTGAGCAAAAAGGACGGCGCCGTGAGACTCTGCGGGGACTTCAAAGTCACCCTCAACCAAGCTCTGTGCATCGACAAGTACCCTATTCCACGCATTGAGGACTTGTTCGCTTCCCTCGCTGGTGGTCAACGCTTCAGTAAGCTGGATCTTTCCAATGCATACCTGCAGATGGAAGTGGAAGAGAGCTCCAGGAAGCTGCTGACCATCTCAACGCAGAAAGGACTTTTCACCTTCAACCGCTTGCCATTTGGTGTAGCGTCATCGCCCGCCTTGTTCCAAAAGGCCATGGACCAGGTACTCCTCGGACTGCCAAACACACACTGCTACCTGGACGACATTCTTGTCAGTGGTCCTGACGAGCAGTCACATCTGAAAACCCTGGATGCAGTACTCAGCAGGTTAGAGGAATACGGCCTGCATCTCAAGAAAGAGAAATGTCTCTTCTTCCAGGAGTCCGTGGAATACCTGGGCCACATCATCGACGCCGCTGGTCTCCACAAGTCACCGGAGAAGGTCCGCGCCATCATGGACGCCCCAGCACCAGGCGATGTGAGTCAACTGCGCTCTTTCCTAGGAATGCTCAACTACTATGGACGCTTCATCCCTGACCTTTCCACTGTGCTTAAGCCACTGAACGAACTGCTGAACAAAGAAAAGAAGTGGCAGTGGACGTCAGCATGTGCAGCAGCGTTCCAGAAAGCCAAAGCACTCCTGGTGTCACAAGAGGTGCTCACACACTACAACCCTGAGCTGCCTCTCCGCCTTGCCTGCGACGCTTCACCCTATGGGGTCGGAGCTGTTCTGTCTCACATCATGCCGGATGGCGAAGAAAAACCCATCGCTTATGCATCCAGAACACTCAGCAAAGCAGAACAGAACTATGCACAGATCGAGAGGGAAGCGTTATCGATCGTCTTTGGAGTACGAAAGTTCCACCAGTATCTGTATGGCAATACATTTACTCTACTCACTGACCATCGCCCGCTTACAACCATCCTCAGTCCAGTCAAAAGTACACCATCCATGGCTGCAGCTCGCATGCAACGCTGGGCGCTCCTGCTGTCTGCTCACAATTACACCATAGAGTACAGAAAAGGGCCCCTACACGCCAATGCTGATGGACTGTCGAGGTTACCGCTCCCTCATGCCCCCAGTGAGACACAAGGTGCAGTGGAGGTGTTCTACACTTCACAGTTGGACACACTACCAGTCAGCAACGCAGAGATCAAGCGTCACACCATGTCTGACTCCACCCTGTCCCGTGTCATGGAGATGGTCACAACTGGCCGTTTTCCCACTGCAAAGGCCACTGGAGACGAACTGTCACCCTACCTCCAGCGCCGCCATGAACTCACTGTGCAGCAAGGATGCCTCATGTGGGGTCTGAGAGTGATTGTGCCATCCAAACTGCGCCCCTGGGTACTGTCAGAACTACACTCAGCACACCCAGGTGTAGTGAGGATGAAGAGCTTAGCTCGCAGCTACGTATGGTGGCCTGGCGTTGACTCCCAGATCGAAGACCAAGCAAAGTCATGCCACTCATGCCCACGAGTACAGAAAGACCCTGGCCCAGCACCTTTACACCCGTGGATATGGCCATCCAGTCCCTGGGAACGGATACATGTGGACTTTGCCGGCCCATTTGAAGGGCACATGTACCTGGTCGTAGTGGACGCCCACTCCAAATGGCCTGAGGTACACATCATGGACAGCACCACATCTAGTAAGACTATCCAAGTGCTTAGAGGACTTTTTAGTCGCTATGGCATTCCATTCAGCCTGGTAAGCGACAACGGCCCGCAGTTTTGCTCTGAAGACTTCAGCACGTTCCTGAAAGCCAATGGAGTCAAGCACATTCGCTCAGCACCGTACCACCCTGCTTCAAATGGCTTGGCAGAGCGCTTTGTACAAACCTTCAAGCACGCTCTGAAATCTTCCAGAGGAACTAAGCCAGTGCAACAGCGCCTAGATACATTCCTCCTGACCTACCGCAACACCCCTCATGCAACAACCAAGGAGAGCCCTGCAATGCTCTTCATCAGACGCAAGCTGCGTTCACGACTGGATTTCCTGAAACCCAGTGTGGCTGGAGCAGTGCACCAGTCACAGCAGGCTCAACAACAACGACGCGAGCTACACTCCAAGCAGAGACAGTTTGCAGTTGGCGAGCCAGTGCTCGTGCGCGATTATAGGAGGGGGGAGGATAAGTGGATGCCTGCTGTGGTGATCGAGAAGACCGGACCAGTGTCCTACAAGGTAAATGTGGGAACACAAGGGGTCTGGAAGCGTCATGTAGACCAGATGCTGGCTCGGCCCGAGTCAGATCCACCAGAGTCTGTGAGTTTTTCAGTTACACCATCACAGACAACCACACCTGGTACCACACCTGACACAAATACACCTCAACAGAAGGAGGATGCTGATACAGTTACACACACACCACATGCATCACCCAAAACACCCAAGACACCACCACAGTCCATAGAAATGACACACGCAGAACATTCAGAGACAACAGGGACTGTACGACGGTATCCTGTGAGGATCACCCATCCGCCAGTACGTTATGGACATGAATGAACTTTTTGTTATGGACATGAATGAACTTTTTGTTATGGACATGAATGAACTTCTAAAAAAAAAAAAAAAAAAAAAGAAAGAAAGAAAACTTTGAAAAATGTTGAAGAATGCTTTAAGATGTTTGCTTGTGCAGAAATGTTGTTTAATGATTGAGTTTTGGAACTCTGCAGTGATTATAAATAATTTAAGTAATATATATATTTATATGAGTAATATATTTGTCTGTTTCCTATTAATGTTATGGAGAAGTAAGTCAGAAGTAATCTCAGGTATTGTTTAAAGATATATTTATATATTATACAGTTTAAATTGTTAATGTATTTATTACATAACCTTATGTAGTTTTAAAGGGAATACACTGTTGTAAATTATATTGCTAATGTATTCATTATATAATCAGTTTAAACTGAATATACAGTAAGATTGCTTCAGAAGAATGTTTTTGTAATTGACAACAAATCTTAGTGGGAAGGAGATATGTTATGTATGACCATACCAAGGATTACCACGCGAGGGCATACTGCCACTAGGGCATTCGATGTAACCTAGGCAACCTTAGTTGAATAATAAACCACCATTGAACCAGTAAGAAGTGGTCCGTGTTGCTCTATGTATCCGGTAATATTGATTACTAGAAGGTACTAAAAAGGAGCGACACAACAATGTTGCATCGTGATTAAGTATAAAAACAGCACCTTAGAGAGGCAGAGTCTCTCAGAAGTAAATATGGGTATAAAATACAAAGTTAACTTTCTACATAAACTGACATGAAATAATGATCAATTTGCCAATAAAATTTGATTTTAATGACAATGCTGCTGATGGTGTTTCAGTCTTTGTTTGTGCTTAAATCATTAGTGAGAGTGATGGCTGATTTCTCAAACATGCTACACGTGTGTGGCCAAGTCATAAGAGAGGACCGCACACAAAGAAGTAGTTTTGTGGGTTATTTTATTCCCCGACTGTCCTCAGACAGAACACAGCATTAATTTTACCATTTTGAGGGTGGTATGAAATACAATCAAATAAAAAATACGAAATCAAAACACTGCTTTCCCTCTCTGCAAAGTTGGTTTTGTGAACTCTAACCTTCGTTACACCCAGACAACAGTAGTGGAAATTAAGACACTCATTACCTTTTACTCACATCAATGACACAATCATTTGCAGTAAAATTACATTAATTAACAGAAAAATTTTGAAAAGTAGATACACCCTGCTCCACCTCCCCCAATAAAAGTGCACAATATTTGAGAATTTGAAATGAGAGGAAAGAAGAGAAAAAGAGGGTGAAGCGAGGCCAGAGGAGATGAATCCTTATCTCATTCCAGAGGGACACTTTCTGAGCTTTATAAACTCCATCTCATCACTATTCATACAAATATCATTATTGTCGTCATTGAGCAGAACTCAAGAGTTTAATATGAAACTGACAGCGAAACTCGTTCGGCACACAGCTGCAAAACTGGCAAATGTGATTTGTGCACAGTCAGACACACAGCTGCCACTCACTGCATGGAGAAATATCTTGATGGTCATTATAACGTGAAACCTGCCGCACAGATCTGTAGAGATATAACCTGAGGCAGTGGATTTTTCTGACTGTAGTGCTGAATCAGGGCTCTTTGATAATCGGGTCCACAATTTCATTTGTAATGCTCACACTAATGGATGGATACACCTGCCATTTACAGAGGCAGACTGAAAAGCGTATGGATTTGATTTAAAAAGCTGTGTTCCAATATGAGATCTCAACCACTGGGGGAAAAAAAAAACTCAAGTGTAATATCTGATAGGACAGTGAATTCCATTACACATTTCTGCAAAATGTCAGTTTTGATTTTCTTCAGGCGAGCCGCCTCCAACAGCAAAGAACAGAAATTCATGCTGGTCTTTGCAACTGAAGTTATTAAGAAGGAGCAGCTTAAAGGACACTCAGGCAGCAAGTGCTGAGACCTGAGAATCTGTGCAACAAGCTCAACTTTGTCATCCTTAAGGCTCAAGCAGCGGCTCTCGACTCTTGAGAGACTTCTAAAGGAAAGGAAGGCTGTTAGAGTAATTAATCCTCAGATTAATGATCTGTGATTGGGAAATAATTTGATGTTTCACCCTCATATGACATAAAAACTTCTACAGAAACAGAAAGCTCAGGAACGTCTTTGTCATTTCCCATACGTTAGTACACTTTGAATGCTTGAACGTTTTTAAATGCATAATTTGATATAAAGGAAGCATAATCAGAAAAGGTCAAAAGATTCAGACTTCCTTTTGTTCGGTTTGCATGAATAGTTGCACTGAGAGGCAAAAGAGTTTTTGTACTGAAGCAAGGACTTGTCTGAAAGTCTGTAGCAGTGTTATCGGATCAATGCCATCGCTGAATGCACTTCCACATTGAAATGGATTGGGACAAAATTATATCACACAAGAAAATCAAAGATATAATCCAAAGGATGTAAACTAAGAATGATTTGGGTAAAGTAAAATTCTGTTTTACCAACTTTCCCTTGATGATATTCATAAATATTCAGTGAGCCTGAAACATCCCATAGTTAAGCTGCTATAGGCCCAGACTGCTGGGGGGCCAAATCTGTCACACCTTTCCTCACTTTACTCGCTTTTTCCCCCGTTTAATTTCTCAAATGATATTATGTACAAATGGCATTACTGTGGTCATTAACTCGTGTTTCCCTGTTCCAACAGATATCCTTTGAATGGTGTTACAGTGTTTTCCCCTCTCTTTCTGTCTTCTCAAACCCCAGCTGGTGGAGGCGGATGGCCACCCTTCCTGGTTCTGGTTCTGCCAGAGGTTTCTTCCTGTTAAAAGGGAGTCGTTCCTTTCCACAGTCCCCTCAGGCATGCTCAGGACGGGAGATTGGACTGAAGACAAGTTTCGGTGCAATCTGTTGGTTTCCTTAGGTGTGAAATTGTTTTTGAATTGGCTCTATATGAATGAATTGGATTATTTTATAAATAATTATCATTACAATGAATTGAATTCCAATTGGCTTGAATTGGACTTTATTATTTAAGTGCCTTGAGATGACATTTGTTGTATTTGGCGCTATATAAATAAAACTGAATTGAATTTAATTGAAATATCTTTGCAATCAGACGACACAAACGTCTTGAACCACCTCTGACGTCTTTGCAGTGTTGTCATTAACACTCTGGAGTTTAAAACCCGCCAGCGGCATTTTTGGGTGGGGGGAATCAGGGGTGTTCTTTCATGCTTAAGTGATTCGTAGGTCAGAGTTGAGTGGTTTAAAAGCTTCAACACAAAATTATATACATTCCTCTGAAAACGTTCAAGGCCTGGACTTAAAATGAGTGAAAAAGCTGTCAATGTCCAATGAAAAGCTTTGACAGACCTTCAAAAAGCCTGGAGAGCTATTGCTCAAGACCACTTTAAAAGATTACAAGAAAGTCGGGCTGCTCTGAAGAGAGTACAAAGAAATGAAGGCTGAATGAAGACTTTTACAAAAACCTTATTGTGAGTTTGAATGCCATGACCAGCTACTGGTTACCTATTCAAGGTAAACACAAGAAACTTGTGCTAACGAATAAATAAATAAATAAATAAATAAATAAATAAATAAATAAATAAATAAAGGACCAGACTCAAAGAGTAATTCCCTATACTCCCTATATAGAGCTGCTCCTCACACCACAACAACCATCTTTTTACAGCCACAAGCTACCTCAGCCTCTCACCAACTGCACACCAGTCACAGCGGGGTGGGGATGCAAACCCTGGTTTGGGTAGGGGGAGAAATAAAAGAGGTAAGATAAGCGGGAATGGGATTCAAACCCTGGTTCGGGTAGGGGGTAATGAAAGTATAGAGGGTGCCAGAGGTGGAGGCAGAACAAGACACACTAGCAGACACACTATCAGATTCAACAGACCTAACTATAAGCTTTATAAAAAAGGAAAGTTTTAAGCCTGGTCTTAAAAGTGGAAAGGGTGTCTGCTTCCCGGACATTTACTGGCAGCTTATTCCACAATAGAGGGGCCTGATAACTGAAGGCTCTGCCTCCCATTCTACTTTTAGAAACTCTGGGAACCTCAAGTAAACCTGCAGTTTGGGAACGAAGTGCTCTGTGAGGAAAATATCTTACAATGAGATCTTTAAGATATGATGGAGCTCGGTCATTAAGAGCTTTATATGTAAGGAGAAGAATCTTAAATTCTATTCTGAATTTAACAGGGAGCCAATGAAGAGAAGCTAACACTGGAGAAATATGATCTCTCCTGTTAGTTCTCATCAAAACTCTGGCAGCAGCATTTTGGATCAACTGAAGGCTTTTCAGAGAATATGTGGGACAGCCCAATGTAGCGTGCTCTCAGGAAAGACAGAGCACGGAGATGTTTACATAAAGATCCAACCTTTCTTGACATCAAGAAACGTACCCTCTTTACGACCCTCTCAACGGATCAGCTCAAAGGAGATAACGGAGCCAGATGTGAGACCAACCAAATGGGGTTCTTTGTTTCCGAGTCTTCTCTCCCCCAGACCAGCTACGAATAATAAATTATGTAGGACACCTCCTGATAAGGGAAGCAGATGTAAGCTCAACTCCCCTGCTGGACCAACCCTAAAGAATGCCACACTTCCCCATTTTCAGAGAGTGAAAATTCCACTATAAACCTCACTTTCCGTAGACTGAAAGTGTGAAAATCATTACTGGACAAATCTACAGATCATTTTGAAACATTCGCCATTCTTTTACCTTCATTAATTACCAAGTTATGAAAATTGGATTTAAAAGGAATCCCTCTCGTGGAGCCACAGTGCCCCCCAAAGGACATGGATAACGGACACTTTTCACTATGTCAGCCTAAACAACCATGGACAATTTCAACTACGGATGTTTAATGTTCTCATTATGTGCAATGCATAACCTAATAGTGTGTTAATTCCACAGGTATTTGACCAAAGAGCTGCAGATTATTCTAGTTAATATTAACCAAAAAGTGTCATACCATTTCTATCATGATAAATATGAAGTATTGTATGCTGATAACTGTCAATGCTCATATGGGTGTTTATGCCTGCTTGTATGCAACATTATTGTCTGTTAAGAACATTATATTGTCTAAAATCACTGTCATATGGGTTAAATACGGTATAAGAAAGGAGCAGAAAGCCCCCTTTTTGTCTCATGAATTCAGCGTGGTCAACCCCCCTTTTTCCCTTGGGTCAAAAGCCAGCTGAACTCTGATTGGACGAAAGCTGACATGTGATCTCCAGCTTAAAAGAGAGGCGCGCAGGAAATCAGCCTCTGGCCTTGCTCTTATCCTCTTGCGCTCAGCCCTCTTATCTCAGCCTTTGTCTTTTGCTCCGTAACTATTAATTCCCAATTTTTTTAGACTTCCCCTTCTCTTTTATATAAAAGTCTGGTCCAACACACGCGAGTGTGTGCCAATTTATACAGCCCAGCCAAGCCGCCACTCTTCATCCAAGGACGAAGAATAAAGGAGAAGTTGATTCTACGTCATCCCGCTGGTTACCACGGGAACACCGCTTCGACACCAACTCATCAGAAGGAAAGAACCACGGAATCCCTTACGCTGCTACGACAAAGTAAGGTGCTGGTTTGAGATCTTTGAAACCGTGGATAAAGTGAAAACTTTCTCTGAAAGCGACGAATGAGCAGACCTCCGCGGGCAGAAGACTGTTGGCACAATATCCGTGTTATGAACCAGATTTAGTCACATTTTTGATAGGTAACCCTGTTAGTGGCCTGCTCCTTTCTTCCCTATTATCCCCTTTGAGTGTCCCCAATAATTCTAATTTCTGTCTCTTTATCAATTGTTTATACACCTATATACCTGTGCAATGTTGAATAAATGTTTGTATTAACCCATTTAAGAGCGTCACAGACAGTTACTAAAGCCGATTACCACTCCAAACAGGACGCACGACTCAGAATGAGATTGATTATTAATTGAGTATTAATATAACATACTAGGATTGCAAGATTTTAAACAGTCTTCCTCTTTGGACTGTAACGTAACAAATTAAAATAAAGAGGTGGTGCCCCTGCTATTTTCGAGGTAAATATTAATTAATAACGTGTCAACGCTACACCAATAATAAAGAATTACAGTAGTCCAATCTTGAAGTAACAAATGCATGGACTAGTTTTTCTGCATCACTCTGAGACAAGATGTTCCTGATTTTAACAATATTACGAAGATGAAAGAAGGCAGTCCTAGAAACCCGTTTTATATGCGAGTCAAATGATAAGTTCTGGTCAAAAATAACTCCAAGGTTCCTCACTGTAGAACTAGAAGCCAAGGAAATACCATCTAGAGTAACTATATAGCTAGACAATTTCTCCCTGAAACGCTCAGGTCCAAAGATAACGACTTCAGTTTTGTCTGAATTTAGCAGCAGACAGTTCTGAGTCATCCAGGTCTTTATGTCTTTAAGACATGCTTGTAGTCTGACCAACCTATTGGGTTCATCTGGTTTTATAGATAAGTACAGCTGAGTATCATCAGCATAGCAATGGAAATTTATGCCATGCTGTCTAATAATGTTACCTAATGGAAGCATGTATAAAGTGAAAAGAATCGGTCCAAGCACAGAACCCTGGGGAACTCCATGACTTACTCTGGTGTGTGAGGAAGATTCTTCATTTACAAGAACAAACTGAAATCTATCAGATAAATATGACTTAAACCAGCCTAATGCAGTTCCTTTAATCCCAATAACATGTTCAAGTCTGTGTAATAAGATACTGTGATCGACCGTATCAAATGCAGCACTGAGATCCAACAGGACAAGCACAGACACAAGTCCGCTATCAGAGGCTAAGAGGAGATCATTGGTAACTTTCAGCAGTGCAGTTTCTGTGCTATGATGCACTCTGAATCCTGACTGAAACTCTTCAAACAGATTATTTCTGTGTAAGTGATCACAAAGCTGAGCTGCAACTATTTTTTCAAGAACTTTAGACATAAAAGGAAGATTGGATATAGGTCTATAATGAGCCAACACTTCTGAATCAAGAGTAGGTTTTTTAAGTAAAGGTTTAATTACAGCAACCTTAAAAGTCTGAGGTACATATCCTGTCAACAAAGACAGATTAATCAAATCCAATATGGAAGTGTCAATTAATGGGAAAACCTCCTTGAACAGTCTGGTTGGGATTGGGTCTAAAACACAAGTTGATGGTTTAGAAGACACTATTGCTGTCGTTAGTTCAGAGAGATCAACTGGGCAGAAGCCGTCTAAATATAAATCAGGTTCTAAAGATACTTCTAAAGCTGCTGTACTTGATGATACATCAGTGATAATAGTGGGAAGGACTCCATCAATCTTCTGTCTGATAGAAGAAGAAGCTCATGAAATCATCACTGCTGAGAGTTAAAGGAATACCTGGCTCAGCAGAGCTCAGACTCTTAGTCAGACTGGCTACAGTGCTGAAAAGAAACCTGGGATTATTCTTATTCTCTTCTATCAATGATGAATAATAAGCAGTTCTAGCTTTACGAAGGGCTTTCTTATACATTGTTAAACTATCTTTCCAGACTAACTGAGACTCTTCTAAATTAGAGGAATGCCACTGTCTCTCCAGCTTTCTTGCAGTCTGCTTTAAAGCGCGCAGCTGTGAATTATACCAAGGAGCCAGCCTCTTCTGACTGATTACCTTCCTTTTCAGAGGATAGGGCATGTTAATCTGCTCGATATCCATATTCATTTAATCTTGAATATACAGAAGAAGAAGTTATAGAGAGGATCAATATATCGAGGACAGAGTGCGAATAAAATGTCATCCACTCAGCTTGCAGCAATATAAGAACCACATTTCTCTTATAATAATAATACATTTAATTTTAAAAAAGCGCCTTTCTCAACGCTCAAGGACACTTTACAACACATTAAAAACACAATAAAAAAAATGACACAAGTTAAAAAAGAGGCTAGAGGGAGAAAAAACCTCTTCCGGAAGAGTTGGTTTAAAGTAGCATTTCTTCTCCTATTTGACTGGAAGTAGTAATCCAGTCAAAATATTTCCTGCAAACATGAAGGTGCGCAAGGTGCAGCATGCAGACATGAGTGTTGACATCCATTTCTATCACTGATAGCCACAACTTCAGCGTGCCCCAGTTTTCCAAGAGATTATTTTTAGAAACACTCTTTGGGGTTCTTCCCAGGAAAAGTGACAGCAGCTTGAACAGTGCAGTCAGAAAGCAGCCAGACACGCTGCTACCGCTAACAAAGTGGTCACTGCATTCATAAACACTGTTCCACTTCTGACTGCAGGCAAATTCTTTTTTACCAAAGTTAGTTTCTTACATTTCTACCTTTATATTTTCCTTTCTTTTATTATTAGTATTTTTGGGGCTTTTTATGCCTTTATTGGATAGGACAGTGGAGAGAGACAGAAAGCAGGGGGCAGAGAGAGGGGGAACAACATGCAGCAAAGGGCCGTCCGATGCGGGACTTGAACCGGGGCCAGCTGCAGCGAGGACTATAGTCTCATGTACATGGG
Source organism: Odontesthes bonariensis (assembly GCF_027942865.1). Taxonomy (NCBI): domain Eukaryota; kingdom Metazoa; phylum Chordata; class Actinopteri; order Atheriniformes; family Atherinopsidae; genus Odontesthes; species Odontesthes bonariensis. The sequence goes on along the minus strand of NC_134508.1, from coordinate 8,380,672 downwards.
CCTATAGTCGATGTAAATGTAAATGTATTTTATTTATACAGCCCTTTACAGACAGTCCTTACGGTGTACCAAAGTGCTTTACAGCAGGTAATAAATAAAGAGAAGAATAAGTAAAAACAATAAAAGAATAGTGAAAGCAATAAAATACAACAAAATCGAATAAGATAAAATAAGATAAAAGTGTCATCATACTACTGGGTATTAAAAGCCATCCTAAATAAATAGGTTTTTAGCCTGGATCTGAAGAGGCCCGGGTCAGAAATAAGACGCAGCTGGACGGGGGGCTTATTCCAGAGCCTGGGGGCAGCTTTGGGAAAAGGCTCGGTCACCCCAGGGTTTGTGTTCTGACCTGGGCACTTCCAGCAGAAACTGATCTGTTGACCTCAGAGCTCTACCAGGACTGTTAAAAGCTCAGATAAATACGATGGGGCGAGGCCGTTAAGAGCTTTAAAAACAAAAATTAAAAGTTTAAAATCAGTTCTATAAAAGGACAGGAAGCCAATGGAGGCGGGAGACGCCGACATAAAACATAAAACGTATTAGGTCACGGATGGCTTTCTCAAGGTCATGACGATTTAAAAACATTTTAACTTTGGCCAGGAGACGCAACTGGAAAAAACTAGTCCTGACGACATTGTTAATTTGTTTGTCCAACCTCAGATGACTGTCAAAGGTCAAAGGTCACTCCCAGATTTCTGATGGTTGAACTAAGCTTTGAAGACAAATTGCCAAAGCCAGCCGTCACAGTGTCCCCAAACACGGACTGTGCCACAGACCACCCCTTCCTTTCTTTTAGTTTAATGGAATTAAGCAATCGTGAAAATGTAATATTGAAAGTTTTAGATTGGGCTTTAAACGTGGAAAATCTCCTCCTGCCCTCCATTTGTGCTTTGCACCGCAGCAACAGGGGTGGTGTAATCTACAACTGGCCGCTCCAGCTCCTCCACACTCCCACAAGAATTGTCCAGGTACTGCGACTGCGATGGTGGGGCAGCAGCTGAAAGAAAACTACAGATAACAAACCCACATTGAACTCAATCACTTGCGAGGATAGCCTAATTTCCTGCTTTAACTGTGATGAATTGAAATGCATGCATATGACCGCGGGTTAAACGGCTTTTTACAGCTACTTTCAGCCTCGTGTTTCCCAGGAAAATGTCACGGCAAATAGAAATAGGCTCCACTGGTCTTTCTGTAACCTTAAAGATGTATAAACAGATGAGGCTGATTTAAGTTTACACACATCTTATCAAATTTGAATACATTTACAAAAGAAATACACATGCAAACACCTCTTCACACAAACAGAAAAAGATAAAGATTCCACCTGCTGTGACAGAGGAATGATTTAAAGGAAGAGGAGGCGTGTTCACTGGTGTGTTTTTTATGTTTGTCTTCTCTCATTCTTCAACCCATCCATCCACCTATCTTCCCATCCTTTAATCCATCCTTCCCTTTAATGATCTGTGAAGAGGTTTGTCAGGGGGAGGAGGGAAGGTGATTTGGAGAATAAGGCCGAGTTGTAAATTGATCGCTCGTTTCTTACAGTTTTGCACGATGACATAAAACTCCTCTGTGGTATCATCTCCTTCAAAATATTTCAGGTTAAACTCACACGTGTCCACATGAAATCAGAGCTTCAACACCAAAGACTAAATGTATTTGAGGTTTAATTCATTATATGTATCTGTTAATGTTGTAACCACTGCTTATCATACGAAAGCATGCGACAGGATTAGGGGACAGCCATGTTATAAAGAGTAAACTACAGTATCGCATGCATCCAAAGTGACGATTTATGAAAACTGAGGCAGAGAGAAGAATTGAAAGAGACACTCGGGGTCATTAACGGACGGCCATAGGTCATTACGTGCACTTCAGCAGAACGACATGGCCAGTCGGTTTCAGAGAGAGTTGATGGATGACATTAACGCTGCTGCTCTGCTCTAACATCTAATGCCTGTGAGAGCACATGCTTGGTTTGTCAGGGTGTGATCTCTGCTGTGCTCGTATATCATTCAGTCATCTGCAATGTGTTTCACCAGGAAACAACAACAAAAAACTTATGGGAAGAAACAGGTTAGTTTGATGTGGACGGTAAAGCCTCGTTTCCACTATGCAGTCCGGTACGGGTCGGGTCGGGTCTCTTTGGGGTCAGCTTGCGTTCCCAATGTACAAAGGGGACCCTCGGGGGTGGGTTGAGTGCGTGCCGAAGCGTAAATAGCAAATAAGATCTATAATTTCAAACCACCTCCAAGCTTCTTCAGCAGTCTTGCCTGAGAACCCCTACTGGTACAGGTACGCAGGTAGGGTAACGGGGGTCTTGCCTGAGGACACCTACAGGAAGTAGTACCTTTCATGCAGGGGATTTGAACCCAGGTCACCCACATGAAAGGTGGCAATCTTACCACTACACTATCCAGACCCCAGCAATGGAGAGCAGAGCCTGGAACCGGTCCTGTGTGCTGGGTACCCCAAGCAGAAGGGTTTCAAAAATGGTAACGGGTTCCATGGGACCGGTACGCTTTCGTGGTAGTGGAAACACTGAAATAATCCAACCGTTCTGAACCGACCCGTACCGGACTGCGTAGTGGAAACGAGGCTTTAGAGGTTTTAACACAAAATATCATATTATATTTAGAACTGAACGTTCTTGAATATATCCCCATTAATCTCAGTGCTGCTCCAGAGACTGCGTTCCCCTGACATGGAAACTTTGAAAAACAAATTTCCTGTTTGTATAGGCTTGCCTAAGGTGACTTTGGCTTGTTTCAAAGAACACTAAATAGTGTAGTGTAGTGGTAAGATTGCTTACCTTTGTGTGGGTGACCTGGGTTCAAATCCTCTGCTTGAAAGTTACTACCTCCAGTAGGGGTCCTTAGGCAAGACCCCCTTAACCTATCTGTAAGTTGCTTTGGAAAAAAACGTCTGCCAAAAAAACATAAACATAAAACACTTCATATGCATTAGGGGGACTAAAACAAATCTTTAAAACTCATCCAACCTGACACAGATTCAAACTGTGGGACTCGTCAGCTGTAGTTAGTCTGAGCCCACGAACGATAAACACAAGTGACTCCCCTGATATTCCAACAGTTTAAGTTATTCCTGAAGGAGACCTCTCCATGTTCCTCCTGTGGATGTCCACCACAGTTGTTGTTTTTTCTCCACCGAGTTACAACCACAAACAGCACAGCCTGTACCACCACCCTCTAATAACACTACACTTGCTTCAATTTGTTTTAACTATGGATGAAAACCTGCTTAAAGTGGACAAAGGCCCACTCGGTGGTGGAGTGAAACTAATAGTGAAAATAAAGAAGACTTTCCTGTGCAGCTTCTTCGTTCTTTATAGTCTTTGCTGCTTCGTCCTCTCGTTGATGGAATTGGCTGTTTTTAGGGCACTCTGAGGGGTTAAGTTGTTGTAGGACGACACGCTGGCCCATCTGCACTGGTCGAATACTTCAAATCCACTCTTTGTTGGGGTTGAGATCAACACAGATGAATCCCAAAGTATCACCATGAACCAGCCCTCAGTCACCCTGCATGCAAATCTTGTGAATAGGGACAAGGAAGTTAACCACATCAAAGGAAAAGTTTTAGGATTCATGGATAGACACACCACGGATTTCTTGGCTTGTCATTTCTCACTCCCACTCCCTCCTTTAAGTATTGTCCATAATCTCCTTTGCCTTGTCTTTTTCACAACCACATCCTGAATTATCTACACTCATTTCTTCTCCTCCATCTTCTTTCTTTTTCAGCACATTCCTGCCTCCCAACTCTTTTTTTTCCCTCTCTGTAATTCCAATACTACAATAAAAATGAGCAACCTCTTTCCAGATCTGATCCTCAGGTCCCTCTCTTGGAGCATATTTATATATATATATATATCTTTTAAATTCAAAATGGGAACAGACACAGGCACACACCTGCTTTTATTTTTGCCCGGTTACTATAAACATGCAAAGGAGGACTGGATAGTGTAGTGGTAAGATTGCCACCTTTCATGTGGCTGACCTGGGTTCAAATAGCCTGCATGAAAGATAATACCTCCAAGTAGGGGTCCTTAGGCAAGACCCCCTTAACCTACCTGTAAGTCGCTTTGGATAAAAGCATCTGCCAAATGCATTAACATAAACTTATTCCTTTAGCAAAAGAAAAGATGAAGCCAGTCCAACAACAAATTGAGAGCGTAAAAATGTACTCGAATAAAAAAATGTAACTAAGCAGATGAGTGCTTAAACATAACAAGAAAGTAGTAGCCCACCTAAGCTTAAGTACTCCAGTATAAATACTACAGTGACCTGAGATAAGCGCTTTCCCTGCAGGGTAACAGGAGGGGCAACAAATACACAATAAACTGAAAGGGCAACACAGATGTATGAAGCTTATCTGAGAGTCCTTAAGTCCTTTCACCAGTCCCGTGCCATCTCATCAGTGTTTCCGGTTAGTGTGAGGAAAGATTAGCCCGTGTGTCAGTGATGTGTCGTCATTATTGTCTAAAACTTGAAATGAGGAATATTTGGTCTTTTGTGGGTCCCTCTGCAGCCAAAATATCTGTAACTGTGCAGACTGAGACTCCTACCTACCTGTGTCCAGATCGATCTCCAAATGGAGCTGTTCAGCTCTTTAAGCTCTGCAGAAGGCTGATAAAGACCCCCACGGATGGAGAACTTACTGAGCACTATTTGTCTTTTAGAGGTTACTTGAAGATATAGGAATGGAAAAAGGAGGGACGGCAAGAGGTGAAAAATGAAGAACAGTCCTCTGTAGCATTTTTATTTTGCCAGCCCACAGTGAAAACTAATGGCGAGAGAAAGAGAAACAAATCATTCTCCCTGTGTGAACCTGCTCACAGTATTTGTACCGAACAGACCCACAGAGAGAGGAATTGAAAAAGAAGGAGCAGGGAGCTGTGATGGGAGGATCCCATTCCTCCCGGTCTCATCATCTTAGCAGGACTGTTTTAGCCCGGAGAAAAAATGTCCTTTACCTGAGAGGTCATGGCAGCACCAGTTTCAGCAGAAAATATTTAATGGCTACATTCGTCCACTTGTCCCATCCGTGGTTGTTGAGCTTTGGTGTGAAATGATGGGAACATAAAAATCTGTAAATTTTGGTAGCTGTACTTCCATCAATTCTAACCCTAAACACTTACAAGTAGAGAGCACAGAAGAAGAGTAAAGCCAGATCATTGTGTTGTTAATTTTCTAATTTGTTTGGGAATTTTTGGAATCTCTGTGGCATCATCCTTTACATTACAACATGATAAATTGCAGCTCCCGGTCATCCAATCTGTTTTGCTCACATGTTTTCAAGATGAATGGCAGTTTCTCTCCACTGCTTCATACTGCAGGCTGGAAACGTCAAAGAGAGGCAGAGGTGTTCTCAGCCATGTTTAACCAAAGCCTGTTCCGTTTCCCCAGCAGAAGCTTACATGCTTTCGTTTATGAATGACGCCGGTAACACTTTACAATAACCATCATTTATAAATGGTAAATAGATAATATATTAATTAGGGCTGGGCAACGATTAAAATTTTTTATCTAATAAATCACATGATTTCCCTGATTAATCGCATTTGTACGCAAAATCCAAAAATTAATTCAAAAGTAGTGTATAGCTTTTAGCATTTAGTTTTATTTTAAATGTGCTGCCATATGAATGAAAGTGCCATAACATTTGTTGTGCAAACACACTTTTAACATCAGCATCTTTCTGTAGTTTTTATGTAGAAGCCTCGCTCCACTGTCTGTTTCCTTGAATGATTTGCTGCTATCAGTTGTGTGTTTTGCCTTTAAGTGATATTTTAGACTGGAACTACTACGTTGAGAAGACAATTCAACTTGGCTGTATTTGCCTGAGTTTTTTTAAATTAATTTGAAATACGTGCTTTTATGTTGAAACAAGTAAAACAGGAAGTAGCGCCGGTTAGCTCCGTGAGCTTCACACAGAGACCGAGGAGCACCTGTAGCGGTGATGTCCAACTTTAAAATGAAAATGGCCGAGTAAAAGTTCTGTACCCTTCTCCATGTTTGGTGGATCCGCAGCAGAAAGCAACAGACTTGCGTTAATGCGCGATAAAATATTTATCGGCGTTAAATAATTAACAAGTTAACGCGATAATAACGAGTTAACTCACCCAGCCCTAATATTAATGTAAGTTAGACCTATTTGTTGCACACTGTAAATGGTTAATATTTGGTTTTTAAACCATTATAAACATTACTTAGATGATTATTGTAAAGTTGCGACTGATGTTTGTAATGCTTTGTAAATGGTTAACAAACGCTTAATATAGTGTTAAAAGTGTTACAACTATTACCTGTTAATAATACACTGGGATGACGTCATCGACAGGCGCCGCTGCAGCACAGCTCATTCACTCCAGTAATGACGTCCATCGTACTCAAAGTCGTCGTCGAAATCTGATAAATATCCTGCCATGTTGCACATAACTAGCAGCAGCAAACTCCGTGTGAAGTTAGCCGACCGTCACAGAGCACGGAGTGAATGAGCTGTGCTGCAGCGGCGCGGGTTGATCATGTCATCCCAGTAGACGCGTGTGTAGAAAGCGCCTGATAACAACAACATGGCAGCTCTGAGCTAACAGTGCAATGGTACGCGTTCATTCATTCGTCTTAAAGTATTAGTGAAATAAAGACAGATATTGTCTTATTTAGAGGCTGTATTGTCTCTGCCCTGCACTAAAAAAAGTGACTTTTTGGTGAAGTAAACTCTATTAGAGTAACTGTCATAATTTACACCATGTATTTTTAAGATTCAGTAAGAACTAGAGTTTCTAAAGTAAAATTAAACATTTTATTAACGTAATACATGAATTATGGGGGAAGAGTAAGTTTTACTTGGGTTTCCTCCTACAATTTAAATGTTCAATAGTTGTACGTACACAAACCTAGAAATACTACATAAAGTTCACTCTGAAAGTGTAGCGTTTTGAAACGCATGCACGACGCATGCGCACAGTACAACAGGATTGGCGCTCATCCATACGTTAGATGCAGGATCACAGAGCGAGGTGGAGCACAAACAATTCATTTCAGAGGTAAGTTATTACTGTTCTGTTTTAAATTTGTGATAATATATAAGTCCGCATGTAGTTTGACGCAAGATATGTCACTGTAGTTAATTTAAAGTTAACATAACATGTTAGCATAGCATGTGTTCTCTCCCGTTATATGGATAGACGCCGATCTTGAGGGATCCAAATATCTTCCGAAGGACACCGACTTTCACCAAACTGTTATCGGTGAGTCGATGAACGTATTTTATGCCAGAAATAAGGTCCAGGTTTAAAAAACAACAAAAAACTTCTCCTTTAACAATTCTGTTTAGTTAAAAAGTCTTTTCCATTGCGGTGAAGTCTTTCCATTTAAAGCTGCAGTCTGCAGGATTTGTTGTTGTCATACGTAAAGTCCTAATTTTTGGCATTTTAAGAGTTTACATGATCTATCAGAACGCTTGAAGTTGAAAACGGTGACCTCCGTAGTCGCAAAATGCAAGAAATGCTTATTTTTAACCGAAAAATAAAAAGTTATTCAACTTCCTGTCCCGCCCCATCAAAACACATGAGAACTCGTGCACTTCTACGTGCACGCCAGATGCGCGATACACGACTCCTCATTCATCAACTCACCTGTCATTTGCGATCATGGAAGACACAGTAAGTAGACTAGCCCGTAATGAAGTTCAATAGTCCAGATAAATAAGCGTGGGGACGAGCCTACCTTGTATCGCGCGTGCACAATCGGTGATTGACAGGCAGCAGAGCCCAGCTCGTAACCTGATTGGTTACCTTTTACCGGTCCGGTCTGCAATTTTGTAAACAAACCTGCTGGCTTTGGAGGGACCTAGCGGGACATATAGGGGACCTAGAGAACTCTTTTTTTTTTGTATTGGGGTATTTAATGTACTACTTTCAGAATCCCCGGACAGTTCCAGGCATTACGCTTGAAAAAGAGTTGCAGACTGCAGCTTTAAATCTGATGCATGAAATAAGAACGTATATTCCACAAAATATCTAGAACCCAAGCAGCCATTGCTGTTTAAGTTCAGAGCTTTTTAGACTGAATCTAAATACCTTAAAGTAGGACATTACAGAAAGAAAAGGAAAATGACTTTGTTCATGGAGGCCAAAACAGAAAGAGAGGAGTGGAGAAAGGGCAAGGATGGAAGATGTAGGGAAACGATTAGACATAAAAACGAAATTTAGATAATCAAAAGATTACGTACCTGATTAAATAAGTTTCATGGAAATAATAAAGAACAGACTGACTGTAGGTTACGAGCGAAAGGGAAGTCAGTCTGGGGAAAAAAGAGAAATAATAAAAAATATGGAGAGTAAAAGAGAATGAGAGGCAGGAGTGCAGTTTGTCATTAAGCTCCACATTGGTTTGACAGTTCGATTATGAAGAAAAATGAGTTGTAGAAAAGTGGAATATTTGCAGATCACTCTTTTCACTCCCTCTATCCAGTCGTCTCACACTTTTCTCTCTTTTCCATTTCTCTCAGTCTTTCCCTTCTTTACCTCAGTCTCTATCACTCCCAGGTGTCGACCACATAAATGAAAAAGGAGAGCTCTAATCTTTTACCCCCTTTAGGATTTAATTGACCAATAATCCTCTCTCTTCTCCCTTTCTTTTATTTCATCACTTTCTCCATCCTCCTTCCATCGTTCTTAGACATTTAGCATGTCCACCTGTACACCGCAGAAGAACTCAAAACTTTGTGAGGTTATAAAGAATAGTGCAGTAAAAGGAAGAAAATGAAAACTACCGATCCAGTCATAGTATAATGATGGTGGAAAATGTCACGGTACTGAGTCATCTGACCAAGGTGGCAGAGTCTAGTAACTCGAAATAAGAACAGCTGGATGATACTTACAATAAGCATAAAAAAGGTGTGAGCAGAGCCCCCTTATGAATTAATTAAAAGCTCCCTCTAAAATACGGGTACAGGTACTTAATTCCTTGATTTGGGCCTTGTTTGATGCATGGGAAAAACTCTGGCTCCCTCAGCTCAGTTTCAAGGCATTCATCAAGAGGTTCTGAATACAATTAGTCCCACTTTAGAGGCCACTGCTTTGACCACAGAGGAGCTGGTAACTGCCCACGCTGTGGGCTGCAAACATAAGAACACTAATGCACAGCCGAGGCAGATACTGGGTTAAACTGTCTGTAGATTCTCAGCAGTGTTGTTTTCGTCAACGATGACGATGACGAAATCATTTCGTTGACGCCACTTTTTTTCATGACAATAACGAGACGGTGACGAGATAAACATAGCTCTCTGATGACGAAAACATGACGAGACGTGTGTGAGTTTTCGTTGACGAGACGAGAATGGACGGAAATCTTAGTGGGTGATCTGTCAGACGTTTAAAATGCATGACATTTCTGCTTATTGTGTGTGTCAATTAAAACCTAAAACGTATCTGCTGCGGCACCTTAAGGCTCGCCACAGGGATATTTTTTCGAAGGTGAGTTACAAATGCTGTTAACATAATCGATAAATTTCATAGTAAGCTAATACATTAGTACGTTTTCCACATACTCCTGGTGCAAATGGGCTGCTAACTTCAGGCTAAAGTTAGCTTTTGTTACGCTAACGTCAATTCATTATGTGTGTGTTACTTTAGCAGCATGTTTAGCAGCATGTTTACATTCAGTGACGGTGTGGTTATCTCTTTGTGTGTACGTTCTGTCAGCACGTAACTTGATATGTTAAACAGGTCGAGTTACTGTTATACGTAGAGTCTGCTAGCTTTAGCCTAAAAGCCACAAGTGATGTTGTGCAGCCCTAACCAGGACCTGTGCGTTTAGTGCGCTTACAGTAAAGTTGGGACACACGCACAGTACAGAATGAAAAATCAGAAAGCTTTAGTACAGGGTCAGTTAATAAGCTCTGTATTTTTGTTCTGCTTGTTTGTTAGTTAAGACCATACTATTTTCTTAACACGTTTTTTTTTTACTAAAACTAGACTAAAACCTTTTTGACTTTTCGCCGACTAAAACTATCACCTATAGAAGTGACTAAAATGTGACTAAAACTAATAAGCATTTTAGTCCAAAAGACTAAGACTAAGACTAAATCTAAGATGGTTGTCAAAAACAACACTGATTCTCAGCCTGCGAGATAGTAAAACAACGTGTAGGTTGAGTGTTGCGTTACTATGGGAACCATGCATTTTACATCTTGTCCTGATTCACCAAAAAAAAGCTATTCTATAGCTCACTGCTTATATCTGATCTATGATACCATTAGTTTAGGCTTATTTATATATATCAGAACATATTTTATCAATAAAATTTTGCTTTCGTTAAATTAGTGACTGGGTTGGTGTCAAAGTTAAATACACTTCTTATCAATTTATAACTTTTAAAAGCTTTAAGAGCATAATTTGATTATGAATCATCCTATGTGTTCAAGGTGGTCATTGCTGGTGCGTACTACCCCAACTACTTTATCCAAGGGGATATGGATGAAGATTTGGCGTCCAGAGAGCTGTGTGAGAACAACTGTGATGGCATTTCCTGTAGTGTTGGTATAACTACTACATGGCATTATTAAAGCTATGAATCTGTAAAATAGGCAGAACCTATTTTACTCGTTGAATCTTTGAAGAGTGCCTCAGTCAAAACATTGCTTGGTAGTACAGTGTTTTGTAGATGGATAGACAGTCTATTTGCATCGTTTTACTATGTGCTCCTATATGATGGTATGATGAGAAATGATATTAAACACATTACTGAACAGTAAATTATTAAGGAAGGTGGCTAAAGTTGAATGAAAAACTGAGATTTTGATATAACATTACCACCATTTTGAGGATAAATCGGTTCAGTTTTTTTTTAAATGATATTTTGTTTACTTTTTGAGGACAGTGTACAACACATTTGCTGTACCAGACATCTAGAAGCTCCTTTTCATGTAGATTTATCTAATAATCTAATCAAATGTATCCATCTGTTAGTAGCTGTAGTTGTTAATATTTGTGTAATTGTATCCTTGTTATTATTAGGTGAGGAACCTCCCTCTAAACCGTTTACTTTGAGAGCTCCAGGTATCAAGTGCCATCGGATCACAGTGGACATCCACACTCAGAATTTAGTCTGCTCTAACCTTTGCAAAGTTTTATTGTCTTTTCTTTTGTGTGTTTTATGTGTGTGTGCACACTCAGAGCATACGTGGAGTTTTACAGGACATCCCAGGACATCAGAGCTCTCCAACGGAGCTTTCAGTCTGCCCCACTGAACAAATAGAAATCTGTGCTGGAAAGAGACCCATAACTGGCGTGATACAAATAAGGCATCTATTAACTTATCATTCTATGTTTATTATCAGTCATAACTAATGACTCATATGTCCATTGCCAGTTGTGTCAGTCAACTGTTCGGAGTGCGACCTTTGGTACTGAAAGAGTAATTAAGTGGTTGGCCATAGGAGAGTTTTCCCAAGAATAAGAACATGAGGTACGAAAGTAGCAGCCAGTGGGTTTTTCGGTCTTATCCACTGCGAACAGTGGACACGTGTGATGGTAATGTTAAAAGATTTAAATGATTGTTGAATTCAGTATCATTTAAGGTGATTTGGTACATATATCTTCCTTTTTTTTTGCAGTATTTTCATTTATTCAATATGTGCTGTCCTCGCAGTGCGTATGCTTGTGCACAGCTAGACAGCCAGCTAACAATTAAAAGTCCTTCAATAAACCACAAGGCTTGACTTTTCCTGTATTTTAATGAAGTCCTCTTGTCTTCTTTCTCATTTGTTTTTTGTAAACTGAAAATAATTACAGACAGAAACACAACTGTTAAACACTGTACAGAGCATGTGAACGGAGCGGAGCGTGGAGCGGACGGTGGAGCGGAGCGGTGAAATATGGTGAGAGCGCAGAGCGGTTTTCAATTCAAAAGCCGGAGCGAGGATTTCGCTCCGCTCCAGTTCGCTCCGATGCGCTCACAACGTCAATTAAAAATGTCGGATTATAAAATTTGTAAAATAACATTTTTGATTTAATGTAGTCTAGTGTAATAAATTAATAATTAAATAGGAAACGCGGGGCAACATGAATGGAGCGAGATGTAAAGGCTGATTCATACTCGGCGCGACCTCGCTCTTACTAGCTGGTCGCAAATGGCGCAAACGGTGCCAGCAAAGATGTGCCAGCCTCTGCTGACGTGACACCACAGGTGGCATTGTGTATGCTTTCTTCCTATGCTTTTCAGCTTGTTTCCTCAACAGTGACGCTCGCTGGTCTGGAGAGAACTGCAAATGTGACGCATTCTCGGCGCAAACTGAGCCGAAGGAACTGTGAAGGGGCTGGCGCTTTCGATGACGTCATTAATAATTCTCGAGCCAGAACAGTTGCGCGTTTGCGCCGAGTATGAATCAGACTTTACGTTCACAGCTGGGGACAAGCAGCCACGCGGGCCTTGTCACCCGTAGTAAATGAGGAAGTGAGCAATTCAAGTCGAGGGCGCAACGGTGTGTTCTATGTGTGGCGGAGCTAGCATTAGCTGCAGAGAGAGTGCAAATAATAAACAGGGAAACGGCCGAACTGTAGGGCCTACAAACGAGCGTGGATTGTGTATTTTGTCTGGAGTGACATATTCCCCTTTCTGATTGTCTGAATTAAGCTGACTGCTCAGGTGCTAGTTCTAACCGTGACCCTTGTTTCCTCTGCTTTGCTTCCGTTTCTGCTGATGCTCTCGCGGCCACACACACACACACACACACACGCACACACACACACACACACACACACACGCACACGCACGCACACGCACGCACACGCACACGCACACGCACGCCTCTCCCTCCTCCTGCCTAGCCCAGCCTGGGCTCTCTCTTTGCTGTGTCGTGTGATGCATATTTAAGCTGAGTAATCTGGTGGGCTTCGTCCTGATGTGGTAGTTTTCTACCTGGCGCCCAACATTTTCTAAACATTATTTTTTGTACGTCAGAGTGGCGATAATTTAACAGCCAGTTAAATAAGACAATACACCGGTCACATCATTAAATCAAACACCGTGTGTCCCAGGGCCCTGTCATAATTACATGAAGTAAAAATGTCAGAAAATTCCTTCTCCTGAAAATTTGAGCGAGCCTGGAGCGATTTCGCCTGAGCAGCAGGAAAATTAAGGTGAGCGCGGAGCGTCCTGGCGCAACTTTGAGCGGGGAGCAGGAATTGCGCTGTACTCCCCTCCGTTCACATGCTCTGACACTGTACAAGCAAAGCGTTGTATAACTAAGTTTCGATTAGCAACCAAGATCAATGAAAATTAAACAACTTAGCATCTACTGAAAACTAGCAGAATACATTTTTTTGCCACCATAACAAATTAAGTCTCCATCATTTACAGCAGTACTTACAAGATAAATATTCTCCAAGGTAAAAGCGTTGAAAACACGTCAACAATATGTTTTAGCTGTCTGCTTTGCTCCTCTTTGCTCACCACAGACATAGCTATATGTTAAAGGAAAATGCTGGAAAGTTTCAAATTTACTATTTTCCCTGGTACATGTTCCCCAAAATCGATTTCTCACCTTGTTTACATTTGTCAGCCCGAGAGAGTAACATTCGCGAATGTTTGAAATTCAAGTTGTACCGCTCTGGCTCTCCCTCCCTAGCGCCGCCATGTTCACTCAACATGACGTCAGAAATGCAAACATTTTTTCTACAGCAATGGAAGACACTTACGAACTGTCTTGGTCTGACTCGGACCCGGAGATAGAATGCGAAGTTTCGCCTGAGTCCGAGTCAGATCATGATCAGCCTCTCGATCCAAGTTATGTTAGCTTATAGCCATCAGCCGAGATGGTCGGATAAGGCTAAAAATAAGGATGGACAAGTGGCTGTCGCAGCAGCCGCGACACCGCCGCCAAATGCTAACGGTTATGGGTTGAATAATGTAAAACAGTGTGAGAAATCGATTTTGGGGGACAGGTGTCAGGGAAAATAGGAAAATTGAAATTTTCCGACGTTTTCCTTTAAAGAACAGAGCACTCACACCTATGCAAGGTTTGACATAACCAAGGAATATAGACCTTTTAAACTTCTTACCTTCTCAACTATAAACTTATTTAACTTTACATTGTTAACATTTTAAAGCAGCACACAATATGTTCCATTTTATTTAGAATTATTAGAATAATTTAGTGTTAATTATGTGTGATGATTGTTTTTTTTTCATTTTAGATTAGATTATTTCTTTATTAAATCACTGATAAGTGATATCAGGGGGGATTATGTGGGAGAGCAGAGCTCACCATGACACTTTGTCCTAATTACAGTGTGCCTTGTTGTTGTCCGAATCATGCATATTGTTTGAGGTTAGGATGAGCTCTGTCTAGATAATGGCGTATAAAAGATTGTCACAAACTGAGGTCAAAGGGAATTTCCGGCATTCTGAAATGTACATGTCTCTGTGACGGTCTGTTCAATAAATTCCCCATAAGAGGCTGACCACGGCGCGTCCGACTCATTTTTCTCCACAACAATAACTAATCATTTTCACCATTTACAATTTTCTGGAAGCAGTTATTCGATTAACTGCCTTAATTGCAGGAACTTGTGTTTTTTTTCCCTGCGCTGTTCTTATGAATGAAGTGTCGGGTGATTAGAGTAGTTTGTGCAGAAGAAGCATCAGATGATGCGTAAATCATGGCGATTATGTGAGCGTGCACAGAGCCTGAGGATAAATCCTGCCCTGACAAAGAGAAGCTACAATCACTGTCGGTCGGAGTTGCCTCTGAGTGGATATCTGGGTTTTGTAGTGCCAGATAACACAAAGAAATTAACTTGCTTTGTAGTAGAGCTCTCTTCCCTGAACCATATCAGGAGTTTTGGTGGCTTAATCCAACTTTTTGTGTTGCCTAAACCTGTGCAAAAGGGGACTGAAAAAAAGAAGTTTTGAAGCTACTGGCTTGGACAGAGCAGCAGCACCTGATGCCGTGGGACTGTGAGAGGGTTCGCTGTTTTCCAGGTGGTGTATTTTTTATCTTCAGATCTCAGTCTGGTTCAGATTAAAGAGACTTACAGGCTGGCTTTTCTCTCTCAGTCTACTCCACAACAAACACAAGCGTTTCATCACTTCACAGCTGAGACGGGAACTGGACTGTCTGCTCTCTTCCAGACTTAACCAGGACGAACGGGATGCTTTTTATTCATACGTATATACTGGGGCTGGGCAACGATTAAAATTTTTAATCTAATTAATCACATGATTTCCCTGATTAATCACGATTAATCATATTTGTACGCAAAATCCCAAAAATGAATCCAAAAGTAGTGTATAGCTTTTAGCATTTAGTTTTATTTGAAATGTGCTGCCATATGAATGAAAGTGCCATAACATTTGTTGTGCAAACACACTTTTAACATCAGCATCTTTCTGTAGTTTTTATGTAGAAGCCTCGCTCCACTGTCTGTTTCCTTGAATGACTTGCTGCTATCACTTGTGTGTTTTGCCTTTAAGTGATATTTTAGACTGGAACTACTACGCTGAGAAGACAATTCAACTTGGCAGTGTTTACAGATGACTTTGGTTCTGTCGACTCCGCCGTCTGGAAGAACTTTAAAATGAAAATGGCCGAGTAAAAGTTCCGTACCCTTCTCCATGTTTGGTGGATCCGCCGATTACTTTCTTTTCCGGTTCTGCAGCAGACAGCAACAGACTTTTACAAAATAAAAGCCTTTTACAAAATAAAATAAATAATAAAACAGGGGTGGTCTGTGGTGTAGTGGTTGAACAGGCGCCCCATGTACAGAGGCTATAGTCCTCACTGCAGCTGGCCCCGGTTCGAGTCCCGCATCGGACGGCCCTGTGCTGCGTGTTGTTCCCCCTGCTTCCTGTCTCTCTGAATTTTCGTAGAATTAAAGGCACAAAAGCCCCCAATTTTTTTAAAATTTATTTGTTTATTTTTTAAATAACAAAAATAAAGAAAAAAAAATGAAACCTGCGTTAATGCGCGATAAAATATTTATCGGCATTAAATAATTAACGAGTTAACTCGCCCAGCCCTAGTATATACATACGTGTGTGTGACAATATCGCCAGTCTGGATGTGTTCAAATGTGGAATTTTAGCAGCTTTATCGTCCTCAACTTTGGGAGATCATGGCATCTAAGTACAGCTGAATTCACTGCACAGACTTTGTTTTTAAGCTCCTTGAATGGTGATTTTCTCAGATGAGACTGTGGTTATAAATATATAGTATATTATATATTATATTAGAGCAGAGCAACAGTCTGGAAACTCTCTAAGTGACCACGAGTTGACGTACAATCCTAATGGGCTGATTTTTAGCCCCAATCTGATGTGTTAAGCTGTCTGACAAAAGAAACAGAAAAATATGTGAATGTTGGTATCTTTGTTGAGAATTTGGCTGGAACAACGTTTACGCTCAACAAAAGAAATGCAAAATAAATACAGCTTTTGAGCGCCTGAGATCATTTGAGTTGAGTTGAGTGGATCCCCAGCTGTATTATCTGGATGCATTTGTTCAGTTTTGAGAGCTCCGTGCAGTTTAGTCCAGTTTGGATTGGACTAATGTAAATATTCTGAGTAAACTCACAAAAGTAGCTGAAACTCTAGGGAATGGGAAACAAACTGGTCAGCTAATCGTTCACCAAATGGAGACATTTTTAAATCCAGGTTTAAAACATTTCTTTTCTCATGTGTCTATGCATGAAATCTGTATGATATCTTTTAATTTATCTGGACTGTTGCTTGTTCTTAAATTCATTTAAATCATTTTATTTGTTTCTCTTTATATTATTTTATGTGTTTTTAATGCTTCTTACACTCCCCGCTGCAATGCTTTTATTTTATGTAAAGCCCTTTAAATCGTTTTTTACATGAAATGTGCCATACAAATAAATTTGATTCGATTTTTGATTTTGATAATGTTTAATCATAGCTTTAACGTGGACCATTGCTCTCCTGCAGCAGCCCAGCCCTCGTCAGGCTCCACTTGAGGCGACCCAAGACGTCGCCATCCTGCAACGCTCAAGATTCGGGGCCTGGTTTCCACAGCAAGTCAAGATGGCAGCATTTATCCATTAGATTCTCCACCAGATTGGCTCCATCATTTCTATGCTTCAGAATCACATGGTTGTGGTATTTCAAATACAGATTTAAGTCTTGTTTGTTTTTGGGATCTGAAACGAATTAATGAGAAACAAGAGCGGGCTCCTCTTTTTTTTTTTTTTACATTTTCTACACCATTAATAAGGGCTGCATACATCAGTGCACTGACTTTGTGGACCGTCTTCTGTGTATTGAATATAAAGTTGCTCTTCATATCTTTTCACTTTAATCACACGAGTTAAAACTTAACATTAAAAAATATAAAACTTAGAGGAGAGAGCTAAGAGGAGTAAGAGTAGGCCAAAGAAAACCTGCAAATAAGCACAAATCTCAGTGTTTTCAAGTCTTATTTCATCCTTAATATGCTAAACACCAAAAGGAAGCAGCAAAAACAAAGTGACATACCGCAGTATTAATGCAAGGTATCATATAATGTTAATTGAGGAAGAAATATAGCCAGCATTTGGTCATAACTTCATTATATTTCATAATAAAATCATAACAACAGCCACTCTTCTTCCTGTCAGAGGAGGATGAGCTACTGTGTGGAGCCACATTACAACCTGAAGCCAAGCAATAAAATGAGAATTAATCACTACACCTGATAGATGGCTCTAAAAATATGCTCTGCTTCCTCACATTTCTGCTGCCTTTAAGAGCAGCAAGTTCCAAACACTTACATTTAAGTGCACACATGATGAATATCATTATTATTATTATTGACAGCCGACTGGTGTATCTTCCTTTTACACATAAGAAAAATGATATATACACTTTGTCCCCTCTTTGTTTTTTTGCTGTCTTTCAAAATGATTTTGACAGATCAACAACACGTCTGGACAAACTGGATCTTTACCCTGCTGCCCGTGATTAAAACTGTCAACAAACTGTATGTGCATCTGTGTTGGAGGTGGAGTGAAAGCAAAGTCATCTGAAAATGAAAGAAGTACACTTTTAATCATAGTTTTTTATATTTTGGGACATAAAAATATCTGCTCATTACCAGCTCTTAAAGTTAATCAATTGTTGATCAACGCTCTGATTAACTGATCATCAGTCAGTGTGAGCAGCTCTATTAAAGCAGATTTTTGTCAGTTTGCTGCTCTGCAGCATTCAGGTGTGTGTTAACACGATGCCAAGGAGGAAAGACATCAGCAATGATCTCAGAGAAGCAGCTGTTGCTGCCCATCGATCTGGGAAGGGTTATAAGGCCGTTTCCAAACTATCTGGAGTCCATCGTTCTACAGAGAGAGAGAGAGAATATTCACAAGCTGAAAACATTCAGGACAGCTGTCAATCTTCCCAGGAGTGGACGTCCCAGCAAGGTCACCCCAAGGTCAGAAACCCAAGAGCTACATCTCAGACTCTGCAGGCCTCAGTTAAAGGTTAAAGTTCATGACAGCACAGTTAGAAACAGACTTAACAGGTATGGCTTGTGTGGAAGGGCTGCAGGAGAAAGCCTCTTCTCTCTAAAAAGAACATGGCAGCACAGCTTAGGTTTGCAAAGCTGCATCTGAACAAACCACAAGACTTCTGGAACAATGTCCTTTGGACAGACCAGACCAAAGTGGAGATGTTTGCTCATAATGCACAGCAGCACGTTTACAGGAAACCAAACACAGCATATCAGCACAAACACCTCACACCAGCTGTCAAGCACGGTGGTGGAGGGCTGATGATCTGGGCTGGTTCTGCAGCCACAGGACCTGGGCACCTCGCAGCCACTGAGTCCACCATGAACTCCTCTGGATACCAAAGTGTTCTAGAGTCAGATACCAGAGCTGCAAACCTCAATGAGCTGAAGCAATGTTGGATTTAAGGTAAACACAAGAAACTTGTGCTAAAGAAAAAATGGACCAGACTCAGTGAATAATTCCCTAAATTCAACAATTAACCTTCTAATACTGGCTCAGTACCTAATGAAGAATCTCCTGATCCCTATAATATAGATCAGTGAGCTGTGCTGACCAACATGGCATTGGGGTCATCAGGTGGGAACCTCCTTTCATCAGTGTTTCGTCTAGTTGGGCCCACGACACCTCCAGGAGGCTAGACAGCGATCACTGGCGTCCCAGAGTCACTCCCCTAATGCCAGCCATCACTGCTCCTCACACCACAACAACCATCTTTTTTTTTCTCCCTCCCCACAACCACAAGCTACCCCAGCCTCTCACCAACTGCACACCAGTCATAGCGGGGTGGGGATTCAAACCCTGGTTCGAGTAGGAGGTAATGAAAGTATAGAGGGTGCAGGACAAGACACACTGGCAGATTCAGCAGACAAACTCACCTAAACAGTCCTACAGTCACTAAGAATACCAGCAAAAACAAAGCCATACAGGCCAACTCACCTAAAATGGCCGCCTGGTTTCAAAAGGCTCACATGGGCCACACCCTCCACTTAAATATCCTTAGATATTTCTTCTTTGCTTCTTCAAAGAGTGTGTTTTCCCCAAGTGCTCCCCCTGCTGGGCCCCCAGCTACTATTGCTTCTTCTAATCCAAATCCTGCAAACCCCAACGCTGGAAAGAATAGTGGGCCAAGATTCCTCCACAACCATGAGAGAGACTGATAACGTCCCACAGGAAACCATTACTTCAGCTTACTGCTGCTGAAGCTGCTGCTGGATCAGGGGGTTCACTTAGTTTTTCACACACTGCTTCTGTGTTTTGTCTTAGTTTTGATTTAGTAAATAATGACACAGTGTAACGTGTTGAGGTTGAGTTTACCTCATGGAAAGATCATTTCTTTAATCATGTTTTGCTACATTTAACTTATTAATAGAAAGAGAGGACGTGTCAGAGTCATCTTCTGTGCAATCGGATGACCCTGACATTCTTGTCTCTTGGTTAATTAGGTGTAAAGATGGATGTTCCTGCTGTTGAATCACTGCCATGAGGCTCGTGATATACTTGCAGTATATGTGTTGACTCGGGAGCTAAGCTGTGGGCTCAGAGAAGTTGCTCAGTAACTCATAAAGAACGAAAACGACCCCTCTTACGGTACCATCCCAACCCAGCACACACGTTTAATAAACTCTGAACCTTCTGATTGGATCCAGTGTCTCTTTGTGCCTCCGCAATGCAGAACGGAATTGAGTTATTTCATGAATTGATTAGAAGAAAGCTCTGCGTAATTAATGGTTCTCGGGGAACAAATATGAAAATGGTCGCGGCCCTTCCTCTGATCCACCATTTAATTAAAAACAGTCAGGATAATTCATCAAAAAAACATTGTATTGCATTTGTGCGGAAAAACATGCCTCATAGATAGCGTAGCAGAGGAGGGAGGTGGAGGACATCCAGCTTTAAATTAGACAGCGAGGATTACGCCTTTTGCCATGTCTGCAGTTTATTTCCACTCAACTTTAATATTTAGTAAAAATCCTTCATAAATTGCAACTTAGGGGTCAGAGGTTTGGGATGATAGAGTACTGGTGTGATTTTGCTGCAAAATTGGTCATTAAAGATGCTTCACAAGCAGCATGAATACAAGTGCAAATCCAATCATGTAATTGCATTGGGATTTGTTCAGCTCATGCACAGTTTTTAATTTTATTCTTTTATTTTTTACTGAATTCAAAGTCTTGAAGGCAATTTCTGACCCAGAGGGGACAGTTTGACATTACAACCAAGAGTATTATTGGCTTACTGGGTCCCAGGATGAAATTGCTATTACAGCATACATCTGAAGGTGTTTTGAGTTTAGTTTAAACACATAAGATGGTGTGTCAGCCTGCGGAAAACATACAGTTAACCTGCAGGCAGGCAAGGCATCTGTGTGAGAACAACAGTCAGGAGGACTAATTAGTATTTATTAGCATTTATTTCAGGCAGGCCATGCAGTAACACTTAGGTAGAGCGTTGGCTGATTTCTTTCAAAGCATCTAGTTGGCAAATTTCAAACAGAACGTGTTATTTAAGCTCCCTAAAGCCCCGATAAACGCCTTGCAATTATCAGGATATCCTAAGCAATAAGACCAACGTAAAAGAAAGGTGAGGATATCTTCAATTGTGGCTAAAAAACAGTGCTCTTTCAGTGAGAAAGTCTCAAAGACCGTCTTTCTAACAGTCTTGTAATTGTTTAGGATGATCATCCTGCAGTGCGTCTGGGATCTAAAAATCGATAGATTTACGAATGATGTGTCAATCAATGCGACACTGGCGCAACAAACCAGAACAGTTTGGATGGAAATGGAGCCAAATAAGACAAAAAAATGATTGTGGAATTCATAAAAAATAAGCCAATTCTGTTGAGTTGCTGCAGCAAAAGCCGTATCTGTGTGATGCATCCTCCAACGCAAACCATGGCAACTGTTGCTGCCCATCGATCTGGGAAGGGTTATAAGGCCATTTCCAAACTATCTGGAGTCCATCATGCTACAGAGAAAGATTATTCATAGTGGAAAACATTCAGGACAGCTGTTAATCTTCCCAGGAGTGGACGTCCCAGCAAGGTCACCCCAAGGTCAGAAACCCAAGAGCTACATCTCAGACTCTGCAGGCCTCAGTTAGCATGTTAAAGGTTAAAGGTCACCCCAAGGTCAGAAACCCAAGAGCTACATCTCCTGCAGTGCGTCTGCTGCTGGGATCCAAATCGATAGATTTACGAATGACGTGTCGATCAATGCGCCACTGGCGCCACAAACCAGAACATTTTAGATGGAAATGGAGCCAAATAGGACAAAAAAAATGATCGCGGAATTCATAAAAAGAAGGCAATTCTGTTGAGTTGCAGCAGCAAAAGCCGTATCTGTGCGATGCATCCTCCAGCACAAACCATGGCGACGTCAAGACGGATGCAGCATGGAGAAAACTAAATGTAACCGACTAAAATATGAACAAACTCGATAGTTTTTCAGCCCATCAGCTCATAAAGCCTACTTATTATGTCGGAATGAAGCTTGGAATCTGCGCTGCTTGTGGATTTATAAGTGGAATCAGTGGAATCATAAGATGTCTAATTTGGCAGAGCGTGTCGCTGCTTTCAGCCCGTCTGCCACCGACTGCTGCCTCCTCTGCAGGCCTCTTTGTCGGCTACCTTCACTGCGGTTCCTCTTTCAGGATCTCTCTGACTTGATCAATATCACGTCTGTCATTGACGCCTGCTCTGCTCTCTGCTCCTGGAGGTCATTGCTGTTGTTGTCAGTGCTCTCAGAACAGAACCATCCAGCCAAAAATAACTTATTCCAATAAAAATAAAGTAGTTTTCTTTGTCAAAACACTCCTAATAGGGTTTTTTTGGACCTATTAACACCTGGTGTCCACATTTGATCTTTATGTGGATACGTTATCTGATGAACTCCTTGTCAACTGGGGGAATTAAAACTCTGGGATACACAAACTGCCATCTGTACATTTCAAAGCACCATAGAGCTAATGGAGACCAGGTGTGCAGATAGTTTGGGTACTCAAAGTGCAAGCCGGTGCAGTACTGGCTCATCGAGGGAGCCGGTCTAAAACTTAAAAAATATAAAAAGACACTTCGGTTTGGTTCAGATTGTCAACCCAGATCTGTTTTTTGGCAACGTCACATTTTAGAAAGACAGTCAGGTACACTTTTCTGATGCGACTCAGCTCAAAACAACAAACCTAACAGGATAGACATTTTTTAAAGATCGTTTTCATTCATACTGTCTGTTTTATTGAAAACTGCAGACTCGACACTACCTTAATTCCCTAAACCTCTAAAAGAACAGTAACTCTTGAACCAAACTGGATTGTCCTGCTTTTTCCTGAAACGTATAACTCTTGTGCATGGTCCCCTGAAGAAGATCAAAGCATTTACCTTCCACTCTGGAGGAGCTCTAACAACCAAACATTACGTGCATCAGGAGAAGTCTGTACTGCACAGAGGTGTATCATGTCAAACACACCTGACGTCAGTTTCAGAGCGATGTGAGAAGAGGTAAATGTATCAGAGTCGGTCATCCATCCAACATATGGATCTATATTATGGATCATGCTTATACTGTCCGAAAACCTCTGTCCACACTTTCCCTTCTTCATGAGATATTTGAGGATTTTGATAACTTTTTTAGCCAAACAAAGTAACTATAATAGTGGACATGACCCTATTTAAATAAATAAAAATAGTTGTTATGCTCTGTAAAATGGAAAAAAAAAAACATCAGAAAATCCATATTTCATTAACGATAGAACATAGAAAGCATAACAGATCTCTCTCTAAGGTGCTCTTTTCATACCCAATCATGTTACTGACATGTTGCTTTTTAACATGATTAGTTCCAACTCGGGCTGAGCAATTTTATCGATACTGCGATATATACCGATATTTCGTTTCCCGATAAAGTATGATTTATTCATTTTTTAACTTATTTTAAACTTTATTGAAAAGTCAGACGTTACAATTAGTGAAAACACAGAACATTTATATAATACAATACAATGCCAGGGGGTCACATACAAAACAGTGATAAATTAGTTCATAAAAATGTTATAAAGTGCACAGCTCTCACGTTTGTGACATGTTCGTTTGTTTCTGTTTGTCTGGCTGTGTTGTCCTTCCGGTTCAAAGGTCGGACCACCGGTCCAATCAGCTACGATTCATGTCCAATTACACTGTCCCTTTTTCCCCCCAGAAAATGATGTAAGTGAATCGAATCGTATCGTATCGAATCGTATCGTTGGCTGAATATCGTGTATTGTATCGTGAGATTAGTGTATCACTACAGCCCTAGTTCATGCCGTCAAAAATCAAGATGAGCTCATATTTTTCATCAATAAGTAAAAAGTCCCACTTTTCTTACTGTCAATAGATAATTGGTTTATGATATTTACAAATCATTGTGTTCTGTTTTAATTGACATTTTTACACAGAACTGCGGGTGTGCCTTTACATCCTCCACTGAAGCACTGAGTTTATCATTTGGGAGAAGCCTTCTCGTGTTTTTGGAGCCACTCAAAGCAGCTGTGGTCTTAATAATGCAATGAGCCTTTGGGCTACTATTATTTACTCCTCGGGCCCTCTGGCACAGACCTGCAGGTCCTCCACAGAGCTGATGAAACCTCTGGTAAAGCAGCTCTTATTTCTCATGCTCTGTGTTTATGAATCAATCCACACAGGAACATGAGAGTGTTACTCTTTCAAATTAACATTTAAAACCTCCTCTTTGGATTATTTCTGATTGGATCGTCTTATTTCAACAATTTACTGCATCACTGCATTTGAGTAGTTTATTCTTCTAATTGACTATTCTATCAACTGTCTGTTATTGGTACATGTATTCATCAAATGGTGTCAATGTCGTTCTTTAATTTCATTCTTTTTTCTTGATTATGTAAGGATATTTTTCTCTGTTAACGTATTCTGATGTAAATCCATGTTGGATAAAGGTGGCTAAGTGAATGAATGTTATACGATATACAGTACACTGGCTTCTATGAGTCTGTGGGTCATTTATTAAGCACTTTGAATTCCTTTGATCTGGTTAAAAGTTGCCACACAGATACAATTAGTCAGTTTGCTTATTGAATAAAACCCATAACGACAACATAAGATACAGCTGAGCCTAGTCGTCATTCATCATTAACTTTTTAAACAGCAAAGAGTGCACTTTGAAAGAGGTTGTAATAATTCAAATGTTGCCACTGTAGCCTGGGAATCTTTAACCCCAGCAGTATGCTGCTACCCCATTTGAGACCCAGTTTTGACACACATATTACAACTGAATTAGGCAACATAACTGACACAAACAGCGCTGAGTGTAAAGATTATTGAGCCACACTTCAACTCTGGCAACCAATACGGAGCCAATGGTATAAAAAAATACAGCCATATACCCCACATCAACATATTTAAGGGTGGCTAAAGCCGCATTCCCACTGTAGGAACCTTTGATAGTTCCTATAACCTTTTCAGGAACGGGGCCGTTTTTTCCCCTCATTCGCACATACAGGAACTCGGGACCACGGCCCTCAGTTCCTGGAACCATTTTAGCTCCTTCTCCTCAGCTGGGTCTGTTCTGGTTTCCATAGGAACACACCTGACGTAGGTGTTTGGTGGTTGGTAGCTACACCCCGTGTTAATCTGTCGTCTCGAGCCTGTCTCCTCGTTTAGTTTGATCCTCTTCTCCTCACCCAAAGCAGATACTAAAAGGATGACACGAGTCACTTTTACAAAAGTATTCCTGTCTGCTGTGCAGAGTCAGGACAGTTTAACAGAAATACAAAAAGAAACAGATGTTAAAGCACGTGTTTGAGCACGAATGTTGGGATGTTTCAGCAGAAACCACGACGCTAATCAATACCAATCACCTTTATCCTGATCAAACATTTCCTTGCTGTTGGGACTGGTCTCATCCAGGATGACGATACTCTCGTCCATAGCGGGGTAAAGCGCGACTGAGTGTGAAAATGATGTGAATCACGTGTTGCCTTCACTGTCATCAGATCACAGCTGGATGGGAGATCTTGAACTGACGTGTTACACAGCACCCGAACACCACGAGGAGAATGTGAGGAATCGATGTAAAGGAGCACCAAAGCTGAGGCAGCAGGTAGTCGGCACACACATTAAGACATTAGCCACATTCCCACTGTAGGAACCTTCTGCAGTTCCTATAACCTTTTCAGGAACGGGGCCGTTTTTTCCCGCATTCGCACATACAGGAACTCGGGACCGCGGCCCTCAGTTCCTGGAACCATTTCAGCTCCTTCTCCTCAGCTGGGTCTATTCTGGTTTCCATAGGAACACATCTGTCAGAGGTGTTTGGTGGTCAGTAGCTCCGCCCCTTGTCATGTTGTCAGGCTGAAATGTTTCCTCATACGACACAAACACAACCTTGGCGTGTTTAATAAGTTAAACCTCCACGTGGTCTCCTTTGTCTGCGGCGCTCTGCTCTCCTTCCTTCATGAAACCAAGAAGTATGGCCTGCGCTCCATCCTTCGTCTCCTGACTCTCTCTGTGAGCTCTGCCAGCCTCCATGTCAGACGCCCGATGTGATCGTCCATGATTAATATCACCATCATGCAGACCACACTGGAAAAAATCAAAGTCTTACCATGTATATTTGTCTAAATTTCTAGTCAAAATATCTCATTACACTTAATATAAGACACAACTGCCTAACAAGTACCATTTCAGCCAGATATAGGGACTTGTTTGAAGACAATACATCAGGAATATCTTGTTAAATGAAAAAGTCTTGAAAACAAATTGTTTTGAGTCACATATCATATGAAACAAGCTTTTTTTTACATTTGAAGAGGTTTTTAAGCTAATTTCAAGATGACTTTTATCTCAAAAGTGTCAAATATCACATTTTATTTCAAGAAATCTTGACAAGCCAATTTTCACTAGTTCCATTGGCAGATTTTTTTTCTTATTTCAAGCAAAAATGTCTTGTATTTGTTGTTTTTTTCTTATTTTTGGAGGGGCATTTTCTCCAGTGTACAGTTAAGTGGGTACATGTTTGAGCTGAATACACTACACTACTCATCCCCTCCCCATGTCTTCCTTTACAACCTCTTTTTGCCCCCTAACCCTCTCCACAAATCAACTTTTCTTTCCCTTTAGTCTACGTATCCTCCCTTTCTCGCTCGAGACATTTAGAAAATATTTGTCTGAAGACCTTTGGAGTTTCAGAGCATTAAGATGAAAGAAAATGGCCGTGTGTGTATGTGTGTGTGTGTTTGTGTGCGACTACTTGCTATTCAGATATGAAAGTATTTTTGGTCTAGACAGAAGATCAGCTTTACGCTCACTCTGGGCAGCTCTTGAGTGTGAGAACTTTTAAATCCAGAGAGATATACAGACACATGAGCACTCAGTAATGCACATGGTGTATCTGAGGATCAATGGCCAAAGCTGCTTCATGTATAATGTATAAAACAGCAGTGACAAAAAAAAAAAAAAATCCTCCCGTCTGAATAACTCTGTCCACGTCTCAGTGAAAAATATTCAGCGTTGCGTTTTTAGTTGAGTTGAGTAAAGAAGTTTCTACATAAAGTGAAACTCACTGAACAACAGGGATTATAATCATGAATGTTTCTGATTAGAAATATATGGAGAGATTGTCATTAGGTAACAGAAATGAACAGGTGCTGCTATTTTTCTAAGGAAGCCAAAAACACATCAATGGATATCTTAAAGGGTAGATTATCCACATCAGGTTGGGGGTGAGTCGCTGCTTTAAGTGAAGGAGTTTTAAATTCCTCGGGGTCTTATTCACGAGTCGGGGTTGTGGAAGAAGTGGGACAATAACAGGCGGATTCGGGCAGCAATGCAGATGTTGTAGAGAAGACGATTTACCTGTTCATCGATCTACATTCCAACACAAGCTGCGGTCCGTGACTGAAAGAATGAGATACAAGCAGCAGAAATGAGCTTCCTCCAAAGGGTTGCTGGACTCACCCTTAAAGGGATAGTTCGCCTCTTTTGACATGAAGCTGTATGACATCCCATATCAGCAATATCATTTATGAACGTTTTCTTAGCAGATAAAGTGCACCTTACTGTGAGGTTCTTATCCATTTATGTGACAAATTCAAAATAGTGCAAGTATAACCACTTAGAAAACGTTGAATTATCAGTTGTTGTTGCCATTTTGCCACCATCTTCTTCTTCTTCTGTTGTTTTAAAACCTTCATTTTCTTCTTCTTCTGTTGTTTTTAAAACCTTCTTCTTCTGTTGGTTTAAAACCTTCTTCTTCTTCTTCTTCTTCTGTTGTTTTAAAACCTTCTTCTTCTTCTTCTTCTTCTGTTGGTTTACAACCTTCTTCTTCTTCTGTTGATTTAAAACCGTCTTCTTCTCCTCTTAATTTCCGGCTGTTTTTTCTTTTAAACCTCCGACTGTGCGACAGCTCGGATTGTAACCGGACTCAGTAACTGTAATAATATTACCCAAATATAGTTAGTAACGCTTTATATTACTCTGTTACTGCCTAAACGTAGTATATAACGGTAACGCGTTACTTTTGTAACTTTTGTAAGGCGTTACCCCCAACACTGCCCTTAAGGATAGGGTGAGGAGCTCAATACATGTATGTCATAGTTTCTTCCCAGATACATCATATTATCCCAGATATTTCCGGAGATTAGATTATTTCCTGAAGGAGATCCTTTGTCTTCTTGTGGATGTCCACTGAAATTGTT
This sequence comes from Odontesthes bonariensis, assembly GCF_027942865.1. Lineage (NCBI taxonomy): Eukaryota > Metazoa > Chordata > Actinopteri > Atheriniformes > Atherinopsidae > Odontesthes > Odontesthes bonariensis. Next base: position 8,352,441 of record NC_134508.1, on the reverse strand, counting down.
GTTGCTGTGTTTCCCTCCCTGAGGTACTGGCAAAGTGGTCTATACCGCCACCCTCTGGCAAACCTGCACAGGTGAATTTATTGGCTTCTTCAGGCAGCTTGTTTCACGTTTTAGGACCCTTGAACTGCAAACGCTGTCAACCCAGGGTCTTCACCAGTGCCTCTAGAATAAATTAAAGTACTCTACTTAAGGAGCTCAGCCTACATATGGTACTAAAAGATGACGAGAGGCCGCAAAGAGTATTAAAAGTAAATTCTAATCATTTCTAAAAGACACTGAGAGGCAGTGTGAGCAGGCATGAACAGGTGTGATGAGCTCCCTTCTGTTGGTTCTTCTTCAAAGGCCGGTGGCTGAGCTGTGTACAATCTGGACTCGATGGATGGATTATTGGTTGGGGCAGGTGAGGAAGCTTTATCTTCTCCACGAGGAGAAGAAAGAGAAGATTCATTTCTCCATTACTATGATTTATACTGTATTTTGTGCTATTGGGCTAATTTTTTACCGAAAGAAATCAAGCATGCAAACATCATCTCCTCTCTTTGTCAGTTGACAATGTGTGGTGTTATGCTGCCATCTAGTGGGGATTTGTGTCCATACACCCTTACTGTAACAGCCATTGTTAAAAAAAGCCTGAAGTCAAAAGTTTACTGCCGTCATGCTGCTGCACTATGCAATGCACTTTATCCAGTATATTCAGTATGTTCATTACCCTTTTTTGTTATTTTTAGAGCTATTTTATACGGTGTTTGCATGTAAAATGCAGTTTCATTGTATTTTTCTTCTTTTTCTTCATCATACTGGGATTTTGGACACCTTTACTTCTGCTGATTTCTTCTCCGGAGATGTTCTGGCTCTTTCTGCAAATATAAACTTCTGTTTAATTGAGTTGCGTGCGCAGCTATGGATATTTCACAAACACAGACAAGTCTATACGTTCAAAGCAAATTATAATGAAAAGCTACAGAAACCTTTAACCTCTACAAGTAGCTCGTTCCTGCATCAGTGGTTTCAAATAACATTTGAACCACAGTCTGAAGTTGTGTTTTGGGTGTTTAACTCACCACAAATCATTCCTAAAGCTTTTTTCTTGTGAAGACTGAAAAAGAATGCAATGAATCTGTCAGGAGGCAGAAAGTTTAACCCATATTTGTGATGTTCATTTAGATACCAGGGCCAGCTTGACCTATAATTTTAACTTGTCGGTTGACTGAACCTTGCATTTATTGAGGTTCAAAAATGACGAGAGAGTAGTAACAGATTTTACAGTTTAAGAAGTCTTGTTACAAATGAGACCGTGAGAGAATGAAAACTCATCATGTTTGTTGTTCTGTAAAGAAAAATAATGCTCCACGAATGTTGGCGTGATTTCCTTTATTATCCGACTGTCTGACACAAAGTTGTACAATAGGACAACATCTTGTATAGTCATTTGTGCATTTAATGCATGTATACACATCCAATGAGGGCGCATACTTTTGTACATTCAATGTAAAATGTTGCAAAGTAATATTTTTGATTTCATAAACAAAGCACAGAATAGAAACATCGTTTATTTTTTTCAACTTTGGTCGATTTTCTTTGTTTTCATTGGCGGCCGTGGCTCAGTGGGTCGTCCAGTAACCTGAAGGTTGGCGGTTCAATTCCCACTCTCACTGCTCAAAGATTGGTGAAACTGACAGCTGGAGGGGGGTGCCTTGAGCAAGGCACCGTACCCCCATGCTCCCCGTGCGCTGTGATTGGCTGCCCACCGCTCCAGTGTGCCTGGCATCTGTCTCTATGAGTGTGTGACCCTGTGCATGTTCAACAGGTGCCAACCTGGATGGGTTAAATGCGGAGGAGTAATTTCATGTATCTACATGACAATAAAGTCTTAGGCTGTGTTCGAAACCACATACTTCTCCTACTAACTTTTTGAGTTAGTATGCGAGTTTGAGTATGTGAGAAGTTCCCGGGTGCATACTAGATTCTCTGAAATGTTGGGTATGCATCATGAGGTTACTACTCATACTCAAACTACCCAAGATGCAACGTAACGTGACGTCGCCGATCGTCATTTCCTGTCAAAACGGCAGTTTTAAGCTAGCTACAACGAGGGTAGGTTCACTTCCTGTTTTCAAAACAAAAGCACCAATTGTATCGTAATGGCTTTCCCTATGATAAAAGGCAACAGGGATTTTATTTTGTGAAAATAACCAGAAGTGCATTGCTCACTATGGCTAGCTTTAGTAGCGCCGAATTCATAGGAACAAAATTGTAAATAGCCGGTATTTTGTCAGATTTTCAACACGTTGGGGATCTAAACGACTACTTTCTCACCTGAAAATGTTTCAAATGTTGCTAAAGTTTACAGAGTTTAGAGCTTAAGTGAAATCAGCTTCAGGCCGGCTGATTTCGGCTCGGACAGGAGCGAAATGCACTGTGGGTAAACGCTCTGCATACTGTCTGATCAATGAGTATGCAGTATGTAGTATGCGGTTTCGAACACAGCCTTAATCTCTTATTAGAGGACTTTATGGGCCTTCTGCAGCTAAAATGGGTGAAAGAACGACTGCCTGAGAAAATAGTTAAAACCAAAAAGGCTAATGATTTGGCATACTAGTCTTAAAGCCGGGGGGGGGGGTTATCTATTGAAAGCGGATGTTATACAAATATTGCAATAAAGCACATGAAAATACAATCATCAGTGGAGCTTCATCCGTTTTTTGATAATTTCATAAATATATTAGTTTTTTATGTAAGTCACTTCATCAAAATTGAACAGATGACACAGATTGTAAAATATTTCTCCATTTCCACAGAGTGTTACATTCATTAGTTCTCACTTATTTTGGAGCATTAACTTTCTGCACAATGAGCCTTGGAGCCTCGTCTTTTATTGAGGATCAGGCTCAACGTGGGTAATTATGTGTTGGAGTGATTATCCAAGTTTTACGGCTGGTTTACACAGTCTTTATCAGGCTTCCTGTTCTTTACGACCATCCGAACCTCAACCCATTAAGACCTGAAGCTCCCTTTAACGAGCGAGCAGAACTAAAGAAGAAAGGGAGACGCACGCACGCGTTGCATCCATATTAATAGATTAAAGGCGCTAGCATGGTTGACGCGTCTGTCACGGCGGTGGCGGCCCGTGACGTCAAAATGGCGTTTCAGGCCTGGCGCTTTGCCTTGAAAAGACGGCGCAGCGCGGTGTCGTGCACCAGTCGGTTTTTGTAACTTGGCGGCGCCACCAGCGAAAAACCGGATGGACCGTTGTGAGACCAGGCTCAGTCAGGAGGTGCGTTTGTACAGGCAGCTGTACGAAACTGCAGTGAAACAGCGCAGGGAGCACGTAAACTCCCAAAACTGGTGCACAGAGATTGGCAGAACTTTGGGGAAAGAGGGAGAGTTCTGTAAGAAAGTGTGGAATAAGCTACGGGACAGATACGTGAAGGCAAAGAAGAGGGCAGAGACTCAGAGTGGTGATGCCGGGGGCTTCAGACCTTCATCTCTTTTAACTGAATTAAAAAATTAAAATTATCCGAATACTGCAGCAGTACCATTAATGACAGTATTCCTGCTCTTCATTGTTTTCTTCTCCACTTTCGTGGTTGTAGAGTAGCGGTAACCTTCACATAGCAGCGCCACCTCAGTGACGGAGAAAATTGCAACTACTGTCGACTTGCGCCACTATATATTGCGGGCACGAACTCGTGACGTCATCAACACCGCTCGCGCGAGCAGACGCAGCAACCATGCTAGAGTAAGTCTCAGAATCCCTCCACATGCAGCCTTGTGAAATTCTACTTAAAGCCTGCAACACACAGAGTAGTTGTTAAAGGGCTATTTGTACTCAGTTTGTTATTGTTACTGCATAATGGAACAAAAGCTACATAAAGACTAAGGCTGCGGCTACACGGAAACGTTTTTCACTGTAAACGATACTTTTTCTTATCGTTTCGCTGTCGCGGCCACACGGAGCCGGCGTTCCCACTACCCCAAAACGATAGTTTTTGAAAACGGGTTCCAGAGTGGGAAAGTTTGAAAACGGCCTCGTTTCGTTTCCATTGTTACAGCTAAAACGTTTTTGCGTCAGTCACACGTTGACGCTGTGAGCCAATTTTAACACTTCTCTATTGTCTCACAGCGTGGCGTGACACAGTGGCGTGTGTACTGTATCGTTTCATCGTTTTCGTCTGGACAGCAGCGCGTTTCCGTGTGGTCGCAAGAATTTTCGTACCCGTTTTCAAAAAAAACCTCGTTTCGTTTTCGTGTAGCCGTAGCCTAAGTTAGCTGTTTAGGAGCAAATGAACAGAAATGGCGTTTTTTTTTTAGGGAAGTGTCACCTCAATTCCAAAAGAGTTGTTTCAAATGTAAATAAAAGCAGATTAACGTGTTTTAATTCACATATCAAATGTTTAAAGTCAGACATTTTTTTACCGTTTCCCGTTGGCATAAATGATCCATTAAATCTTTAGATGTCATGAAAAGCATCAGCTCATCTTGAATTTGAAGTTGGGACAGAAAAGTAGGTGGAGAAACAACTAATTAGGTTAATTATCAAAAGGTCAGGAACATGATTGGGCATAATAAAAAATAAAAAAAAAAGAGGACCTTACAGAGGCAGAGTCCCTCAGACGTAAAGCTGGACTAAAGTTCTTCAAAAATCTTAAAAAAAAACAACTACTTATTCAAATTGTGGAACAACTGCAGATTATCTTTCGTCATCATCTACAGTTGATGCATTATCGTGCCCAATGGAAGTGGAAACCTGCACATCTGGAAAGGCCCCATCAATGCTGAAAGGTATAAACATCTGCTCCCATCCAGATGTCGTCTTCTTCAGGGAAGGCCTTGCACATTTCAGCAGGACTAAGTTAAACCACATCCTGTATCTATTCCAACAGCACGGCTTCAGTGCTGGACTGTGGACTGCAGTCCAGATGTTTCCCCACCGGAAAACATCTAAAAATCACACAGGAATGAGGGACAACATTCCTCTGCCAAAGGTCCAGCAGCTGGTCTCCTCAGTTCCAGATGTTTACAGATGTTGTTAGAAGAAGAGGGGATGCTACACACTGGGAAACATGGACCTGTCCCAACTTTTATGAGATAGTTATGAGCCATCATCTTTCATGAAATAGTAAAACAGTGTCTCACTTTCAACATTTGATACGTTTCCTATTGCAAATTAAATGATCAACTTGTGAGATTTGCTGTTATTTACAATTTACAGTGTCCCAACATTTTGGAGTTGAGGAGAAAAAATGTCACTTAAATGTTGGTTAAACGAGGCGAACGCCAAACAGAGATGAGAACGCCAGCTGTTTGGTCTGATAAGGCTGTTGCAGGTGCATATACTCCAACCACAAAGACATCAAACGAGACATTTAGAGAGAATTCAATCAGTATGTTCTTGTTTTATAACCAAAATGATCATGTTACAACATTCAGGAAGTCAAATACGGGCCGTATAAAACTGGTTTAACCGTTAAAAAGCACGACCTTCCAGTTTATTGAGCTCTGCAGGACAACAGTGTTGAAAGGAGGGGGAGAATATCATGAGCTTAACGCAAATCAGACGTGATTTAAGTGTAACTGAAGTGACAACGGCCATCAGATTGAAACATGTTTTCTGTCTCCTACTTATCTTTTACCAGCATTCTCTAACGAGGTTATCCTGGCTTGTGATTATCCTTATTACTAACTGGGTTGATGTGTCAAGTGAACACTGGAACCTAAATCTAAATGTATCGTCTACTCACATTGACACTTTATTGCTTTGTTGTTTATATATATAGATCTTTGTCTTTTCATTTTGCTTTAATATTTTCTGTAATTTTCTTCTTTTATCTATCTACATTTCCTAAATGACTTCAGGTTTTGGCACGTTTCAGGCCGCCAGAGATGAGAAAGACATATTCTGAATAGACTGAGACCCGGGTCTGCCTCATCCTCAGCGGTGTTCATCAATCAAAGTAATAGTTCTGCACAAAGACCGCCTTGATGCCTCTGTAGATGGGGGAGAAGTTGTAAATGAGAGCTCTGTCTTCCTCAGCAGGACTGGAGAAACAGTGATGGTTCTTCATGGCTGAGGAGAGAAGGATACAGCTGAATATGGCTGAAATAACACAGTAACGGAGCTGTTCTTCCCTTCATAAAACACACTAAATATTACGAAAGAAAAATGGATTTTATGAAAGTAGGTGGAGAATTGGAGTGTGGCCAAAGGATGCAGCACTCCGAGTACTCTAATTGGGACTTTATTCCCAAACATAACACTTTAAATGAAAAGATCTGCAGCTTACTAACACAATTCAATACTTTAATCAGAGCTCTGCATCAAGAACACGTTTGTTTGTTTCCAGGCGGTCGTCGTAATTTGATGATGTTATTCAATGTTTTTTGAAGAATATACAGTTAAGCTCAAAATCGTAATTTGGCCAAAAAATTACATTATTATCATCAATTATGCTATTAGGCTATTAGGCTAACCAAATGATCCATACCCCTGGCAGATTGATATTTAGGGTATATAGATGTGTGTCAAAATATGATACTATGACATGCCCAGAGGTGGGTAGTAACGAGTTACATTTACTTGAGTAAGTTTTTGAAAAAAATTATACTTCTAGGAGTAGTTTTAAATCCCTATACTTTTTACTTTTACTTGAGTAGATGTGTGCAGCAGAAACTGTCCTCTTACTCCGCTACATTAGGCTACAATGAGCTGGTTACTTTTCTTCTTACCTCTTTGGTATTCTACGCCTCATTATTTTTACCCCCCCGCGTACGCCTCATTTTAATGTTTTATTCTGACAGAGAGAGAGACTTCCACCAAAGGCTCTACCACCTGACTGTGTTCCACCAATCAGACGCAGCCGTGCAGTCTGGTCACGTGACCATACTCAATCTCAGCGGCGGGACGGGTTAGCTTTAGCATTAGCGGTCGTAGCAAACAAACAAAGAAACAGATGAAAAATGTCAGAACCAACGGTGGGAAATGAAGACGCAGACGAGGCCTCATACTGAAAGCATGTTTACCTTACAAAGAGTGAGAAACAGCAGCTACATTATGTGTCTTCTGTGGCAACCAAAACAAACGCACATTTCTGCAGAAACTCAACATCTAACTTGAGGAAACATGTAGCGGTAAGTTTCCTAAATTAGTTTTTTCCCCCATGGATAGGTGAACGTTTGTTTTTTAGGTTACATATGGGTTACATAGCCTATGTTTTAAACATTTCCTAAGTCTCTTTTATTTTTTATTGAAGTACTTGAATTTACCTGGATTATTTTAATTTAAGCTATTTTGTAATTAATTCATTCATTTTTAATTTATTTTATCAATTGGATGAACTCTAATTTGCCTAAAGATGATTATTTAGTATTTTTGTCTGTCTGATTGAATGCTTGTGTTAACAAATAAATCAGACGTTACTCAACAGTTACTCAGTACTTGAGTAGTTTTTTCACCAAGCACTTTTTTACTATTACTCAAGTAATTATTTGGATGACTACTTTTTACTTTTACTTGAGTTATATTATTTTAAAGTAACGGTACTTTTACTTGAGTAAAATTTTTGGCTACTCTCCCCACCTCTGGACGTGCCATAGATTTCGAGTGAAAAAAGAAGCAATTTCTATGTTTGGCTAACATTTTTATGGAATATAGCGCGTCTGACATGATTCATACCCATTAAAAATTGTCACAGTCTGTGGGAAAATTCAAGCCTCTATACCACAGCTGTCAAACTCAGCAAATGTCTACAAGAGCAGGCCTGCCGGTGGACAGCACATGCACCGCTAATACTACAAATCCCAGAATGCTCAGCTCAATCAGGACCCACAAGCGCGCCCTCCTCTGTTGACATCCTTTAGTGACCTCATGCTACCTGTAGCATCGGGCCACCGGCCGCGTCCAAACCAAAGGTCAAAAACAGGTGGGAAGCAGAATATCTGTTCCCAATAAAACTTTCATTATCGTTATATCTGAGGCGAAGGAAAAACTTCCTCAATTGTAGACATTAAGCATCCTAATTAGCCCGATTAATGGGAACAAAAAGAGCTCAGTGAGGACCTGAGGCTGCTCGTAACTCAGGAAAGGGCTATAAGCTCATAGCTAAATGTTGTCAAGTTCCATATTATTAAAAAAAAATAAAAGAAATTCCACTCTGTGGAAAATCTCTGAGGACACGGTAGGAAGTTCAAGGTGACACTGGCAAGGATGATGGTGCAAGAGGTGAAAAAGAATCTGGGCAACGTCTCAAGGTAGACAGACCAACGGACACTGCATACGGCTTGATTATCTAAATAATCGACACAAAAGCCGGGCTTCGCCTTTAAGAAAAATCTCATCTGGACAAAGAAGAAGATTTCTGGTCTTCTATTTTGTGGCCAGGTGGAACAAATAATGGAATTGTTTGGCCACAATGATGTAGCCTTCATTTAGCATTTAGCTTTAAAACCCTGAGGATACCATCCCCACAGTGAAGCATGGTGGTGGGAACATCATGCTTTGGGAATGGCTAACCCTAACAACAACATCAGGCAGCCTGTAGAGAAACTTGGGCAACACTGGACATTTCAGCATGTTTTGGCTGTGTGGGGAGCTAAAGGTTATGGTGATCACAGAAGATGAATGGTCAAAATTACCAGTGGATGCATGCAAAAAGCAACTATAAGAAGCGTTTGATTGCTGGAAACGACAATAAAGGCTTTTCCCCTGATTATTGAGAAGCAGATGCATCATTTTGGACATTTCTTATTCAAATGTTAAAAAAAAACAGAAAAAAGATTTTCTTTCCACAATGATACCCCTTGTACTTTGTCTTATTATCTTTTTGGAGATTCCAGTGTCATTTCCACTGTATATTAAGGTGAATTCAGGTCATCTGGGGCCCTTTTTTTGCAGCTTTGACCCCTACAGCTCATTTTAATCTGTCCAACATGTTAGATTGTATACATCTTGCCCAGAAGAGACATACCACACCTTTGTAAATACCAGAAATGAAAGGAAGCTTTCACACCGATCTTATCGGGAACAATTCCTTAAAGGCCTTGAAATCCCTTATGAAGACTAACACTTTTAACGTGTTAATTATTTTTAAAAAAAAGCATAAATGTACTCACATACTTTAAAAATCAACTATAAATTCAAACAACAGCAAGCAGAAAGCAGATCAACCGACGATTAATTTGGTTATTCAGTTCAACTTCCGTTGAAAATTAGGACTATTGATTCCACAAACTGTTCTTTTACCTTATATTATTTGAGTGGAGGCCTTTGCAACTTCAAAGGCGAGTGCTTTTTCCCCTTATTTAAAGACCTTTAATGATGTCCAAAGTTACCCAAAGTATGCTGTCCCACAATCTGAAGGACATTTTCTGAAGTGGGATAGTTAAAACTACATGTTCAACACATTTTGTTCCATGAACACACCACGAACACGACGTGATACCAGTTAGGAATGCTGTATTATTTAGGACAGATTTATATCCTTATATAATTAGTATCTTGGTAAAAATGTTACATCTCTACTCTTGAAGGAGTCATCAAACCAAAAGAGTTCTGGTAACGTGACTATTTTAGATCAGGATGTAATTGCACTGAATCTTACTCATTCTATAATTTCATCTGATAATAATTTCTACAAAGATGACCCGTGAGTTGTAGCTATTTCAACCAATCACACTGCTATACCGTCTGTAACAGATAAAAAAAATAATTACAGGATCCAACAGAACTAAGAGCTCAAAAGTTAAGTCTGAGTCTGATATATAATTGCCAGCCATATATTTCTAACTTTGAGGCCATAAATCACAAGAAGACCTCAGAATGGATGGAACAAAATGAGAGTTTGAACATTTACTGTTAATTAGCCACAGGGAAAATGCTAATTTGATTAAATATCCTGTTATTTAATCAAAAGCTCCAGGTGAGAGGAACGAACTTTGAAAATTGGTTTAAGGAAGTGTAGATAATAAATCATTCAAGCAGGAAAAAAGCTGTGATGTAATCTTCTTTATTAATGGCCAAACTGAGTCAAGATGTCTGATGACTTACGGCCTATTGCTGCACCATTTCCTACGGCAAACATAGACAACCTGACAGAGGTAATAACAGTCAGAAGTGTTGTGTTTTTACCTTCAGAGACAAAGAAGCTGGCAGTGTAGAAGCTGGCTCTCACAGAGTTGATGGTGTGAACCATTCCTGACTTCTCTATCCACTCAAAGGGGCTTTTTTCTGGATGCCACTGCACGGCATAAAATGGGTATCGGTGGGCTGAGGAAAACCAGAAACACTGTCAGCAGGTAAAAACTCCCTCATGTGCCGTCTCATCTTACTTTAAAATGACATGGACTGTATAAACCAGAATCTTTATCATTAAATATTATGGAAAACCCCCGAAAATAAAACCAAAAACGTCACCAAAAGTCATTTTCAGACTGTGTTCGAAACCGCATACTACATACTTAGAAACTGCATACTTCCATACTGCATACTCATCGATCAGACAGTATGCAGAGCGTTTACCCACAATGCATTTGTGGCCTGAAGCTGATTTTGCTTAAGCCCTAAACTCTGTAAACTTTAGCAACATTTGAAACATTTTCAGGCGAGAAAGTAGTCGTTTAGATCCCCAACGTGTTGAAAATCTGACAAAATACCGGCTATTTACAATTTTGTTCCCACGAATTCAGAGCTACTAAAGCTAGCCGTAGTGAGCAATGCACTTCCGGTTATTTTCACAAATTAAAATACCCGTTGCCTTTTATCATAGGGAAAGCCATTACAATACAATTGGTGCTTTTGTTTTGAAAACAGGAAGTGAACCTACCCTCGTTGTAGCTAGCTTGAAACTGTTGTTTTGACAGGAAATGACGATTGGTTACGTTACGTTGCATCTTGGGTAGTTTGAGTATGAGTAGTAACCTCATGATGCATACCCAACATTTTGGAGAATCTAGTATGCATCCGGGAACTTCTCGCTTACTCAAACTCGCATACTAACTCAAAAAGTTAGTATGAGTAGTAGGAGAAGTATGCGGTTTCAAACACAGCCAATGTTTCTAATTGTGAGACGGTGCGCCCTCTAGTGGGCAGTTTTCTAAAAGGAATATTGTTGCATATGTAAGTGAGAACATTAACTTCTGAAGGATGGTACCTTCCATGGTGGAGATGAATTGTTTCTTTCCATCGCTGTTAGTGGACAAGACTTTGTAAAACCTCCTCAGCCTGGCGTTTCGGCTGAAGTTCTGTTAAAAGACAAATTTTACACTGAGTTGAATCTTGCAGCCCTCGAAGGAAAACTTCTCCTTCTGCATGGGGGAAAAATGGCAAGAGTAGTAATGAAAACTGAAGTGACATGACTCATTTTAGGCTGCTTGAAAGCCAGACAATCAGGCTGCGGCTACACGAAAACGTTTTTCACTGTAAACGATACTTTTTCTTATCGTTTCGCTGTCGCGGCCACACGGAGCCGGCGTTCCCACTACCCCAAAACGATAGTTTTTGAGAACGGGTTCTTGAGTGGGAAAGTTTGAAAACGAGGTCGTTTCGGTTCCATTATTACAGCGAAAACGTTTTTGCGTCAGTCAAACGTTGACGCTGTGAGACTTCTCTATTGTCTCACAGCGTGGCGTGACACAGTGGCGTGTGTACTGCATCGTTTCATCGTTTTCATCCGTTTTCGTCTGGACCTGAGTCTTTACAGCAGCGTTGCCGTGTGGTTGCAAGAATTTTCGTACCCGTTTAAAAAAAAAAAAAAAAAATCGTTTCGTTTCCGTGTAGCCGTAGCCTCAGCCACAGTTTGGACGATTTTCAGATATAACTCCACACGTTGGCATCCAGCAATTCATTCACTGGGATTATAAAGATTTTAGGCTCACAAAACAGATTTCCTAACACAAGTAAATCAATAGACATAAGATACCCACATTAAACATTAAAATGTACTGTAACATAACATTAAATAGTACACATACAGTACGCATATAACAAGTCGTCCCCACTGAATATAAAGTGAACTGCAAAGTTTTGCTTGGACAAATCATCTTTGTAACTGTATAGTTGGGAATTCTGTCGATCACATATGCTTCCTCTTTCATAACTACTAGCCGAGGCCTGTCACAGTTGTTATATAATCACCTGACTGCAATAATCTTTTGTATTAACAGGTACATAAAGAGAAGCCGGATCAGGAATATCATATCTGCATCACTGTTTTCAGTTTGTTTGCTAAAAACACTATTTGTGCGTCTTTTTTCTTCAAGTCTCTCAACATTAATATTTATACGTTTAACTTTTTGAATTTGCTTTCAAAACCATAAAGGTCAATAAAGATGATAAATAAAGCAGGAAAATGACTGGGCAAGCTTTGGTTTGGTGACTTTCATAGTCATCAGAAATTCATCTTATTGTCATTGAGCAAACTTAAGAATTTAAGTATGAAATAAAGTGCTCATTCGGCACATGCAGGCTTTCCTAATTATTATTATTATTCTGTACATTTTTAAAAGCCTGATCCTGCAGCGTGATCCATGCCATTTAAAACATCCAAACATCCAGTTTGTCCTGGAGGTCCCTGCTATGATGTTTTGCATCTCTTCATTCAGCGGTGGGATGAAATACAGCAAACTCTCATGGTGGCCAAGTGGAAAGGTGTTGGTCTTGTAAAGCAAAGATCATGGTTTCAATCCCCATCCATGCCTTGGAACTATGATCCATATAGAGCAGAAAAAACTGAGTTCTGTTATGAATGAATGAATGAGCTTATTTAAAGGACTGCATGCAATACCATAAATCATTGCCATTTCATGAACAACAAGATGGTTACATCGGATTTAGTAGGAGTGCTATTTTCCATCTGTAGTCCTTAAAGGGGGATGGGTAAGGAGTACAATTATTATCATTTTTTTCCTTTCTTTATTAAAAAACAAAAAAAACTAATTACCAGTGGGTCTATTTTAATTATTTGAATCTGTTCATTTCCGAATTATACATTATGAATGTGAATTATGAATCCAAATGATGGCAATTTCAAGCTTTTTCCGTGGCGAACTCACTGCTATATATGTTACCCTATTTTTAGTTTGGTTTCAAACAATCTAAGGACCATAAATGCTGTTTTTCTCTGTGTCATTGATTTGCAGCTACTCTATAAACCCCGCTGAGGTGAAGGCACATAATCATACCAGAACACCGAGGTAGAAAGTCAGAAACATTTCTTATTCAAGTCACAACAGAAAAAAAATGCCATTAGACAGTCTCTACAAAAAGTGGAGCACTTCTTAGGTTGTGTGAAAAGTGACAAGTCTCTCTCAGTTCCAGCATGTATTGAGCAATGACAATTCAGCAAGCTCATGTCTGAGCAACAGCGATGCCTTTATTTGGAAAACACCCACATCGCTAAGGGCCTGTAGTTATGACAAAAGATAATGCTCCGAGAAGGGGGCAGGAGAGGAAGAAAAGAAAAAAGGAGCAATACATACCTGCATTGAAAGACTCCAGCTGTGAAAGTTGGAGGTGATGTTTTCATCAGCCAGAGACTGCAGCAGATCTTTGGGGAAACTCCCGAACAAACGGCTGGACTGCGCGGCTACAGGATGGACAGATTTGTGATATTAGCTGCTCATGCTTTTAACTTTTACCACCAACGTCCTTTTGTTTCCAAGCCAATATTCCCTAAAGGTACCATTTTTTGGGATCCTATCCTGTAAAAAAGACAAACTGGAGCATGAAGTATCGATCCCATCATGCTAGCTTTGATCCTTTACCAAAAACCAGTGTTGGTGTTGATGCAATCGGTATTTGGATTGATCCACCAACACCCAATTTAAAGGAGAAGTTCGTCTTTTTTAAGCCTGGACCTTATTTCTGGCATAAAATACGTTCATCTACTCACCGATAACAGTTTGGTGTCTTTATTTCACCAATACTTTAAGACCAATGAATGAATGAACGTGTACTATTGCACTGTTAGCTCAGAGCTGCTGTGTTGTTGTTATCCGGGTGTGACAGGTGTGTAGAAAGCTTCCTATAAGCCCCCCGATAACAACAACACGGCAGCTCTGAGCTAACAGTGCAATAATACGCGTTAATTCATTCATTCTTCTTAAAGTATTGGTGAAATAAAGACTGTTTTTTATGGATAAATGGCCACTACAAATTAAAACTTAAACCAAACAAAATCAAAAGACCACTGATGCACCATGGGGGATGTGGTTTAACGCAGGTAAAAGAAGATGAATGTCCAAGATGAATTCTTACGTTTTCTGATGATTTATTTCAAAACAATAAAACAAACAAAAGAACAAAGAAAACCATTGGCCCACCCAGATGCATGCTGGTACTCCAGGTGCCTACCTACACAAATAGCTTCAGGTGCCCAGTGTGACCCAATCACCAAAATATTCTAAATATTCAAAATACAAATAACTAACAAAGAATATTAGCAAAAAATCCAATCTAAATAAAGCACTGAAATTAACCAAATAAAGTTACTTATAATTAGCAAATGAAATTTACAACTAGAACCAAAAACTTTACAAACTGCTCCCACAAAAGACAAATAATGTCTTCTTTAGAGGCTGTATTGTCTGTGCCCTGTTCTCTCCCGTTATATGGATATACGCGGATCTCCAGGGATCTAAATATCTTCCGAAGGACGCCGACTTTCACCAAACTGTTATCGGTGAGTAGATGAACGTATTTGATGTCAGAAATAAGGTCCAGGTTTAAAAAAAACGAGTTTCCCCTTTAAGTTATAAGACGTTGCAGATGTAGGGACCCACATTCCTAATTGAAAGCTATCTATCCTATAATACTACAATATCTTATTCCTTATAATACTGAGTCATAAAAGAAGAAAAAAGCTCAAGTTTAACTGTAATTTGAGTTGACATATTCAGCTTTAGTTTCACATAAACTCACATGTTTTCTCCTAAAGCGTATCTATTTTTGTGCCATTTAGCCATGAAACGTCTCCATTGGACCCACATTCATGGGTCCTCAATGCAATTAACAGCTTTGCCCCTCTTACGTGAAAGCTTTGCTACACGAGCAAGACATCTAGGTAATAACCATCTGCCGGTTATTCAACCTAAATAACCCAAGAGCCAAAATAATTACCCAGGCTCCGCCCTCGCAGTGACGCAAAACCTTCGGCTCTGCTACACTTACTCAGGCAAACTGCTCATTCAGGTGGATTCGAGTTCCCGAAAAAATGGGAACTCCACCCACTTTGTCGGGAAGCAATCAACTTTGAGCAGCGCCAACGGCCCAGGGTAGAGGCGTGTTCAAGGTAGTGACATGGTTGAACTGCCACTCAACCCATGGATTGTACACGGAAGCGCTTCATTCAATATCAACATGGAGCAGCGTCAAGCTTTTGACACTGCTGTAGATGCTGTAATGAAAGTGTTCGACGGGAGATTCTCGTTAAAAATCGAGCAAAGAACAGCCCTTGAATCATTTCTTGACAGGAAAGACGTTTTCGCCTTGCTCCCTACTGGCTTTGGTAAGAGTTTAATCTACCAGTTAGCCCCGCTGGTAGCTAAATCATACGTCAGAGGAAAGAGTGGTGTGATTGGCTTAAGCTTAGGCACAGCCTTTTCTGGCCACAACCAGTAGCAACCCGAGGGAGGCGGGTTGACCAGGCCATTTCGAATCGTATTCGTTATGATCTTGGTCAGACCAGAATCTCGAAGAGATTTGAAAGTCGATGTTAATCAGGCTACAAAATAATATTCCATGAAATACTTCAATAAAGTCGAAAAAATAAGTATAAAAAGGCTATAAAATCCTGAAAGGAGCGATTCCCTCCCATTTGCAGAGGCTCCGCCCACATCCATACACATGGAGCACCGTGACTGATGCTCCTGTCGGTCAGATAGGGAAGACTGAATGGAAACGATTAGCCAGCAGGAACAATGCTCTTAAGATTATTTTCTAGCAGGATTCCCATAAAGGGGATCCCTCTGAAACTGTTTAAAATAAAACAAAATAAAACACATCATATATATATATATATATATATATATATATATATATATATATATATATATATATATATATATATATATATATATATATATACATATAAAGTAGGAGATAAAAACAAATTGTAAAATAGAAAAAGCTATGAATAGTGTTGTTTCTGCATTTAATAGTTTTCAATTAAGCGTTTTTTTTTTTAAACTTAAAGCACTAAAATAATTGGACAATCCTTGATTTGTGGGCGGAGACTCGTTGCACCATGAGTGAGTGCTCGTGCACGGTCAGTAAGATCCACGGTGAGCTATAACCCAAGAGCCAAACTAAATTGCTAAAAATATATATGTAATACCAACTTTATTAAATTCTTGCAGTCTTTAGACTGGTGATCTCTACATTTCAATTTAAAGGGCTTTAAAGGGCTGTAGGCTCAGACCCATATCAATGCAAAGAGACGAGCAGAAGATGTGCGTTTCCTGAGGAGGAATAGTTTAGGATAAATACCTGTTGTGAGTGTGAGAGGCAGAGCAACGGCCTTGGTGTCGGTGAGCGTGAGCAGGTTTTTGTTGGCGGTGAGGACGGAGAGCTGCTGGAAGCCCTGGCAAGTTCCCCAGATTGGGAAGTAGTCCCCAGCCTCATTGGCCTACAGAGTATCAGAGAGAGTAAGGAATGAAACATCAATGTATGTAGGTAGTAAATCCCCCCCCGTCCCACTACTGAAGCTTAGCAAGGAAGGCTGTCCAAATGAAACCCTGGGTGTTACTTCACTTGTGCGTGTCAGATGCCGTACCCTCAGAGCCAAGTTGTAAAAGATCCTGGCAGCTCGACTGAACTGTGATGTCTGAAGGTCCACGTCTCCTCCTGGCAGCAGCAACCTGAGGAAACAATTCAGTGTTAGAGTGAAACAAATATGCTTTGATTTTACAGAATATGTGGAAATGACTGAAAATACATGAGAAATATTCCTATCAAACAACATGGGTACCAGATCAACTGTCTATGTCTCTATTTATCTGACACTGCTCTGCAACTTTGACCAAAAATAGTTTGTAAAATACAGAATATCAACAGTGTGGCTGCTAACCAACATGTTATTCATTCACTTTATCAAGCTAAGTCCATTTTCCTCTCCAGGTTACCAAGTTCTGCTTTATTCGTTAGTCCACCAGCCAATAGAAAACCCAATAAATCTATCATATGTAGAGAAGAGCTGAACAGCTGAGACTCACCCATTTATTGAGTTGAATATCTTGGCATATTCTTCTTCTGTGCAGTTGATCCTGTTAAAGAAAAAAGGCACAAAAAGAGCTTTTAATTAAGTCTAAATTAGTCAAAGGCTGTGTTCGAAACCATACTTCCATACTCATCGATCAGACAGTATGCAGAGCGTTTACCCACAATGCATTTCGCTCTAGGCTAAAAAAAACTAGGCTAAAAACCTACTTATTTAGGATTGCTTTTAATACCCAGTAGTAGGATGACACTTTTATCTTATTTCATCTTATTTGATTTTGTTGTATTTTATTGCTTTCACTGTTCTTTTATTGTTTTTACTTATTCTTCTCTTTATTTATTACTTGCTGTAAAGCACTTTGGTACATCGTAAGGATTGTCTGTAAAGGGCTGTATAAATAAAATACATTTACATTTTACATTTACATCTTCGGTTTATTCCATGAAATACTTAAATAAAGTCGAAAAAAGAAGTAGAAAGGCTATAAAATGATGAAAGAAGTGATTCCATCCCATTTGCAGAGGCTCCGCCCACATCCATCCACATGGAGCACCGTGACTGATGCTCCTGTCGGTCAGATAGGGAAGACTGAATGGAAACGATTAGCCAGCAGGATCAATGCTCTTAAGATTATTTTCTAGCAGGATTCTCATAAAGGGGATCCCTCTGAAACTGTTTAAAATAAAATCAAAGTATTATATCTCCCATAAAGCATCCACTGTGAGATAGATTCTCTACATGCATGTAAATAATATCCCGACGAAACAGATCTCTTCATTTAAGACACGTGTATGTTACTTAAAAAGGCAGGAAGTAGAGAAGTGAGCTGAAGTGCTGTCGTTAGAGGCTCCACCCTCAGAATGTTGGAGGGGCGTATCTCCGAAATGGAGGTAAAATGTTTAACTTAAAAAGGGGACAAACTGTCAAAGCATTTAAGGTTTGTCGGTTCATAGTAGTAATAGTGTGAATGCTGAGTCAGCCTTCTGCAGCTCCTGCAGTTTAAGCTATTTTAAAAGCTATGAATTTTGTTGTTTCTGCATTTTATAGTTTACAATTAAGTGTTGTTGTTTTTTTTTAAACAAGCATTAAAATAATTGGACGGTCCTTGATTTGTGGGCGGAGACTCGTTGCACCACGAGTGAGTGCTCATGCACGGTCAGTAACATCCAAGGTGACAATCAATGAATTTGTAAAGGAAATGCAGGGAATCCAGCTGTTAGCATCTTAGCTGGGTTTTTCTGCAGAATATCCTCACCTAAGGGGTATTGTTATGAAGCTTGAGAGTGAGCTGCAAAGTAAAATTTTTAGAACTTAAATGCAGAAAAAAAAAGACTGGATTTATGTGAAGAGTTGAAAAACAAAGGGAGAAAATACACATTTGTCTAAACCTATTGGAGAAGACCTGTGCAGCATCTTCTAATGAATTTATTTGTTCTTATAAGTGTGCCACAGAAGAAAATGACTAATGGCTTGCTGGTTAATGCACTGTGGACTGGAACAAATCATATCCTCATTCATATCATTTCATATGTGAAACACTTTAAAACAGGCCTGAAAACCTTTCTTTTTACCCAATGTTTTTAATGATCTCGCTTTAAATGCTGTCCTGTTTTTATTTCTTTTTGCATTTAAAGGACTCACTACTTTTATTTGTGTATTTTATTTGCATTTTACTGTCCCTGCTGTTGATCTTAATATTTGTCTTTTATCCCACTGTAGCACTTTGAGATTTTGTTGTAAATGTAAAGTGCGTTATAAATAAAATGTATTATTATTTTTTATTATATCCAGCAGAAGATTACCTCGTTGCTTATCTCGTCGTCTTCATATGAACCATACGATGGAGATGGGCGTGTGTGCCGCTTGAGCTGCTACATTTGAGCAAGGCATCAGGCTGATAGAGGCGCCTGATTGGCTGCTTAGATTAACTTGGTGGGTAACTGACTTACATCTGCTGTCAATCACGCAAACCCTCTGAGGTTTAAGATAAGATCAGAACTTTATTGATCCCAAAACGGGGAAATTTAAGTGTATCACCGACAGACCAGAGCAGGAAAACAGTATAAACCGTTATAAAAAGAGCCCTTAAACTATAAAAGGAGGACGTTTGCAAAAATTGCACACTTGAAAAAGAAGAAGTGGCTGTTGCACAAGAAATAATTATTGCAGAATGAATTGCATTGGTAAATATGAAGACCCAACCATATGGTCATTTTGTTACAATTACCAGCCTATCAGTTCTTGTTTGCTCGTTTCCTGCTCTCTGCGTCAGCCACTAATCACTGATCAGCCTCACCTGTTCCTCTGCCTTCTTCAGCAGGTCTGCCAGCCTGGATCGATGCCAGCTTGTCTGTTATTCTGGCCCCAGTTAGCAGCTCTCCAGCTCCAGCATTCTGTAGCCGATACCTGACTCCAGTTTATTGTTCCTGTTCTGAACCTGAGCCTGATCCCCGTTTGTTTTATTTTTATTCTGTCACCTGTTTACCCTTACATTTTTGGTGGATCAACCTTGTTTGGATCCTGATCCTGTTTACCCCAGTAACTTGATCACCGCTTGGCTAAATCCCCTCTCCCACTGGCCTTTGGTCCTGCACACCTTCGGCTTCCTTCCTCTCCACCGGGTCCCTGGATGTTTTCGAATCATCCATCTTTTACTCCTGCTGTCCCCCTGTTGGATCCTGCTCAATAGTTCCTGAACTCCTCTCTTCACTTTGAATTCTATTAAATCCATTTATGACCTTTTACTTCTGTGTCACCGGTGTTCTGAGTCCATCACGCTCAACTATCACACACTTACATCAGGATGGAGCTTTTCTTACCAGAAAAAGCAGCGACTGCCATTTCTCTCTTAATGCAGACTCAAACAGATGCCACAGGAAGTACAATCCGTTTTAAAAACTGCCTCTCTGAAATAGTTCTCGAAGTAGCCATGACATTTTGTGTTAAAGTGGTAATTATCATCGGCTTTGGAAGGATTACATCTTCAAACAACTGTTTTTGTGTAATACATCTGCTTAATTTAAAGGTTAGAAAACAAAACTGGTATTCTGAGAGAGAAAAAGTTAGTTTATCCAAACTAAAAATCAAATCAAATGTAATTTCCTTTTTACAAGTTCATCGTTCAAAGTGTTTTAAATGAGGAAAACCAAACTTTTTAGATAGTTCTCATTGATTTTATTTCAGAATGCTCTTAGGGATAAGACATTTAAACTTACTGCAGACTGTAAAGTAATTGTAATTTATGTATTTTGGCAAATTACTTTGTCAAAGATTGACTTATTTTCCTGTTGAAAGTTGTAAAAAGATATTTTCCAAAGAGTGTTTGCATGACTTTGTGTCATCACTTCCTGTTTAAGTTCAAATCAGAATGCTTTTTCATTTTTTAACCTGCTCTGTTCCGTTATTAAGGATCCAAAAACCAGATCGGTCAGTGTGTGTTTATCTATTGTTTAAGACTCTGATTCTGAACAGCAAACGCATAAAAGACGGGGAGGGGATGGAGGCCTATGCTTCTTTGCAATGGAGCAAATCAATCTCTACCTCGGGAGATATGATCTAGAGTTTAAGTCTTACTTATTCAGTTATCTTACCTGATGGGTACCACCCTGGCGCCGGCGCCCTCCACGTATTTGACATAAGAGGCCGCGATGTACGAGGAGCCATAAGCAAACGGGTCCCCTGGAAGATTTTCTTGTGCTAATATACCTAAAAACGGAGGTAGACTCATCAAGTTAAACAACTGCACATATAATTTGCTCAATATCCAATTAAATTTCAACCACATTCTTAAAAAAAAAGAAGAAAAAAAAAAAAAAGGTAAATGTGACACAAAAGAACACAAACTCCTCCGGCTGGTATGTAGTTAAAATCCTCCCGGTGAGATCTCCGTTCACCCTAAACTGGTTGAATACGACGTGAAAGCAATGCAAATATTCTACAAAAAGTGCTTTAGACTCGGTTCTGCCTCCTGTGTGGTGACCATCACTGTTTTAGGCCATGTTCCTTTTCTTTAAGCTTCATTTCTCACTCATTCTGGTCTCAGTTGAGATCGTGTTAGATTTGTTCTGCAAACATTGTTGAAATGATCCATGATTACAGTGTTTTTTTTTTGGCTTTTAAGAGTAATTAATGCTGCACATGCTATTAATTTGTTGACATTTTGGTTGAGTTGCTAACAGAATGGGTTTTATTTTCCTTTAGTTCAGGGATGTCCAAAGTCGGCCCTCGGGGGGCCGCTGTCCTGCATGTTTTAGATGTTTCCCTGCTTCAACACACCTGATTCAGATGAAATGGATCTCTTCAAAAGGTTGTAAAGTTCTGCACAAGCCTGCTGATGATGCACTGATATGTCAGTACATTTTCTCTCCCTTCGTATCAATGCGTGCTGCCGCCTGCCGCGCCTGTTACGGTGTTTACTGCTCGGTCAGCACGGGCTACACAGAAAATAGCGCCAAGCGATTGTGAGGTCTGACTTTTTCCTGGAGAATGATTTTGTGATGCAAATGTATTACTCTTTTGAACGCATATTGTTTTGAGAAGTAAAACGCTTTATTTTTGGGACCTCAGCCAACTAGCCGGACTACCTTCGTCAACGCCAAAACTCTGCTCACAGGACACAGCAGGGGGTAAGAAAATGTTCATAAATGATGTTGCTAATATGGGATGTCATACAGCTTCATGTCAAAAGAGGCGAACTATCCCTTTAAACCTGCATTCTATTCACTGACTTCAACTTCCTGCATTTGGAAAAAAGAACACAGTGGCTCTACTTCTATGTTCCTTTATTAATTCAGTAAATACTGTCCTAAATCACCAGGCTAATTTTTAATACACCATCTTATAAACAAAAGAGTAAAACAGCAGGGTAATGCCATGGGGCGGAGCTACACCATGATTGACAAGCCACTATCCAATGGGTGCGTTAAGTTTCTGCAACTCTCCACCAATGAACCAAGATGGAAATGCCCAAAAAGTTGAAAAAAAGTTGAAGTGTACACCACTCATGGGTAACATGACAAAGGAAGCTGAAGAATCAAGAGAATGGATATATCATTGGTACGAGTTGGGTTCGTCAGGAATAGGAAACGGATGGTTGGATTTCTGCCTAAGTTTCACATTGGATGCTAAGTGACAGAATAACTACTAAAAGTTTGGACACCAACCCATTAAGTTTGAATAAGCAGATGTACCCAAACATTTGACGGGTACTTTAGTTAAACAAAATGATCCGGGTGCCAAACTATACCAAGATGTGTGTCAGGAGGAGCTGACGGCATCAAGTCCTTTTAAAAAGCAATAAAAAGCCAGAGTATCCTTAGTATTCCTCTTAGCGTTCATGCACATATGCTACAATATAAAATGTTTTACATTGACCATTCTGAAGAGATGTCAGGTCATCGAAGAGTTGAAGAAACAAGTTGTAATCCTTCTATGGTAGGATGCCACCCACGCCCAAGCTCAGCGACACACTGAGCCCTCAGTATGACGAGGCATTGCAAGTCTCATACACTTCCTTCTCTATTCATTACCGTTCAGTCTGAGTCATGACCACAATGATTCTACTAGTTTTACACAATTCTCATGATGCTGAAAAAGCCACACTTAAATGAAATGTTAGGAAAAAGCTGCAGGTGGGTTAGTTAAATAATGAGGTTAAAGGGTGGCAGAGCAGCAAACACTGGCATCACAGTTCAAATTAAATCAACAGCTGTACAATGTGCTGCAATATTCAGAGCCCTCAATGTTTGGGACAAAGTTGCCTTTTTGTTCCCCCTCTGTTCCTCAGTATAAAATTCTAAAATCAAACAATTCAGACGTGATTAAAGTGCACATTCCAGATTCGGATCTAAAGAAAGTCATTTTCATATAGTTCAGTTCCAACACGTAGAAATGACAACACTTTTTACACCTCATTTCGGGGCTTGGGAGAGGTGGCTTCCAGGTGTGTGTGATCACTCAGGTGTGTTTCACCTGATACCTCAGCTTGTTTCTACAGTTTGGAGTCTGGTGTTGTTCAACATGAGGAGAGAAGCTGCTATGAGGCTTAAAAACGAGAGTAAAACCACCTGAGACATGGGTCAAACCTTAGGGTTACCAGCATCAGATGTCTGGAAGATCATTAAGAAGAAAGAATGCTCTGGTAGGCCGAGGAAGACAGAAGAATCCTCACTGTGGTAAAGAAGCATCCTCAAAAAGGCCCGTCCAACAGATCTGAACCAGTCTTCAGGAGGCAGGTGTGCGTTTGTTAGAAACGAATATCCACAGAAGACTTCATGAGCAGAAACACAGAGGCTACACTGCTACATGCTAACCGCTAGTTAGCCACAGAAACAGGATGGACACGTCACAGTTTGCCAAAAAGTCATTAAAGGAGCTGCAGAGTTCTGGAAAAACGTGTTCTGATGAACCTGAACCTGAGTGATGGCAGGAAGAAAGTGTGGAGACCAACAGGAAGTTTCCAAGATCCAAAGCATAGCAGCTCCTCTGATAAACACGGTGGTGGGGGTGTGAAGCTGGAGTTACAGTTGACGCGTCTGTCACGGAGGTGGCGGCCCGTGACGTCAAAATGGCGTTTCAGGCCTGGCGCTTCCCTTGAAAAGACGGCGCAGCGCGTTGTCGTGCACCAGTCGGTTTTTGTAACTTGGCGGCGCCACCAACGACAGACCGGATGGACCAATGTGAGGCCAGGTTCAGTCAGGAGGTGCGTTTGTACAGGCAGCTGTATGAAACTGCAGTGAAACAGCACAGGGAGCACGTAAACTCCCAAAACTGGTGCACAGAGATGGGCAGAACTTTGGGGAAAGAGGGAGAGTTCTGTAAGAATGTGTGGAAGAAGCTACGGGACAGATACGTGAAGGCAAAGAAGAGGGCAGAGACTCAGAGTGGTGATGCCGGGGGCTTCAGACCTTCACCTGTATTGACTGAATTAAAAAATTAAAATGATCCGAATACTGCAGCAGCATCATTGATTACAGTATTCCTGCTCTTCATTGTTTTCTTCTCCACTTTCGTGGTTGTAGAGTAGTAGTAACCTTCACGTAGCGCCACCTCTGTGACGGAGAAAATTGTAACTACTGGCGCATCGACTTGCGCCACTATACATATATCTGGCACGAAATCGTGACGTCATCAACACCGCTCGCGCTAGCAGACGCGGCAACCATGCTAGAGCCTTTATGGGCCTGTGTGGCTGCACACTTATCTTCACTGATGATGGAGCTGCTGATGGAGCTGCACAATGAATTCTGAGCTGGATAGAAACATCTGATCTGCTCCAGTTCCAGTAAAAGCCTCCAAACTCATTGGACGGAGCTTCAAGAAAATGATCCCAAACATCCTGCTGAGGCAGCACCAGAGTTTCTCAGAGCATTCCTGAATAGCCGAGCCAGTCAGCTGATTTAAAAACAAGCATGAGTTGAGGTTGGCTGCCATAGGCATTGCTAGACCCCTTTTATTGGGGAACGTGTCCCTGTATAGATGAGCTGTTCCCCAGTTTAAAGTTACACTAATATAATATATACATTCTTCTTGGATATTGAAGGCTCCTCACCTTCTCCAGTTCTAAACTAGTAGGTGGGAGTATCAGCTTATACGTGGTAGCGGGGGGCCATTCCAGCTTGGGTGGTCGTTATGATCGTGTGTCACCAAAACCACTCGACCAGTGTGTGGGTTGTTAAGTCATTCTCACCTGTAAGTGTGAATGATGTGAAACCTCCTGGGCAGGAGAGACAATCCTGAGTCCTTTGTTTAAAGTGTTTTTTTTTTCCAGTTTAGCATAGATGGTTTCTTTAGACTCCTTTCTCAAACCATTCTCTGGCCAGAATGGGGACATTACTGTCCTCAAAATAGTGTCCGTTCTCCTTAAGATGTAGGTGAATTGCTGTGTTTAAAAGTGTTGTCTTTTCTAAATGGTGCAACCGAAATGTATGAAAATTACTTTAAATTAAAGTCTGGAATGTGCATCACGTCTGAATTGTTTGATTTTAAATGTTAACCTGAGGAGCTGGGGGGGGGGGGGGGGGGCTCAAAGCAAAAAGTGACTTTGGAAAACATGGAGACAAATATTAATAAGCTCTGGCTTTGGTCAAATTAAGTTGAACAACACAGAGACGCATTAAAGATTAAAGAGGTGCACTGTCAAGCCAACAAAGAAAACCAATTGGAACCAGTTCAAAGACAATATTTGCATTAGACTGTGTGGCATTAACGCACCCACATGGTTTAAAGACACACTCTCCCTTGCAACACGCGCACCTTTTCTGGAACATTCCCCGAGAATTACATAACAGCTGTCCCAGCTAAACGCGTGCATCCAACCTTTTAACATGCAGAAGTATGTTCGTCTCTTACCGATGATCGGACGGATGTTGAGCTGATGGCTGAGCCCCGCCGCGCGCCCCGGCGGGCCGTCCCAGAGGCTGGCGGTCATGACCGCGAGCACCGCTGCAACCCACCGACGCATCCCAAACTCCGGGCAGAACTATGAGCACCAAACGTACCAGCTGGGTCCACAGACTCGGGATAGACAGTTATAATAAGAACTACAGTTTTTATCAAAGCTTTGGAAATAACAAAGTCCAAATAATAACAATAAGAGGCGCAGAAATAAGAGAATAACGATCCGAGCCGGGATGCAGCCTTCTGGTGGGTGATGCTGAGTGACTGAGGATGGTCGTCTTCCCTCGCGGTACTCTGATGTCTGTGTCTGCCGACCTCCTGGCGTCTGCTCAAGAGCATCAAATCAGTCACGTGCGTGACTTTCATCCACGGAAGCGCGTCACTAAAGGCAGCGCGCGACCAGTGTCAGACGCCGTCTTTGCCTACACAGGTGCCGGCGGAATGTTCCAGCTTCCCATTAACAGTGGGCGTTTCCTGCTCCCAGAAAACACCGTGCAGGGGTTTAATGTGCCTTTGACAAAAAAAATAATAAAATGTTCTATGGATGATTAAACTGGGCAGTTTTTAATGTAAATATGTGGTTTTGAGACTTTAATGACATGGATGAGCCATGCAGGGAATAATCATTAACACTCAAAGACCCAAATCATCCATTCAGACAGTTTGTCTCTCCTGCACGTACAGCTGAAACTGTGTATTTATGTTCTGGATTTCATGTCATTTGTTATGGAATTGTGAATTGCGATTGATGCATTATATAATGTACTCAATGCCACACTGTAAAACCCGATGAGTTAGTTGAACTCAAACCATTTGAGGAAACCGATTGCCTTGAACCATTTAAGTTGGCAAACTTAAATGAAATATTTTTCTGTAGTTGAATTTTTTAAGTTCAAGTAACTCAAGTATCTATTGTTACTTTACCTTGGGTAAATTAAGTTATAATTACCAGTTTACTCAGTTCAATGAACTTAAAACTAATTATTATATTTCACTTATATGTAACAGTTCTACAAAGTAATTTAAAATGTGTTAATTGAATTGATCAGAATTAAATACTAGTAACTTAAATGGCTCTTTTTTTATTAAATGTTACCCTTTAAGTTGAAACTACTCACTACATGTATTACTACATTCTAGTTCTGACAACTCATTTCATTTGAGGAAACCGATTGCCTTGAATAATCTGAGTTCTATTAACATAAAACAAACTCAAAATGTGTAACTTAAAAGTTTTATTAAATTGAATGCTTAACACCCAAAATACAATAAAAACAGACATGCCTCTGGGGCTCAGATCAATCACCTTATCTTAACAGTGGAAAATGGTGACGCATAAAATTATTAAGCCTCTCTGGGGCTCACGGTACAGTATCATCCCAATAGAACTGGTGACACCATACAAATATGTACAGTAAAATGATTAACCATAACTACACTTAACACTTTCAATAAATCAACTGGCCAGCCACATGGTATTTTGTTTAGAAACTGCTGACAACAAATGCAAGTTTGTGTTAGAACTTCACTCCAGCTCATTTTTTAAGGCCTGTAGTTTAGGTCTAAGCTGCTTCCTCCCATCATCCAGGTCAAGGAGGATAACCTGAATGAACTCGAAGAAGCCACTGAGCTTTTCTGGGTACTTCAAATGCAGTGCATACACCAATGCAAACAAAATCACCAGCGAATCAGTCCATGATCTATGTGACATGACAACCATATCTTCAAGAACAATGGACACATGCTGTGTTTCGAAGGGAACCTGAAGCACCTCCTCCTCATTCACCACTGCCACCAGAGCCACTATTCCCTCCTGGCCGGCTTCTGAGTCATCCTAAAAAAAATAAAGAGAAAGGAACGTCTAAGTATAATTCTACAAATCAAGCTTATTTGTCTGATGATGAACACCAATAACATTATGGATTCTGTAGATGGCCTGAATCAGCAGCCCAAGGAGCAGAATGTAAGCCTCCAAGTGGAGGGCATGACATTGGTGACATTAAGTTGTTTTGTAATCCGGTGTGAGGGTTAAAAATATAATGTTCACATTTTGATGAGCAATAAATCAGAATTTAGCACCAAGAAAGTGAAACTAGCAGTCGCTAAAATTCTTTTCCAGATATGGAAGCAGATAATCTGTTCAATTAATCTTCATGTGCATGATGAGACCTAATTTGAACCACATGTTAAAAAAGAAAAGTGATCCTCTCATGCTCAGATGTTAATTGCATTGAGAAGCAGAACCCACAAATACCTTGCATGTTCTGAAGACTTCTGATGAATCCTCCTTCAAGTAGTGTGGTAGGCCGGCCAGGGCTGCTGTTCGAGCTGCACAGATATAATTTTTGTCCTGTTGCACAAAGAGCATATGCAAGGGATGTTAGTGTTCACTGTTCACATTCATGATGTAACACATGAAATAAAAATAAAAGATTACCTGTTCCTCAAATGCCATCATAATCGCTTCAAGCGTCTGTCCAAAAGGGCCCGTCTTCCTCTTTTTGTAGAGCTGTAGCAGCCGAGGTGTGTACTTGTCGAGTGAAGCATAGAATGTTGATGACAGATTCAGATTTGTGATCCTGTGGAATTCACTGTAGAGCTGCATGGGGAGAAAAAGACAAAAGAAAAGAAAGTTTAGTAGCTCCTTTAAAAACAATTTGTCTCTCTCTCATCCTCTGCCCTTTGACCCATCTACTGAGGAAAAACAAGAAAAAACAGGAGAAACATCAGGGTGAGACAGAGGAGGGATCCTTCACACAGGACAGACAGATGTTCAATGGGCTCTATGCACAGCTTCACTACTTCCTGAATTTAAGGCACTTCTTCATTTCCTGTCTTACATTATTGGACTAACTGATTAATCCAGGTGTGTCTGACCATAATGACTACTCAGACACACCTGGATTAATCAATTTGTCCAATAATGTAAGACAGGAAATAAAGAACTGCCTTAAATTCAGAAGTAGTGAAGCTGTGCATAGAGCCCATAGATGTTGTGTACAGACAAGAAAAAAAACAAAACAACCTAAGTAATGTGATATTATTGTGAAAGTGGGCTTTTCAGACATAAGACATAATAACAAATAAAACCACTCAAAATTAATTTGGTGATACATACATAACGGAATTTTCATTCTGTTTTTTTTTTTTTATATTATTATTCATAGAGCTTTTTGAACATTTTAGACAGTGTGGAGTACAGCACCAGCCACAAGGGATGCATACAGTATTTTTAAATATTATTTGTAGTTTTTACTCACCTGGGCTTCACAAAAGAGTGCAGGCCATCTGTCCTTCAGTTCAACGACTGGAGGGGCTAAATCCACAATTTCTTCACGTCTGAGTGCAAAGGTACGTTGCATATGTTGATGGATGGATATCATGTCTCTTTCCATTGATGTCCTCTTGAACTGCTCGACCATTGCAAGCCTCTGCATCTCCAGTGTCTGCCTTGTTTCACCATGAGGGTAGTTGGGAAGGAAATTAATTTCTCCTCTTCTGGGTCTTTTGATGCTGGCTCTGGATGCTGCACCCTCTGGATTGGTCCTGCTACGCTTTCCCGCATTAACAGCCACATCTTTAATGCCAGCCTTGCTAAGTTTGGTCCTGTAGTTGCCCATCTTGAAGCGCAAACTGTTCTGCCAGCCCTCATATCCTTTTTTGGATCCATTTTCTTTAAGACAAGGGTGCTTGCTCACAAGAGCCTCTGCAGCTAAGCCAATCTGTTTGGTACTTGGATATGCTTTGTGCTTATATATTTCAGCAGCCATAACATCTAAAATGTTATGCTTTTGATCCCTGGTCAACCTGACAGTTTTTCCCTCTCCCAGGGCAGAGTTGCTCTCTCTTAGCATATACTCCACCTCGTATGAGAACGTCGGAATGACAAAGATGTCTGTCCATCGGCACAATCGTTCCGGTGACTCTGTGTTGTCTGATAATAACACAGTGTCATCTGTGCTTGTGGAACTGAGATCTGACTCAATAACTCTGACTACCTTAATGGTTGCCTTAGCTGGTAGGTCTTCCATGTTGACCAAGTTGTTGAGGGCATTGTTAAACTCGGGGTCTTCAAATTGAAGCCGGAAGTCATATGTCAGATTTAACTTATCTTTCATTTTGGTTATGAGGGCTTGCACAGTCTCAGGACGAGAGGGCAGAATGACCCTCTCTGCATTGACGTCATCGAGGATGACTCTTAATTTGAGGACATCAGTTGCCATTACTGTTGTGTTGGGGAAGCCTGAAACATACAAAAAGAGAAAGACAGAAAGAAACACGTCAATGAACTCCTTTCCTTCTAAACACAATATACTCAATATATTCACATGTACATTTTTATTTTTTATTGGTGTGCAGCAGGTTCAACACACATGTAGTCCAGGTAATAGTTTTCAGACATTAGGATGCTTACTAAACAATCCTTTATTCAGACACTGAAATGAAATGTTTAGTTGTCAGAATTAGCCTGCCTGAAACTTTGTAGGCAATCTGTGGCATTTGGTCAGTTAGTTGACTCAGAGATTTCACAGAATGGCTCTTGCTTGTATGTTCTGTTAGCTCATATGACCGCAAATGCTCAAGATACCAGGTCTCATAGTCTTTTAACAGAAAAAAGATATCTCTTCCAATGAGCAATATGTTTCTGATCTCTTGAAACTCAGGCAAGGCAGCACGTGTCCCAGTACATACAAACATGCCTACCGCAAAAGTTGTGCCTTGAATGGTTGCCTGTTTTGTGCCATATACACTGCTGCTGTTTGTGATGCTTGACACTACTGGATGTGTATCAACAGGCAATGTTTCAACAAAGACAGACTCCACAGTTGAAGTCTGTACTGGTGGCTTGAAAAAACTTTGTGACGACAGATAGAATGCCATCATGTTTTGGTGTCTCTCGGCCAATGTTTTCAATACATTTTTGTAGTTGTGAGTGTCACGAACAATCTTCTTAAAAACCTTGTGCTTCCCCTCAAATCTCATTGTCCAGAGATGCACCAGAGGACCAAAGCACTTGATGAGAAACGGATAGTGTTCTATATAGTGATGCTTTGGTCGCAGTCTTAAGTTGGGGAAGACTTCCTGAAGGAGTTGCCTGTGATCT
Organism: Odontesthes bonariensis; assembly: GCF_027942865.1. NCBI lineage: Eukaryota > Metazoa > Chordata > Actinopteri > Atheriniformes > Atherinopsidae > Odontesthes > Odontesthes bonariensis. Next base: position 8,321,733 of record NC_134508.1, on the reverse strand, counting down.
AAAATCTTGCTCGCCATGTACTGAATGGTACTATCTGTAAAACTATGAGAAACTGCAAGCTCAACTATATCCTTCAATTCCATTAGGATCTCCCATATTTTGTCCCCCTCGGGCACTCTGGACCCGATGAAAAGAGGTAGCAGTCTCAGAAGAGTGTGGTTTTCGTGCCCATTCCCACCAATTGTTCCTCGACTAGAAAAGTTTTGAGGAACTGAGTGAGGGCGGTCAACCTTGTCAGAATGCTGGTAGGGAAAACACAGGATTGCTTTATTCAGCTCCTCCAATGTGAAATATTTTTTTGATATCAAACCTTTCAAACAGTGTGCCAGCTCCACAGGGACCACTCCCTCAAACAGGTCGTGGAGGACATCCGGCGGGAATCCTGTAATGGGATGGAAATAGGAGAGATGATCAGATAGAGCACAACTCTGTTTTACACCATAATTCTCCACAGTTTCATTTGTCTGTATCTCCTGAACTAGGGTATCATGTGAATCTTTTTTTCTCATTTCAAAACCACCGGTCACAGCATCTGATTTCTGCATTTCTGTCTGGGTGGCAAGGCAGAATCTGCAGAAATATGTAGCCCTGAAACTCTCACTGAAACCAGCGAGCCCATGGGCTGCGAGGTTATCTGCCACAACAGAGTAGACTGTGCCTTTGAGACACTCACCAAATGTTTCAATGTAGACACCAACTTCTTCAAGTATTTTAAGATCAGCCAAGAGAGGTGCAAAAAGCTTCTCATATCCAAACTGTCGTACATCATTTGCGTTGCATAAAAGGGCCAACTGGGCAGAGTGGAGGACTGAGCGATACTTAACTGGTATGTTAGCTAATGTCCAGTACACTCCACATACTTTGTGAATTTTTCTCGATGTCCCTAGAGGATTTGCAATTTCAAAATCATCAACATAAAGAATTATTGATAATTTCTCACCCTCATCAGAAAGAAGCAAATTTTCCTGATAGTAGGAGCCATCGCGATATGATAAATACTGTCCAGGCATATGTGATGTTGGTTCTTTGACTTTCTCAAGTACATCAGGTTTTAGCAACAACTGTTGTAAAGATGTGAGAATAGGCACATACATGTAGGTGCGTTGTGATGACTCAATTAAGTATTCCACAGGCTTAACATATGGAAACTTCTCCTCAAAATAAGATTTTCTCCTCTTAGCTGTTGAGAGTGGTCCCTCAGAGGTAACAGACTTATGCAAAACATTACTCTCTGAAACCGCCTTGACAATCTCACTTACAAGTGTGTCAGCGAAGGAACAGTCATGTTTTTTCAGTATATTGATAACAGATTCTCTGACAAAAGGTTCAGACAGTGAAAACAACTGATCAATGTGTTCAATAATTTCCTGTATTGCCCTCTGTGATACATGGAGAATAGTTTGCATTTTCAGAAAGAAAGCAGCCAGATTGTACTGTAACTGCTCTGCTAATTCCTCAGTGCTAGTGCCTGCTACTGGGGCAGTTTCATCCTCATGTGATAGCTCCACTGAGTCATGTTCAATGTCACTTTCCTGGGAAACATCTGGAACGTTTTTCACTACAACTGCTACATCATACTCTGATGCATTCTGATGTTCTCTGCATTTGTGTGCATTGTATGTGGAGTAAACATTTGTTTTAAACTCACAGGCCTCAAATGGACATGGCACAGTTTCCTTCTTTCTTAAATGTCCCCTTAGATGATTGTACATTTCCCTCTCAACAAATGGCTGTTTAAATTCACAAACAGGGCAATGAAATGCCCGGTCAATATTCAAAACATGACCGTCACCACCTACCACTCTTCTAGCAGAATGATTTCTGGACAAATGAACCTTCAGTGAATTAAACGTAGTAAATGTGCACATGCAACTGGTATACAGGCAAGGCAAAGGGGAAACCGTAGAATACTGGCCATGATAGAGCCTGTAATGTCTCAATAACTGTGTTTTCAAGCAACTAGAAAACTCACATAATTTACATTTCCACATATTTTCATCAAATAATTACGTTTTTCTACAAGTCTGCTCGATGAACACGTTTTTCTGTCTAATGCAGAATGTACTTTTCTCACTGACCAAATGAAGTGACTTTTTTTTTTTTTTATTTGGCAGTTATCAGCCAGCAGAGCAGAGACGCTACCTAAAACGCCAAATGGCGTCGAGGCTCCCGCTTAATTAAGTTCACGGTAGCTACACAGGAAGCCTGAAAACTAACATCAAGGTTGTATTTTCAAGCACTTGAACAGATATACACAGACTCAGCAGCCAAATTTAACAGCAACAAATAAAAAGCACGACGGTTATTTTTTTTAACCCCGCTGCGTGCTAGCTAATTAGCCGTTAGTGCATAACATTTGAAAAGTGTAGCTAACGTTAACTTACCCTCACTCCAGCGCTCACGTTCAACTTTTTCAATCCAAGAAGTCCGTTAAAAAACAGCTTGCCGAAGAAAATATGGAAAACTCGAACAAAACCACCAAGAAAATGCCCCAACAACGTTACTTCGTATGTTCCTCAGGAGGGGAGACACATGTGCAGTCATGGAGGCAGCAGATATTACAGATAGCCTCGTGAGCGACGTAGCGGCGCAGTTTTTCCCGCTCCGTCTGCAGCACAGGACCAAAAAAAAAAAAGCTGCCTGCAGGTGACGGAGAGGCGTCAGTGCCGAGTGCAAACGCTTCACCTTTCAGAGTGAAAAAAACTACAACTGAAAAAACTTCAGCTAGCTGCCCACGTTTCTAAAATATATAAATATTAATTAATGTATTTATTTATTTACTGACAATAAACTGATTTCTGAACCAAAATGACAATAGAATGAATTATGCTAAATGGCTAATAATAATAAACACAACTTATAGAAAATGAGTTACTGGAATGAAACGGAATTACATCACCAATACTTAAATGATCCCAAACTTTAAGTGCACCCAAACCAACTGAGTTGTTGCAACAACATTTCATTTTTGAGTTACATTAATTCATGGAAATGAGTGACTGTAACTTTTTTCAGAGTTTGAGTTACGTTAACTTTTTTCTTTTATTAACATGTACTGTTAGGTTTTACAGTGCATGAAATTATTTTTGTAAAGTGCTTTATTTGTAATGTATTTTGATGAGGTCCCCAGGAAGAACAGCGGCAGCTCCTAATAAACAAACAAACAAAAAACATCATAAAAACACGATCTGACCTCACTGGCTCTTATGGTGACAAACAAAAACTAAGACAACACAGAAGCGGTTCGTAAAAAGCTAAGTCCACCCTCACTGCTTCCACAGGGATTAAGAGGCAGCCAGCTGCTGCCGATCAATGCTCTGATTAACTGATCATCAGTCAGTGTGAGCAGCTCTATAAAAGCAGAAGTTCTGTCAGTGTGTGTTAACATGATGCCAAGGAGGAAAGACATCAGCAGTGATCTTAGAGAAGCTGCTCATCGATCTGGGAAGGGTTATAAGGCCGTTTCTAAACTATCTGGAGTCCATCGTTCTACAGAGAGAAAGATTATTCATAGTGGAAAACATTCAGGACAGCTGTCAATCTTCCCAGGAGTGGCCGCAGGGAGCTGAACACGGCGGGATGGCTCCGGCTGATTTCACCAGAGAGGAGGCAGGCGGACAGGGAGACACAGACACAAGACCGCGGGTCTCTCTGCTTCCTCTGTCCCCGGTGGTGTGAGCTGCTGAGGGCAACACACGCACCCACAGCACTTCGTACATCTACTCGCAATAAAAACTGCACTGAACCCAACGTTTTATTGCCTTCACCACTGAACAAGCATACTAATAGCGGCAGCCAGGAAAACCCATGGCACCTGTGACGTCACACGGAAGCCCCGCCCCCAGTTTGGAATTCCAGGAAGGATATCCAAGCGGCAAATTCAAAATCGCAAATTTCATTCGTTTATGAAATGTTTTGGTGTAGAGTCCAATGATCATTATTGTTCCTCTGTGTATGTATTATCATTATGTATTGGGTGTAGTGTCAGCTTTCTGTAGGCCTTTAAAGTTCATGACAGCACAGTTAGAAACAGACTGAACAAGTGTAACAAGGGTTAATTTGGCTTGTGTATAATTCCACAAAATTATTGTTTTTTAACCTGACAAGACTAGTCAGGTGGAACATTTGTTTTCTTTTTCTGTTTCTGTACATTCTTTTATGGGGGAGCAACATTTGTGACAAAAGACACGGTTCCGCCGAAACTCTTCCTCTTTTTTTGTGATGTTCGGTGAGGAAAGGTGAGATCCCATTTTGTCTTTTATATTTGGTATTTTAGTTTGTCAGGTATTCTCCATGTTTTACTTTTTTGTGCTAATGTTTCCCTGCCTAACTAATGTTTGCGTCATTGTAATCGCGGCTCTTTTTTCTGATGTTCGGTGAGGAAAGGTTGGAAAATAAAGACCTTCGAAAGAGCAGCGGTGTGGTCTCCATTCGTTCTAACCTTAACACAACGCAGAGGTTTCATACCGGTTACACAAGTACGGCTTGTGTGGAAGGGCTGCAGGAGAAAGCCTCTTCTCTCTAAAAAGAACATGGCAGCACAGCTTAGGTTTGCAAAGCTGCATCTGAACAAACCACAAGACTTCTGGAACAATGTCCTTTGGACAGACCAGACCAAAGTGGAGATGTTTGCTCATAATGCACAGCAGCACGTTTGGAGGAAACCAAACACAGCATATCAGCACAAACACCTCACACCAGCTGTCAAGCACGGTGGTGGAGGGCTGATGCTCTGGGCTGGTTCTGCAGCCACAGGACCTGGGCACCTTGCAGTCACTGAGTCCACCATGAACTCCTCTGGATACCAAAGTGTTCTAGAGTCAGATGTGAGGCCGTCTGTCCGACAGCTGAAGCTGGGCTGAAACTGGCTCATCAACAGGACAAAGATCCCAAACACAGCAGCAGATCTACAGCAGAATGTGTGAAGAAGAGAAGAATCGAGGTGTTGCAACGGTCCAGTCAGAGTCCAGACCTCAGCCTGACTGAGATGCTGTGGTGGGACCTTCAGAGAGTTGAGCAGAAACCAGAGCTGCAAACCTCAATGAGCTGAAGCAGCGCTGGAGAGAAGAGTGGGAACAAGATTCCTCCAGAACCATGAGGGAGACTGATGACGTCCCACAGGAAACCAGCTGCTGGATCAGGGGTTCACTTAGTTTTTCGCAGTCTGCATTTTGTCTTAGTTTTCAAACGTCAGCCTTTTTGATTTTTGCTTTTCTTGTTTTGCTTCTTTGCTGACTTTCTCCGATAGATAAACACTTGCAAAGCCCTCAAAATATACTTCTGATTCGGTCATTTGTTGAGTTCCTTCTTCTTATCTTCTTGAGCACAAGAATCAAACCGTATATGTTAGCCTACTAGCCCTTAGCCTGTACATCCCTACCCCCTCTACTGCACTCTATCTCTACACAGCCACCTCTGTCAGAGCCTGACCAGTGGTTTTCCTTCTATGTAGCTTATTGTTGGCTTTGCCCTTAGCTGTAATGTTATATCCTCACATGATAATTACCAAATGCATAAAACATACTTCTTTGTGTATTTTGCCCACTCTGCATCTATGCTGTAGTTCTTGCTCAAGATAAAAGAAATGCTGCTTATCGGCACAACGCTCTTTTTGAAACCTTTGCTTTATTGTGGCCTAACCATATCTGAGCTGTAAGCATGTGTGTATCTATTCTGTGAGTTTATCCTCTTTTTTTTTTTACCACTCCTGTACTTTCAGTTTGTAACATCTGGTTTTTCTGGGCAGCAACGTCAGAAAGAGAGCTGCAGAACAAAGAAAAGTGTATCTGTTTATCTGTGTTTGCCTGCCATGCTTGTGGTGACCAAGCTAAATTTCAGCCTCTATTGACTCTAAGGGAAAGTGTTATGTCAGTGATTATCCTCTCAGATAACCAGTGCGCATATGCGTGTGTTCGCAGAGCCAAAGGAAACAGAGAGATTTAATATAGAACAGCGTCTTTATGATGCAATCTGTAGAATCAACACAGCAGCAAAGGGAATTAGTTTCAAACTGTATTTGTCTTCATTTAATTAATTCAGTGCTTTGTCAAACAGGTAGGCTGATGATGAGTGACTCCTGTTAAATTAAAATGCAGATGGGACAACCTGCAGTACACTGGACTGACCAGCAGAGGTCACACTCCATCAAACAATCCACAGCTTCCTTTGCTTTGCATGTTTTGCCTCATGCAGATATTGTATGTGTGTGTTTCTGTGTCATTTTCTGGGGGACGTTAATGAACAAACATTCATGTCAGACAGTAAAGTTGAATGGTTTTCCTCTCTGTTCATTAAATAACCCTGTGTTAAATCCATTTTAAATGATTAGTTTAAGGAGAATTGAGAAAAGGGCCACGTTTTCTCATCGATTGTGGTCTAAATTATCAAGCGGGGGAGAAAAGATTTGGAATTTGCCCCATATTCAGTAAGAAAATGGTACTGAAGTTCCTGTTACTTTTACACTCCTGCCTTTTAATGGTCACAGTTAGTAGTTAACAGTACAAGGTGAGGCTTTCAATTGATGTACATGGCTAGGTTTACATGTTTAAACCAACAAGGTGAGGTTAGAAAAATAAATGGTCTCAGACTATGAAATTTTACACTCATTGACTGCAGTTTCTATCACATGACATGATGCTGCCCAGCATACAATTAACTAAATGTTAAGTACATTTTTACAATACTTTTTAACCCTGGATTGTGAAACTACTCAGAATTGGACATGTAGACAGATGTTCATGTTTTACAGAGACTGTGCTGATGTGTCCATTTCATGTTCTGTGATGTCATCAGGTTGTTTATTGCTCCAGTGGGTCTCGGCATATCCATCCATCCATCCATCCATTCTTCCACTCATTCTTCCATCCATTCTTCCATCCATCCATCCATTTTCTATACCTGCTTAAGCCAATTCATGTCAACAGTTATGGTCCATGGTTTTGGGGTATTGGTTTTCAGTCCTTTGGTTTCTCACTCATACCTGGTTTAGTTATTTCTTAGTGCCTTTCTTTAGTCTCTGTTCTGTCTTCTTGGTTGGTGTTTTGTCTCAGCTTTATTCCTTGTATTTTGTTTTAGTCTTCAGTTCTCAGAGTTAGATTCTGCTGTATTCTAGGTCCTTGTCATTACTCCTCACAGTCCTCAGTTATCTTGGTTTTGTCCCCCTCGTCTAATTCACACCCATCTCCTGATAATCAATCAGCTGTTGTCACTCAGCTCATCAACCTTCCCAGCCCTTGCATCTCTCCGGTCACCTCAGTCATTTTGCAGATCGTTGTTGTTCGTTGCTGTCATCCTTCTTGTGGTTTCCTTGTTGATCAGTGAGTTGCTCAGCTTGTCCATTCTTTGTTCCATTTGAGTTTAGTTTGGTATTCATTACTCCTGCCTTGGCAGTGCCTTTGGTTTCTTTTTAATAAAGCAATCATTTATGGTCACCTCCTGTCTCTGGTAGTCCTGCGTTTGGGTCCAAACCTCAAGTTAAACACGGATCCTGACAGTCAGGGTCGCAAGGGCTGGAAACTATTCCAACTGCCATTGAGCAAAAGGTGGGGTACACCCAGGATGGTTTGCCAGTCAACTCACATTCACTCCTAGGGTTAATTCACAATCACCACTTAACCTAAAAAGCCTCTTTTTGGATTGTGGTAGGTAGTCGAAATTCCCCGAGAGGAACCTTGCATGCTTAGACAGAACATGCATTGACTAATTTGTGACCCCTTTAAATTGAATCCTGAAGTGAGGAAAGTCTCTTTTCTTTAAAGAAATGCCAGAAACCTTGGCTAGTATCACTCAGTGGGGTTACATGGCACTGAAAGGATCAGATAATTGGCTAAATTACAATAAGACTGAGTTGAGCAAGGGTAATTATCCTTGGATATATGGCGGTGAATGAATCGGATCAAACTCAGGCATTGGAGAAAGATGGCGAACGAAGAGCAAGATGAAGCTACGTCCCTCTACATTTGGTCTGTGATGAGCTGCTTGTTGCACAAACACGATGCCCAACAGCATTCTCCATCGCGTTGTTTGTTTCTTTCTGATGGCGACAACAACAGGAATATCGTCTCCTTTGACTTCCGGGTCACGACCCCGGGAAAAAATCTCGAGCATGTGCAGAACACAAAGTCTGATTCACCGTCTACAAGCAGGTTTAGTGTGACTTTCAACCCAGTTATCTCGGGGTCTTAATCCGATCCGATCCAATTTCTTGTCAGACTAAGGTGTCTACATGCACTTAATAACTCAATCTTATTGTAATTTAGCCAATAATCCAATCCTTTCAGTGCCATGTGACCCCACTGAGTGAAGTTCTGTCAACAAACAAAAGAACCAACAACAACGACGGCAAAAAGACAAGTTCAGGAGGTTTCTTATCTTTGTGACAGAGGAAAATGAGCTTCCTGAGTCTCAGTCACAGATGCATCTTCTCTGTATTTGCTTGTTGGTTACCTTAATTAACAATCAATATCTGATGTCGATTTGATCCAAATGCTTAAAAAGCCATGTGAGTGAACTTTGTGATGAATAATTCTTAAATTGAAATCTCTGGATTTAAGCACCAAAAAAAAGAGAAGACTGAGGCTCTGGTGCCGTTAAAGATATCATATATTATTGGGGACTGAGATCGTATTAGTGTTTGGAAGTGTGTCTCGTTTGTCACTTTAAGTCTGTAAACCCACAGCTGAAACTTTTAAAAGGAAAATTTGCATTCAAATCTGCTCTTCCTGTGCCTCGGGGCAGTTAAGCTTATCCTCTCGAAAGCTCTCATCAATCTTCAGTTACTAAATGCAGGAGAAGTGCATGTTCCATCTACTCATCTGTGATGTAATAACGAGAACAACGGAGCTCCACAGGAACTAAATTAAGGGATCTGCCGCTGAGGGAGCGTGAAGAACTGGGGCCGATTTTTCGTGACACAGTTTTAATTTTCAACACTAAATGGAAAAAAAAAACACTTAAGCCACAAATTAATATTGTTTTCAGTGACCTCTCATACTCTGTCAGGTTCTGTGTTTGTTACATATGGTATAAGAAATTAGGATATGAAACAAAGTGTTTTGGGAAAATACACCAAAGAAGGGTGAAAAACTAGGTGCAAAGAAAGAAAAGATGCTAAAAAAGGATGAAAACAACCCCGAACTTTACTGCACGGCCTGTGAATTTTATCGTTGCGGGGCCACCATTATGAGTGATATCCTCTCTAACGTGTCACAAGTTTTTTTTATTTTTTCTCTTTGTTAAAGCCAAATTACCCTTAAAGATACCAACCTGCCTTTGTCTCACGCCACTATACATCCCACAGCATTGTCTTAAGTTGCTTTTTATTGATATATTTAAGGCCAAATCACGGCAACGGTCTGCGCCGAGCAGTTTTTCTGTAACCCTGCCTATATGTCTGCGGCACCTTTTGTTTATTTTAGGATGAAGTGTTAGCTCTGACATCTGCCTGCCTCCCACCTGCTGAGTTCTGTGGGAACAACATTATTCCAGGCTAGTGATGAGGATTGGAAGCTTTACTGTACTTAAAAATTCCCCTATGTGTCTCTTGTCATCACAGCCTAGGGATCTTCAGTGGTGGAGCTGCTACTGATGGATTTGTGGAGGTTTTTTCGGGTTTCAGAAACTCTTCAGAGCTGAATGGGTTAAAGAACCAGATGGTACCTTACAGCCAGGAATAATAGCTCCATCCATAACTGACACTGTCGGGCCTTGGTGCATCTCCCCCAGCTTACTGAAAAAGTCCCATCAATACATCAATACACCACTTGTCACTGTCCTCACTACCTCCATCACAGAGACGGATGAACTTGTACAACCCCGAATCAGAAAAGGTTGGGATGGCATGAAGAATGAAGGAAACACACACACACACAGTGATTCTACAATAACGTCGATTTGATTGCAGACAGAAGAAACCTGAGGAACTTCCTTTTTTTAATTCAAGGTCTGCAAAATATTCCCCCCAAAAAGTTGGCTCTGGGGCAGTTTAGGGTAAAAACAACTCTATGAGTGACGTCAACATGTAGTTGCGGAGATGATTTGGTAGAGACGTTGCATCGTGAAAGGCTGCGTATTTATGGAGCAAAGAGGAGCAGAGGATCTCAAGCTGATTAACAAATGTGTGAGAAAATCATTGAAAAACATCCATCCATCCATTATCTGCCGCTTCTCTGAGGGTTGGGTTGCGGGGGCTTTAAGCCCCTGGTAGGGTCACCCAAGGCAAACAGATCCTAGATGAGGGTTTTGTGTATCCCAATGATTCTGGGAGCAATTGTTAAAATTGGCTTTGTTCCTAGGCATTATAAATGCATATTAAATAGTCTCTGTACTTTTCCACGATGCACACAATATATGACTAGGGATGGGAATCGAAAACCGGTTCTTGTTGAGAACCGGTTCCCAGTGTTTCAATTCCTTGGAATTCCTTGCAATTTTGCAAACGATTCCCTTATCGATTCCAGTGGGCGCGAATGGCGTCCAGTGCAGCCAGCAGTCAACAGTAAACATGCCGCGGTACAAACGCTCGAAAGTTTGGTTACACTTCCCTAAAAAAGACGACAACATGGCAACTTGCAAAGTGAATATTTCACCAAAGGGAGGAAATACTACCAACATGCAATAACTATGAATGAATGTCGCGTTTTCGATCCGCTCCGGACTAACGTTGGTGAATCTGAACCCAGCAGCAGCAGCAACGTTTGCAACGTTAGCAACGTTAGCATGTCCTCGACTAACACTGCAGGTAACTAACTAACTAACTAACTAACAAACACTGCCTATCATGTTAGCGCCATTTGCCTCATTGTAAAACCTGCTATTAGTAACGGTTAACGTTAAATGAATGCCTTCTCATGCATTACATTTAGATGACCATCACTAGAGACAGAGTCTCGCCCAGCAGCGAGCACCTGGTGTCCCGGTTGGGCCCAAAGAGATGACGTGGGTCCCCTTTCCGATGGACTCACCAACGAGGGGCCAAGGGGGTCGGGTACAGTGTGAGTTGGGCAGCAGCCGAAGGTGGAGACCTTGGCGGTCCGATTGTTTTTATTCTAAATTTCTTACGGTCTCGTACGAACACGCCACGTCAGATTTAACAAACACTCTTAACTTCGGAAAAAAAGTGTGTAAATGACCTGAGTAAATGATGAATGCCACCCGTGCGTATCTAAGTTCACATGCCTGAGGATAGTAGATTTGCATACTCCACGCCCAAAATCATACCATATCAGGAGCTGTGCTTCCTCGCTCCTGTGGCAGGAAGTGTTGAGTCATGAGAATGGCATCAAGGCGCAAAAAGAACAACTTTAGGGGCTCTGAGACTGAAGTTCTGCTTTCAGAGATCCAAAAATGAAAATCTGTCATTTTTAGCAGTGTCAGCAGTGGAATTACGGGACCTGCTAAAGCGAAGAAATGGGAAGCAATTACGAGTGCTGTTAATTCCGTGTCACCTGCAGTTTGTAATGTCACCGAAATAAAAAAGAAATGGTTTGATATGAAAATGGCTTAAAAAAAAAAAGGCCCAATGTTCCTCAAAGAAAGATTGGAAGGGATTTGCATTTCTGCCTCTGCAGTGCAGAATAAAGCATTAAAGGAATCTGGAGGATTCCCTCCAGCCCCAAGCTGGACCTAAGTCTGATCCCTCAGACCGCGCTGCATAACTTCAATTAATTTTTATTTATCTAGCGCCAAATACAACAAATGTCATCTCAAGGCACTTAGATAATAAAGTCCAATTCAAGCCAATTGGAATTCAATTAACTGTAATCATAACTGTTACCTTCACAAATGCCCCTTTACTGTGCAGAAAAGAAGCCTTATGCTAACCTTGTCCAGAGGCAGCGTCCACTTCTCTGGGCTCGGAGGCATCTGGGATGGAGCATCGCACAGTGGAAACATCTGTTATGGTCACAACAATCAGTATTCCACTTGAAACATAATGAGAAAAAAAACTTTAACTATCCCGGATTCATACTGGCTGCAAAGCTGTCAAAGTAACTATAAAAATCACCATTTAAGTTAGATTTTCCATGCAGAAACAGTTTTTTTACAGAGTGCTGAACCTCAGACCCTCTTTACTTCTGAGAGACTCTGTCTCTCTAGGGCAGGGCTACCCAAATCCGGTCCTCGAGCGCCGACGTCCTGCAGGTTTCAGATTTTGGGGTTTGCAGCGCGTGTGCTCCGGTCGTTTTTGTGATTGCCGCATTTTTCTCTTGCAGCGTTTTACTGTTGGATTCGTTTCACCGTTTACAGCGCGTTTGCAATATGGCGAAAATTGATGTTTTTTAGGCTATTTTGATTTCCTAGGAAATGAAAGCAGATATCCTGAAATCCCTCTGTAATTGTCTTTTCATTTTGTGTGTAAACAAAATGAAAAAAGAATTTTGCACCTGGCTTTATCGTATGTTCAGATCTATCTTCCGGAAATATATGCAAATGCGCGCATATTTAATTAGATAATGCCTAATTTGCATAATTAAACATACAAATTTATAAAGCTTGTAATACATTTTTTTTTCATACTTGTGCAAGTAATCAACTGAGGAAGTTTCATGGTGATATCTATTATTTTAAAATATTCCCCTATTCACCTGTAGTGTCTCGCCTTAAACCTAAACAGGATCTACGAGGACATCCAGACGACATGAGGACTGGATAAGTGTGACCACATGGTGGCAAAGATTGGTGATATCCAACTTTGATCATTAAGGGCCCCCAAAAATCTGATGCCTTTTGAAATCAAATGCAGTTTCTTTTAGGTTTTGAGGCATTGCAGGTTGATTCAAGGGTAAATCTGCCATTTGTGGCACTCTATCTTCTATCTCTGACAATCTGGAGAGGGTTGCTGATGCCATTTTTCAACCTGTCATCTACAGGAGATCAATAACTTTTGATGGGGTTCTGTAAAGCTATGTTGTTTAGTTATATTGTTGCCATAAGAAACAATAATAGTAGGAAACTTTCTGCTTTGAACTGTGGGTGTTCAGTGTTGAAAAAAGAGACTTTATGTTGAAGTAAACTCTATTAGAGTAACTGTCATCATTTCTACCTTGTATTTTTAAGATTCAGTAAGAACTAGAGCTTCTTTAGTAAAATTAAACATTTTATTAACGTAACACATGAATTATGGGGGAAGAGTAAGTTTTACTTAGGTTTCCTCGTACAATTTAAATGTTTAATAGTTGTATGTACATAAACCTAGAAATACTACATAAACTTTACTCTGAAAGTGTATCGTTAAAATCTACTAAGTTACTTTTTAAACAGCAAATACTACAGATATATAAAATTTACTTAAAATGTTGAGTAAAATGATGTTGCTGCCTATGAAAAACAAGTTTACTTAATTTGTTTAAATAAATACAACTTAAAACTTAGATGTAATTAAGTTAATGTTACTTAATATCTTCAAAACTGTTATGTTTTATGGTAAGTAACATTTACTTGATATTGCAGCATTAAATATTACTTTAATCATATGAGTGCAAATACTTACAAAGGGTTTTTTAAGTAAATCTTATGAGTTGTTTTTTTCAGTGTGGACTTGAATAGTCATATCTCCCTTTTTCTCATCCCCTCAGAGTCGCTTCAAGGTTTCTGAAATGACTTTGTCACACTTAACTGTGATACCAAATCACCTCCTGAAGTCATTCTGTTCTGTCTTCTTGTGCTTCGTTCCACATATCCCTCAGAATTTAGCCTGACACATTTGACATAATTGGGAACTTTGGGAACTCCAGCAGAATTAAAAGGAGACGGGGAAGGAAATCCTCTAGCAGCAAAAACAGCGGTTGCAGCTTTTAGGGCTTTATATGAGCTATAGTTGTGTGGTGTACATTAGTGTGTGGAATCTCAATGTGGGCTGTATCTGTAGTCTCAGCCCGGCTAAATGTGCTGTAAGGAATTAAAAGTTACTTGATGAACTCTCTGTGAGGAGATTAAATGAACCAGAGAAGAAAAGATAATGGGAGACAGAGAAGGATGCTAAGGGGACAAGGAAACAAGGAGGCATGGAAGGAGAGACGGAGGAGCACTAGGATACAGGAAGAGGAGAGTATGGAGAGGCGGAAAGAATGAATGAATGAAAGAGAAGTGAGTGGATTCAGAGAGAGAGCGCGTTGGTGCCGCAGCGGGACCGACTGTCTGTCACACGGACTGTCAGCGGGGTCTTTGCCTCAGAGAGCAGCAGCCGCGCGCCCTGTGCGACGGACCAGCCGGGAGTGGAAACCCAGGAGGAGAAAGTAGGAGAGGGAGAGAGAAAGAAGAAGAAGAAGAAGAAACAGGGGGAAACGTTGGACTGAACCTCCAGGAGCTGCAGCCCGCAGCCCGCCGCCACCTCCACCGGACAGGATCTACTGCCCCTCATCACCGTCCCTCCTCCTCATCTTCACCCCACCTTCATCACCCGGACCTCTCCTCCTCTTCCTCAGCAACATGCCGGGCTGGCGGCGGAACCTCACTTTTTGCCTGCAACGCATGCACGAGGAAGGTAGGAAAACAAATTATATGTGGCGCTTGTGTTTGCGCAAGCACGTGAACGCGACTGCGCGCGCGCGTGTGTGTGCGTGTGTGGGTTAACACGGGGGTCTTGCTGTTTTACTCTGAGCTGGGATGTGAGCAGCTGGTTTCAGGGGCACTTTGAGCCTTTCTGCCTCGCGTGCTCAGAGTTTTCTGGATCGCTGGAAGTGTGTGTGTGCGCGCGCGCGCTCCTCGCTTGCGTGTGTGTGTGTTCTGTGGCTGATTGAGAAGCACCTGCAGCTTCCGCTAATTGTGTGCGCGTGTGAGCGTACGCGCGTGTGTCTGTGACACGGACACGCTCGGTCTGTTTGTAGCCGCGCGCTGTGCGCACACGTGTCACCGCGGGTTTGTTCCACCGCTTCAGCGCAGATTGCGCGAGGCTATAATGCTGGCAGGTCAGGGTGCCTCTGCGCGCGCGTAGGCGCGTGTGTCAGCGTTACAGAGAGTGCGTGTTGGTCCTGCAGCATGAACACAGGGGGCGGCAGACAGTGATGGTGTTGGTCAGCTACATTGTGCACGCGCGTGCGAGATAGTGATCATTTGTGAATGCGCGCAGATGAGAGAGCAGCCTCCGTGTCGCATGTGACAGAGACGCGGAATGGTGTTGACACAGGCGCGAGGAGGAGAGTTTTTCTGCCCCGGAAGCTCATTCACTTTGTTTTTAAGGTGAAAAACATCACAGTTAAACTGTTCGAGATTCACCCGAAACTTTTATGCAAATATGAAACTGATCTACAGTACAGAGCAGACGTCTCACTCCAGCCCGCGTTTCTTTCTACTTTTGCTTCCAAGCAGCCAGACTTCATTTAAATCTTTTAAAGTGGTCTTTAGCAATACGTTCTTCAGCTTTCTGAAGGTCAATAAAGTTTTTTCTTTGGACATTTTTATGCTTTTTTACTCATTTTCTGTCCAGTCACCTTTCAGAGAAATGTTTTCTTTCTTTGTTAAGCCACTTAACTCTGAACTATGAACCATTCAGGCAGAAAAAAGACTCCTAACTCAAGGGATGAACCAGTGTTTTTTTTTTCGTTTTTTTTAAGAACTTTATTTGCAACAAAGCAGAATAACTACATATAAATGTGTACATAACGTCAAAAAAATCCAGGCAAGGGGAGCATAAGGGTA
The DNA here is from genome assembly GCF_027942865.1 of Odontesthes bonariensis. NCBI lineage: Eukaryota > Metazoa > Chordata > Actinopteri > Atheriniformes > Atherinopsidae > Odontesthes > Odontesthes bonariensis. The sequence goes on along the minus strand of NC_134508.1, from coordinate 8,306,097 downwards.
AGAATAATAATAAGAGAATGACAGTCACAAAAGTCAAACTATTGAACAAACTGACATATGTACCAAGGAGTCTCGTGTAAAAAAAAAACAAATAAAACAAAGATTTAGGATAACAGTTTGTCCATAATCCCAAGTTGGGAACAAGCCCATATTGTTGTTTTTGCTTTATGATTAGTTGAAGGTTTAAATGTAAGCAAGTATTGCTTTAAATCAATCAAAAAGACATAGAAATTTGGTTTTCTTTTCAAAAATTTGCATTTGTGCATGTGAAATTTAGCTTTGATAATGAATAAATTAATAAAGAAAACCTCCGGATTCATTTTGCCGCTTAGTTGAAGGGATGAAGCAGTGTTGTGTCCACACAGAACAGACAACTTAGCAAAGAAGCCATTTTAAACTGGATCTTTAGGCACTTTGTTCCCAGCAGCCTGTCACAGAGACGCATCATTTCTTCCCATTTCTTTAGCTGCATCTATAAAAAACAGCTTCATAGTTTCAACTCTTTTCTACATTTACGTTAAAACTGCTTTCAGTTACCAAAAGAGTCAAATTAATACATGAAATTCAGTTTAAAAAAAATCCTAATACCCAAAAAAATTAACGTTATCACGTCTAAAAGTAGGAAAGTAGGAAAAACACAGACAATAATAAGAATCGTATTAAATTAAAAAGTAAATAAGATTCAATTTAAAGCTTAAAAAAGGAATATAAGATATAATCTAATTAATAATTATGGAACAATTAATATAAATTAAATGATTAAACTGTTTTATGCCACCAGAAATGAATAATCTAGAAGCTCTTTGTGGGTTTTAGACTGGACTTAAGATTTGTTCCCATTTCTTTAGCTGCATCTATGAAAAACAGCAAAGATAACACAGTGTGACAGACAGAAAACAGGATTTCTGCAGCAACAAGGTGATTCCCAAAGAGCTGTTAGCTGAAAACTTGGCATATCTCAGCATGGTGTGCAGTGTGTCCTTAAAACATTTGAGGAAACTGGACAAGTGGAGGACAAAAGAAGAAGTGTCAGGCCTAAAGAACTATCTACAGCAGCTGAACAGGATCTGAAAGTGATGTCCTTAAGAAAGAGGAAAACATCCAGCAAAGCCCTGATACAGGAGCTGAGAGATGCATCTGGACCTTCAGCTGATCCATCTGCTGTTGGCCCAAGCCTCATCAGAAATGGGCTCCATGGAAGGGTGGCTGTCAGGAAGCCGTTCTTAAGGAAGGGAAACAGGGAGAAAAGGCTGAGCTGTGCCAAAGGACACAAGAAGTGGGCTGAAAATCAGTGGCAGCAGGTCTGATGGAGGGATGAATCCTCCCCAGAGCCCGGAGCTCAACATTACTGAAGCAGTGTGGGATCATGTTGGCAGAGAACGGAACAAAAGGGAGCCCACATCCAAGTTTACAAGACACCAGTTGATATGGACACTGGTGTCAGCGAATGTGCTTTGAAATTTGAGTAGATTTCTCATGATTTTGGCAGTTCCATCCAAGGGGAACCAACTGAAATAGGCTTGGGCAGGGCTTTAAAGGGATAGTTCGCCTCTTTTGACATGAATCTGTATGACATCCTATATTAGCAATATTATTTATGAACATTTTCTTACCCCCTGCTGCGTCCTGTGAGCCGAGTTCCAGCCTCATTTTGGCGTTTATGAAAGTAGTCCGGCTAGTTGGCTGGGGCTTAAAAAATAAAGCGTTTTGCTTCTCAAAACAATATGCGTTCAAAAGAGTAATACATTTGCATCACAAAATCATTCACCAGGAAAAGTCAGACCTCACAAACGCTTGGCCCTATTTTCTCTCCCTTCGTATCACTGCGTGCTGTGTAGACCGAGCAGTCCCCTGCGATCATGGAAGACACAGTAAGTAGACTAGCCCGTAATGAAGTTCAATAGTCCAGATAAATAAGCGTGGGGACGAGCCTACCTTGTATCGCGCGTGCACAATCGGTGATTGACAGGCAGCAGAGCCCAGCTCGTAACCTGATTGGTTACCTTTTACCGGTCCGGTCTGCAATTTTGTAAACAAACCTGCTGGCTTTGGAGGGACCTAGCGGGACATATAGGGGACCTAGAGAACTCTTTTTTTTTTGTATTGGGGTATTTAATGTACTACTTTCAGAATCCCCGGACAGTTCCAGGCATTATGCTTGAAAAAGAGTTGCAGACTGCAGCTTTAATCAACGCCAAAACGAGGCTGGAACTCGGCTCACAGGACGCAGCGGGGGGTAAGAAAATGTTCATAAATGATGTTGCTGATATGGGATGTCATACAGCTTCATGTCAAAAGAGGTGAACTATCCCTTTAAAGTAAAAACCCTTATTTTTATGAATTGTCTCACTCTCCATGTGATGTTGCAGCCTGGGAGCCGGGTCGCATCAGCTCTCCCTTTGCAAAGCACCAGGTACACAAACAGATGGAAGCGTCAAACACATTCCTAATGAATTGAAATGCACTCCACAAGCTGGGCTTTATTGCCCATCAGGAGCTGACCTCATTCGCGGTATCTTGGCCCAATGACAGCAAATCTGCGTTTCACAATCTGGTGAAAAGCATCCACACATTAAAAGAGTCTCATGTGGCAGTCTATGATTTTAGAATGAGATTTTTAAACAATCACACCGAATGTTTCGCCTGCGTGAGCGACAGGAGCTGATACCTTTACTGGAACAGTCAACCTAATGCAGGGAACCCTCTAACCCTGCATGCATATTCATCTGGTGACTGGAAATCCTCTGATTGTTTTACTTAATCCATCTGTGTGAGTGCGAGAGCAGTTTAGTGGGCGGTTAAGTGAGAATAGACGTTCAGGATGGATGCCAGTGTGTGCGTATTTGTGTGTGTGAATAGGAGAATTGTGTAAGGAAAGGTGTGAGAACGCAGTTTGCTCAGTTTGTGTTTGCTGTCCAATGAAAACAACCTTATGGACCAGTCGACAATTTTATTATTTATTATTTATAGGGGACACTTCATACTAATATACCTTATAAAACTTCCTCTCCTTTATTAAGATACATAGATGCTCTTGAGCAAGGCACTGAACCACCAAGATTTCCATCTGAGTGGAAGAAAACATACAATTTAATCTAAATAATCTGTAAACCTTCCTTAACTAAATAAATCAAAACTGCATCAAGCTAATTATGCTTTATAAACATCAACAAAGTTGGAAATAACAATACTAGACAGAGGCTGTAAGAGGTGTTGGATATTAAATATTCTTCCACTAGTTAAGTAAATTTACGGTAAAGATAAGTGAGCTGCAGAAGAAAAGGTGCTCTAATCTTTTGGTATGATCAGGATGAATCCGCTGGCAAACATGTTGTTTAGTTTCAACTTCATTTAGAGTGCATAAAGAAGATGCAAAGCACAGTAACTGCCCTCCTCCCATAACAAATTTAATCATGCAGGTAATAACTGGTGGTTGACCGAAGCAGCAAAGCATAAAACTGTGAAACCGTAAAAGGTCACGCTCCACCATGATAAGATGGAAAAAAAAGTCCTTAAACTGAGATTTCTTCGGGATTTTGGGAAGAAAAATTGTCAGAATGCAATTAAATAATTGTATTACTTTCAGTTAAGTGTAAATGTATTTCCATAGCTGCACAAATGTGTGAATTTCTTTTATAAGCGTTGTGACGTTGCTTTTGTGTTGGTAGAAACAAGCACTGCGGTGGTTGCTGTCTGATATGTGGAGCTCCATTGTCACAAATTACAGCAGCGAAATAATTAACGTCTCACATTAACATCAATAAATGCATAATGTAATGATGTTACCGTGTTATAACCACAGGTTTCGTTACCTAATGTAATGATGTTACAGTGTTATAACCACAGGTTTCGTTGCCTAATGTAATGATGTTACAGTGTTATAACCACAGGTTTCGTTGCCTAATGTAATGACGTTACAATGTTATAACCACAGGTTTCGTTGCCTAATGTAGTGACGTTACAGTGTTATAACCACAGGTTTAGTTGCGTAATGTAATGACGTTACAGTGTTATAACCACAGGTTTAGTTGCCTAATGTAATGACGTTACAGTGTTATAACCACAGGTTTCGTTGCGTAATGTAATGACGTTACAGTGTTATAACCACAGGTTTCGTTGCCTAATGTAATGACGTTACAGTGTTATAACCACAGGTTTCGTTGCCTAATGTAATGACGTTACAGTGTTATAACCACAGGTTTTGTTGCCTAATGTAGTGACGTTACAATGTTATAACCACAGGTTTAGTTGCCTAATGTAATGACGTTACAGTGTTATAACCACAGGTTTCGTTGCGTAATGTAATGACGTTACAGTGTTATAACCACAGGTTTCGTTGCCTAATGTAATGACGTTACAGTGTTATAACCACAGGTTTCGTTGCCTAATGTAATGACGTTACAGTGTTATAACCACAGGTTTCGTTGCCTAATGTAATGACGTTACAGTGTTATAACCACAGGTTTTGTTGCCTAATGTAGTGACGTTACAATGTTATAACCACAGGTTTAGTTGCCTAATGTAATGACGTTACAGTGTTATAACCACAGGTTTCGTTGCCTAATGTAATGACGTTACAGTGTTATAACCACAGGTTTAGTTGCGTAATGTAATGACGTTACAGTGTTATAACCACAGGTTTCGTTGCCTAATGTAATGACGTTACAGTGTTATAACCACAGGTTAAGTTGCCTAATGTAATGACGTTACAGTGTTATAACCACAGGTTTCGTTGCGTAATGTAATGACGTTACAGTGTTATAACCACAGGTTTAGTTGCCTAATGTAATGATGTTACAGTGTTATAACCACAGGTTTCGTTGCCTAATGTAGTGACGTTACAGTGTTATAACCACAGGTTTCGTTGCCTAATGTAATGACGTTACAGTGTTATAACCACAGGTTTCGTTGCCTAATGTAATGAGGTTACAGTGTTATAACCACAGGTTTCGTTGCCTAATGTAATGATGTTACAATGTTATAACCACAGGTTTAGTTGCCTAATGTAATGACGTTACAGTGTTATAACCACAGGTTTCGTTGCGTAATGTAGTGACGTTACAGTGTTATAACCACAGGTTTCGTTGCCTAATGTAATGACGTTACAGTGTTATAACCACAGGTTTCGTTGCCTAATGTAATGACGTTACAGTGTTATAACCACAGGTTTCGTTGCCTAATGTAATGACGTTACAGTGTTATAACCACAGGTTTCGTTGCCTAATGTAATGACGTTACAGTGTTATAACCACAGGTTTTGTTGCATAATGTAATGATGTTACAGTGTTATAACCACAGGTTTCGTTGCATTATGTTTGAATAACTACCTGTACAGTGTTGTTTTTGTACTTTTGCTTCATTAAAGCCTCTGAATAATTCTTCCACTAATGACAAATAAAGATTTGAGATCAGAGACTGAGGACTGGATCCTGACCTGACTTATTAGGGCTATAATGAGCTTTTAATGCCTGATGGATGATGATAGACTGTATATGTCCTCATGCTAAAAAAACAACAAAAAAAATAACAAAATGTTTTCCTTGTATTTCAGAGAACTTGATGATTTAAATATCTTTATCTGTTTATTACTATAATCCCTCTTATTTGAATGTGATGAATAAGCAGTTTTGAGCCACACAATTAATCCAAAAACCTGTGAACATGCAAGGACTCATATAATTAATCCTTAATGAAGAGTCAGTGTTTAAAACATCAGTTGACCAATTAGGTCGTGTTCAGATGCAGTGGAAGCTGCTGTTAGTAAAACGTACATCTGAACAGCAGCCAGACATCCAGCAGACACACATGGATGAATATTTCCACACCATAACCAAGTAGCTTGATGGTAAAAGCGTTTCAGACAAGGGAATTTGGCAACTATTCTTCTCTTTGGCTCCCCCTACAGAGGTGGAACCTAATATCACTCGTGGCTCAGTGGTTACAGTGGGTTGTCCAATAACCGGAAGGTTGGTGGGTCAATTCCCACTCTCACCACTCAATGATTGGTGAACTAACAGTGTTAGTCCACCTCCTTGCCACGGCAGAGGTGCCCTTGAGCAAGGCACTGTACCCCCTGTGTGACCCTGTGCATTGGGGTGCCAAAAAGGAGAAGGATTCTAGGGACCCGTGATTAAGAGGGGCCCAGAGAGGCCCCAAATAAAATGATAGTAATGACAAAAAATAAAGTGACACTAAGTTATTAACTAACAAGCTAGCAATAACTTTATTTGTTTTGGAAACATTAAGGCCCCACCTCTCTATTAACGTAAAATGGTTCAGTCCGACTGGATCAGCTGCAGCGCCGCAGCGGGTAAGAAGGCAGGTTGCCAAAAAATGAAAAGAAAGGAAAGAAAGAGAGGAGAAGGAATCAAAGGGTCGACAGTATGTCACCCAATACTTGGTTCATGTGGTGGAAAGTTGGTCCATGGTCTATAAGCTTGCTCACTTTTCTCCCTATGTTAGCTCATATTTTGTGAAGAAAACTTTGTATTTTTACATTTCACGGTTGTTTATAGTTGAACAATTAATGCAGTCAAACGTTTAGCAAGCAGTTCATATTCAGTCAGTTGACATCCCGTCTGTCAAAATGATGCCTCGCTCCGAATAGATAGGTCAAGTGCAGCAGCTGTCAGTCAGGCCGCCAGCTCCACCTGCCCCTGAAACAGCCCCAGTGCCCCCACATGAGGAGGGAGGTGAGCAGCTGTGTGTTGAATTAATAATAATGATAAACTTTATTACAGTCTCAAATGTCAGATAAGAACAGAAAACAATGCACACTGTGGGCTACTGGTGACCTTATTATATTCAGTTCACTGTCATACGATGGGCTATACCCTGCAAAGTCCTGTTGTGTTCTTCTGTATGAGCCGACTAACATCTGCTGCTGATGTTATTCTTCTGCTTGTTGTGTCATTCTATAGATGATGATGTTAAAATGATGAGAAATCATAATAGGAAAGGAAGGGGTTTTTTTGGCTGAGATTTTATTGGTGTTCTCAACAGATGATAATTGCTATTGATATTTTTTTTTAATCTAATTAATCACATGATTTCCCTGATTAATCACGATTAATCGCATTTGTACGCGAAATCCAAAAATGAATTCAAAAGTAGTGTATAGCTTTTAGCATTTAGTTTTATTTTAAATGTGCTGCCATATGAATGAAAGTGCCATAACTTAATAATTTGTTGTGCAAACACACTTTTAACATCAGCATCTTTCTGTAGTTTTTATGTAGAAGCCCCGCTCCACTGTCTGTTTCCTTGAATGACTTGCTGCTATCAGTTGTGTGTTTTGCCTTTAAGTGATATTTTAGACTGGAACTACTACGCTGAGAAGACAATTCAACTTGGCTGTAAATGCAGGAGTTTTTTTTAAATTTATTTTGAAATACTTGCTTTTATGTTGAAACAAGTAAAACAGGAAGTAGCGCCGGTTAGCTCCGTGAGCTTCACACAGAGACTGAGGAGCACCTGTAACGGAGATGTTACCTGCTAGTTTATCTTTATTTTATTACTCCATGCTTCGTGGTGTTTGGTGTAACTGTGTGAATGTGATGCATTCAACAGACTTTTACAATAATAAAACCTGCGTTAATGCGCGATAAAATATTTATTACTATTACTATTAAATAATTAACAAGTTAACTCACCCAGCCCTAATATTTAGGTTTTGTATTTTTCAGGTAGCCTAATTTAGAGTGTAGAAGTGTTGCAGCAAATCATCCATCCATCCATCCATCCATCCATCCATCCATCCATCCATCCATACCGCTGAATCCGTCGGTCGGGTCACGGGGAGGCTGGAGCCTATCCCAGCGGTCATTGGGTGAGAGGCGGGGTACACCCTGGACAGGCCGCCAGTTGCAGCAAATCAATGAGTCTAAATGAATTCCATCGTATTCAGAGTGCTCGGTGCTTACCTACCTGTCGACTGCCATGTTTTTCTTTTCAAAAATGGGAATGATAGTCAAAAATACCACCAAAATGCATAGTTTTATGTAAAATAGCATCACAAATTTTCATGGGGCCAAAAATATCCCCGGCGGCGCCCCTGCCTGTGCATGTGTGTGTTCAACAGGTGCCGACCTGGATGGGTTAAAATAAAAAGGAGTAATTTCTTGTATTTCCTGTAGATGTAACAGAAAAATAAATACTTCCATAAATAGAATAAATACAAAAACAATTAAAAATTTTAATGGATATATCATATAATATAATATAATAGATCAACACGATGTAAAGGAAAGTAATACAAAAATAAATACAGGTGTAATAAATAACCAAAGAAATAAATTAAATATATTCCAATTAGAATAACAAATGAAAGTGAGAATAAGTAAATAAATAACAATATTAACACAGGATTAAATCAATGCTGTTTAAAATTAAAGCAGAAAAATGTATTTATTTAGCATTTAGCATCAGATAAACTTATTTATTTAGTTCGTTCAGTTCTCCACACATGGTTCTTCTTTGTGGCTCGATAAAAGAAGCACTTGAGGAGAAATTTGTGCACAAGTCACAGCTTTTTCATTTATTTATTTTTTTAAATTCATTTAGTCATTTGTTATTATTAGTTAGTAGTAGTATTTTTATTAGAATTGGTATTATTATTGTTGTTGTTCATATACAATCATTGTAAATATTAATAATTTTTTTGAGCTACTTGACTAATTTGAATTTCCCCCTTTGGGGGATGAATAAAGTATTTTTCTATTCTATTTTCTATTCTATTCTATATCTGAGGGAGGAACAAATGTCCTGGATGGTAATAAGCTGCGCAGTGGGTGAAAGCAGTGGGCAGGTGGGGGAGAAACCGTACAGTCATCGATGGAAACCTTGAAATCCCTCGTTCACTTCTACAACATGAGCAGGTCGTATTGTTTGTTGCAGGAGAGCGAGGGCATGTGTGCATGCTTGCAGTTGGATGGAACTGGCCACTGTGTAATGCATTTCTAAGTAGCTTCGCCCACCATCATGTTACAATTGTTTGATCAAAACATCTCATTCCCCTGTTGAAGGACAGATTATGGATAAGCAAGCCAGCGTGAATGAGTGCGTTTGTGTGCGCCAGACAGAAGAAAGGACTGCGAGTGCTCCACTCATCCATCATGGAGACGATGGGGAGAAATCTGAGGGTTCAAAAATAATAATGGCCTGCGTGATCTGCATGCGAGATGGCGGGGACTGAGAGAGAACGAGAGCGACAAAAAGGCAAATGAAAAGGGAGGCGGAAAAGACCTGACAGGGAGTCACAAGAGTAAAACGGATAAAAACAGAGGAGAGAGTTTGAAGGGGAAAGATAGAAGGCTGGTTTCTATCCCTTATCAGCTGAAAGAGGATGTCCCATTAATCAGGAAACCAGAAGATCAAATAATGTGCCGGCTGGTGGAGAGCAAGCCTCCAGCTGTGTGTGTGCGAAAAACTTTAGTGTGCGACTGAGCTCCAGAGGCCCAAAAAAAAAAGACAAACTTTTAACAAAAAGATAACTGTGTTATCCACGAGTAATCCGGAGTAGATGAAGAGGGCAGAAGAGTGCGACAAGGAGCAGATTGCTACAGGCGTTATTTCAGATCAGCACGCCATTAGTAAGTGTATATACGGTCATTAATGAGACAATTAGTGAGGAAAAACAGCTGAATTACCAGCCTATTCAATACAGGAAGGAAAACCAAAACTACACCAATCAGAAACAAGTTCTTTATCGACTACGACTGTTGAGATTTGACCTCGGATTTAACCTCGGATGGCAGCTGTGTCGCTCCACGAGCAGTTTAATGACTCTCTACGAACGAATCGAGAATGAAGAAATGATTCTCTCGCCGAAACAGAAGCACGAACAGCTAATGAAAATGTAACATGATTCATTAGACTCAATTTTTCATCTGTTTTGCCAAATTGGTCAATTCGTCTTATACCTTATCGAACGTCGTTAATCAACATCAATAAGTGCTGAATCATTTACATAATTTATCAAGCAAAAATGTCAGAGCAGCTCCAGGTTCTCGTGTGAGACTAATTGCTGCCTCTCTCATTGACTTCTGGAGAGGATGCTCTTCATTAGCGAGGATTTTGAGCTCTTCTGGCGGCACGTGCACAGCGTGCCGTAATTACAGTCAGAAACATAACCAGAAGCTCGACGTGTGCTGATTAAAGCGACTGAAATACGAAGGTCAGCCTTTAATTTTAGTTTTTTTTTCCTTTTGCATCACAGTCAGCAGATGCTTTGTTGCCGTCTGGTACTGAATCAATACTCATTAGGGATTCTCTTAAAACTGTGTCCCTTTGACTTTTCTTTGGGGTGCCGTTCTCTTTTTATTATTCATTTATATGTTTCTTCATTTCGCTGTTGTTTATTGAATGGCATGGTTCCAGGCTCCCTGACAAACATACTGATCCTTTTGGCCGACACTGTGTATTTGCTCCCACTTAACTCCTCTATATCAGCATCAGAACGATCCAGTGTGGTACATTTCTTAACCATATACCATGAAGTTTAGTACATTTTGCTGCTAAAGTCACTTGTCTCTGATTCTTCTAGCGGCAAATAAATTTCCATCACTGCTCACATTGACATTTTGTTTAGTCTAATGGAATTCCCACCTAGCTTGTTCTAAACATCCTCCATTGACCACTGTAAGTTTAATTTTTCATTGGGCTCACATTGTTCCGAGCTCCAAGTTCCGAGTTTCATGAGGTGCATTCCCACTGTAGGAACCTTTGGCAGTTCCTATAACCTTTTCAGGAACGGGGCCGTTTTTCCCCGCATTCAGACATACAGGAACTAGGGACCACGGCCCTCAGTTCCTGGAACCATTTAGCTCCTTCTCCGAGGCTGGGTCTTTCCTGCGTTCCATAGCAATACATCTGACGGCGGTGTTTGGTGATCGGTAGCTCTGCCCTTCATGTTCCTTGAAGGAAAATTGAAGGATTCAAATATTTCTGTGCATTAGGAGCCAGAGCATGGGCCTAAGATAGCTACCCATGACTTGTGTTGTGGTCAGACCAATCAGTATTCGTGATCTTTTTTTGGATAAAAAGGACAAAAGACCAAAAGGATCAGCGACACTCAAAAATCGGATTAAGGTGCGAAATTACAATAAGACTGAGTTATTAAGTGCATGTAGACACCTTAATCTGACAAAAAATTGGATCGGATCGGGTTAAGACCCCGAGATAACTCGGTTGAAAGTCACACTAAACCTGCTTGCAGACGGTGAAACACATGATGAATTGAACTTCTGCGCATGCTCGAGATTTTTTCCCGGGGTCGTGACCCTGAAGTCAAAGGAGACGATATTCCTGTTGTTGTCGCCGTCAGAAAGAAACAAACAACATGATGGAGAATGCTCCGTTGGGCATCGAGTTTGTGCAACAAGCAGCTCATCACAGACCAAATGTAGAGGGACGTAGCTTCATCTTGCTCTGTGTTCTCCATCTTTCTCCAATGCCTGAGTTTGTTGTTGTTGTTGGTGGTGAAGAGGTCAACAGGAAGTGGCTCTATTAGCAATAGTTGGAATGGGTACAGCGCCACCTATGGTTGGTAGCTACGCCCCTTGTCAGATTTACGCCTCTTCTTCATATTCCTGATCTGCTCAACCCAAACAGTAGAATAACGGCTGAAATGTTTCCTCATACGACACGGACACAACCTTTTTTTTCTTCTGTCTTTACTTTTCGCGGGTTTTGTTTTGTTCCGTTTTGTTGTTGAATGTAATAAAGTAGCACGTCGCATCAGTCCCTATCAAGGTCCCGACTCATGTGGGAATTCAAACTGAAACGGTTCCCCTGGAGAAGGACAGTTATCAGAACGAAATTCGAGGTGGACCGTTCTTAGAACTGCTCTGTCCGAATGTGGCTAATGTAAATGAACGCACCAAAGGGACCACCGCCTCTCCCCAGGGTCCTAAAGAGGAACGGGTTGCTCCACAGGGTTATGAAAGGAGAAGAGATTTTTTTTGGATCCTTCATTAAGTTTGCTTATAGAAAATAAATGTGTTTGGCTGGATTATAGGGAATTCCTAATAGTACCTCTAATGTCATTTAAAATGTGAGTTTCATTGACAGTATGCAACTTATTTTTATTTTATAAAAATATGTCGTGGTTTCCACTTCTGAGTTCACACACAAACGTTTAAAGATCCACTTCCATCGTTATTTAATTTACAAATATACATATTACTGTGGTCACCACTATGATTGAATGCATTGTGCATCGTTTCTGTCAAAAATATCGTCCTTGTCTCCTTGTTTCAAGCTGTTTTGTGTGAGCTAGAATTGGCCTGTGTGGCAAACGACTGGCTTTTCCGGTTTTCCTCATGAATATCCGTGACGTGACAATAAGGCACCTCTGATTGGTTTCTAAAAAAAAAAACGTCACGGGGCACACCCCCTAGACCTCCAGCTGAGCTGTGCCACTGCCAGCCCGCAGCGCGCTATGTTTGAACTGTGCCCGGAGTTTCTTGCTGCACTGCAACGATTGGCAATCATTGCTGTGAATTTGTGAAAGTTGGCGGATAAAATCATGTCTTCATGTCTTCATGTATTCTCACCGCCTTACTCGCGCGAGTATTGCCGCGGGTTTAAATTGAATTTACTCTTCTTATTCGCGCGAGTAAAAAACGAGCCATGGCTGATATAAGTACCATCGCGTCCTTGTACCTGCTGTGGCAGTCCGAGATTCGTCTGAAACGCACACACCGTCGTGTCTGGGTCAGTGACATCATCCAGTGGTGCATTCAGCTCGGATAATTGACATTGAACTGAAAGTTTAATTTGATTTGATATATATAAGTAGGGGTTAGCACTGTCGCCTCACAGCGAGAGGGTTCCAGGTTCAACTCTCGGCTGGGGCCTTTCTGTGTGGAGTTGGCATGTTCTCCCCGTGCATGTGTGGGTTCTCTCTGGGTACTCCGGCTTCCTCTCACTTTCCAAAAACATGCATGTTAAGTTAATTGGTGTCTCTAAAAATGGTCCTAGGAGTGAGTGTGATCGTGTGCGTTTGTCTCTGTGGCAGCCTGTCCAGGGTGTACCCCGCCTCTCGGCCGATGACTGCTGGGATAGGCTCCAGCCCCCCGCGGCGACCCGACCGATGAATTCAGCGGGTATAGAAAATGGATGGATAAATAAGTAGGTGAAAGGCTATAGAGCAGCGTTCCCCAACCGTTTTAGCGCCACGGACCAGTTTAATGTCAAACAATAAGGTGTGTCGGATAAATACAACAAAGTAAAATGATACGACCAACACAAAAACTGTGGTATTTTGTAAATATGATAATAAATGTGAATGCACTGTGTACTTCTATGTAACTTTTTGTTTTGAAGGCTTCGTTGCCTCATTGGAGAGCCGGTCGCCGTGGGCTTGGTGCGTGGGAATCACCTGTCGCCATAAATCCATATTTTAAGTAGGTATCTGGTACTGTCTGTTAAATGCAGCCTTTTTTTTCTTAGTGGTCATAGGCTCTTCTTATGTCTCCCCACTGGGCCTTTTCCCCTTTGCAAAGAAACTTTCCAAAGACTGTTTTTTACTAATTTTGCTAGCTTGTGGGTTTAATATTAGCGTTAATGTATCACGTGACCGAGACAAGCATCTTGACACGTGTCAAGAGTGAGTCATTAGCCCCTTTCACACTGAGGAAGAACCCACGTTTAATTCGCGAATTTAGTGTGTCCGCTGTTCCTTTCACACTGACGATCCGGGCTGGGGTGTCAACTCGATTCGCCATTCGACCCACGTCGGACCCTAGTCTTTTTGCCGAGCCGAATTTGATGTGAAAGTAATTGACGTGGACGTGGGCGTGGCGTGAGGAGTTTAAAAGACAGGATGGACAGCTGATCAGAACAACAGCAACAGGTGAGAACAAGTTTCACTTCAAGTTCTACTCTGCAAGTTCGAGACATTTTGCAAGATGGCCAACTGGGGAGACAAGGAGGCATATGTTCTTCGGCGGCATCCCACGTTGTGACCATCCACACCCCGTAAAATAACATCTCCATGAACTGCATATACACTTGCGTGACCGAACAAACTACCAGCAACAAAAACAAGTCCTCAAGGTTTCCGCCATCGTTGGTTTGAAAAATTTGATGCAGACAGGTGTATTTAGGCCTACCTCCGACGCATGGGTCCGCATGGGTTCACTACGTCATTGTACACGCCCAGCATTTTATGTATTTCGTGTGTGACGCTCTGCCACTAGGCAACGCCCCCGGAACTCGGCTTCAGGCGGCACGGATCACCTAATACGCCACGCTTTCACATTGCTCGATGCGGGATGAAGTGGCAATTTGGACCTGCGATGGTAGCGGATCTCAGTGTGAAAACAACTAATGACGGATGTAACGGAGAGAATAAAACATTGTTCAGACACGGATAATAAATAAAACAAAACGGAAATAATGTAAGTTATTTATTCTTTCTGTGCGGCCCGGTACCAAACGAGCCATGGACCGGTACCGGGTTGGGGACTGCTGCCATAGAAGGCTTTAAAAGTCAATAGTCAGATCATAAAATCAGTTCGAGAACATACAAGGAGCCTTTGCAAGGAGGCTAAAATTGGAATAATGTGCTCTTGCTGATATAAGACTGACTTGAAGCATTGTTGGTCCTAAAACCAACCCCTGCGGGACACCTTTTACAGGAGAGTAGATGCAATCACCTGATGGGCATTGCTGCCTGTCACACCTCCTCCGGTGCCCGTGGGTCAGCTGCAGGGTCATAAGCCAGGAACCTCCATTCACCAACGTTTCGCTCCTTTAATCCTGGAACGACTCCCGGTGGCGGGGCAGTAACAGGGACGTCTCCCTGTCTGTCACCCCCTGCAAGCTAATCGGCGAGAAGCAGCAGGCCTCCAGCTGAGTCGTAGTCTGTGTTCGAAAACCGCATACTTCTCCTACTTCTCCTACTTCTCCTACTACTCATACTTACTTTATGAGTTGGTATGCGAGTTTGAGTAAGCGAGAAGTTCCCGGATGCATACTAGATTCGCCGAAATGTTGGGTATGCATCATGAGGTTACTACTCATACTCAAACTACCCAAGATGCAACGTAACGTGACGTCGCCGATCCTCATTTCCTGTCAAAACGGCAGTTTCAAGCTAGCTACAACGAGGGTAGGTTCACTTCCTATTTTCAAAACAAAAGCACCAATTGTACCGTAATGGCTTTCCCTATGATAAAAGGCAACGGGTAATTTATTTTGTGAAAATAACCGGAAGTGCGTTGCTCACTACGGCTAGCTTTAGTAGAACCGAATTCGTGGGAACTAAATTGTAAATAGCCGGTATTTTGTCAGATTTTCAGCACGTTGGGGATCTAAACGACTACTTTCTCACCTGAAAATGTTTCAAATGTTGCAAAAGTTTACAGAGTTTAGAGCTTAAGCGAAATCAGGTTCAGGCCGGCTGATTTCGGCTCGGGCGGGAGCGAAATGCATTGTGGGTAAACGCTCTGCATACACAGTCGTAATCTCCATGATGATAACATTGACCTTCGTTGTGTAATTTGTGGTACTTCAAAAACAGATCATTGTTACTTTTCTGTTGAAGGTCTTTTCCAGTGTTTCTAAGCAGATTCGGATCACATTCCGTGTCTGTTATTGGTTCTGATGCATTTATATTGCAGAACAAATCCCCACTGTGTACAGGTTTAACAGACACACAACATATAATTTGATCCTAAAATTACTCACCGGTTGTCTCCACAGCTGCAAACAGAGCTCATTCCTGCTACTGCACCTATACTCTACTCTATTGACAGATATTGATCAAATCGTCGGGTTAAAGGGTTAGAAAACCAATGCATGTGGAATATGAAGTGCGGTTTTATGTGTCAGGGGCTTAACAGCCAGATTTCTTTTGAGTCTTACTTGTTGTAGGTATATCTGTATTGTAATCTTCTCAGTGTGTTTTGTGGACCTTGAAAGAAAAGCTGTTACCTTTGCATTTTGTGATGTCTCCATAAAAATAGCTGTGGCAACCTATATGTGTGTGTGTGTGTGTGTGTGATGCGTGTTGAAGGCATGTAGCCGTAGGTTAGCAGTGGGCGAGAGCAGGATTGCTGCTTCAGTCATAATAGGATCTGACGATGACTCATGCACAGCAGAAACAACAAACACTCTCCTCTTCCCTCCCTCTTTATCTTCTATTCCTCTTCTACACCATTTAATCTCAGTCTCTCTCTCTCCTTCACTTCTTTTATGGTATCAGGAATTAAGAATCGGGAATCTTTTATTTGTCACATGCAGCTGTGGACGTACACCAGCAGTGAAATTTGTATTATAACGAGTGCGACTGTGCATGGTAGCAAAGTAGCAAAAAATAATCCCTCGATTCTTCTCTTTTTTTGTTGATTCTCTCTTTTTATCATCTCCCCACCTCCTCATCTGTCTTTTGATGTCGTATTGTGCACCATTGCCTCTCGCATCCCATCTAATTGCCTGTAGTTGTGTTACTTTGCCTTCTTCTTTTCTTCCACGCATTCTGCTTGGTTTTACTTATAAAGCTTATGTTGTAGCTTATTTTGTCTGACTTCTTTATAAATATTGCCAAAAAATTATGCTTAATGTCATGCCCAAGCCAGGGAAGTGAACCACTGAGGCAGATAACTGCTCTGCCTCCCTTACTACATCCTCCCCAAACTTTGGGGAGATAGTTTTTGTAAACCAACAGCTCTGACATGACATTCTCTCTGTAACTGCTTTTCCTGTTGACAAGTTACAATGTAGATTCAAGGCACCTGGCTTCAGTTTCTTCTTTGTGCTGCTCTGCTTACATTAAAAACTCCCAGATTATTTGGATGCATGAGTATGACAAAGAGATTCTGGAAAGCTGTCAGCCATATCTCATGGCCTTCATCTGCAGGATTCAGAGGGATTACCTTATTATGACAGTTCCATCCTCTTCTGTTGCCAGTTTGATTATTCATGGATAGGAAGATTGCCTCCTTATATCCTAATCCCACCTACATAGTTTTAACTGGTTGCATCTTTCTGTAACCAAGAGAAACGACCATCAACCAGCGTTACACAAGTATCTGAAATGCTGAACAAACCGTGAACATGTTGCTGTTTATAAAGAGGTCTTGAACCAGGCTACCAGGCACTGAGCAAATCCAGACCGAAACACTTTCTGACACAATCATATTTCTTCCATATAACAATGACCAGAGGTGAGTAGAGTAGCCAAAAATTGTACTCAAGTAAAAGTACTGTTACTTCAGAATAATATGACTCAAGTAAAAGTAAAAAGTAGTCATCCAAAGAATTACTTGAGTAAGAGTAAAAAAGTTCTTGGTGAAAAAACTACTCGAGTCCTGAGTAACTGTTGAGTAACGTCTGATTTATTTGTTAACACAAGCATTCAATCAGACAGACAAAAATACTAAATAATCATCTTTAGGCAAATTAGAGTTCATCCAATTGATAAAATAAATTAAAATGGATTAATTAATTACAAAATATCTTAAATTAAAAATAATCCAGGTAAATTCAAGTACTTCAATAAAAAATAGGCTAATAGACTTAAGAAATGTATATCTGACTTCTAATGTAGTAACCAACGAGCTGTAGAGACTGAGGGCAGCTTCCAAACATCTTTTACAGCAACTTCGGCCACTTTAGATTGTTTATTCTTGCTCAGTGAATGTAACACTGCAGCTGACCTTCTGTCTGTCTTTCTGCCCGGCTCTTGATTAAAATCTGCTGCGCTTGTCCTGAGCTGATTGCTCACTGAGCCAACACTGTGTGGGATTGAGTTGGCCCGATTTGATTCATGATCTACGAACCCCTTTAAAGTTATCAGAGTCATGTTGTTGAATCTCACAAACCTATTGATGTTGGCAAGTTTACTATTCTTATTTTTTTTTTATTCGTAGAAAGCAAAGTTCTTCTAGCAGAGGTTTTGTAGTTTCTGTTGCCAAATTGAGATTAGCAATCTCCCCGCGGACGGGAAGGTTTATGAGCCTGGAAATGAAATCTCTTGTCAGCACGCGACCCAGATGGCAAATTTCAAGAGCAGTGTGAAACATTGTTCCATTACAAAGGATTCCTGAAGGAGAAAACCTGGTTTCAGCATTCTCTCTGTCACAACGGGTGGGTAGGTAGGACACGGATGCAGACTCAGAGATGTAAAAAGCAAAACTGAGTTTATTATTAACTTAAGACAAAACAAAAAGCGCGGCTGAGCCCGGTAACATGACTAAACTGTGGAATAAATACATGAACAGGACTATGACTTGACATAAGATACTTAACTTGGCCTGGCATGAATGATATTGACGGGTAGGATCTGGAAAACACAATGAGGAAACCTGGAAACTAAATAGGAAACTGGGAGTGATAGGTGACTGAGTGCAGCTGGTAATAACAAACAGGTGACGTGAGTGACAACTAATGAGCTAACAGAAACTGTGGGGAAGACAATGGTAAACTAAATACAAGACATGGCTAAAACATGAACTCAAAAACCAAAACATAAACAACCTAAAACTAAACAGGAACTAAAACCATGGCAAAAACCCCATGGACGTGACACTCTCTTAATTTCTCACATCTTGTAATGGTGCAAAGTGCAGGTTGTAGAAGTTCCCCCTTCACCATAATCCTAAGGTAATCAGCCTATCGGTCTCACTTACTCCTCTTTTATTCCCTGCTTTTGTGGTGACAGATAAAAGCAGCAATAAGTTTGTGACCAAACTCCAACCCGAGACTTCAGGGCGATGTGATTTCACCACGTGACTGGCTGGCCATCAAAACACATCAATAAATCTGACTTCTTTGTCATAGAGGCTGTACCCGTCCACTTCTGCTCCATCTTTCACATCCCCCGTCCATTACTCTGGTATTTTCTATCTAGTTTGTGCTCATCTCCCTCTGTTTCACACATTCAATGCATTGCTCTCTGATGCACTGTATATCCGTGTGCTTTTCTATCCTATCCACATCTCTGCTGTCATCGGCTAGCAAAGGGGTTGAGCAGGGTGTTTTATCTGCACCTCTGTTCATTTGTCTTCACTGAATCCTAATTTCAAATGGCTGCATGCTACACCACCAAGCATTGGCTGACATACATTACTGTGTGTCTTCTCTGTTTTATAGCATATTCTGCAGCATCTGCAATGCTTTCCGGCGTGTCCATTTGCTTCTGCACCCTAAAATTTGTCTGATATACCTTTGATTTCTGTTATAAATCTTTAAAAACATGCCCTTCATGCAGCAGCCTGCCTTCCTTCCCTGAACCCTGAAACACTCGACTGCACATTAGCCTTTGGACAGCAAAATCCCCTGGTTACGAAAGTGCGGCACGTTAAATGAAGGCTGTTTGACAAGTTATTAACTGATACATGGTGGTTGTTGCATGCTAAATTAAGGATGGTGAGTGTTTAACAAAGCTGAGTACTGCAGAGTTTAATGAATGCATGTATGGGCAGATCAAAATGTAC
Organism: Odontesthes bonariensis; assembly: GCF_027942865.1. NCBI lineage: Eukaryota > Metazoa > Chordata > Actinopteri > Atheriniformes > Atherinopsidae > Odontesthes > Odontesthes bonariensis. The sequence continues at coordinate 8,286,655 of NC_134508.1, read as the reverse complement.
CAATTTTAAACACGGAAATCTCAAAAGAAACAAAAGTACTTATAAATTACATCCAGTTTTCAGTCCTGCTGTGGACAGCTACATCTTTCTGTCCACCCTTTAATCTCATATTGATGACTGGTATAACCCTCAACTTTCTGTACCCTAACCATCGGTGGTATTACTGTGATAGGAGGAGACCTTCCACCTTACTGTACCCCTAACCCTTACGATCGGTGGTATTACTGTGATAGGAGGAGACACTCCACCCTACTGTACCCCTAACCCAAACCATCGGAGGTATTACTGTGATAGGAGGAGACCCTCCACCCTACTGTACCCCTAACCCTAACCATCGGTGGTATTACTGTGATAGGAGGAGACACTCCACCCTACTGTACCCCTAACCCTAACCATCGGAGGTATTACTCTGATAGGAGGAGACCCTCCACCCTACTGTACCCCTAACCCTAACCATCTGTGGTATTACTGTGATAGGAGGAGACCTTCCACCCTACTGTACCCCTAACCCTAACCATTGGTGGTATTACTGTGATAGGAGGAGACCTTCCACCCTACTGTACCCCTTACCCTAACCATTGGTGGTATTACTGTGACAGGAGGAGACCCTCCACCCTACTGTACCCCTAACCCTAACCATCGGTGGTATTACTGTGATAGGAGGAGACCCTCCACCCTACTGTACCCCTAACCTAGACCATGGATGTATTACTGTGATAGGAGGAGACACTCCACACTACTGTACCCCTAACCCTAACCATCGGAGGTATTACTGTGATAGGAGGAGACCCTCCACCCTACTGTACCCCTAACCCTAACCATCTGTGGTATTACTGTGATAGGAGGAGACCTTCCACCCTACTGTACCCCTAACCCTAACCATCGGTGGTATTACTGTGATAGGAGGAGACCCTCCACCCTACTGTACCCCTAACCCTAACCATCGATGGTATTACTGTGATAGGAGGAGACACTCCACCCTACTGTACCCCTAACCCTAACCATCGGAGGTATTACTGTGATAGGAGGAGACCCTCCACCCTACTGTACCCCTAACCCTAACCATCTGTGATATTACTGTGATAGGAGGAGACCTTCCACCCTACTGTACCCCTAACCCTAACCATTGGTGGTATTACTGTGATAGGAGGAGACCCTCCACCCTACTGTACCCCTAACCCTAACCATCGGTGGTATTACTGTGATAGGAGGAGACACTCCACTCTACTGTACCCCTAACCCTAACCATCGGAGGTATTACTGTAATAGGAGGAGACCCTCCACCCTACTGTACCCCTAACCCTAACCATCTGTGGTAGTACTGTGATAGGAGGAGACCCTCCACCCTACTGTACCCCTAACCCTAACCATCTGTGGTATTACTGTGATAGGAGGAGACCTTCCACCCTACTGTACCCCTAACCTAAACCATGGATGGTATTACTGTGATAGGAGGAGACCCTCCAGCCTACTGTACCCTAACCCAAACCATCGGTGGTATTACTGTGATAGGAAGAGACCACCCTACTGTACCCCTAACCCAAACCATTGGTTGTATTATTGTGATAGGAGGAGACCCTGCACCCTACTCTACCCCTAACCCTAACCATCGGTGGTATTACTGTGATAGGAGGAGACCCTCCACCCTACCATACCCCTAACGCTAACTATCGGTGGTATTACTGTGATAGGAGGAGACCCTCCACCCTACCATACCCCTAACGCTAACCATTGGTGGTATTACTGTGATAGGAGGAGACCTTCCACCCTACTGGACCCCTAACCTAAACCATCGGTGGTATTACTGTGACAGGAGGAGACCTTCTACCCTACTGTACCCCTAACCCTAACCATTGGGGGTATTACTGACAGGAGGAGACCTTCTACCCTACTGTACCCCTGCTGTACTCTGCAATTCCTGATTATTCTCTGCACATCAACCATTTCAGCCCTTCTTAATGTCCTGCAAAACAGCTGCCGGATGAAAGGTTTCTTACTTAAAAACTCCTTTTATTTGAATTTAATGTAAAATGAGAGTTTGCAAATCCCTCCAGTATTTTCTGCTACATTTGATATATTTATCACGGTTATATTTAACAGTCTCTGTTGTGACCTAAAATTCCAGCTGCATATTCCACTGCATAATCTAAAGCTCAGCAATATCATAGGAGATAAGAGAAATGAGTATCTATGTGAAATATAGTGCTGGTGGGAAAGATAGGGGCGGAAAAGGGAAATGCAAGGAGCTCCAGACAGAGGGAAAGAAAACCATAAAGGAGTGGGTATGAGAACAAAAAGAGGGGAAAAAAAAAAGATAATTGAATTTTAAGATGCCATTTTATTGATCGATTTGATACAGCGGCATTTTAATGCAACAAAACAGCTCGATAAGGACGGGAAACAACTGCAAAGAAACACCTGAAATAAAAACAGAACAGAAAACCAAATGATTTCACATTAGCGAAAGAGAAAGATGAAGGGAGCTGGTGTTCTATCTGCCTCCTTAGCAACAGACATGGTGCCTGTGAATATGCGCTGATAGCGTCCATCAGGAAAAAAATAATTTAATGGGAAGCTGTTTGTTGTCAACACTTGGAAAAGAGAGAGCCAGTTTATAACTTCAGAGTTTGGTTGTTTGTTATTCAGAGTAGCAAAAAATTGTGTGGAACAAGTCCTTGATAGCCCTTGAAAGAACTCTTATAGAACTTGGAAAAAATTCATAATTGATGATGATGATGCTATAATAACTAGTAAATAACTAGATTCATCAGTACAGAAAATGATTATAAAAAAAAAGGCAATTTCACATTTTAAATTATCTCATTATGCGGACTATAATGATTATAGGTTGCAGGGAACTGGACCAGTGCCAACTTTGGACAACACATTTAGATAAAGTTGAACAGTATTAAACCTGAGGTCTGCTACTGTTAATACTCACTAAGGCATATTTAAAGGAGCACTAGAGAAGTTTGTGAACCTTAAAACTATGTTATTCTGACTAATTTTGGAGAACATTGACTTTAGTTAGGCACATTTTTCGGCCTTTGGTTTCCAGCCCTGCACCACACAATTTTGCTTTACAGTCGGTCGTCATTTCTGTGGGCTTTTGGCAGACATGTTCAGAAATCATTTTTTCCAAGTCCAAGTGAAGTCTCAAGTCTTTGTGTTTGAGTCCAAGTGAAGTCTCAAGTCTTTGTGTTTGAGTCCAAGTGAAGTCTCAAGTCTTTGAGGATCAATAAAAAGTCAAGTCTCAAGTCTTTGAGGATCAATAACAAGTCAAGTCTCAAGTCTCAAATGACTGAAGAAATTGTAACCTATATTACGTTTTAACTTGGGCAGCTAAACGTGGATGAGAACGAGTCAACCTGGAATTGGGGGATCTAAACGACTACTTTCTCGCCTGAAAATGTTTCAAATGTTGCTAAAGTTTACAGAGTTTGGAGCTTAAGCGAAATGCATTGTGGGTAAACGCTCTGCATACTGTCTAATCGATGAGTATGCAGTATGCAGAATGGAAGTATGTAGTATGCGGTTTCGAACACAGCCATAGATTTGAGATGGTCCCTCCCTCTCTGCTGTGCTTCAGCTCTCCCTCTACAGCGAGAGGCTTCAACACACAGGCCAGTTTCCACATTCTTCATGTCCAGATATTTGGTTTTCTTGGCTCAGACCAATCGTTACAAACCTCTTATTAACTACATACATTTTTATATATATCTAACATTGTTACGATGAAATTAAACTATGAACTTTATGAGCAAGTTCTGAATGCCTGAAGGAATGAGATATAGTTGAAAATACTGTAATAAACAATAAAATTAAATATGTCCTTTTTACAACACCGTATGATAATCGTCTGTACTTTCAAACTGTTAAGTGGAGAGTTCAATTTACATTTCTTCATCGGCTTTCAAACAACTTCTCCCAGTTTACTGCAAAAGCCTCTGAGAGCTGATGTAGACACGGCCACATTTCTAAAAAAGAAAGCCTTTTGTCCCGAAATTGTGCAGGTTCAATTTACTCCGGAGACCTTGTCTGGATCAGAAAAACTCTTAAAGAAGAATTACATCAGCCTGTTTTCCCTTGGCGAAGACAAAGAAAACAACGGAAGAACACAAGAGAACATAAATTGGAAGAGACGAAGAAAAGCAGGGAGACGCAAGGAAGTGTAATATTTTCAATCCCGGTGTCAAGTGAAGTTGGTGGAAAAATAAAGCATGACTTTGGTGAGATTGTGAATGAACCGATTCTCTGTCAGTTAGAAACCATACATCCACAAGATGAATGGAAAGCCTCAGAGAAATGTATTACTCGCAGGAAAGATGAATTTAAATTCAGGTAATGTTCGCCATGATTCATACTTTCATTTGAGAGGTAAACACATTTATAAGTTATTATGATACTTATGAGGTCTAAAGGGACGGACGCTGCATCGATGGCGTTTTTCACCAAGGTTAATATCACAAATGAATTACTGCATAAAGTGCATTTATGCATTTTATTTCCAGTGAAGTTGAAATACAGATTTAAAATCTCAGACTGATTTGATTTTAACCTTGAAACCCGGAGTCCCAAGTTGAATTAATCATGTCACGTTGGTGCGTATTTCCTGAATGTTGATTCTTTGCAGTCTGCTGAGCATTTGCTGCAGCCAAGCCGTGTGGATGAGCATTTGTATCCTTAAATGTCCTCTGTGACTATAAGCGGCACTGGCTCATGTGTGAGTGTGCATGCATATGGGTGTTGCTTTCTTTGGATGCCAAAGTGTGATAGAGGGAGTGAGAGCACGTGCTCCTGTGTGTTTTTTGTGTGGACTGGATGGTCTGTGTGGTCCCTTCTGGTCTGCAGTTGGCGCTTGTTGACCTACAGGCCGGGCAGCTCTGTGGAGAGTTCTGCCTTTTGGCCTCTTCTGCAACACTGCATGTGTGTTTGTGTGGCTGTACATGATTTAGTGTCTTGTCTGCGAGTGTATATATGAGTGTAAGCTTGTGTTAAAGGGATAGTTCGCCTCTTTTGACATGAAGCTGTATGACATCCCATACTAGCAATATCGTTTATGAACATTTTCTTACCCCCTGCTGTGTCCTGTGAGCCGAGTTCCAGCCTCGTTTTGGTGTTGACGAAGGTAGTCCGGCTAGTTGGCTGGGGTTTAAAAAATAAAGCGTTTTGCTTCTCAAAACAATATGCGTTCAAAAGAGTAATACATTTGCATCACAAAATCGTTCTCCAGGAAAAAGTCAGACCTCACAATCGCTTGGCCCTATTTTCTCTCCCTTCGTATCACTGCGTGTTGTGTAGACCGAACTGCAGACCGAGCAGTAAACACTGGAACAGACAGCTGTCGGCAGGCGGCAGCATGCAGTGATATGAAGGGAGAGAAAATAGGGCCAAGCGATTGTGAGGTCTGCGAGAAGTTCTCGGATGCAAACTAGATTCTCTGAAATGTTGAGTATGCATCATGAGGTTACTACTCATACTCAAACTACCCAAGATACAACGCAACGTGACGTCACCGATCGTCATTTCCTGTCAAAACGGCAGTTTCAAGCTAGCTGCAACGAGGGTAGGTTCACTTCCTGTTTTCAAAACAAAAGCACCAATTGTATCGTAATGGCTTTCCCTATGATAAAAGGTAACGGGTATTTTATTTTGTGAAAATAACCGGAAGTGCGTTGCTCACTGCGGCTAGCTTTAGTAGCGCCGAATTCGTGGGAACAAGATTGTAATTAGCCGGTATTTTGTCAGGTTTTCAACACGTTGGGGATCTAAACGACTACTTTCTCGCCTAAAAATGTTTCAAATGTTGCTAAAGTTTACAGAGTTTAGAGATGGTCCCTCCCTCTCTGCTGTGCTGCAGCTCTCCCTCTACAGCGAGAGGCTTCAACACACAGACCAGTTTCCACATTCCTCATGTCCAGATATTTGGTTTTATTGGCTCAGACCAATCGTTACAAACCTCCTATTAATTACATACATTTTTATATATATCTAACATTTTTACGATGAAATGAAACTATGAACTTTATGCATTGATACGAAGGGAGAGAAAATAGCGCCAAGCGATTGTGAGGTCTGACTTTTTCCTGGAGAACGATTCTGTGATGCAAGTGTATTACTCTTTTGAACACATATTGTTTTGAGAAGCAAAACGCTTTATTTTTTAAACCCCAGCCAACTAGCCGGACTACCTTCGTCAACACCAAAACGAGGCTGGAACTCACAGGACGCAGCAGGGGGTAAGAAAATGTTCATAAATGATATTGCTAATATGGGATGTCATACAGCTTCATGTCAAAAGAGGCGAACTATCCCTTTAATGCCCGACAGGGTGGATGTGCTACCGTATGCCTTTGTTGTGTGTTTTGTGCTCGTTCCTGTTCGACTGGGTCTAAATGTTTGTGTAATCTGTGTGACTCACTCTGTGTTTGTTTATTACTACGTGTTTATTCATCTTTGAGATAAAACTAATATCTATGTCAGAGAAAGAAAAAACAAAAAAGTGTCAAAGACACGGTGGGGGTGAGGGAGAGAACCACGCTCCATGGTTTAAAGGATGTGAGGATAATGAGGGGCTTTGGAGAGGTGCAAACATTGCAACTGTGTAGGATGTAATGAGGGCATGAATCATTAATCAGACTAATCCCTGTGACATGTAAAAGGAAATAAGATGGGAATATATCCCATCTGCAGGTCATGCACAGAACATAATTGGAAAACTGTCTTATTTAGATTGTAATCAATATTGCTGTATATGTGCACATGAGCAGTGTGTAAAGAGATTGCTACCAGCTGTAGTCAATCATAATCACATGCAAAACATTACGGCAAATCAAAAGACATTTTGTCATCTCTGACTTAATAATCAAGGCTGGTGTATTAAGATGTATAAAATCAAACTGTTTATTTCAGAAAACCCCTAAATAAATCGTATACAATCCACTCATCCACCTTGTTTTATTTCGTCTGAGAATGCCCGTTGCCCAGTCGTGCATCTCCTCAAAAGGAGGAGCTCAGAGAAATCTCTGCAAGCCAAATATCGCCGTGACATTCATGATCAGGATGCGTGTGTGTGAACTTCAGAAAAAAAAAATTGTTTACTATCTGCACGGTGAATACTGATTGGCCTTCTCGTCCTACAGTCTCTGCTGTGACTCATGTGTTGTGCATAAAGTCGCCGCGGTTTGACTCCCACAAACCAGAGCAACATAAGGCACAGTGAGCTCTGAATGTGCTGAAAAAAATATTATTTTTCACTCCTCGGGTGCCTCCAACCACTTTGTGGCGATGCATTCAACTCCCCATATCACTCACTGTACTTGTTTTGTTGAATTTTATGGACAGCTTGAACCATTTTTTCACCCGTGTTGGAATCCGTGCTGGCAGTATTTCTAAAGAACGCGGCCTCGGGCTAACACAGTTTCTGTGATGCTGTTTTCATTGATGTCGACACGTTTTCTCTTAAATTCTTGTCTCAGATGGTGCTTTTCTGCAGTTGCAGCATCGGATAGTCTTGGCAGAAAGTTTGATCCTCTTTATTGTTCTTCTTACATTCTTACTGTATCCTTTTCATTATTTTCCCCTCTACAGTCACAGAATAGATTTTAAAAGCCTGCTGATGGTTTACATCTGTGATCTGTTCAGAGAATATAAAGCCAGCAGAGCTCTTAGATCCAAGGACTCAGGTCAGCTGGTCCAGTCCAGAGTCCAGACTAAACATGGAGAAGCAGCATTTAGCTGTTATGCTGCCAACAAGTGGAACAAACTGCCAGTGGAGATTAAACTTTCACCAAATGGAGACATTTTTAAATCCAGGTTAAAAACATTTCTGTTCTCATGTGTCTATGCATGAAATCTGCACGATATCTTTTAATTTATCTGGACTGTTGTTTGTTTTTAAATTCATTTAAATAATTTTATTTGTTTCTCTTTCTATTATTTTATGTATTTTAATGCTTCTTCCACTCCCTGCTGCAATGCTTTTATTTTTATGTAAAGCACTTTGAATTGTTTTGTACATGAAATGTGCTATACAAATAGATTTGATTTGATTTGAATTGATACAGGAATCTATAGGTATCTGTAAGGCTTGGTTTGTAACATTCAAAGTAAACGGCTCTTAGAAAATGTAGTTATGATGTTGGAGGACAGCACAGTTCTAATACAAACCGGCGATCTGTTCAGGCTGTAGTAAGTTGCATTACGACCAGCTCGTAAAGCACTTCCTCTTGTAATACAGCTGTTTCCTGATCCTGAAAGCATCCTCTTCATTTTCTGAACGTTTAACATTTCGATCAAATATGAGCGCAGTTGACAGTGAACTACCGTATCAGAAGCATGTCAAGAACTCTTATCTGTACAAAAAATCCCCTCAAATTCACGGATAATATTCAGTATTTAAGGATTACAGCTGGGAAGGAAGAGATATGCGGGGATGAAAATACCCCGCTCTCCGGTTAATGCCACCATAAATGGAGTTGATCATAAGCAGGTTCAGCTAAAGAGCTTAATTATTCAAAAAGCCATGTATTTGTTTAACCGAATGTCTAAAAACAGAAGCATTTATTGTGGAAGGTGGCTTGTTGCTGGGTTGGCTTAGCTGCCTATGCAGATTTCAGGCAGCTCCTTAATTAGGTTTCAGTTAATTGCACACCCACATGCAGCTTATAAGTCAATTATAGGCTAAACTGATCGTGGGCTATGAAAATGGGGAACGCACCCACATCCATGCAGCAGCGTGTCTCACTGGCTGCCCCTCCATAGGCTTTCAAACTAATATTTTCATGCTGTTGAATGGGAAATGACATTTGTCTGAGTATTTATTTAATGATTTCCAGGCAAAACAGTGGATGTGCAAGTGGCCTACATTTCTGACCAGGCGCTCAATTGCTAGTTTTATTTTGTTGGTTGCAGGATTCATGATATCCCATAATACTTTGGAATTGCATAGAATGATAGCTAAATAAATACTGATGCTTTGGGTGAAACTTATAGAAAGAGCAAAGTAAGTCGGTGGTTAACTGAATGAGGAGTGTCCTAAAGCCGAAATCTTTACGTTCTTATTAAAGAACTTAACGATATACAGGCTGAGGTCCATTCTCAGTGTAAGGGAAAATTAATTCCTATATGCATTGTATTGAGTGTTACTGTGTATAACCTGTAATAACCAACCTGTTTTTCTCTCTTCCTTTCAATGAGGCCATTGTGTGCTCGTTATATGATTAAACAACTTTAAGGAGGATGGTGGGAAAGATGATACGGTGTCAAGGTAGCCTTGGCTGCAGGAAGGGAGGGAAAATAGATAAAAACGCTTGAACATATCAAAGGAGCGATGACGTAATAATCTGTATTATAACTGAATTGTTTTTGCCCAGGTGGTCAGAGCAGCTCTGTACTCTGTACTGTGTCGTTCTCTCTTGCAAGATATTATTAAAAGAATCTTATCTCCTCATAAAATAACTGACTCTGTGCCTTACTAAAATTTCCACCACATCAGTCTCTCTAAAGCTCGGTCAGAACCTAATGTTTTACTTTTAACAGATTGGTTGTAGAATGAATTAATGGAAAAGAAGGATTTGAAAAACAACAGTCTCAAAAGTGGAACTAAACTCGAGTCCCATGTTCAATCCAGGCAGTTTTAAGGCGGTATTTCTCACATCTTTGGGGTTAAAACAAAATCTAACATGTTTAATATCAGCTTGAATCTTTAATCTCGTTTCATGTCTGCGTTTTCAACCTATATGTACAGCTAATTGCATCATAGCAGCAGCACTAATGTCTACGTTTCATCTGCACATCAAAATGCAGCTGTGGCTAAAAGCTTGTCAGTCGACTTCATTGTTGTTGCAAATAGGGACCCTGCAAGATCTCCAATCTTCAGACTGAAACTTAAAACTCAGGAACATTGGCTGTGTTCGAAACCGCATTCTTCTCCTACTACTCATACTAACTTTTTGAGTTAGTATGCGAGTCTGAGTAAGCGAGAAGTTCCCGGATGCATACTAGATTCGCCGAAATGTTGGTTATGCATCATGAGGTTACTACTCGTACTCAAACTACCCAAGATGCAACGTAACGTGACGCCGCCGATCCTCATTTCCTGTTTCAAGCTAGCAACAACGAGGGTAGGTTCACTTCCTGTTTTCAAAACAAAAGTACCAATTGTATCGTAATGGCTTTCCCTTTTCCTTGGCTTTTAATCCTACGTAGGCTGTTGATTTTATGTTCACAGATATTTTATTTGGGGTGGGGTGGACAGTAATTTATTTCTTATGTTTTATTGTATTTATTTTATTGTACAGCACTTTGGAAACCTTTGTGTTTATTTAAACTGTGCTTTATGAATAAAGTGGATTGGATTGGATTGGATGATAAAAAGCAACAGGTATTTTATTTAGTGAAAATAACCGGAAGTGCGTTGCTCACTGCGGCTAACTTTAGTAGCGCCGAATTCGTGGGAACAAAATTGTAAATAGCCGGTATTTTGTCAGATTTTCAACACGTTGGGGATCTAAACGACTACTTTCTCGCCTGAAAATGTTTCAAATGTTGCTAAAGTTTACAGAGTTTAGAGCTTAAGCGAAATCAGCTTCAGGCCGGCTGATTTCGGCTCGGGCAGGAGCGAAATGCATTGTGGGTAAGCGCTCTGCATACTGTCTGATCGATGAGAATGCAGTATGCAAGTATGTAGTATATAATATGTAGTATGCGTTTTCGAACAGAGGCGTAGTCTTTAGGTGTGAGAGGGGCTGAGGAGTTAGTCTTTTAGAAATCTTCTTTAAGTTTTTACAAAGCTGTCTTGTGTACGGAAGGCAGTTTGCTGACCTGTGTGATTGCTGATGTACAGTGTGATCAATGTTTATTTTATCTAATTTCTGTCTGGCAACCACTTCTTGGGTTTCAGCATGCCTACATCCATGCATGTCTCTTTTTGAGCCCCACATCTCCTGTGAGAAACTTTACATTTTTTAACTTAAAATTTACAGACAAAAATCCCCTGGTTTCCCCTGGTTTCCCGTAGTTTCCCAGACTTTGTTGTAGATGCATTTCCTTATCTGTTTGGAAGTTTTGACGATATTCAGCTGGAATTTGCACGGTTTAAAGTTGCGACCATATGGTTTTGCCACATTTTTCCTGTTTGATGGAACTAGGCAGCAAAAACAGGGACATTTTTACCTTCACTCGACCAACATGAACGCAGTTTGAATTCAATTAAATACAGCCCCTGTGTTGACAGCCTTCCCTTCTTTCTTCGCAGCCAGTGGACGTCAGCCAAATCTTAAATGTAATCTGTTCAGCAGAATTGATTCTTGGAATCAACAAACATTATCAGTTCGTATGACAACAGATTAAAAAATGCATTGCAGTCCCACACGAAGCAGAACATCGAGCCGCAGCAGGTTTTTTACCTGTGAATAACAGAGCATTGTAGAGGCACGTTTTCAGCGTTTCCTGTTTGCATTTAATATTGCTGCAGCTGCTGCATTAGTTATGACTGCAAAAGGAAAACTGACCAAATGCAGCTGAACAGCAGCTGTGTGCTCTGTGTGCTGGAGCAAAGAGGCACCCGGTACACTGAAAGACGAGTTGCAGGGCTCCTGACAGTGTCAGTATGTGACAAACTGTATGTGAGGATGGGCTGCTAATTCCGTTACATAATAAACTTAGAAATAAAGTGTTTGTTTAGTGAATAGATGCTGAATGGGAAAGTAAAAAACAAGTGGTCATACAAAGGGCCTTTATGGAAGCGGTCATACATACATACATTTTATTCCATCCGTTTTCTCGTGATAACGAGATAATTCATTTGTCTGCTTGTGGTATAGCTGATCGAGCACTCGGTGCTCGACTGTTTATGACTGTGACACTCCAGGTGTTCGGTGATTGATTACTCCTGTATGTGGTTATGAAGTTGAGCGACTACTAAAAGAGCACAAGTTACAGCCAGTTATTTACCATAGAGACCCACAATTCACACTTTAATAGTCACGCAACAACATAAAACTACAACACTGCTCATGTGCACTGCAAAAGCTCAAAATCTTACCAAGAATAATTCTTATTTCTTGTCAAAAAAATCTTATTACTAATTACTACTTTTGATGAGAAAAAAGTCACATATGCTTGGTAAGACTGAGTTTTTGCTATAAGTAGCTTCTCTTGTCCACCACCGGAAATCAGTATTCTCTCACCAAATAGGATTTGACTGTGAAATAATAAGATTAACATCATAATTCAATTTTAAAATCAGTTGAATGCAAAAATAAAATACAAAAATATTTCCTCTGTGTGATTTTTTTTTTTTCATTCCACAACATCACAACATCTCATTACACAGCGCACACCTTTAGTGTATCATTGAAGTATTTGTTCTTGTTTTGTCTCAAAATTCAGCTGGTCAACTATGTAGTTAATGGCGACATCGGGCTCAGTTAGATTGCGCCTCCGATAAAGCTGAAGCCTTGCTAACCGTCTTCTCAGATGAGGCACAATGTGTACATTATCTGTAATAGCAAGGCATAAAGCTATTTCAGCCTGTGTCAGGCCTTTATTGAAGAGATAAGTGATGCTGTGATCGACATTCTCCTGCTCCTCTGACATTGCTACACTAAATTATGTTTCCTGCAATGATTTAATAGACTAGTCTATCGTTTTGTTTTCTCGAGATCTCGAATTAATTATTTCGTTATTACGAGAAAATGGAGGAAAATTATCTCGTTATCACGGGAAAACAGATGGAATAAAATGTATGTATGTATGACCGTTTAGGGCTTCCGTAAGCCTTAAAGAAATATTTAGATTTATTTAAAGTGGGGTTGTGTTAAGTACTTGTGAGTAGCGAGTTTCTTCCTTCCAGTAAACAAGTTTTAAGTTAGCTTATTGTATAAGCTGCTGGAGATTGAATTTCCTTGTGGAAGTCATCCCAAAGGGATCAATAAAGTTGAGTCTAAGTCTAAGTGGTCAAAGCGCTCTTGGTTTGGAGAATTAGAAGCTAAAGCTAAAAGCTAAAGCTAAAGTTAAAAGCTACTCAAAAACGGGCCACAAGAAGAGTAACATTTTGCCATCTAAAACAGCTCAAACATTTTTTGTAATTGAGATTTAAGCAAGAGCTACATTGTGGGTATTTACACCATAATATTCTGCCTTGGACAGTTGTTTAAACTTCACAGCGCATTAGCAAACTGTATCCACAATTCTCTTGAACCGCTTTTAGATTTTGGAGACTTGAATTGTTTTAGACGGCGAAAAATGAGCTTTTCTAGCGGGACCGTTCTGAGTAGCTTTCAGCTTTTGCTCGCCTGTAGTAAATGTGTATATATATTTATGTATATATGTTCATAGGTCTATATGAAATTATGTTTTTTTGAGAAGCAACCTGTGTTGAGAGGAAGAACGGTTGGATTTTTGGAGAAGAAAAGGTGCATGACCCTGTTATGGTGCTGCAAAAAAAACTCTTTTGGAGGAGGTCACGTTGGATCAACAGGTTAAAAGATAGCTTGGCTTTGACAAGATAGACTGTGGCTTGCACTGAGTTTCCTTCTAAAATGAATGTCTGCTTCAATTTACTGTTACCAGAGCGTTTCTCTGTGTGCAACCAGGTAGTTTTCTTTCTCCGACTAACCTACTGTTAACCGTGATTAATGCGTGTCTGTTATCGACTCCTCTGGATACTTTTATGGTCATAAATGATAAGTGGAAAGTGCTAGTTCTAGTCGATGTAAAGTTTCCTAATCTACTTGTTCTTATTTAAATGTAGCATATATTAGGCAGTAAATAAAACTAACTTTGTTTTGCACAGACATGAAGATTCCCTCGAACACTTTCCCCACGTTGTCCACAGAAGAAGAGTGTTTTTAGTGGGAAACTGAGGTAAAACGGTGTCTTTCTTCAGGAGTGAATACGAGGTTGATGCCTGAGGGAGAGGTGCTCGGTGAGTTTTTCTCAGGATGAGAGAAGAATTTAAAAGAAACTTAGCACACTATCAGCATCAGATGCTTGACGGCTATTCACCGACACTTTCATTCACGGGGATTAGAACTCCTGCAAATGTGTCAGCTTCTGAAGCATTTTCACATGAACCTCAGCTTCCTTTGCATTGAACTCCACACAATCCCAGAGGATTGTGATAATGCATCCGAATGTGCATACAGAGGTGTTAGTACATGTTGTACATATACTGTATGTGTGTGGCGAGATCAGGGGCATCCACATCCGGTCCTGGAGGGCCGCTGTCCTGCAGGTTTTAGATGTTTCCCGGCTTCAGATCAATGCATCATCAGCAGGCTTGTGCAGAACTTTTCAACCTTTTGAAGAGATCCATTTCATCTGAATCAGGTGTGTTGAACATCTAAAACCTGCAGGACAGCGGCCCTTGAGGACCGACTGAACTAGATATTATCTTACACCTGTAGTAGTCGTTCTGCACAACTTGGGCTGTATTCGAAACCGCATAGAATAGAATAGAAATAGAATAGAAAAATACTTTATTCATCCCCCAATGGGGAAAATTCAAAAAATATATAGCATATATAGCATACTACATACTACTTACCGCATACTTCCATCCTCATCAATCAGACAATATGTAGAGTGTTTACCCACAATGCATTTCGCTCCTGTCCGAGCCGAAATCAGCCGGCCTGAAGCTGATTTCACTTAAGCTCTAAACTCTGTAAACTTTAGCAACATTTGAAACCTTTTCAGGTGAGAAAGTAGTCGTTTAGATCCCCAACGTGTTGTTCGTCGGAACAATTTTGTTCTGACGAATTCGGCGCTACTAAAGCTAGCCGCAGTGAGCAACGCAATTCAGGATATTTTCACAAAATAAAATACCCGTTGCCTTTTATCATAGGGAAAGCCATTACGATACAATTGGTGCTTTTGTTTTGAAAACAGGAAGTGAACCTACCCTCGTTGTAGCTAGCTTGAAACTGCCGTTTTGACAGGAAATGACGATCGACGACGTCACGTTACGTTGCATCTTGGGTAGTTTGAGTACGAGTAGTAACCTCATGATGCATACCCAACATTTAGGAGAATCTAGTATGCATCCGGGAACTTCTCACTTACTCAAACTCGCATACTAACTCAAAAAGTTAGTAGGAGTAATAGGAGAAGTATGCGGTTTCGAACACAGCCTTGGTCTATGATTTTAAGGGGACACAGGTCTGGATTTGCATCTCTGTTTTCCTGGCAGCAGCTATGGCTTGTCTGATGATTTATTATAATAGCAGATGCCTGATCGGATGATCTGATCCATCATGATTGGACTTCCATGAGAGGAGGCAAACACGAGTGGCCAAAGTTTTTCAAAACAGATGCTATGGCAGTGAGAGAGATATAGATCCTCCATTTTCGCACAATTAGAGCCCTTCAAGAAGTCTACTCAGTACTCTCTTGAGATGTTCAATTACCCTTTATCTGCTTTCAGTTCTAACAGTGTCATTAGCCCTTTTTACTAGGGCTGGGTGATTTGCTGCAACACTTCTACACTCTAAATTAGGCTACCTGAAAAATAAAAAACCTAAATATTAGGGCTGGGCGAGTTAACTCGTTATTATCGCGTTAACTTGTTAATTATTTAACGATGAAAAATATTTTATCGCGCATTAATGCAGGTTTTATTATTGTAAAAGTCTCTTGAATGCATCACATTCACACAGTTACAGCAAACACCACGAAGCATGGAGTAATAAAATAAAAATAAACTAGCAGGTAACATCACCGCTACAGGTGCTCCTCAGTCTCTGTGTGAAGCTCACGGAGCTAACCGGCGCTACTTCCTGTTTTACTTGTTTCAACATAAAAGCACGTATTTCAAAATAAATAAATGAAAAAAACTCCTGCATTTACAGCCAAGTTGAATTGTCTTCTCAGCGTAGTAGTTCCAGTCTAAAATATCACTTAAAGGCAAAACACACAACTGATAGCAGCAAGTCATTCAAGGAAACAGACAGTGGAGCGAGGCTTCTACATAAAAACTACAGAAAGATGCTGATGTTAAAAGTGTGTTTGCACAACAAATGTTATGGCACTTTCATTCATATGGCAGCACATTTAAAATAAAGCTAAATGCTAAAAGCTATACACTACTTTTTCATTTTTGAATTTTGCGCACAAATGCGATTAATCGTGATTAATCAGGGAAATCATGTGATTAATTAGATTAAAAAATTTAATTGTTGCCCAGCCCTACTTTTTACACTGGTCAGGAAATCTGCAATTGCACTGACGTATGGCTTTTGAGTGCAATTTGACATTTTTTCTTTTAGTTTTTCGGCATTTACTCCCTTGTCAGATGACAAAGGTTTTTATTGGCTCAGACTGATGGAGACACAACACCCAGGTGCATGTGTTCATTTTCAATGAGGTTGCTGCAGTCGGAGCTACAAGACTCACAGAAACACAACTTTACAGAACGGGACATCTCACAGAAACTTACAGCGACAACTTATGGACAAAGAAAAAATGATATTGTTCATCTGTTGTCTGTGCCTCCCCCAATTATCTGAGAGTTGTTATCCAACAAAATCTGTGGGCAGAAACGTGGCATGGGTTGAGCAAACTCTGCTGGCACAGTGCCTCGCAGTTGGCCAGATCGAGAACTGAGTCTTGGGACATTGGTCCTTGGGCAAAATTTCATAAAAACTAGGATACTGAAAGGGATTATTCCAGAGGGATCAACTAAAACGTCATTATTTTCTTTCTTTTTTTGTTCAGCCTAAAGAGCTGAGTGACTCTTCCCCCAACAGTTTTATTGTTGTGCTTAAGATCTGAGATATTGTGCATCCTCAACACTGGAAATGTAGAGGTCCAACACATGATTCCTTTCAAGAGTAACCGTCAACACTAACTCTATGAAATGAGACTTTATTTCATATCAAAGAACGCTCACATTGCTGCATATTGATGAGCAGATCGGAGCAGAGTATGTGTTTAAAAGCACACAGGGACACAAGACAGTTTCATCTGCAGTGGAATGTGCTGTGGCTTCATATTTAATCCAGCTCTGGACTTCAGTTTGTGACCTCGCACACGTGCAGGGGAGAGGAATCGAGTCATTAACCTGATTATGTCCGCCATGTGAGAAACAGTTCAAGACATTCTGCAGCTTCTACCTTCCTCTTTGGAAGATCATAGCACATGTAAGTACAGCTGAATTCACTGTACGGGCGTCGTCTTTAAGTTACCTGAGTGGGGATTTTGTCACATGACTGCTCTTATTAAATCAGGATTTTACTAGAGCAGAACAACAGTCTAGAAACACTTTAAATGGGCTGAACATTTGAGTCTAATTGAGTGTGATTCAGTTCAGTCTCCAACCACATTATTACGGCTGTCACAACTTAAATTTTGTATGATTTTGGTCCAATTTTGGTTGAACAAATGCAATAATTTGTTGTTTTCTTGGCATGCTTATTGTGTCCACAAGGAAAGGAAAAGGATGGAAGTCATTCTAAATGGCACCTGCTGAATCTCAGAGATTATTGAGACACTGACATCAGGAATCTGCTAAAAGTGAAACTGTTAGCACGCCTGACTGTTTTCTTGACCAAGAGGACTCCTTAAAAAAAGCAATCTGATGCACGCAAATGTTTGTTACTTTGCATTTTCCTACAGATCTGAATGAGATGCAAATATTGAGAGAAAAAGCCAGGAAAGATGTAGTACAAGGCGGCTCACTCTGATCCATCTGTTCAGGTCCTTGATCTGAGTTTACTTGGAGCACGTGTCCTCGCTCTCAACCAAGTGATAGTCTGATACGCTCGGCCCGTATATGATGTGAAGTGGGAGTGGGAGATGAAGCAGCCGACATACTTGTTTCATGCTTGTTGAAGGTGAAAGTTTGACACACTTGCTGAGCTGGTAGAAAAACAACCGACGTTCACTCCTCCAGCTGAGGGGTTATGATGCTTTCCTTGTTGAAGGTTTATCGGTAAGTAGCTGACAGCTCTGCCCTGTTGTAGTATGAACGAGCGCCTTCCTGCTGCATGTGAGATAAGTGCAAATTAAACCTTTTAAATTGATATTTTGTCTCTTATCGGGTGAGGCCGTGTGAAGTGCTGATTAGTCAGTGTCTTAGCTGAATCAGGCGGAGCGCTCCCAGTTTGGAGAACAAGTAATGAAACCGTTTTCCTGTCTTTGGACACTTTTACGGAAGCCCAGAGCGGACGTGGTACGTATAAACTTTTTTCTGATGGTTTTCTCGAGATAACGAGATGACTATCTTTTCTTGAATGCTCATGATCAGTTTCTCAGTGTTCTTAAAGCCTTTCCAAGAACAGACTCAAGCTGAAAATGTCAGATTTTGGAGAACCCGACATAGATCAACGCATCAGATTTGACTTCTGTCGAGGTCTAACAGGCTGAAACTGCAAATTGTTTGTCAGTGATTGTAAGGGCCCTAGTCTCAAGATATTTACCAACGCTGACCCTCTTCTCTTTGCTACCAAACAGAATGATCTCAGTTTTGTCTTCATTTAATTGTAGAAAATTTCCAGATTCCAAGAATTGACCCCTGGGGGACTCCACAAGTCATGGCCACTCGCTCAGATTCAAAGCTGCCAATTGTAACAAAATAACTCCAGCCTTCTAAGTAGGACCTGAACCAGTTATGTACTGCTCCAGAAAGTCCAACCCAGTTTTCCAACCTGTGCAACAGGATTCTATGATCTACAGTATCAAACGCAGCGCTGAGGTCCAACAGAACCAGGACTGAAACATTACCACAATCAGTGTTCAACCTGATGTCGTTTAACACTTTGACCAGAGCTGTTTCAGTAATAATTATGTACAGGAGAATTATTAGAATGAACTGCGATTGTTACCTCACAGGTACATTATCGTCTCCCTGATATCAGTTAGCATGAAGCAGTGTGAAGCTGTACGTTTTATTCTCTAATATTATAGTTCAATGGTTGATGAGCAGACATTTCACGAGTGATTTGTTAGCGATACATACTGACATTTAAGAAGCTTGCACATATTTGAATTTGGTTTTTATCATTGAACACGTGTCCAAGCAATTCCAACCCCATATGTCAGTGGGTCTGAACAGATACGAGCTATTACTGTGTGTTTGTGTGAACGAGCAGAAAGGCAGTGAACTGGAGGACGGTGTATATGTCTGTATTTGTAGCTGTCTATGTTTGCTTGTTCATGTGTGAGCGTGTTCATTTGTGCCTGTGGGCAGATCTGTGTGTGTGTGCATCTGTTCCAGTTCAACTCTCTATCTGCCTTCCGTGTGACAGCTCACCTGTGTACTGAAGCATGGACACACATTTTTCATGACAACTTTATTTGGACACTTGCTGCTCATGCATCATTCATGTGATGAAGCTCTGAGAACCTAACCCGAAGGAGCAGAAGGAGAATGTGAGATAAGAAAAAAAAAAAAAAAAAGAGTGAAATGGAACAAGAAGGGCTGGTGAGTGGGAGAGGGAAAAGAGAAAAGGGAAACAGGAAGACCTTTAACCTGAACGGTAGAAGAGTTGTAGCCGATGCACTTACGATGACAGCCTAAAAAAAAAGAAGCACGGCATTAAGACCTGAATTTAGATGACAGCTTTATTATTAGAAGCCCGCTCGGTGTCGGTTCTTAATGTTGTGTTCACGGGACTGTAAAGTTTTTCATCACATATCAGTGGAGAAGAAAACGAGGTGGCCATTAACTACAAGAGTCTTAATACCTAAACAGGATGTGAGGAAGACATGGCAGGCTATTAGTCACAATGCAGGATATTTAGCAAAAAGTGACGCTACGTTTAAAATGTCAGAGACATTAGGGGGGGGGCAAGGGAATAAATCAGCAGAGATATTAAAGATTAACTATTAAACAGTTACGATAACAGTTCCTATTATCAATGAGTGAAAACTCCCACCGATCTGTGACCTTTGCTCCCACCAGCAGCATGACCAGAGGACCTCTGTGCAGACAGAACCGGACCAGCTGTCAAATCTCCAGGTACAAACTGCTTTTTACTGACGTCTTCGGCCAACATTAACTGCCACATTAAACAAGCTAACATAAAGTTAGCTCCATTAGATTTGAAAAAAAATGTGCACTTTACTGAGCAACCTGCACACACAGGAAAAAATCAAGATGATATAAGATAAACTTACTCAATCACAGTTGCTAAGTAGCGTTGAGGCTGAGAGGACTTCCTCATCTGACATAATGCTGCAGGGGAACATTTGAAGAACACGGCTCATAACATACTCTGTAACATATTTCTTCAGTGCCCCTGATTTCACTTAAAAACTTAGAAGGTAGACTTTAACCTCACACAGGTGAACACACAGGTAGCCTCGCTGTGTCTCAACTCAACTCAACTTTGTTTATAAAGCCCTTTAAAACAGCCGTGGCTGAAACAAAGTGCTGTACATGAATAACAACATGAAATATAAGGCATAAAACATAAGAACAATGTAAAAACAATAATAAACAATAACAATATTAAAACAATAAAAACAATAACAGAAACAGAGTCTCATGTTGGGTTAAAAGCCAGGGAATAAAAAGGGGTTTTAAGACGGGTTTTAAAAATGGACAGTGAAGGGGCTTGTCTAATGTGCAATGGGAGGTCGTATTTTCTGTATTTCCAATTGATATGCTCGGTTAACATTGTAAAGACTGTGATCTTCTCCTGAGCCTAACCAAACGCCAAGCAAAACTGCAAAGTGAATGTTTATGTTTATGCATTTAGCAAACGCTTTTATCCAGATGACTTACAAATGAGGATATAACATCAAAGCTAACAATAAACTACCTCGACCACCAGTCAGTCAGGCTCTGTCAGAGGTGACAGGGTAGAGATAGAGTGCAGACATAGAGGGAAGTACAGGGTAAGTTCTAGGATAAGAGATGCTCTCTGAAGAGCTGGGTCTTCAAGAGCTTCTTGAAGATATTCAGGGACGCCCCTGTTCTGGTTGCGCTCGGCAGGTCATTCCACCATCGTGGAATGACACATGAGAAGAGTCTGGATTGTCTTCAGCGTGGTGTAGGCACTGCTAGACGACAATCCTGTGACGACCAGAATGACCAAGTCATGACGTAAGTCTTTGCGAGAGCATTCAGGCATTCAGGTGGGAGCCATTCCATTAAGGACTCTGTAGGCTAACATCAGTGACTTGAATTAGATACGGGCGGCTAAAGGCCTCGGTATCCTTCTTCATCGCTATCCGTCAATCCGACAATACGTAGTCACGCAGAGGCTATTAAACCTTTCGAAGTTCTCCGTCGGGATGTCGGACACGCAAGGCAGTTCACCTCCCGATCAGTAGGCGTCGCTACGTTGAACGACCCAATCTCGCCACGTCTATTGTGAAAGTGGTTGATTGATTGTTCACCTTCTGGCTCCGTTCCACTCCTCACAGTGAACGATGGCGACCGAGAGAGAAAGACTGTTGTTGGAGTTGGAGCTTGTTGATTTTGAAATGCAAATAATTTTGACCAAATGTTGACCGGCACACAGTAAACTCTTTCAAAAATGGCGGTGTTGTTGTTCTGAGAGGAAGGAGCTAAACCAGAAAAGTGATTCCGGAAATGATGTTGTTAGCCGACCAATCACAAGCCTTGCGGTCTCCGCGAGTCTCCGTCGCCTCGACGGATAGATAGGAATGTTGGCCGATGCACGCAAGCGATGGAGAGCGTCTCCGAGAGGGTCTGCGTCGCTCTCCATAGACGACCATAAATCAGGCCTAAGGGTAGCCAGTGGAGCTCAGTGAACAGAGGGGTGACGGGTGCTCTGTGAGGCTGACCGAAGACCAGACGCGACGCCGCCTTCTGGTAGCCTGGGAGCCAGCCGAACTTAGCCCCGCCCATAAAAGATTTGGTCGGGAAGTTTGGTCTGGCTCTGCTCAGTTGGGAAATCATTATGCCCGACCAAGAATCGGTCGACCCAATCAGATTGCCAGGGCGGGCTTTATACGATGATGGACAGATGATCAACAGGGACATTATCGAGTACGTCACTAAAGAGCTGAACATGGCTGCTGCTGGAGAGCTAGGGTGTGTAGATTCTGCCATCGAGTCTGTTCTATAGGATCTCCACATTGCATTCATTTTGAAAGATGAACAGAGGAACGCAATAAAGGCTTTTATCGATAGAAAAGATGTTTTTGCCGTCTTTCCTACAACAAGTGTGTGTCGCTTAATCTACGTCACATACTACGTTGCTCTGATTGGTTGTAGGTCTATCCAATTGAGCGAAGAGGCACTTTTTCTCCTGGTTCGGTTGAAACACGCCCCATACTCAAATCTCTATTGAGCGGTATCAGACTCACATTCTGACTAGAATCGTGAGTATGACGTAGTCAGGCTAGCGTTCTGGACCATCTGCAGAGGTTTCACAGCCAGTGTTGGGAGTAACAGCGTTTAAGTGTAACGGCGTTTAAGTATAACGGTGTTACTAACGGCGTTATTTTTCCAGTAACGGAGTAATCTAATTAATTACTTTTCCCATCGTTACAACGCCGTTATCGGGCACCGTTGCAAATGCGATGATGATTGGCTGGGTGGGCGGATACGGTGGCCGACACGTGCAAACGCTCTGCAAACGGAAAAACAAATCCAACAGTAAAACGCAGCAAGAGAAAAATGTGGCAATCACAAAAACGACCGGAGCATACGCGCTGCAAACTCCAAATCACATGCACATCCAAATGCAGCTAGCGTGAGCCCCAGCGAAGGAGACGGAGCCACTCGAAAACAAACAACACTCCATTTTTCGGGTGAGAAACAGGTGACCACCATCTCATTTTATATTTAATATTTATGTTTTTATTTCTATGCATCAAATGGCAGACTGCAATCTATTGAGTTCAAATAAATACCGAATGTTCTAAATTACTGTATATAGTGTTTTTATTCTTCAATCAGTTAATATAAACATATTTGATGTTAAAGATGTTATAGAACTTAACAGCGTTATAGAACATAAAAAAATAACGCCACAGTTACTTTGCTGAGTAACTAATTACTTTTACAATGTGGTAACTGAGTTACTAACTCAATTACTTTTTGGGAGCAGTAACTAGTAACTGTAACTAATTACTTTTTAAAAGTAACTTGACCAACACTGTTCACAGCACAGGCTGGGAGGCCAGTTAGGAGAGCGTTGCAGAGGTTAAGGCGGGAGATGACCACAGTCTGCACCGGGAGCTGGGTGGCGTGTTGGGTTAGGTCCTGATCTTTCTTATGTTTAGCAATGATCAAGCAACGGAGACAACGTGATCTTTAAAGGTCAGTTGGTCATCAATCATGACACCCAAGTTTCCAGCTACCTTTGATGGAGCAAGAGATAGGGATTCAGTTTGGATGCAGATACTGTGGTAAACAGAAATGAATGAGAACAACTACAGTAAGTGAATAAATAACCATCCAAAGACAGACTCAGACTCATGTCTCTTGTTTGTAGAACCCACTGACTTTGCCTGCCCTCCCCTCCAGCTGCCTGATGAGGATCTTGTTGTTTCTTTTTGAACACTCAGCTTACAATGACATTTGCAGTTTTTGCTGTTGGCGTGTAATATTGTCCTCACCAGCGGGTCATGAACCAACACCAAAGGACACCTTGTGGGTATTTCAGAGACAAAAACAGCAGTATTTGAGAATTAAAACGAGTTGAACCTTCATAGATATGTTCAAAACATAGACAATTACCCCACATCAAAACCAGCTGTGTCATCAGTCGGTTATGAGCTAACTGCAGCTTCATGAGCAAGCAATAGTGTTCATCATTCTACACATAGAGAAATAATATAAATAGTACAGTGGCTTCTTTTCATTTTATTTGCTTTTAATTGAAAATTAATTCAGAGCTAAATAAAAACCAAATCAAATTATGAGACTAAAAGATTCCCAACTCTAAAGAAGATTACAGATCAGTCAGCCCTATTCTATGATCAGACTGATGATTTGGTTTAGGAAAGGGTCTCGTTTGGGTGAAAATAAGTTGTTTTTCATGGTGCCCATCATGATTACAACATCATCCATCCAGCTACTTAGCTGCCGTCCTTGGCTCTCATCTGAATTACCTCTGCTGTTAGAGGGGTTTATCACTTGAATTGTGGGAGGACAGTCTTGAAAGAGAGCAAAGAATACAGAGAGGTAATTAAGTTGGCAAACTGAGAGAGCTGAGGGGTAATCACCTCATTTGTGTTTGAACGAGATGGCTTCAAGGATGTGACCAAAAAAACAGTAACAAGGAATTCAGCTGTGGGCATTTACTTGTGTCTGATGGTTCTGTGTTTTTCTTTTTGCTGCTGCTAACAACATATTCCTCTATGGCCAGGGTTATACTTGCTTTTTGACCTCATACTCATGTAGGCAACCTACTTGTTGCCAGCATAAATGTTTACCCCTACACTGCCTTTACTGGTCATCTCTGGTCATACAAAGTAGAGTTCTCAACGGGCCTGAAAATTACAACCCGACCCGACCCGGCCCGTGGCTTTCAAAGCCCGAGCCCGATGTAACCTGACACATCAATATGAATTATCGACCCGAACCCGGCCCGACGCCTGACGCCGGGGGTCGAGTTTTCCCATGTTATCCTATGGAGACTGACGGGCTGTGGGTCGTTACTTTCGTCACTTATGTGTTATCGCCCATTTTTCTCTCATCCACGGGACATTTTGGGCCATGAACTTCGTCATTGGCTGCTGCTGCGTCGTGGTGGTGTCCGAATGCCCACAGTTTACTGTATGGCGGCTCAGGCTGGGCGTCCCTGTTTTTTTGCTGTCATATTTTAACAGCACCTTGCATTTTGAGCATTGCACATAACCTGTGGAATTTCCATCAGAATCCAGCACCACTCCAAACACTTTCCAGACCTCTGATTTTCCCACTCCTGTAGCGACGGTGAATTCACCTGCAGCAAGTTTGCTCTTCACCAACTCCATCTTCTTCTCCGCTAAAGGCGTGCACGCAGCGGTGTCTTGTCTGTCCCCGCTCCATGCAGACTTTTGTCTGCATGATTCACGGTAAACAGCAGCGATGATTAATACATTTTTTTTTTTTTTCACTGGGCGGAAAAGATTTAAGCCCGAGGACCGACCCGAACCCGCGGGTCCCGTCTGGTTTTTCGGGTCGACCCGACCCGTTGAGAACTCTAATGCAAAGATCTGGATTGCAGTGTTAGCTCACAGCTGCCGTGTTGTTGTCATTGGGGAATATAGGGGGGCTTCACACGGAGTTTGCTACTGCTAGTTTTGTGCAATATGGCAGAATATTTATCAGATTTTGATGATTTTGATGATTTCGATGACGTCATCCCAGTATACACGTGTGTAGAAAGCTTCCTATAAGCCTCCCAATAGCCCCCAATAACAACAACACGGCAGCTCTGAGTTAACAGATAGTACGCGTTCATTCATTCATTGGTCTTAAAGTATTGGTGAAATAAAGACAGATAATGCCTTATTTAGAGGCTGTATTGTCTCTGCCCTGTTCTCTCCCGTTATATGGATGTACGCCGATCTCCAGTGATCTAAATATCTTCCGAAGGACGCCGACTTTCACCAAACTGTTATCGGTGAGTAAATGAACATATTTTATGCCAGAAATAAGATCCAGGTTTAAAAAAAACAAAGAAACTGCTCCTTTAAGGATAAGGGAAACTCTTTTGAGGATATTAATGTAGACATTCTTAACAGATGGTGCAAGAGAGTGATCAATAAAACAGGAAAAACAGCTTTTAATAGTGGAGGTGGTCTCAGGTATCACCTGAAAAGCAGCCTGGACTCTCCTCCCCAGGCAGTTTCATAATCATTCACACATTGGATCCTGTGACCAAAGCAACTCACAGGTGAGAACAAATGAAATGACCCACACGAGTGAGTCACACAGGACACACATGTGGCCTTAACATCTCGCCAAGTGGGAACGGCCTTTCTACTAATTACTAGATGATATTTGCCACGTTCCACATTTTGAACGAGAGAAGAAAGATCCTTCAGAATCATGGAAAATAAGTCCATTCAAGTTCTTAGAAAATGCAAAATACACGAGTTAGCCACACAAATCCATGATACATAAAGGCAAGTATATTATTGGCCTAATTGTTAAATATTACATAAAAACGTGTTTATTTTCAAACAGCAGAAATGCCATTCTTGTATGACCATCAAAGCTTGGCTGAGGTTAGACCTGCCGGGTCCTGGATGATTTAAGCTAACTGGACATGTAGTAATCTACTTTGAGGTTTTTTTAACAGATGGTCTGCATGAACACAGGTATTATTCAAAATAAAAAAAAAACATCCATTTCAGATTCACTACAGACTGCATCTGAAAACCACATCACAAAACCACTGATGCATCCTGGCTGCGCCGATGTAGATGGGAGGCAGAGCCTAGATGAACACATGAAAGGGGAATGTCACACTGAAACATTTCTAAATGTTTGGTTTAAGAGCAATTTAAAGCCCTCGGATGCACGTGTGAACAACACCTAAAACACAAAAAGGACGGAGTAGGCGAGAGAGAACATAATACGCCAGTGTGTCGGCTAAACAGCATCCAGTCCCATTTCCTCCAGACTTCAAAGATCCGGATCAGCAGGGAATTGGACTTCAGCTGAGAGGAGTGGTCACCTCCACCTGAACTTGGCCATTGTGAGCTTCCTTTGTGCATTACAGTAATTTTAGCTGCAGCTTTTATCCACAGCGACTTACCACCGGGCTCCCCTAAAGCTCTCAGTCACAGCAGACATGCTTCCTTTGAAATCAATCAAAGCTGCTCTGCTGTGACCATTGAAAGCACGATCAAATAATTACAGGTCTTTGGTCACTGATTTGTTTTCGATGCTCAGTGAGGCGACCGAAAACTGTTTTACTGCTCTGTTTTCTTATAAAACAGAATTCATAATCTAAACGATACCAAACACATAGCAGGATAAACCCCAGGGTAAGTGTATCTACTTGTGTAAGAATTTGTCATTGCTTTGTTGAAGCCAATATTTCATTGTACACAGAGTCTCTCCCAACCCAGGATTCAAAGAACATGATGTTCTTTTCATCTTTTCAAATGTTTAACAAGCCCTCTGGAGTGTGCTTGGTTATTCTGTTTGCATTTCTTATCTTCTGCTCCACGACTCCTGGCCACGTCTGAAAAATTAATAGAATTTAAGAAATGAAACTAAAACTGAAACTTTAACCTGTATATTAAATGTAATATTAAATCAAAATGGTCTAATTCTGTTTACCCAGCTTTTCGAAACAAACGTGGCCAGTTCCAACCTTTAAACATTCAGCCTGCACTGCTGAGGATTTTTTGGGTTGAAATCAGAACTCTCTCCCCATTCAACAACATAAATCTCACCAACCTGCAGGTGCAGAGGCTGTTCATCAAAGGAAAAGAAGAACTTTCTTCTTTATCTGTCAGCCTCACTCTCTCCATTCAAGACATCCTATCTGGATTAGGGCCGATTTTAGGGGGGAGAAACCTGTGAAAACGAAGGGAACCTGTTTTATAGTCCTCTCTGTTTGAGAATCCTTTTCTAATGAGATCATTAATTCTGAGGAGGAACACATAAAAAAAGCAATTAAAACTGTGCTTTACTTATTTCTCTAGGATACAACTCTTCTGAAATTTTAAAAAAGGTTTTATTTTCTGATATCCATCAGATATGGTGACTTGAATAACAATCTGAGTAAATAAATGCTTATTGGCAAATAATTGACCTTATTTAAAAAAAAAAACTACATGTTATCACTTTGAAATTGTGGTTTTGTGATGTAAGAAAATAAGGATAGTGTCCTCATTATGAATGAATACGTAGTTTTATCAGTAATATTTGCAAACCTGCACCCCCTCCGTGGCTAATGTTAATGTAACCTGTGTTCAAACATCACTTTCTCTTCCAGTCCATAGGCAAAATCAGTTGTAAATAACACATAAATCTGTGCACAGATTTGTGTTAAAAAGTCTTAACTCAAAGTCACTTAGTTACATGTAAAGCTCACTGTTTACAGTTTATCCAAAATGAGCAAAGATGAAGTCCACATGAATTTGGAGCCGATGTTCTGGCCAACAATTACGGAAATATCTGCTGCATAATTGTTTAAAGAGGTTAACCATGAACATATTTTATACAAACAGCTGTCTGCCCTTATACATCAATGAGTCTGACTCAGTTGATAAGTTAGAAATTGTAAAGATACGACATTTTATTTTAGTGATTTATTCATCAGATCGTGTGAGTTGCTGCGAGTTTCACTGACAGCACTACATTTCTTGCTTGTTCAACCAGTATTCTAAAAACTTATAATGAATATTTCATCACTGTCTCTCATTAGTCATTGTGAATTATTATATAAAATAGTGGCTGATGAGTGAAAAACTGCACAGAAGGAGAAAAAAAACGGGCGGTTGCTACAGATAGAAATTAAACTGTGTCGATGCTGGATTGAGATTGCTCCATAAAGACTGCGGGAGAAATTGTGCGTGCGCACACATGCACGCACATGCAGTTTGATTTCAGATAAAACAACCTCAATTATCATTAAGTCTCCCAGCTGCCATTTTCAGATGTGGTCAATAAAAAAGTGATTCTTCACCTCAACACATCTCCCATCTTTCAGCCATTTCTGCTCGTCTTTTCAGCTCTCTCTGTTTGAACTGCTCAATAAACTATTTCATAGATTCAACCTCCATTTGTTTCTCTTTTTCTATTCACGTGCGTCTCCATTTATACTCGACCGTGTGTTGATTTCACACCATTTTTACTCATTACCAGCGCATTTTCACCATACAACCCTTCATTCGATTCTTTATCTTTTGGTCCTCCTTTTACATCAACAAGAACATGACTGTTAAGAGAAACATATTACCTGTCAAATAAAAGCTTACTTGAATTAAGTGTATTTTTACCACAATAATCTTGTATTGTGGCACGGGATGTAAGCGAGTCCCAACAAACAAATTCACTGCAGCAGTACTGCAGTAAAAATGAGTTTTATGGGATAAATGTGCTGTTGAAACACTCGGATCAGGGTATCGCTAACTTTTTTTCAGGCAGCATTTTTAAGTTAATGATGCTGATGACAGAACATTCCCTGCGACCGCACTAAAGGCATGCTGAGCTAATGGAAATCCATGAGGACTGAGCATGCAGTTATTATATGTGACTACTGGCTGACAAACACAACAAGAAGCACAAAAGCACTTATCGACACTGACCGCAAAGCATAGAAATGACCCGCTGCATTATTTTCAGTGGACTGTACTCGGCCACACACACGTACACACAAAAGTTGTGGTCAGGTTGTCTTAGCCTTTTCCCATAATGCCCTGTCACATCACAAGTGGGGTGAAAAAGTCAAGTGGACAGCTGCACAGTTTCTCTGTGGGCCACACAGACAGAAACGCTCCACCTGAGGAGCACTCTTTAACACTGGAGGACTGCTCCGTGCAGGATGTTTACCTCATCAAAAGAGCCAGAGTAAGGAGTGTGTATTTTCCCGATTATAATATGCAATTAAATATGCACGTTTGGTTAAAGATTAGCTGGGAAAACATTGCAGAAAAGGAACATAAACTAACAAATGGGAATGCTTTTAAGCAGGATCTGTTTTCCCAGTGAAATGAGTGTAAATATGACACGAATGCTTGTCCGACATAGAAAGAATGAATCATGTTTGGATGAGCTTGACACGCTGTACTCTTTTTCTAGTCTAGGAAACTACTCAGAGTGTTTTTATAACCGCACACACTCATAACCACCAATCTTCCAATTGGGAGATGAGCACTTGTTCTGCTGAGTCACAGCAGCAGTTTTGTGGCAGAAATAAACAGCAGACATATAGAACAATGGGACTGGAAAAGCCCAAACATAAACCATAAACCATTGATCAGAGTGTACAAAAGTGCTTCTCAATACAGGAGGAGAAATACAACTTCAGGGGTTTATGTTAAATTTGTTGGGATCCTAAATTAGTAGGTTTTTAGCTTAGATCTGAAGAGGCCCAGGTCAGAAATAAGACGCAGCTGGACGGGGGGCTTATTCCAGAGCCTGGGGGCAGCTTTGGGAAAAGGCTCGTTCACCCCAGGGTTTGTATTCTGACCTGGGCACCTCCAGCAGAAACTGATCTGTTGACCTCAGAGCTCTACCAGGACTGTTAAAAGCTCAGATAAATACGATGGGGCGAGGCCTTTAAGAGCTTTAAAAACAAACATTAAAAGTTTAAAATCAGTTCTATGAAGGACAGGAAGCCAGTGGAGGGAGTTAAGAACAGGAGTGATGTGCACACGTCTGTTGGTGTTGGTTAAAAGACGGGCAGCAGCGTTCTGCACCAGCTGAAGGCGACTGAGAGAAGACTTATGCTCATGTCCAATTATACTCTGTCGAGTGTAAGTTCATCCTCTGGGAAATAAAGGTTCATATAAATATGAAATGTTTCCGGAAATCGGGGCTCGGTCTGACGGATGTCCAGTGAGAGCTCTGTCCCTCCGAGTCCAGCGCTGCTATACTTCACCTGTGACCACCAATAAATACTTTATTTAACTAGAGATTTCTCCGACTTGTTCTTGAGCTTCCAATGAAAGAATCGAACTAACAGTGGTGAAGAGGTCAACAGGAAGTGGCTCTATTAGCAATAGTTGAAATGGGTACAGCGCCACCTATCATACCGGGGTATGACACGCTTTGTGCCTATCCATTCATTCACCGTCATATATCCAAGGATAATTACCCTTTCTAAACTCATTCTTATTGTAATTTAGCCAATAATCCGATCCTTTCAGTGCCATGTGACCCCACTGACTGCTTTTAAAGGATAAAAGATTGAATTATTTTTCCTTTGCTATCATTTTCAGTGGGGAACTTCACTTGTTGATAATAACTGACCAGAACCCGTCTGTATCTATATAAAACGCAGCATAGTTTAGGTTTGCGTCGTTTACAACCTAATTGTTAACAAATTGATTAACTGAACATAAAACCAGCACCTAAAGGTGCGCGCCTGACACTGATTATCGTGCCTGATAAGAAGGAGCGTGCATGGATTTGTGTGTTTGTCCTGAACAGTGGGATTAAAGCTTTCAGTGGCAGTAGCAGGCAGATTCCAGTGGCAGTCATGCATGAGCACGCAGCTGCAGGGCCCTGAGAGACACACATGCAAATAGAGCCATAAACATACATACAGATTCAGACACACACTCAGATGATGACAGATGACATGCGACTGTAAACACATGCGCGCACACTCCAGTAACCAAGAAAAGCCAAGTGCACAAACTCACACACACACACACACACACACACACTCAGGCTCACGCACACACATGGTTGCCTCTATGTTTTAATCTGTGATGACATTAACAAACAACGGCGTGACAGAAGCTGCAAAGGCAAGGCAAGGGGAGGCAGAGAGACAGAGGATGAAGAGCAAAGGGGAACTGGAAAAGCTCTCAGACTTTTTTCAGAGAATGCTGACAAACAGAAGAGAGAGAGAAAAAGACCAAAAAGTCCAGTGAATTGAATTGAATTCCAATTGGCTTGAATTGGACTTTATTATTTAAGTGCCTTGAGACGACATTCGTTTTATTTGGCGCTGTATAAATAAAAATGAATTGAATTGAATTGGTACAAAGAGTATAGCACGAGAGGGGCAAAGGAAACGACTGAGAACGAGAAAAAAAGGGGGAAAGATGGATAAAAAAAAAGAGACGAGATTAAGATTATTACTGTTACTCTAGCTATCCTTGTGTTTTCTAAAATAAATGTTTTAGAGTCGGCGTGCTCACCTATTTGTAAAGGTTAGCATCGTAGCTTTAGGTGCACCTGAGGCCAGGGTTATGGTGTTTACAAGCAAATGGCAACAACATGATGCAACTGTGGTAAAAGAGCAGCCAAGACCGACAAAATCTATCTCAGAGACATGTTATCAAAGTCTTGTAAAATGTACCCAGTGCAGAAAACAGACCTTGAGTGAATTAAAGCAACACCAGAGAAGTGTGTGAACCTGAATACTATGTGCTTATGACTTGTTTTGAAGTGCATTTTTCTCTTGCTAAGCACAATCCCAGGCCTGGATCCAGCCCTGCACCACACTGTTTTTGCTTTAGGGTCGCTTGATATTTCTTTGGGCATTTCATGGCGTCTTTGCAGCCTCAACAACATAACAAAAAATTAGGGCTGGGCAACGACTAAAATTTTTTATCTAATCAATCACACGATTTCCCTGATTAATCGCGATTAATCGCATTTGTACGCAAAATCCAAAAATGAATCCAAAAGTAGTGTATAGCTTTTAGCATTTAGTTTTATTTTAAATGTGCTGCCATATGAATGAAAGTGCCATAACATTTGTTGTGCAAACACACTTTTAACATCAGCATCTTTCTGTAGTTTTTATGTAGAAGCCTCGCTCCACTGTCTGTTTCCTTGAATGACTTGCTGCTATCAGTTGTGTGTTTTGCCTTTAAGTGATATTTTAGACTGGAACTACTACGCTGAGAAGACAATTCAACTTGGCTGTAAATGCAGGAGTTTTTTTTATTTATTTATTTTGAAATACGTGCTTTTATGTTGAAACGAGTAAAACAGGAAGTAGCGCCGGTTAGCTCCGTGAGCTTCACACAGAGACCGAGGAGCACCTGTAACGTGATGTTACCTGCTAGTTTATTTTTATTTTATTCCTCCATGCTTCGTGGTGTTTGCTGTAACTGTGTGAATGTGATGCATTCAACAGACTTTTACAATAATAAAACCTGCGTTAATGCACGATAAAATATTTATCGGCGTTAAATAATTAACAAGTAGAAGAGTGAATGAGCGGTGCTGTAGCGATGACGTAATCCCACTGGACGCATAGAAAGCCCCCCGATAGCCCCCGATAACAACAACACGGCAGCTCTGAGTTAACAGTGCAATAGTACACGTTCATTCATTCATTGGTCTTAAAGTATTGGTGAAATAAAGACAGATAATGTCTTATTTAGAGGCTATTGTGTCTCTGCCCTGTTCTCTCCCGTTACATGGATATACGCCGATCTCCAGTGATCTAAATATCTTCCGAAGGATGCCGACTTTCACCAAACTGTTATCGGCGAGTAGATGAACGTAATTTATGCTAGAAATAAGGTCCAGGTTTAAAAAAGACGAACTTCCCCTTTAAGAGAGCGATATTTCATAACTTTATGAAAGGTCTTACTTCATATGACAGTTATGACATTATCAGCTTCCACGACATTGCTGAGCAAACACACACACACAATCTACTGGTCTTATCTTGTTATTTGCGATGTCCTACTTCCTTCCATTTCTCTTTTATCTGTAATAGTTCTTCTCTGATCTTTGTAAAGCACTTTGTGACAAACCTGTGTGATAAAAGCACTTAAGGAATAAATTGAACTTGTCTTGCAGAAGAGAAGAAGAGAAAATAACATCAGTGGAGAGGAGGAAATAGACAAGAGGAAGGCAGATAGAATGATAATGGGGATCTGATGAGTTTGGGAGCAATGATGAGTAAAGGGGAAAGACAAGAGGAGGCTTTGGGAAAATCAACAATTAAAAGGACGTTAAACATTTTGCCAGTTGCATCCTCTTTGGCAAAGTATTTACAAGATGTTTAGACTTATAGTTGGGCTGCGATTAGGGCAGAAATACTTTGTATACATAAGTCATTAGATTTGTGAGGTGGATGAAACAATTATCCCCTCACTAAGCACAGCTCTGCCTCTGTGAGAAACAAGCTTTTCAAAGCCAGACCTCCCTCGCTATTTGAAATCTTTAAGGAGGAACCGGGGAAGACATAAGAGGAAAAACTTCATTGAGAATCCTCTGAGAGTTGCACTTTGATGTCAGACATAGTTTTATCGGTCTGTGTCGCAGCTTTAAGCTGCCGGATGTCCATTTTGATGAGAAACCTATTTAACACAGAAGGAAAATGATGCACCTCCAAATCCGAGACCATGGTCTTCGGCCGGAAAAGGGTGGAATGCCCTCTCCGGGTCGGGAATGAGATCCTTCCCCAAGTGGAGGAGTTCAAGTATCTCGGGGTCATGTTCACGAGTGAGGGACGAATGGAACAGGAGGTTGACAGGCGGATCGGTGCGGCGTCTGCAGTGATGCGGGCTCTGCACCGGCCCGTCGTGGTGAAGAAGGAGCTGAGCCAGAAGGCGAAGCTCTCGATTTACCGGTCAATCTACGTTCCTACCCTCACCTATGGTCACGAGCTGTGGGTATCGGGCATCTGGTTAGGATGCCTCCTGGACACCTCCCCGGTGAGGTGTTCCGGGCCCGTCCCACTGGGAGGAGGCCCCGGGGAAGACCCAGGACACGTTGGAGAGACTATGTTTCTCGGCTGGCCTGGGAACGCCTCAGGGTCCCCCCCAGAAGAGCTGGAGGAAGTGGCCGGGGACAGAGACATCTGGGTCTCTCTGCTCAAGCTGCTGCCCCCGCGACCCGATCCCCGGACCAGCGAAAGATAATGGATGCATGGGTGGATGGATGGATGGATGGATGGATGGACGGATGGATGGACGGATGGATGGATGGATGGATGGATGGAAAATGATGCAACTATGACGCAACAGTCTTCATGTGCACGATGTGAATGTATGTGAGTAAAAGAAAAGGGAGACAGATGTTAACATGAAGAAGGGACTCCTCATAAACATTACAGTCGGGCCACCTTCATGCTCTGTAACTTTTACTGCCTCTCTTTATCTTCCACTCACACACAAGCTTGCATCTTTATTGGGACAATCGCATTGACATCTAGCCAGACTGCTGTGATCCATGGAAGAGGAGATTATAGTGGACCTAACAAATGGTGAAGCGAACACATCTTTATTTAATCAAACCAAGGCTGCTGCAGAACAAGCAGAGGTGGGTAGAGCAGCCAAAATTGTACTCAAGTAAAAGTACTGTTACTTCAGAATAATATGACTCAAGTAAAAGTAAAAAGTAGTCATCCAAATAATTACTTGGGTATGAGTAAAAAAGTGCTTGGTGAAAAAACTACTCAAGTACTGAGTAACTGTTGAGTAACGTCTGATTTATTTGTTAACACAAGCATTCAATCAGACAAAAATACTAAATAATCATCTTTAGGCAAATTAGAGTTCATCCAATTGATAAAATAAATTAAAATGAATGAATTAATTACAAAATAGCTTAAATTAAAATAATCCAGGTAAATACAAGAACTTCAATAAAAAATAAAAGAGACTTAGGAAATGTTTAAAACATATGTAACCCATATGTAACCTAAAAAACAAACGTTCATCTATCCATGGGGGGAAAAACGAGTTTAGGAAACTTACCGCTACATGTTTCCTCAAGTTAGATGTTGAGTTTCTGCTGAAATGTGCGTTTGTTTTGGTTGACACAGAAGACACATAATGTAGCTGCTGTTTCTCACTCTTTGTAAGGTAAACATGCTTTCAGTATGACGCCTCGTCTGCGTCTTCATTTCCCACCGTTGATTCTGACATTTTTCATCTGTTTCTTTGTTTGTTTGCTACGACTGCTAATGCTAAAGCCAACCCGTCCCGCCGCTGAGATTGAGTACGGTCACGTGACCAGACTGCACGGCTACGTCTGATTGGTGAAACACAGTCAGGTGGTAGAGCCTTTGGCGGAAGTCTCTCTCTCTGTCAGAATAAAACATTAAAATGAGGCGTACGCGGGAGGATAAAAATAATGAGGCGTAGAAAACCAAAGAGGTAAGAAGAGAAGTAACCAGCTCATTGTAGCCTAATGTAGCGGAGTAAGAGGACAGTTTCTGCTGCACACATCTACTCAAGTCAAAGTAAAAAGTATAGGGATTTAAAACTACTCCTAGAAGTATAATGTTTTCAAAAACTTACTCAAGAAAATGTAACTCGTTACTACCCACCTCTGAGAACAAGTGATAAAAAAACAATGATAAGTGAGAAACTCAACAGGACACAGGGAGAAAACAAAGTCTGACAGAAGAATCTAATAAAGAGGAACTGAACCAAAACACAGAACAGAGACCAAACCAGAACAAAAACCAAAGCAATGATGATAATGATAACTAAAGTGGGCATAACACTGGAAACCAAAAGACTAAAAGACACAAACAAAATCTAAACTAAAACCCTACGTACATGATAAAACCCACACACCCTGAACATAACCCGAACCTTAATCCAATCCTTGACCCCAGAAAAACGCCTCAGGGGACATTTGGTTTAAGCTGAAAGTGGCACACACTCGTACACACTCTCATGCAACTAATTAAGAAGCAGTGATGAGCCTGTTTTGTTCCTGCTAACGGGTGCTTTTATTGCCATTCTCTTCCAAAAATGACATGGCTTCGCAATTTATTAGCACTTTAACCTTCGTTGCTAAACCCACGTGCTGCGATTAAAGTCGCTGGGAAATAAACCGCGTCCGGAGATGACACTCTCACATGCTAAGAGGTAAAGCTCGAGGCAGCATCATGTCCGAGATTAATTCAAACGCAGACCAAGAGCAGAGGGTCGGCAGGTGAAGAATTAGAGGATGATTGGATGACAAACCCAACAGAAGGCAAAGTCCAAAGTGAAATTCACAGAATAATCCAAAAAATGGTGCAGAGCGTTCTGTCCAATTTAAAGCCAGGATCTGGCACTGAACAAATTAAACCAGGAGGTTGGTGTATACAGTACTATCTGTATTTCTTTTTAGATTGCTAAAAAAAAAACAGGAAATGGGAAATTAGCGATTTATTGAAACATGCAAACATAAATAGAAATAACCTGGGCAAGTTTGAAGTCTGTAGCATGAAATCTGTGGGACAAGTTCGATCATATGCAAGGCGTGGAATCGGTCAAAAACGGCACAAAAACTCACTTTCCATCCAAAATGGCTGCCTTCCTATGGGCGTGGCACATTGGCGGCATGAGACTTTTTTGTGCGTCTGGGCATGATGAGTGTACCGAAATTTGTCGTCCCACACAAAACTAATCCCCATGCGGAGACCATTTTTAAGCATTGTAGGGGGCGCTACAGAGTCAATGAGGGACTCCCAAAAATATAAAGTTTAGATTCTTTCATGTCATCGACTGGCAGGTGGTGCTCGCAAAATTTCCTGAGATTTCGCATACCTTTTGCAAAGAATAAGAAGACGGGAGAAGAAGAAGAATAAACCTTACAGATACAATAGGGACCCAGCTTTAATGTGAATATCTGCTCTGAGCTCCTTTATTCTCCAGCACAGCCTGAAGCCTCTCAGACGAGCTTTCTGTCCTTTCTTTAAAGAGTCTTCAGGAATTGCTCTCCAGGCTTCTTGAAGGACATCCCAAAGCTCTTCTTTGGATGTCGGCTGCCTTTTGTTCCGTTCTCTGCCAACATGATCCCACACTGCTTCAGTAATGTTGAGCTCCGGGCTCTGGGGAGGATTCATCCCTCCATCAGACCTGCTGCCACTGATTTTCAGCCCACTTCTTGTGTCCTTTGGCACAGCTCAGCCTTTTCTCCCTGTTTCCCTTCCTTAAGAACGGCTTCTTGACAGCCACCCTTCCATGGAGCCCATTTCTGATGAGGCTTGGGCCAACAGCAGATGGATCAGCTGAAGGTCCAGATGCATCTCTCAGCTCCTGTGTCAGGTCTTTGCTGGATTTTTTCCTCTTTCTTAAGGACATCACTTTCAGATCCTGTTCATCTGCTGTAGATAGTTCTTTAGGCCTGACACTTCTTCTTCTGTCCTCCACTCGTCCAGTTTCCTCTAATGTTTTAAGGACACACTGCACACCATGCTGAGATATGCCAAGTTTTCAGCTAACAGCTCTTTGGGAATCACCTTGTTGCTGCGGAAATCCTGTTTTCTGTCATAAATACATAAATACATAAATGGCTCAATAGATATGCTGAGGTGCTAAAATGAAATGATAAATAACTTTATGTAATAATGAAATTTACATTTTTTACTTGATTAATTCAACTTTGTGTTAATATCCTCATTTATTCTTTCTGCCCTTTGAATTTGAATTTTTTATCCGTTTATTTATCCAATCAGTTATTTTCCACTTCATCCTTCATTTACTTTAATCTCTGTATTCATTTAAGTTATTTTTTCCTTAATATTTTCTGTCTCCTTTTATTCCATTCACTTCACTTCAGTACAGTTTTATTTATGTGGCACCGAATCACAACAAAAGTCATCTCAAGGTGCTTCAGAGATACAGTCCAATTCAAGCCAATTACGATCCATTTCACGGTAATACCATCATAATCCAATCAAATCCAATTCATTAAACTCTAAATGAGTTCAGTTCAAAAAGCTTGCCTAGCTAAGGAAACCAGCAGATTGCACCCCCCCCCAACAAATATTATATTTCTGTAATTGAATTGAATTTAGTATAAGTAAGTATGAAGCTTAATGATCTTACAGTTCGGAGCACTGAAATAATGAAATAATACTCTTCAAGTGTCATTTTCTTGCAGCCTGCAGATGCTGATGGTTGTTGTCCCACACTGAATTTTTCATAAGCTCCTCCATGTCAGCGGGGACAGTTTAGTCAATAGAAAGTGTGGACAGCTTGTCATTATCTGCCAAAACTGCCATCAGTAAACAGGCCTGTGTGTCCTTTCAGGGCACATGTTTGTGCCATTTGTTGTCATCTTTGAAAAGTGAGGTCAGGGATGTTGCTTGACTGCTTTTCAATATTATATAATATTAATATTTATAAATAATATTTTCAATATTGCAAATCAACCGGAGTCACGTGACGTAAACAAATTCCCGTAGATGACTGCACAGATTTTTATATATTTTTTTTTTTATTTTTCACATAACCCAGTTAATTACCTGAAGGTATATGGGTCTGTGTTAATTTTAGGAATGAAATACAGTTTATTTGGATTGGAAGCGGTTTGTGTTGTGGCCTGGGATCAGTCTATGCCCAAATGTGCATGAACCTCAACAGTTTTAACAGAGCTATAGGTTATCTAAGCAAATAAAAACACTTTTGAGTTCAGCCATTTAGCTTTTTAATTCCTCCTTCTGTAGCTCATCAAACATAATCAAGTAAGCCTTTAACATGAGGCAATATTACTAAAAAACATTACAGATACAAAATAATGAACAATATTTCAGTTCAAGTTCTGAATATGTTTTGATATAACTGCAGCACAGTCAATAAATACTTCTAAAAGAGGGAATATTGCAAAATAAAAAGTCAAAATCTTAAATTAAGAGTACCTGATATGGTACTCTATGATATATCTGACAAGTTATTCCCCTGATTGAGTAGCCTTTTAAACTAGCCTACCCACATTTTACCCATTTATCTTTCTCTAACTTATATAAGTTTTTATAACTTTTTAAGCATCAAACTGTACCGCCTGCTCTTCATTTCGGCAAAACGATCAATGACTTCACTGTGACTGACTTTACCAAGCTGATCCCTTTCAACAGCCAAGATGGTGACGTGATGCAGCCTCCCATTCGTTACATTGTGGATTGTGGTGTTAGATTCGGTTTTTACAGTGGGTTCTCCCTTAGAGATAGGGTGAGAAGCTCAGCCATCCTGGAGGAGCTCGGAGTAGAACCGCTGCTCCTCCGCATCGAGAGGAGCCGGATGAGGTGGATCGGGCATCTGGTTAGGATGCCTCCTGGACGCCTCCCTGGTGAGGTGCTCCCGGAAGACTCGGGACAGGTTGGAGAGACTATGGCTGTGTTCGAAACCGCATACTACATACTTCCATACTGCATACTCATCGATCAGACAGTATGCAGAGCGTTTACCCACAATGCATTTTGCTCCTGCCCGAGCCGAAATCAGCCGGCCTGAAGCTGATTTCACTTAAGCTCTAAACTCTGTAAACTTTAGCAATGTTTGAAACATTTTTAGGTGAGAAAGTAGTCGTTTAGATCCCCAACGTGTTGAAAACCTGACAAAATACCGGCTGTTTACAATTTTGTTCCCACGAATTCGGCGCCACTAAAGCTAGCCGCAGTGAGCAACGCACTTCCTGTTATTTTCACAAAATAAAATACCCGTTGCCTTTTATCATAGGGAAAGCCATTACGATACAATTGGTGCTTTTGTTTTGAAAACAGGAAGTGAACCTACCCTCGTTGTAGCTAGCTTGAAACTGACGTTTTGACAGGAAATGACGATCGGCAACGTCACGTTACGTTGCATCTTGGGTAGTTTGAGTATGAGTAGTAACCTCATGATGCATAACCAACATTTCGGGGAATCTGGTTTGCATTCGGTAACTTCTCGCTTACTAACTCAAAAAGTTATTATGAGCAGTAGGAGAAGTATGCGGTTTGGAACACAGCCTCGGCTGACCTGGGAACGCCTCGGGGTCCCCCCGGAAGAGCTGGAGGAAGTGGACAAGGATTTTATCCTCAACACAGAGAAAGGTGTGCAGTGTTGGTGCAGAACAGCTGGAAAAAGGTTAACGAGTGATGCCGGGAGCAAGGCTCTAATATGACTGCGTGGACCGTTTTTAATTTCTATGCATTTTGAGAATGCACAAAAGTGCAGAGCGAGATGTCATCTGTCATCTGTTCACACAGCATGGTATGTGATTTAAAATGTGACCCAACCTGGTGTCTTATTCTGCATTATATGAGACCAAACCGAACCAAAAAAGAAAGTATAGGTCTAAAAAAACAACTAAATGATGAGGGATCTAAACCCAGTTTCATTGGTGACAGTTTGAGCCATGCCGTCGTCCCCTATGTGTAAAAGCAGACTTATCAGTATTTATAATTACTATATATTTCCTGACCTTTATCAAGGAATTTGTGAGTCCAGAAGAAAGCTGCTAACTTACTTTCCTTTCAGATTGTTTCAGTAGTTTTTGCATGGTATTTCAACACTTTACACGCCATTACATAATGCAGTATAAGAGCAACACCAGAGAAGTTTGTGATGCTGAAAGCGACGTCCTTCTGCCTTTGTTATGCACATTCCTGGGCCTGAAACTGCCCTTGAGAGCCTGGAGACTGAGATACCGGAGATAATGACTTTGAAGCACACCGTTCAGTGACACGTAAACTGAGTTAAAGGTGTAAAAGGTTTGAAACAACTGCTTTAACATGAGTTTTGCCATCAATGAACACGTTTTGCTCTAATTGAGGAATTTGCTTAAAGCTCTTCATCATGTGACCAGCGTAATAGAATTGCCTTTTTTGGCCATCAGTATGTAAATTCTGATGCTTTCTGTTGCTTTTTGTCACAGTTTTTTCCTACCATCAATGGATTAAGCAGCTAGGGACTGGTTGAAAGAAGCTTGACAACTTTTGACATCGACGGTATTTAACAATTCGCTTTTACAAGTGTGAATTAACTGAACTTTTCTCCAGGTGTTCTGGTTTTGCCCAGTACTTTTTCCCAATAGCAGCTGGGTTAGGCTAAAAGATAAAGTGGGTATGGATAGATTTACCTTTGTGTTACCTGTTGAACATCCATGAAAGCAAATAGATTAATGATAATGAGCTTTTGGAATGTTGAATAAGAACAGAAACCATTGCTTTTAAATAGAAATTGGCTTCATTCAATCAGTTTGCCCTCGAAACAGACTATTCTTGATCAAATTCTGCTCATTTTTTGGTTAATTTAATGTGTTCAAATTGAACTAAACTTTAAATTTAGAACATAATGCTGTGCTCTGATCAGGAAAGCACTTAAAACACAGAAATAAATGAAAGAAAGAGGACGTATGTGGCCTGTGAACACTTATCTGCCCATCTCCACTGCTGACTGCACTGTAGGATGCAGTAATGACACTTTGGGTTAGTCAGAGCTGGACAGCATTGTGCTGAAAAAGCATCATGAAATACATTTACACTCACAATTTACACAATTTTCCAACACATACAGACATGCAGAGAGTGTCATGTTGCAGAAAGGCGGCCACGGCCCTGCACAGAGACGCCCGGTGCACATATAGGCGCATACAGTGGCTGCTGCATTGCTGACGGGCGCCGCCGTTTCATTTGCATAAAGCACAGGGGCAGAGCACCTTTCCCTCGCTCTGCTCCACAGGAGAATGATTGGCAGCGACTCGCGCTCTGCCAGACACTGAAATGTGACTCCGCTTTAACCGAATTCAAAGGGGGGCCGCTGGCTCCCACACCTCTAAGGGCTACGAAGTTCCACTCAATTTCACCTTTTGCTTGGATCCAATATTTGCGACTGACATTTCTGAATTTGGCCCAAATCTGACGTCTGTGTGCATCCTGAGATAAGCACGGTGAGCGCAGTGAGTGCAGGAGACGCAAACCTCTGTTCTGGAAACAACTCTATTTAGAGCGGAATAGCTCTGAAGGCTTTAACTGAATCTGCTCATGTTGAAATCTTCTTTTAGGTACATGTTTTTATTAGGGCTGGGCAACGATTCAAATGTTTAATCTAATTAATCACATGATTTCCCTGATTAATCGCGTTTAATCGCATTTGTACGCAAAATCCAAAAATGAATCCAAAAGTAGTGTATAGCTTTTAGCATTTAGTTTTATTTTAAATGTGCTGCCATATGAATCAAAGTGCCATAACATTTGTAGTGCAAACACACTTTTAACATCAGCATCTTTCTGTAGTTTTTATGTAGAAGCCTCGCTCCACTGTCTGTTTCCTTGAATGACTTGCTGCTATCAGTTGTGTGTTTTGCCTTTAAGTGATATTTTAGACTGGAACTACTACGCTGAGAAGACAATTCAACTTGGCAGTGTTTACAGATGACTTTGGTTCTGTCGACTTCGCCGTCTGGAAGAACTTTAAAATGAAAATGGCCGAGTAAAAGTTCCGTACCCTTCTCCATGTTTGGTGGATCTACCGATTACTTTCTTTTCCTGTTCCGCAGCAGACAGCAACAGCAACTTTTACAAAATATAGCCTGTGAGCAACAGACTTTTACAATAATAAAATAAGTAATAAAATGTACAAGAGGCTATAGTCCTTGCTGCAGCTGGCCCCGGTTCGAGTCCCGCATCAGACGGCCCTGTGCTGCATGTCGTTCCCCCTCTCTCTGCCCCCTGCTTCCTGTCTCTCTGAACTTTCCAATCCATTAAAAGCACTAAAGCCCCCAAATTTAAAAAAAAGTTAACGCGGTAATAACAAGTTAACTCGCCCAGCCCTAGTTTTTAAATCACCGCACTCTCATCATTAACACTGTAAAGTACCATTATCGACCGTACTTTGATACGCACCATAAGAGACCAGAAACAGGCCCTCTTAACAAATCCTGTCGCGTATATGAGTGCTGAGAACGGGCACTCTGTACAAAACAGAAACAGAATTAGTGATAAAAGTAAAGGAATAATTTAGACTTTTCTCCTGGTCTTGTTGCCTCACAGTTCTGAGTGTTATCAGCTTTCATTCTTCCCATCCAAGCAGAATGGGCCAGCATGTACCTACTCTGCCTCCCAGCAGGTTGTTCCCTCTCATTCATATTGATGGAGCAGATGTCATTATGAGCTGTTTATCTGAACTAACCACAGAGTCTCCTCACCAAGACCAGAAAAGTGGATCATTTCACTCCAGTTCTGAGGTTTCTACACATTTATCAAAGAAGTCATTTTAGAATAGTCCTCTCTGTTTTACTTTTGTAAACGTTGTTATTCATTGCATTTGCATTCTCTGTAAAGCACTTGGACTCACCTTGTTGTTTAATTGTGCTACAGAATACATCTGCCTTCTATTGTGTAACAGCGAGGACCCGGAAATTCAGCCACACACAGGAGTAGTTTTAGAGAAAACAGTTTTATTTGCACAGAGGGTTGATGATCAGTGGTGGGCAGAGAGTTTCAGGGTTTCAGCCACAACTTTCAATTCAATTCAGTTTATTCATATAGCGCCAAATTACAACAAATGTCCTCCACCAGCTGGGGTTTGAGAAGGCAGAAAAGAGGGGAAATGACCACAATAATGTCACATGTACATAATATCATTTGAGAAATTAAACGGGGGAAAAAGAGAGTAAAGTGAAGAAAGGTGTGACAGATGAGGCCCCCCAGCAGGCTGGGCCTATAGCAGCTTAACTATGGGATGTTTCAGGATCACCTGAGCCATCCCTAACTATAAGCTTTATCAAAAAGGAAAGTTTTAAGCCTGGTACTAAAAGTGGAAAGGGTGGACATTTACTGGCAGCTGGTTCCACAGAGAGGGGCCTGATAACTGAAGGCTCTGCCTCCCAAACTGGCAGCTGGTTCCACAGAGAGGGGCCTGATAACTGAAGGCTCTGCCTCCCAAACTGGCAGCTGGTTCCACAGAGAGGGGCCTGATAACTGAAGGCTCTGCCTCCCAAACTGGCAGCTGGTTCCACAGAGAGGGGCCTGATAACTGAAGGCTCTGCCTCCCAAACTGGCAGCTGGTTCCACAGAGAGGGGCCGGATAACTGAAGGCTCTGCCTCCCATTCTGCTTTTAGAAACTATGGGAACCTCAAGTAAACCTGCAGTCTGAGAGCAAAGTGCTTTGTTAGGAAAATATCAAATAATGAGATCTTTGAGGGAACTTGAGGGAAGGAGTCAAATTTATTAAATGATATTGCTAGTATGGGATGAAATACAGCTTTATGTCAAAAGAAGTGAACTACCCCTTTAAAGTAAGGCAACACGGCTTCCTGGTCAGGTGGCAGGAGGCAGGAGGCACAGTGTGTACCTACAGGTCTATTTGTACGGTGTGATGAGCGAGTTTGCAGATAACACCTGCAAAAAGCGGTCACAACATCAAAATGGCTGGTATTTTCATGCCTGTGCACACCACAGCTGATAATCTCTGTGGAACGCCTGCGTGAGTGCAACACGGTCAGCTGCGGCGCATCACAGCACGAGTAAACACGGCTCTAACATCTTTCCCAGTGTCAACAGGGGGTTATTTTACCTCAATTCTGTGTCTAAAGAAGCTTTCTACAAGCTTTAAACAA
This sequence comes from Odontesthes bonariensis, assembly GCF_027942865.1. NCBI lineage: Eukaryota > Metazoa > Chordata > Actinopteri > Atheriniformes > Atherinopsidae > Odontesthes > Odontesthes bonariensis. Next base: position 8,241,815 of record NC_134508.1, on the reverse strand, counting down.
CTTATCCAACGAGCAGTCTGCTTCTGTCACAGTACCTGGCACCTGCCCTGGGACAGTTTTCATATCATCGTTTTAATTTATTCACTGTTTACTTTGGGTTCACACAGTCTTTCGCCTGCTGTGAAATTTCCTGATTAGTTTTAGGATTTTCAAAGACGCCGCTTCACAGCATTTCCCTACGTTTAACCCATTGAGGCCGGGAAAGCATTGCCGCATTTCTACCTTTAAAGCCGGGGGCGCTGTTGCGTTATTCTACCTTTAAGGCCGGGAAAGCGTACACGTCTTTTTTCATGTATAAGGTTGTTTTGCACCAATTATTGACCTCTGCGCCAATTAAATGCATTATAATAGACACGTGAGAGTGTCGTCATGTTCCTCGTGTCATTGTTTTGAAGTTAAGTTACATCGACCAAGCATGGAGGACTTTCAGTGGGAAGACATTTCAGACGGGAGCGATTGTGAGGAGTTTCTTGGCTCTGATGATGCTGAAGAACGTGCTGACCCAATTGATGGAGATTTATGGCTAGCACATATGTTTGAAGATGATTTTGAAGGGTTTGAATGTGAGTGGAAGACTGACAATTACCACCGTAATCGACGGAGAGATTTCAACCGCACACCAGCGGTGAAAGTCGGTTTACCTGCAGATGCCACACCGTTGCAGGCATTTAATCATATTTTTACTGAGGAGCTTTGGGCGCATCTCGTTTCTGAGATGAATAGATACAGTGAGCAGGTACTTCAGACTCCAGCTCGAGCAAAGATGGCAAGGTGGTCACACGTAACTGTGCCGGAGATGAAAACGTTTATTGGAATGTGTCTGAGCATGGGACTCCTTGTGCTGCCAGTACGAAGAGGTTACTGGCAATAAAATAAATAGATAAATAAATAATTTAAATATAAAATAAAATTTTATTTTATTTTATTACTGTTTTCTAATTGAAAATAGCGCTGTTCCTGCACTTGACTTTTTATTTTATTTTATTACTGGGTTTTTTATTGAAAATAGTGCTGTTCCTGCACTTTACTTTTTACATTTTCTATTTTCGTGAAGGTGTATGTAAATAAACTCAATTTCCAAAGAAAGCCACAAGTGTAAGCTCTCAAATACTTTTTGAAATTTTGTTTCTATCTGCTACAGAGGCTGAGAAATCAATCATTTAGTAGGCGTTGACACAATTGCTGAATTTCCAGAAAAACTTCAGGTTTTAGGGGGTCTTTCTGAAAACGCCCATAGGTTTTCCAGGCATTCTTTTCCAGGCGTCTTAGGCCTGAATGGGTTAACTGACAAAACGGCAGAATATGAAGCCCGACTCCGTCACCTCTAAACTGTTCGGATGGATTCTGGTTGAGTTTTTCCAGCAAATACAGCATCAAATTTTCCCTGGATGCGTCTAAAAACCCCTCTTGCAGCACTATCTGCTTCTCAGCTCAGTTTACTCATTATGTTCCAATTACAGAGTGGCTGCTTTGGTCAGCAGGCGTAATGACGACAGGAGCAGCCGGCCCGCTCTGGACATCTGGAAAATGTGACATCCTACAGGAGAGATTTCGAAATGTGGCTGTTAACTCCTGATTTATGATGTTTCAGCCATTAAAACATGGCGGAATTCTACGTATACATCATCAGTCCACTAATACAGTGTTTCCCTACCTTTTTTGGCCTGAGTACCCCCTGAGCCTTCTTGTCACACCACGAGTACCCCCTCACACATACAACGCGTGCGATGATTCTCCAAAAGTAGAGCAACACAGTGGTTATTACATGAAAATCATTTGATTTAATATCCTTCACTTGAACATAAAATTCTCAGGCTTTCTCTCTCTCTTTTTTTTAACCTCAGTTGAATTCAACATAAGAATAAAAACATTTTCTTGAAATATAAATAATTAACCAAAATAGCATAAATACTAAATCAAAATAATATACCTTTGTTATCTAACCTAAACAAGTAACATTTCTCTCTCTTTTTAAGAATACATTAACAGGCCTAACTCATGTAACATTCATCTCAAAACTGGAGTCTCCTTCATTATTACTAAATTCCACAGCAGACATTATTTTGTCTACATATTACGAGCTTGGGACTAACTGTCAGTAAACATCATTGGCCAATGTGTCCAACCTGTCCACCCTGTATCATATCAAGCTAACGTTAGCTAACTACCGGCTAGGCTAACAGGATAATATTAGCTAATTTGACAGCACTTACTGGTCAGAATGGATCTTCAAATGACGAACAAAGTTCAAAGTTGTCGTCTGGCTGTCCAAGATGTTGATGCCGCATGTCTGGCACTGTGCTGTTCGTCTTTTGCCGTCAAAATGGTAATTACAAAAGCCGAAGACAATGTCCCCCTCCCGCTGACATGTTGATGCATATCTGATATGAGTTTACACTTAAAGGACAAGACTGGTTTTTCGACATTGGGCCCTTGATTTCACATTATAACATGATGTTCTACTCACCTCTGTTTGTTGTTGGTCATTTGGAGCTGTTCCGAAGATATTCGCGAGGCGTCTGGCTGCTCTCTTGAGATATTCGGCCATGAAACGGTTTCCTATGGGCAAGCTTATACAGGCACAAACTATGCTGTTTATAATTTATTAATTACTGTACACTAGCACTGATAACGTGGAGGTGCGTCGCTTACTTAAAAAAATCCGGGTTACTGTAATTTTGATTTTTTTGTCGTAAAGTGGGTGTTACTGACGTCATCGTCGTGCTACTGCCACAGACAGCCCACAGACCTGCTGCCTGTTTATTCATTCGGCTAAAATTCAAAATTAGTAACCCGGATTTTTTTAAGTAAGCGACGCACCTCCACGTTATCAGTGCTAATGTAGAGTAATTAATAAATTATAAACAGCATAGTTTGTGCCTGTATAAGCTTGCCCATAGGAAACCGTTTCATGGCCGAATATCTCAAGAGAGCAGCCAGACGCCTCTCGAATATCTTCGGAACAGCTCCAAATGACCAACAACAAGCAGGGGTGAGTAGAACATCATGTTATAATGTGAAATCAAGGGCCCAATGTCAAAAAAACGGTCTTATCCTTTAAGGTATGTAGAGAGGGGATGACTGATTGACAGGATAGCGATCCAATCATGACGCTATTCTCAGCCTCAAGTCAAGTCAAGTGCCGAGTCTTTAACTTCCAAGTCCGAGTCGAGTCTCAAGTCTTTTATTTTTTTGTCAAGTCAAGTCACAAGTCATCAAAACAGCGACTCGAGTCGACTCGAGTCCCCATCTCTGCAACGTTGTAGTTAACAGATTATTTACAACTGGAAGAATTAATAAAACACATCTTTCAGTCACAAAAAAAACCATCATTTCCTCTCCAGTTATGAGTGGAAAACCTCCCTCGCAGCCCTCCTTGCCGTCTCAGCTCCCTGCTGTCTTGGTAATAACAAGCAAAGTGAAAACAATAATCTAACGAGGTGAGAAGAATGACATCCTAATACACTCAAAATGGACTGAAACAGTGTTAAAAGTGCATTTATATATTTATTTCTCTGTGTTACATCACTTCTCTGAGCCCCTCGGGCAGCTTGATTAGCATAATAATTAAAGCAGGGCTGTAATTCACCGTTTGTTCCTATATTGCTGCAGTTGGTTTTGATGTTTCACTCTGAACACACAGCTCCCCACCTCTCCACCCATCTAAGAAATGACAATGCATTTAGACAATAGGAATGAATTAACAGAGAGCTAATTTCTCCCAGAGTCCTATATGGACGGTTATCGGCCCGTGCGAGCGTGCACGTGTGCACATACCTCTCCTCACCGCTTCATTACATGCACCGATTGACTGGAGTGACGGAGCGGATGGTGCAAGAGGGCCGAGGGGAGGATGGATGTTGGACGGGAAAACTTTGATTATGAAACTGAGAGTGAGAATTCAATCAGAACTCATTCTGAAACCACAATGTTACACTGGAAAAAATCTAAATCTTACCAAGTATATTTGTCTCATTGAGTATCTCATTAAATCAAATCAAATTTATTTGTACAGCACATTTCATGTACAAACAATTCAAAGTGCTTTACATAAAATAAAAGCATTGCAGCAGGGAGTGGAAGAAGCATTAAAATACATAAAAGAGTATAAAGAGAAACAAATAAAATAATTTAAATGAATTTAAAAACAAGCAACAGTCAAGATAAGTACACTTAATATTAGACACAATTGCCTAACAAGTACCATTTCAGCAAGATATAGGGACTTGTTTTAATACAATACATCTGGAATATCTTGTTAAGTGAAAAAGTCTTGTTTTGAGTCATATTTCACATGAAACAAGCTTTTTTTTTTCATTTGAAGAGGTTTTTAAGCTAATTTCAAGATCACTTTTAACTCAAAAGTCCTAAATCTCACATCTTATTTCAAGAAATCTTGACAAGCCGATTTTTCACTAGTTCCATTGGCAGATTTTTTGCTTATTTCAAGCAAAAACGTCTTGTTTTTGTTGTTTCTTACTTATTTTTGGAGGGGCATTTTTTCCAGTGTACTCTTCTTTTTTCCCCCTCATCCCTTCTTCTCTCACCCGCTTTTTTCCGTCCTGCTCAAGGATGTTTGCACAGATTGACATGATTCGCAGTGGACTGCAATGAAAGCATGATGATGTTCTCAGTAATGAATTGATTAGCATTTTAATAGATTGGAGAGCAGCGCACCGGAGTCTTGAACTGTCGGTGGGTTAATGCTCAGAATGTGATTGAATTGATTTACATAGAGACACAATCCAATCCACCAGAGAAAAGTCATCTTACACCTCTGCCGGTAAGCATTATGTTAATGTTTGTCACGTAGCCATTTTATGATTCTCCCAACCATGAATACATTAAATCTAAAGAGTTCTTAGCAAACAATCTGCCAACATTCATGAGCAAAAGACTTAAATTGTATTTTCACACCTGCGGATTCGATCCAATCTGTTTTGACCTGTAGAACAAATTAAGTGGATTTATTTGCACTTGTGCTTGTTTTCACCAATTCAAATGCAGTTCTACATATTGCACAATAACATGTAGAAGTTACGGATCTGATGCGTCCGTCTTTGCCCCATAATTCTTTAAAACTTTGGTCCAGTTTGAACTACATTTCGATGGAAATGGCTTGTGTCTATTCACTTTATTTCACTTTTAACTGTATAAGACCACTGTTCTTCATTTGATCTTTTTTTTATAGATAAACCTGGAACTTATTTTCTACTTAGGAAAAGGAAACAGCACATGGTGAAAAGATAAAATGCCATGCCTTGACATTTAAAATGAAGCTTTTCAAAGCCCTGCATGCTATTACAAAAGCATCTCATTTGGGATGAGTTGGGAGATGATTCCGGTTGCTTTAAATGAGTAATGTTGAGAGTATACTCATCCATAGCCTGGAGATAGTGAGATGACACATGTTTACACCTATGAAATTGTAACATTTTACTCTGGGCCCTGGGCCGAGAGAGAAGGAGGGGGATACACAAGGTTTCGCAAGCGTCAGGGGTCAAATAAGAGCCATGAGCTTCTTAAAACGGGTTGCTTACAATATCACTCAGTGGGTCTACATGGTGAGATTAATTCGTTCATAGCTATAGTTGGGTTATACTCCTTATTTGATCGAGGGTAATTCTCCTTGGATATATGGTGGTGAATGAATGGAATCATAGGTACAAAGCATGTCATTCCCCGGTATGATAGGTGGTGCTGTACCCATTCCAACTGTTGCTAATAGAGCCACTTCCTGTTGACCTCTTCACCACCAACAACAACAACAAACTCAGGCATTGGAGAAAGATGACGAACGCAGAGCAAGATGAAGCTACGTCCCTCTACATTTGGTCTGTGATGAGCTGCTTGTTGCACAAACGCGATGCCCAACGGAGCATTCTCCATCGCCTTGTTTGTTTCTTTCTGACGGCGAACACAATATATTCCTCATTCCCACTGTAGGAACCTTCTGCAGTTCCTTTAACCTTTTCAGGAACGGGGACGTTTTTTCCCACATTCAGACATACAGGAACTAGGGACCACGGCCCTAGTTCAAGGTCCCAACTCATGTGGGAATGCAAACTGAAACAGTTCCCCTGGGGAAGGACAGTTATCCGAACGAGATTCGAGGAGGACCGTTCTCAGAACTGTTCTGTCCGAATGCGGCTAGTAATATCGTCTCCTTTGACTTCCGGTTCACGACTCCGGGAAAAAATCTCGAGCATGCACAGAACGCAAAGTCTAATTCACCACGTGCTTCACCGTCTACAAGCAGGTTTAGTGTGACTTTCAACCGAGTTATCTCAGGGTCTTAACCCGATCCGATCCAATTTTTAGTCAAACTAAGGTGTCTACATGCACTTAGTAACTCACTCTTATTGTAATTTAGCCCTTAATCCGATCCTTTCAGTGCCATGTGACCCCACTGAGTGATAAAGGAACTTACCGGATTCCACTTTAGCTGTGAACCACTCCGGCTCAGCAGTGTAGTTTTATGATAAATACTAATTTATCAAACTCACATTTGCAGTTTAGTGTAATTTGATACAAAAAAAATACCTGTTTTTTTCCATTCCAGTTTTTACAGGATTACATTTAATGGGATCTGCCGGCAGAAATGCATTGTAATGGACATAACAATGAAGAATCACATGAATGCAAAACTTCAGTTTTCTTTAAAGTAGAATAAATTATCTGGATCTGCAGGGGGTGCAGGTTCACTGCCATGGAGTTGACTTTGTTGCAGCACCATGTTTCTACAGTAACCCATCACGAACAAATCAAACGCAGGCTCTTTGAGCTCTTTTTTTTCTTTTCCACATCTCTTTGGGTGTATTCTATGAATTGTAATCTGCAGGTTAGTAGCAAGATGTCACTGCATCTGACACATTGTTCTTTTCAAAGTTTCTTTGATCGGGAATTCATTAATGTGGCTGTACTGATTAACTGCAGGAGCTCTAATTAGATCAGATGAATCTGTCACTTTGATTTACTAGTGAAACCAAGCCATTAATTGTTCTTTTCCTTTTACACTGAACTAATTAAGTTCACAAATAATAATTGAGGATGTTAATCAATTCATATCATATCAAACCTTCAGACCGGTGCCATTTTTCACCCCCCCGTCACCGCCGTTTCTGTTACGTTGATAATATTATTTATAGAGGATATGAGGGAATGTCAGGCATGTTAGGACAGGACTGGATGAATGAGCGAGGTTCTCAACCTCCACCCGGACAGAGAAAAGTTTAAAAGCTCAGAAGCACTTTTGAAGCTACTGCGTGTAAGATCGGCTGATTAACGAGCTGCTTTCCTGCAAACATAATGTATCCATTATATGTACCTGTAAGTCAGTGGATGTTACGAGTCACTATATTCTTATCAAAGATTTACTCTAAAAAATCTTTTTTTTAAGGCTGGGCAACGATTAAAATCCATCCATCCCGCTGAATCCGTCGATCGGGTCGCGGGCGGGCTGGAGCCTATCCCAGCAGTCAATGGGCGAGAGGCGGGGTACACCCTGGACAGGCCGCCAGTCCATCGCAGGGCCAACGATTAAAATGTTTAATCTAATTAATCACATGATTTCCCTGATTAATCGCGTTTAATCGCATTTGTACGCAAAATCCAAAAATGAATTCAAAGGTAGTGTATAGCTTTTAGCATTTAGTTTTATTTTAAATGTGCTGCCATATGAATGAAAGTGCCATAACATTTGTTGTGCAAACACACTTTTAACATCAGCATCTTTCTGTAGTTTTTATGTAGAAGCCTCGCTCCACGGTCTGTTTCCTTGAATGACTTGCTGCTATCAGTTGTGTGTTTTGCCTTTAAGTGATATTTTAGACTGGAACTACTACGGTGAGAAGACAATTCAACTTGGCAGTGTTTACAGATGACTTTGGTTCTGTCGACTTCGCCGTCTGGAAGAACTTTAAAATGAAAATGGCCGAGTAAAAGTTCCGTACCCTTCTCCATGTTTGGTGGATCCGCCCATTACTTTCTTTTCCTGTCTCTCTGAACTTTCCTATCCATTAAAGGCACAAAAGCCCTCCAAAAATTTTGTTTTTTAAAATAAAAAATAAAAAATGATAATCCCCCCCAACAAAACATGCGTTAATGCGCGATAAAATATTTATGGGCGTTAAATGATTAATGAGTTAACGCAATAATAACGAGTTAACTCGCCCAGCCCTACTTTTTTTTAAACTTAAAGGATAAGACCGTTTTTTTGACATTGGGCCCTTGATTTCACATTATAACATGATGTTCTACTCACCCCTGCTTGTTGTTGGTCATTTGGAGCTGTTCCGAAGATATTCGCGAGGCGTCTGGCTGCTCTCTTGAGATATTCGGCCATGAAACGGTTTCCTATGGGCAAGCTTATACAGGCACAAACTATGCTGTTTATAATTTATTAATTACTCTACACTAGCACTGATAACGTGGAGGTGCGTCGCTTACTTAAAAAAATCCGGGTTACTAATTTTGAATTTTAGCCGAATGAATAAATAGGCAGCAGGTCTGTGGGCTGTCTGTGGCAGTAGCACGACGATGACGTCAGTAACACCCACTTTACGACAAAAAAATCAAAATTACAGTAACCCGGATTTTTTTAAGTAAGCGACGCACCTCCACGTTATCAGTGCTAGTGTAGAGTAATTAATAAATTATAAACAGCATAGTTTGTGCCTGTATAAGCTTGCCCATAGGAAACCGTTTCATGGCCGAATATCTCAAGAGAGCAGCCAGTCGCCTCGCGAATATCTTCGGAACAGCTCCAAATGACCAACAACAAGCAGGGGTGAGTAGAACATCATGTTATAATGTGAAATCAAGGGCCCAATGTCAAAAAACCGGTCTTATCCTTTAAGCTGCACAGATGTGTTTACCATTCATCTTCTATCAAGTTGAAATGGATTAACATGATTTAAGAGGTTAGTGTCTCAGTACGTACATAAAAACACGAGTGGTTGGATCCTTATTATATGGTGCATAAGCAAACTTAGTATTAAGTGTGGTGTGATGTCAACCTTAAATCCTTGATTGGGATCATTTATCTGGAAACAGCCTGATGTCTTATCAAGTTCTCGTCCAAATATGATTACAAAATATCAATAAACAAATTAATCAATAAAAAACATGAATGAAATTATACAAAATACAGTTACCGCACAATAAAAGTTTTTAATTAAGTTGTTAAAGAGCTTAGATTGAATTAAATATTGTCATGTCATGTGGGGCGGCCGTGGCTCAGTGGTTAGAGTCGGTCGTCCAATAACCAGAAATTTGGCGGTTCGATTCCCACTCAAAAAGTACCCTGCGTGCTAAAGTGCCCTCCTGTTCTTCACGGTCCAACGCTGAACTCCACACAGTTCTCATGGATGCTGATCATAACATCAAACTAACCTGAGCAGTCTGTCTTGTTAGTGTGTTTTAAGGCTACATAATGTGCCATTTGTATGACATATAAAACGTGTCTAAAGTGCCCTCTACAGTGGTGAGGACGCGCTATACGTGCCCTTCAAAAAGTGTGTGCACGCCACTGTTTAAAAGAAATGGTCACATGACAAAAAAGGTCTTACCCACTGGCTCATCCTCCCCCACTCCTCTCTACTCGGGGGCCACAGATAGTCCTTACATCGTCACTTCTCATTATTTGCTCACAAAGCATAAATAATGCATATTAATACAATTATCCTAAAGGATTAAAACAACACACAATTATCTAATCTTTTATCAGTGAAGACCACATGCAGTTCAATGCTTGTGTTTTACTAAATTGCTGTTTTTTAATTTACAAGCTATGTTCAGGAACTGGACACAGCCTGCAAACAACACTGAGAAAACCCTGCTCGCTATATAAATAATTTTCTGACTTTTTGAACTAATTTAAATGTTAGAGCGCCTCTGTGGGTGTCTTTCTCCGAGCAGATCAGAGTCCGCTCAGCTTGTAATTCTCGCTTAATAACTGTAATTTGGTCACAGCTTTGCTCTGCGTCAATAGTCTTTGTGCTGTTACTCTGCAAAGCTTCGACGGGAAAAAGGCAAAAGGACAGAGAGAGGAGTGGTGGAGAAGATGACCATTTAAAGACAAAATGAGGTGTCATTTTGTCGACTCGATTCTATTTTGTCGCTCTTGTCATTGCAGCCATGATTTTACTGAACACTGATCTCACTCACGAGCGCATTGTAACACTAACGTTTGGTCATCTTCCCTTTAAAAAAATGGGAATGTACAATATATTCATTGTGTTTCCATCTGGTGTTTTTGCTCCTGAAGTGCAAATGTTTTTGTGACAAACCGAGCTGGTTGGACCATGCTAAGCTAGCAGGACCGTGCTAAGCTAGGTTCAGCCCACATAATGTGCATTTCCTCTTTGTTGTCCAGTTGAGTGAAATACTGCCATCTTGTTGCCGTTGCCGACATTTGTTGCTTCCTTTTTAGGTAGAAACGGCACGGTAAACATTACTTAGTGAAACATAACTCCCCTTCCTGACTGAACGCGAGTGAGCGATTGATAAAAAGTGATTAGAATGCGTCCTTTTCAATCAGCCTGTCCTGAGATGCCGCGAGCGATGTCGCTCCGTCCAGCGATGACGCCGACCCGCTGTCTCTATTTGGACGACATTTCGCGGCGGCGTCCCGCCCCTAAACAATTTTTTATTGGTTGAAATGAACACGCTGCTTCCTGTTGACAAGCTAGTTAGCAACAGGTCAGCATCACTCAGGGAATAATGGACGAGGAAAAGCTGATCTTTGCCGTGGAACAGCACCCCATGGTTTACGACCCCAAACACCCGTACTACAAAGATCTGAATCGAAGGGAGCCAGAGAACTCGGTGTTTCAAGTGAGTACTTTCTGAACCAATAGAATCACTCCTGACAAAATCTTCACACTGCATATCAGGACACACTCGCGAAATTTCGTCGTCGTATCGCGTCAGTTTCGCTCGCTTGTAGTCAGGATGAGGTCTAAGTCACAACTTGACCCAAACAAAAATGAGTCGACTCACAAAAAAAGTAGTTGACCTTGTGCATCGATTAGTGGCGCACATCCCTAATACATATAGGTTTTACGAGTTGAACATTGTAACCATTGGGAACTTCTTAAGTCTAGTTAAGTTTTTCGGAGATTAAAGGGATAGTTTGCCTCTTTTGACATGAAGACATCTAGAGTATGGCAACCCGACCGAAGCCCGACGGGCCCGGTCGGAACCCGACGGGCCGGGTCGGACTCGGACAAAAAATTAGAATGTCTTGTCGGACTCGGGTCGGGCTCGAAAGCAAGCAGACATCGTGAAAATTATAAACAGCCAGAGGACAGGTTTCAGTTCATTGCAAACATCAGTTTTTGTGATAAACATAAATAATTGAATATGCATAAATGAAAATGTTGGTAGGCTACTCGTGCCTCATGCCGTGCAGCATGCATCTATGTGCATCTGTGGTGTGTGCATGAGCGAGTTGCCAGTGGCAACGTTTGAACGCCGACTCTCCGAACCAGCCGATTCAGAATCAGCACGGAAGATGCTGTGAGCCAACCTACCTTGTTTTCTTAATAATAGCCAAAGTATCAGTTGCCAGTGAAAGCGCGGTCTTTGAATGTATGTTGTAGTATGCCTTCTAGGCTTTCTTGAAGTCAGAATATAAAATTACGAAGTTTAATCACTGCATTCGCCAAGTAATGCATTGCAGCATGGGCTAGCAAGAAGAGCACAATATGGTGACAAACTTTGGAGGAAAGCAGCACCAAGAAGATATGATGCACACACAGACGCTACGAAGAAAACAAGGTAGGGGCATAGAGGTTTAATTTAATCATTATGTCCGCCGTGGCATCATTTTGATATCATGTCATGTCCTTCGCGTAGTGTTTTATTGTTGTCACTTTTACTATCGTAACACTACAGTTATGTCTCTGGCTAGTCTGGCTTTCGAAAGAGACAATGCGCACATTTCACGGTATGCAAACCTTTTGATCTGGTGGTAATTTATGACAGGGCTGCTGTAGTGATTTCTAACTTTGTAACTCAGTAATATGTTATTGAATTGACTACTGGTCTTGCTGATATTTTACAGTAGCCTATCTTCGCTCCATGTTGGTTTGCATTTAGCTCTGGTTAGCACAGTTGGGCTACTGTTCTGGTCACTCGAGTTTCTACTGTTTTATTAGTCAACTTCTTTCTCTCTCTGTATTGAGTTTAATGGGTGTTTATTCTGGTCGAAGAGTGCTTGTGCATTTGTTATGGTGCACCGCCATTAATGTGTATGTTTTATAATGGATTATGGTGGATAATGGTGCGCTGTCACCAATGTGTATTTACTGATTAGGGGGCGCCGTCTTGCGTTGGTCACTGGTCTCGGGCTTTGGGCGGGCTCGGACACAAATATTTTAATTAATGTCGGGCTCGGGTCGGATTTGAGCACTTTTCTGTCGGTTGCGGGCCGGGCTCGGACAGAAAAATCCGGCCCGAGCCAGGCTCTAATGACATCCCATATTAGCAACATCATTTATGAACATTTTCTTACCCCCTGCTGCGTCTGTTCCAGCCTCGTTTTGGTGTTGATGAAGGTAGTCCGGCTAGTTGGCTGGGGCCACAAAAATAAAGCGTTTTGCTTCTCGTGACATCTATCGTGAAAGTGGTTGATTGGTTGTTCACCTTCCGGCTCCGTTCCACTCCTCACAGTGAACGATGGCGACCGAGAGAGAAAGACTGTTGTTGGAGTTGGAGCCTGTTGATTTTGAAATGCAAATAATTTTGACCAAATGTTGACCGGCACACAGTAAACTCTTTCAAAAATGGCGGTGTTGTTGTTCTGAGAGGAAGGAGCTAAACCGGAGAAGTGATTCCGGAAAGGATGTTGTTCGCCAACCAATCACAACCCTTGTGGTCTCCGTCGCCTCGACGGATAGATAGGAATTTTGGCCAACGCACGAAAGCGACGGAGAGCCCTCAGTAGGCGACCATAAATCAGCCTTAAGGATACGTTGGACACTTAAGCTGTGTTCGAAACCGCATACTACATACTACATACTTGCATACTGCATACTCATCGATCAGACAGTATGCAGAGCGTTTACCCACAATGCATTTCGCTCCTGCCCGAGCCGAAATCAAGTCAAGTCAAGTCTTTTATTGTCAGATACACAGAACAACAGAGTCGGACTGGGCACTGAAATTCTTAGGACAGGACACCGTACAGCAGCTACCATAACAAGACATAACATGCCGTAACATGTCACTCTACCAAAAATATTTACAAGACAGTAACAATAGATAGGCAATGTGGATACTACAATATACAATATACATTTTAACGCTAATTACAAGAGCTGTACTGAACATATAATACGCATAATAGCCTGTGCTAATCAGCCGGCCTGAAGCTGATTTCACTTAAGCTCTAAACTCTGTAAACTTTAGCAACATTTGAAACATTTTCAGACGAGAAAGTAGTCGTTTAGATCCCCAACGTGTTGAAAATCTGACAAAATACCGGCTGTTTACAATTTTGTTCTGACGAATTCGGCGCCCACTAAAGCTAGCCGTAGTGAGCAACGCACTTCCGGTTATTTTCACAAAATAAAATACCCGTTGCCTTTTATCATAGGGAAAGCCATTACGATACAATTGGTGCTTTTGTTTTGAAAACAGGAAGTGAACCTACCCTCGTTGTAGCTAGCTTGAAACTGTTGTTTTGACAGGAAATGACGATCGGCGAGGTCACGTTACGTTGCATCTTGGGTAGTTTGAGTATGAGTAGTAACCTCATGATGCATACCCAACATTTCGGCGAATCTAGTATGCATCCGGGAACTTCTCGCCTACTCAAACTCGCTTACTAACTCAAAAAGTTAGTATGAGTAGTAGGAGAAGTATGCGGTTTCGAACACAGCCTTAAACTGTCGAAAAGTCGGGGGTTTATCCACATGCTAAAAACTTTGGACCCCAGGCACGTACATCACCATGACAACCCTTATATAACGTGCAGCTTCATTTTCCTTCTAACCATATATTTTTCTTCACAGATCTTTGTTATTCTTCCACACTGTACTTTTAAAAATCTACCATCACCTGCTGTAATTTCTGCATCTTCACCTTATTCCGTTCTTTTATCGTGCCCCCCCCCCTCTCTGATGTTCTTTCTGGCGAACCACAGGACCACTCTGATAACAATTAACTTGGTTTCAAGGAGTCAGCAAAGATTTTTTCCCTCGTTCTCTGTCAATGGACATTTTCTTCCTGCTGACGTTAGCGCTCTGCCGTGTGTGAGAGTGCGGGGGGGCTGATGTGAGGCCCTGTAATTCAGGGTATTTTTGCACGTCTGACTTGCCAATCTATAACTTGTACGCTTGTGTGTTTTTGTGCGATATCCAAGCAGCTGGGAGAAATGGCAGCCTGTCTGTCTCTGTTAGTATCTTTACTCTGCCAAGGAAGCTTTGGCTCAGAGCCTGCAGCTCAGACTCGACCCACCACACACACACAAGCGCAGACACTTTAACGCACTTTGACATACGTAGCTTCACTCCCGTGCACACACAGAGACGTCAGCACACACATGCGGAGCCTCACTTTGACGGGAAAACACATCAACAGTCATTAGCAGTTACAGACCTTGACACAAACATGCGCACACATAGTGAAACACGGGGCCAAAGTCTGCATGCACACAACTAAAAGAGAACTCCATTATTTCATAAAATGTTGTTTTTTTTGTCTTGACACTATTGCTATTATTGCTAATTCCACTAAATTGAATCCCCTTTCAGAACTGCTCTGCTTTCCATTAACTGGCAACTCAATGTTTCAATGTCATGTTTTAAAGAGCACATTTTGCAACGTCGTATTGAGAGTACAGAACTGTCACATCATCATCATCATCATCTTCATCTTCCTCTCTTCCTGAGATCCAGTTTGATAGATAGAGGAGTTAGCTAAGATGCCAGACGATGTGTGATAGATTTATTTAGACACTTTTAAGAGAAATGCGTTTTGTTTTCATCTCTTCTCCAGTTTTTACCTGCAGGTTCTGCTATAACAAATGTTATTTGTATAACAATAAGATGGTTTAATGTTCTATTTTTATGCCATTGCCTGAGAATGCTTTTGGCTCCACGTAATGAAACTTGATATATTAGGTTTTACAGGCTTCTGGACATAATTAATATTTAAGTCAGAGCACCGAAGGTGGGGCGAAGGCCTATTGGATCTTTCTATCTCCGTTTCCTCATTTTCTAACTTCTGCTGCACAGGATCTAACAGTTGTAGTCTGGAATAGTTTTAAAAAACACCTTTAGTTGAGCTTTGGTCTGCAGCATAGCTAGGGATGGGAATGGTTAAGAATTTAACAATTCTGGTTCCATTATCGGTTCTATTATCGATTCTCATCCAGTTATATATAGTACAAATGGCTTTGGTTACAGTAAAACTTTAATTTCAATTATGCACCAACATTTTGCACTCAACTTCAACTAAATCAAAGCTTAAGCTGAAAGACAGGAACTTTTTCAAATGAACCGCAACATAAAATACAATGGCAATGATCAACTTTTGCACATTAACAGTATTTGTGCAGAAAAATGAGCATGTTTGCCTTTTCAGGACTTATTCTTATTACCAGAGGTTGGTAGAGTAAAGTAAAAGTAAAAAGTAGTCATCCAAATAATTACTTGAGTAAGAGTAAAAAAGTCCTTGGTGAAAAAAGTAACTGTAACTGTTGAGTAACGTCTGATTTATTTGTTAACACAAGCATTCAATCAGACAGACAAAAATACTAAATAATCATCATTAAGCAAATTAGAGTTCATCCAATTGATCAAATAAATTCAAATGAATTAATTAATTACAAAATAACTTAAATTAAAATAATCCAGGTGAATTCAAGTACTTCAATAAAAAATAAAAGAGACTTAGGAAATGTTTAAAACATTTTCATGAGTTTCTGCAGAAATGTGCGTTTGTTTTGGTTGACACAGAAGACACATAATGTAGCTGCTGTTTCTCACTCTTTGTAAGGTAAACATGCTTTCAGTATGAGGCCTCGTCTGTGTCTTCATTTCCCACTGTTGATTCTGACATTTTTCATCTGTTTCTTTGTTTGTTTGCTACGACTGTAAACTGTAAAGCTAACCCGTCCCGCCGCTGAGATTGAGTATGGTCACGTGACCAGACTGCACGGCTACGTCTGATTGGTGGAACACAGTCAGGTGGTAGAGCCTTTGGCAGAAGTCTCTCTCTCTGTCAGAATAAAACATTAAAATGAGGCGTACGCGGGGAGATAAGTATGTCGCCAACATTATTACAATCAACAGGACCTGGAAGTTTTATGTTACCTGGGACCATCGCCGCCATCGCTTAGCAGCGTGTCAAAGACTTTACATTCGTGCAAAGTAACTGCATGGTGTGTGGTCACATGTTTCAGCATGTTAGAGGTATTTCCCCCTTTGATGTGATCACAGCTCTGCAGCTGTTGCAACTGGCCCTAGTTGAGTCCTTTTTGGTGAAATATAACCAAACTTTGGAGCGATTCTGCCTCGACGCCATGTTGGAAACATTCTGAGCCAAAATACGAAGCATGCACATGACGTCATTGCACGGATGCGTCAGACGTTCGCAGAACCTATAAACGGGATCATTAGGGAGGCAGGTTAACTACTGGGAGCTGGTTCTCGATTCCCATCCCTAAGCATAGCACAGTCCAGTGTGACCTGAACTGGTACAAATTAACATAAGAAAAAATGCTTTTAGGAAAATCGCCATAACTGTTGGCATTTATTTTGTTTTCTTTAAGTTTCCTCACTGTTGTTTGCTTCATTATTAAAAGAAAATTTGCTTGAATAAGTTAAGTTTTACCTTTACCTGATTTATTTTCAACATGACAGACAGACATCAGATGGTAAACTACGGTTTCCAGGAGGCCGATCAGATAAATGAATGTGCATTTGTTGATTGATAAAGATGGCGTTGTGCTTGTGTCTAAAAAAAAAGATCTAAGTTGCTTTTGCACGTTTCAAAAACAAACTAAAATTTAATTTATAAATAGCTACATGAGTAAAGGTAGAGTATAGGCTCAGGTCCTTCAATGTCTACAGTGAAATGATGTGCATGTTTTATCACACTATCATTGAGAGTGCACTGTTCTATGCTGCTGTCTGCTGGGGGAGTTGCACTACAGACAAAAACTGTAGGCGCTGATGAAAAAGGCTGGTTCTGTTGTAGGCAGAAGGCTGGACCGTCTCAGCGCTGTGGTGAAGCAATGGGTGAGGAGGAAATTGTATTCTGCTTTGGAGAATAATGAACACCCTTTCCACAGCGTCCTGGCAGGACAGAGGAGCAGCTGCAGGACTGAGAGGTTCAGGAGGTCCTTTGTTCCCTCAGCCATAACGCTTTTTAACAGTGACTGCTGAGTTCTTCTCAAATTGATTGATTGATTTATTTTATTTATTTATTTAGTTAGTCTTTTTTATTTATTTTTTTATTTTAATTTTAATTTATTTAGTCTTTTTTGTTATTTATTTATTTTAATTTTAAGTAATTAATTAATTTAGTTAGTTAGTCATGTATTATTATTATTAGTAGTATTTTTTATTAGAATTGGTATTATTGTTGTTGTTGTTGTTGTTGTTGTACAACCATTGTAAATATTAATAATTTTTTTGAACTACTTGACTAATTTGAATTCCCCCCATTGGGGGATGAATAAAGTATTTTTCTATTCTATTTTCTATTCTATTCTATGAGAAGCGTTGACATTGTACCTAAGCATGGTTTGCTGAAAGCGTATTCTCCTTGGGCCTGAGTCGCACAAACTAACATGGAAAACAACCTTCTTTTACAGTATATACCCTTCTTTTTTCTTGGATGTAGAATGGACAGTCTCTCGGCTTACACGTGTCGGCCTCTGTTTATCTGCGCGTGTGTCTGCATTTTGTGAGATTTGATGTTGTGCGCTGCTTTCTGTCCGGGCTGCTGGCGTTGCCACGTTGGTCGTTGGAGGGTGAAATAGCAGGATCACCTTCAGGTAATCATATTGTTAGCTTCCTCCACTGCACCCAGTGCTGCAGTGGCCCTGCCGGCCTCTCTGCGTGTGCACGTGAGTGCGGTCACGTGCCCGTCTTTGCAACCAACTCTTGACTTAAGCGTCCTGGTTACTGCAGCAGTCAGGTTTTCACTCTGTCTCTCTCACACGCACAAAGAAAACTCAAAGAGAAAGTAATGTTGGCAAAGTGAAAGACAAAAAGTAGGGAGAGGAAAAATGAAGCAGGGCTTTGTTTGTGTCTGTCGGTAACAAAGAAGCAGGTGAGTCCAAATTCGGACAAGAAAGCCGTAAAAGAAATGAATGGAGGGGAGCATGGAGGAGAGTGTGCAGCCTCTGCAGTGGAGGGATAACCTCCCGCCGTACTCTCCTGAATGGGATTCGGTGAATCGGGGCTTATCACAAACACACATCCTGACGCAGACAAAAACCTTCTCTACACATTCCCCATTTCTGTGTTTTAACTGAATTCCTCCCTCATTTTGTCATTGTCACTAACACACACACACACACACACACACACACACACAGAAACACTGCTGCAGTATCGGGGTGCTGATGTCAGGCTTATTCTCTGTTGTGATACAAACACATAATCACACTTATAATTAAAAGTGAGCGTCTGAATACACTGAAATAGGATGCAAGAAAGATTCTTCTATAGGCATAAATGATCACACACACACACACACACACACACACACACGCATGCATGCATGCAGAGTATGCAGCAATAAAGAGAGGTCTGCCTTTAGGATTAGTTGTGGTAATATCTCTACAAAGCCCCTGGAAATGGAAAGCTCTTCTGAGGGAAACTTACCGTGAACACTTTCCCCAGCAGAAAATCACTCTTTCCCCCTGGATGGATAATCAGGCTGAGGGAGGGAGGGAGGCACAGGGAGAGGACCCTGACTTTTCATATAAAACATCTGCACCAAATGCCACTTGGTAAATGACTGAATTGATCGAGTTGTGGATCATGTTGAGAGGGGAAAAACAAGCTTTGCAAAGTCACCGGTGGTTAAAGTTGTGACTCTTTTTCAGAATAAGTGGATTCTTTTTTGTGGTTAACATTTTTTGTTTTCATTATTTCAACAATACAATAACAACAGTAACCCCACCCCCCAGCAAACAAACCCCTCCCAAGCCACCACCATCCATGCTGATCCCTTTTTGGTTACCAACATCTACTACTGTGCTCCTTCATGTAGCTGCACTATTTGCATCAATGTAGACGACACATAAATGAACTATAACAAAATTAGACACAGAAAATAGCTCCAAACAAGGTCGATACATCAAATTAGTAAAATAAGCGCTACGTCAGAGAAATAATTGGTTAAAGCTGCGGTCGGCAACTTTTTTTTAGTCATATTAGCTTGAACTGGCATGGGATTCTGGAAGTAGAATATTAAATAGGCTGTTTAGGGAAAATAACGAAATCTGTAGCTTCCTCTGAAGCCTGTAATCATGCTTGCAAAAACCGAGCGCTCCCGGCTGTTTTTAACCAATCACGTTAGGGTGGAGGAATCCTACCTGTCAATCACAGCTTGTGCACACGCTGCTGAGCGTGAGTCTGCCCCAGCTTGTGTGCGCTCTCACTGGTGTGAACTCACGTGCACAACCTCGTCCACAGAGGGGGAGGGGTTTGGGGGGCGATTCGGAGCTTGTTAGAGGTTGGGGGAGGGACCTGAAAGTTGTATCATTTCGAATTTTCCGACTTTAGACTCGCAATTTTGAAAACCTGCCGACTGCAGCTTTAACAGAAAATAAATAAATAACAATAAGAAGAAGCACTGATATGTATTTATCCACCACTACTTAAAACTTGCATCTCTCCACTATATGACCCCTGTCAGGAGCCCTTTAAAAAGTTCAAGTATTTGCAGAATAAATGGATTCTTGAGCAGCAATCCTTCATTATGGAAGCCCTGAGCGGACGTGGTACGTATAAACTTTTTTTTGATGGTTTTCTCGAGATAACGAGTTAATTTACCGATGGTTTTCGAGGCCACTTTTTCTCCCCAGTCTGCCCCTGTTTATATGTGTTTATGTATTTCTGGCAAAGGTGTACCCATTTTTACCCCCTTTCATTGAAAACTGAATAAAGTAGCCTATGAATCAAACATGGAATGTGGAGCGTTTGTGTAACAATTTTGTTTGAAAATGCACAAAGCAAATCCTGCTGGTGTGACAAGCATTTCGTTTTCTGGAGATAACGAGTTATAACAATAACGGCACCTCTCGTGCATCATTATGTAACCATGGAGACGGCCTGGTCCCCTCAGCTGGTCACTGATGAAGTCGACTATATCAGCAGGATCACTGAGGTGTAAACACCTGTTTGAGCTGCAGTCAAGCCGGCCGTCTCCTTAAATGACGCGGGCTGATATGAAAGTTATCTCTACAAGACAAACAAATTGCGAACACATATAAACATACACTGGAAAAAATCTAAATCTTACCAAGTATATTTGTCTCATTGAGTATCTCATTACACTTAATATAAGACACAACTGCCTAACAAATACCATTTCAGCCGGATACAGGGACTTGTTTTAATACAATACATCTTGAATATCTTGTTCAGTGAAAAAGTCTTGAAAACATCTTCTTTTGAGTCATATTTCACATGAAACAAGCTTTTTTTTCATTTGAAGAGGTTTTTAAGCTAATTTCAAGATCACTTTTAACTCAAAAGTCCTAAATCTCACATCTTATTTCAAGAAATCTTGACAAGACAATTTTCCCTAGTTCCATTGGCGGTTCTTTTCGCTTATTTCAAGCAAAAACTTCTTGTATTTGTTGTTTTTTTTACTTATTTTTGGAGGGGCATTTTTTCCAGGGGCGGACTGGAGAGAAAAAGTGGCCTTGAAAACCATCGGTAAATTAACTCATTATCTCGAGAAAACCATAAAAAAGAAGTTTATACGTACTACGTCCGCTCTGGGCTTCCGTATGTTGGACACAAAGATATTTGTTTTACCAGCTGAATAAATGTTTTATATCTCTTGAGATGCTCTTCAGATTTCAGAGGTTTGCTTCTCTCACTTTAAGACTTAATTCCCCTCTTTTCCATGTAGCTGGAGCAGGATAGCAGGACACTGTTCCCTGGTGGTTCTGCCCATACGGGCCTCAAAGGAAGTTTAGTCCCCTCAGATAAAAGTTCCCGCCAGTTGGCATATTATCTTATATTAGGATAGAGAGGGAATGGTGATGTGATAAATGTGTTCTTGGGTTATGAGTCTTTGATCACCAAGAGAAAGAAGACAGGAGGATTAAAAAAAAAAAAAGGTTCGTCTAATTGAAATGCAAACCACCAAACAGACTGTAACCTCAATAAGGTAGAAAAATGCCATTCTGCCATGAGGAAATAAGCGGATTGAGAGGAAAAGACAGAATTAGGGAGTAACTTTTCCCTTTGGAACACGTCCCTCATCACCGCGTGGAGAGGCTGACATGTCATTTACATGCAAAACCGTGAAAGTTACCACAACCTGGTGCAGAATATTAAAAACAGACAGAAAAATAGGCTCCTTACTAAAATGCAAAGCCACTAAACATGCAGCAGCATCACCAACAAAAGACTGAGGATGAGTTTTCCCCTGGACAACAGTCCTTTCAGCCAGAATTTAGGTGATAAAGGGGAGTCAGGAGGTGAAATACAAAAACCTCAATGACCAAAGTAATGAAACTCAATGCAAAGCAGAGACGATTCTAATTCTTAAAACTGCAACAGTTGGATTTCTTTGGTGAATTATTAAAGTTTGTTCTCCACAACATGTCTGATTCATCCACCAGATGTCCACGAACAGCCTGAAAGACTTTCAAACTAGTTCATTAATCCAGGAAGGACTCTGCTTTTCTTTTCATTCATTTTGTTTTGATTTTTACATACATTTGTTTTACTCACATAGATAGAATAGAATAGAAAAATAGAAATTCAAATTAGTCTAGTAGCTCAAAAAAAAAGATTAATATTTACAAATAATTGTATATTAAACAACAACAATAATAATACCAATTCTAATAAAAATACTACTACTAACTAATAATAATAATGATAATAATAATAATAATAATAATAATAATAATAATAAATGACTAAATAAAAAATAAATAAAACAAACAAAAATTAAATAAATAAAATCAATCAATCAATTTGAGAAGAATATGGCAAAAAAGATCATTGTGTCACTGTAAAACGGATCCTTCTGTCTCCGTTTCCATCTCAACGTGTTGCTATTTGTTCTCATCCTCATATCAAACACATCCAACCAGTGATCTGAGCACCGCAGACATAGCTGCCTCTTTGTACCCTTTACTGGTTCAAAAATGCAACCACAGGATGATAGAAAGCCACAACAAAGTGGAGGCTGGTCTCTGTGGAAGTGCTGATGAAAAATAAATAAATCGCCCAAAACTGGAATGTAACTCTTCTGTATCAGGAGTGCATGATATTAGGACAAACGTGCAATATGTAATATCATTGTTTAATACTGAAGATAATGATGATATTTAAACTAGTGCTAATTTGGCGGTATTAACATGGGCTGCATTGCACTTCTGTAACTGTGTAATCTAGTTAAAGCAGTGGAATGCAGCCCTCTTTAATATCTTCTTCTTCTTCTTCTTCTTCTTCTTCTTCTTCTTCTTCTTCTTCTTCTTCTTCTTCTTTCGGCCTCTCCCTTTATCAGGGGTCACCAAAGCGAGTCGATCTCGCATCATTGATTTGGCACATGTTTTACGCCAGATGCAATTTTTTGCAAATTATCGCAGCTTAAACTACTTTGAACATTTGTTTAACAGTTTGCTTCCAAAGAAAAATGATCTGTGGGGTGGATCCTGCAGAAACCAAACAGCTCTAATGGCTTTCTGATGCTGAGCAGAGGACTGGGGAACCCCTGTTAAGCTCCCAGAATCGATAATTTCGTTTGTTTTGTTCCTAGGATGACGTTTAGTGTCAGAAACATTTCCGTGAACCAGTTCCTGAATCGGATGAAGTGGTTCTGCACTCTTAAATGTGCAGATTAAGTTTTCAGGTAATTTATTTTAAAAAATCGGACTCTTTGATTCTATAATGCCAAAGTTTTGGACAATTTTGAGTGTCATCTCTACATTTTAAGCCTCTTTCAAAGTGGATGTTTTCAGTTTTTTTTTGTCCATTCTGTCGAAACAAAGTTAAAATAAAATACTGAAGATAAAACATGATCTTTGCTTATGCTATCAGGGATGCACACGTCAGATTCCTATAATTGAAAGGATTACAGCATCAACTCTCTGACCGACGATTGGCTGAATTCACTTTTTCTTTTAAACTCCCCAATTTTTCTTTTTTTCTATAGTTTTTTTTGTCCCCCGTAAAATAAATGCATCACATGCATGTGTGCATGGCACTGAGTCATCCCACTGACTCATTATTCACAGTCACAGACACAAGCCGGCCAGCCATTAATGTGAATGCACTGGATTTTAATTTCAGAGGCCCTGTAGCAACGTTCAGTTTAGGAGAAAATGTAAGTTATTCATGATCAATGATCAAAGAATTTTGTTAGAATAAGTTGATTATAGCTCAAGGAAAAAAAATTCAATCAACCAAATATAGAATCAGTAGGATTCTGGGTCTCGGCTTGATGGAGTAGGCAGCAGACGAGAAGAGCTCCGACAAATGAACACTTATTAAACAAGTTTAAACCTCCAAAACCAAAAAAAAACTGAGGGTAACCTCAATTTTAACCATTTTGTAACAGAACTCCTGATATGAAGAAGAGCTCACGCACAGGGAAACAGCAAGGAAAGCGAATACAGAAAACGATAACTCCATTTACACGTGGCAGCGCAAAAATGGCTGAAAGCGCAGCGGTGAACACGCCGGAGAAAACACCTGAGACCGCGCCCGAGACCACGCTTTCCCTACGGATGCTTCGAGAGGAGCTACAGACATCCAGAGAAGCGGTGCTGGCTCGGATAAAAGCTGAGATAGCAACATCGTTTAAAGAAATTAAAACGGACATTGTTTCTCTCCGCGAAGAGACAAAAGCCGACATACGGGCCATACGAGACGAGCTCGCCGGTGAGTTAACACGGCTCCGCTCGGCACAGGCTGAGGCAGCTAACGAATACAAAGAGATGGGGACCGCTCTTAGTGAAACGATGGACAGAGTAACTGCGCTGGAGAAGTCACAACAACTAATGAGTAAGGAATGTAAGAAAATGCAGGACAAATGTCAAGACCTAGAAAACAGAAGCAGGAGACAGAATCTACGACTAGAGATGCTTAACTCGAATCTTTTGGGTGATCCGGGCTGATCGGATCATTTCGAGGAGGGGATCCGAGTTATACGGATCACTTGAATCACTTGAGTCACGTATTAAAAAAAAAAAAAAAAAAAAAAACCCTTTCTGCCGTTTAGTGGCTATGCGCCTCGCCTTTTTTTTTGTCCCATTTATCAATTCATTTTGATAAATCAAAGAGCAGCCTACGGCTACAATTTCATTAATTTATTTTTGTCAAGTAATAATTCAATGCCATTTTATCTGAAAGCCAGACACAACAGCTAGTGTGTGCATTTACACAGCGACACATGTGGTAGCATTAGGTGAGGCAATGCTGAGTTTAGACCTACAAGTAAACAACATGGAATGATCTTGCCCTCCCTATATCACTAAATGATTCTTTTTCAACGGCTGTACAAGATGCATGAAGCCACGCTAACCGAGCCTGTAGCGAGCTACAAAGGCTTCAGCAGTCAGATGGGTTGACGAGTCGACAATCCTTGCTGCCGGCAGAATCGAAACTTAAAAAGATCCGAGTTGGCATGGATCCGCTACTTGCCCGTCTGACCGCTGAATCGCGGGCTCTGGGTGACTCAGCGGGTCAGACGGGCAAGTAGCGGATCCGTGCCAACTCGGATCATTTTAAGTTTCGATTCTGCCGCGTGACTCGTCTGGCCGTGAGTCACCCAGAGCCGGCATGATTCGCCAGACTCAGGCACCCGCTTCCACACAGAAACAACTCAATATACGATCTGACCGAGCAAGGATCCGTCAAAGTGGCTCAAGAGAGTCTGGCTTAACTAGAGAAAAAAATGCAACGCTACGAAGTTGGAACATAAGTGGTGGTGTGGCTCATTTATACAACTAAGAGTTGCGAGCAAGCAGAGAGATAGAGCCGAGCGCGAGCAGAGTGAGCCGTTCGAGCAGTTACGAGTCAGTGGGGATTCGTCCCGTCCGGACGGATCGCAAGTCCGGATGGATCGCAAGTCCGGACGGATCAGTAGGGGGCATGGCTCACTTAACCGGCTCGTGACAAACGGGGCGGGAGTTAGGTTTCGTTTCACTCAGTGTGTCTGTGACTGTGTTCGTGACTGAACACCATGCTTGAGAAAGACCGTAGCCTAGTAGGCAACTAAAGAGGGAACACACACACATATATATATATATATATATATATTTTTTTTTTTTTTTTAAATTTTTTTTTTAAGGCGGATCAAATGCATGCCACCATCCGGTCTGCCCGGGTGACGTATTTATCCGGGTTGAAAACCGGATAACCCGGATTTTGTTACAGCTCTATCTACGACTGGTCGGTATTACGGAGGGAGCCGAAGGAGGCAACATGATCAAATTCCTCGCGGATTTCTTCCCCGCTGTGCTCGGAGCCGACAACTTCAGCTCCCCGGTGGTTATAGACCGGGCACATCGCACACTTGCCTCGCGGCCGACCAACGGGGAGAGACCGAGGGCCATTCTTGTCCGCCTCCACTACTACACGGACAAGCAGAAGATACTGGATCTGGGCAAAGCTAAAGGGCGACTGACATACAACGGAGACCAGGTGTACATCTTTCCGGACATGAGCCCGGAGGTCAGCAAACAACGCGCCGCCTTCAACTCAGTGAAGAGGAAACTCCGGGAGGCCAATGTCACGTACGGCCTGTTCTACCCAGCCAGGCTCGCTATCAATGTGGATGGCATCAGACACTCCTTTGATTCCCCGAAAGCGGCTGAGGATTTCTACGACCAGAAGATCGCCAAGATGAACTAATCCCCATGAACGCAAGTAACAATAGTGATCTGAGTTTGATGTCCTATGTGTTAAAACTTGTGGTAACTATAGTGGATATCTCAGGACTTTTATGGAAATAACTGAAATAACGTGTCTTACATTTGATTTTTTCCTTTTTATTAATCTCTCTCATCGACATTGTACTCACCTTTATGTCGCTTTTATGCCTAAGCGTTGGGGTATACATTCTTAAACCAATAACATAAGCTTTAGGAGACACAAGCTATACGGTTATTGTTTTCCTTGAGAGATGAATGAATCACTTCACTTATGGGTCTGTTACTGTCACTATTGTTATTTGCCCCTCCTCGGTGTTAAGTACGACGAAACAAGAGTTTGGAGGTTTAAAACGAAAACATATTCAAATGGAGCTTAGAGATCAAGAATTTTTTTCTTCTCTCGATTTTTTTTTTTTTTTTCTCCCTCTTTAGAGGTTTGTTAAATGGCAAGGTGCCTTTGGATCTTGATGAGCCATTTTTTCCCCCACCACTTGTTTGGGAAGGGTGGGGGGGTGGGTTGGGCAGATGTAACGTTCAAAATGTTAGAAGTTAATACACATACACATGCATTTTTGTTTGTCTGCTTTTATCTTGTTGTGTGTGTGTTTTTTTTTTTTTTTGTTTTTTTTTTCTTTTCTTTCCTCTGTGTGGATGCATAACATCTATGTTGCCATCATAATCTTTTCTAGATTAGACCATGGATAGGAACCCAAAGAGATCCTTGATGAATGATGAGGAAGGTGTGGTGAAGTTTATTACCTGGAACTGCAAAGGGTTGAATGGAGCTGTTAAGCGCG
Organism: Odontesthes bonariensis; assembly: GCF_027942865.1. NCBI lineage: Eukaryota > Metazoa > Chordata > Actinopteri > Atheriniformes > Atherinopsidae > Odontesthes > Odontesthes bonariensis. The sequence continues at coordinate 8,214,926 of NC_134508.1, read as the reverse complement.
GTAATGTACTGGCACATTTGCAGAGACTGGGGGCCGGCGTAGCCTTCTTACAGGAAACGCATCTCAAAAATCACTCACATAAACAACTGCATAAGAATTGGGTGGGACAGGTGTTTCATTCTAGCTTCAATTCCAAATCGCGTGGTACTGCTATTATAATCAATAAAAATATTCCCTTTACTACATCAGATATAATCTCTGATGCAAATGGCAGATATGTAATAGTAACTGGGGAAATTTATAATACTCCAATAATTCTGGCTAATGTTTACGCCCCCAATTTTGATGATGAAAGGTTTATAGGTTCAGTACTAGCTTCCTTGCCTAATCTCCACACCCACAACCTGATTCTAGCTGGCGATTTTAACTTTGTAATGGATCCAGTGCTTGATAGATCGTCGAACAAACAACACTCTTTGGGTAAATCAGCAAAACTGTTGCAAGGTTTTTTAAAGTCGGTTAATGTAATAGATGTATGGAGATATATGAACCGGAACCAACGAAGATATTCATTTTTCTCTCAGCCGCATCAATCATTCTCCAGGATTGACTATTTCTTCATAGATTCAAAACTACTTACAGCAGTAAAATATATTGACTATGAAGCCATTGTTCTATCAGATCATGCCCCAGTAAAACTGCAACTTAACTTTCCCTGTAGACATTCAGCCAGAACATGGCGCATGGATAACAGTTTACTAACTAATGAAACCCATTTGGAGTTTATCAGATCCCAAATAACCTTATATATGCAAACCAATGAGACTCCAGATATCTCTAAAAGTATTTTATGGGAGGCTCTAAAAGCATATGTGCGAGGACAAATTATTTCGTACTCCGCTCAGATAGTCAAAACACAAAATCAGAGAAGAAAATATATATCAGAACAAATTGTTGAATTGGATAAACAGTATGCAGTGTCTCCTACTCCTGACCTGCTTGATAGGAGGACAACCCTGCAAACAGAGTTCAACCTACTCTCCACAGCTGAGACAGCTAAATTAATTAATCGTTCCAGGCATAAATACTATGAACATGGGGAGAAGATAGGGAGGCAACTGGCTCATCAGATAAGAATATCTGAGGCGTCCAGGCATATAACTGAAATTCGCACCTGTTCTGGAAATACAACAAAAGACCAATCAGAAATAAATCAAGAATTTAAACAATTTTATTCTAAACTATATACAACAGAAACAGCAAGTAACTCTGGAACTACACAAGAGTTCTTCGATAACTTGGAGATCCCTTCTATCTGTCAGGAAGATAGGTGTTTGTTGGACGAGCCAATAACTATAGAGGAGGTTACCTTAGCAATACGCAGTTTACAAAGCTCGAAAGCACCAGGCCCAGATGGGTATACACCCGAATTTTATAAGACTTTTGCTACAGAGGTTGCACCTCTTCTTTTGAATGTTTTTAATGAGTCATCTGAAACTGGCTTCCTTCCAACAACATTTTATCAGGCGACAATCTCTCTAATACACAAGAAAGGAAGAGACCCACTGGAAGCAGCATCTTACAGACCAGTGAGTCTATTGAATGTAGACACCAAAATCCTAGCGAAAATTTTAGCAATTAGACTAGAAAATGTACTCCCAACAATAATTCATGAAGATCAAACAGGTTTTATTAAAAACAGACAACTGACCCACAATATCCGTAGACTATTCAATATAATATATACATCCAACTCTAATTCGCTCTCTGAAATATTATTATCACTGGACGCAGAGAAGGCCTTTGACAGGGTCGAGTGGGACTATCTCTTCGCGGCCCTGTCAAGGTTTGGTTTTGGCTCAAAGTATATTTCATGGATCAAACTCCTTTATGCATCTCCAATGGCTTCAGTACAAACAAATAAGATCAAATCTGAATACTTCAGGTTAACACGTTCCACTAGGCAGGGATGTCCACTATCCCCGCTGCTCTTTGCACTGGCAATAGAACCTCTAGCGATCTCTTTGCGGGCTTCAAAAGAATACAGTGGGATTCGTAGAGGAGGCAAGGAACACAAGGTTTCACTGTTTGCGGATGACTTATTAGTATACATCTCGGACCCTTCTAACTCAGTCCCCGCAATAATCTCGATTTTGAACAAATTTGGTCAAACATCAGGATATAAAATAAATACTAACAAAAGTATATTATTTCCAATAAAGACCATAAACGACCAACAACTCTTAGACAAATTGCCTTTTAGGATCTCAACTCAGTTTAAATATTTAGGTATTAACATTACCAAAACCTTTGTAGATCTCTACGACGAGAATTTTAAAAAATTACTAGACACTATAACAGAAGACCTGCAGAGATGGTCCCATATTCCCATTACATTAGCAGGCCGAATCAACATAATCAAAATGACCATCCTCCCTAAATTTCTTTTTTTATATCAGTGCATTCCCATCTATATCAAAAAGGGGTTTTTTCATAGCACAGATAAAATAATCACAGAATTCATTTGGAATGGGAAAAAACCTAGGTTGAGGATGGTCTTCCTACAGAGACCAAAATCAGTAGGAGGTATGGGGTTACCAAACTTTAAATTTTATTATTGGGCAAGTAACATTAAAATGATGACCTATTGGCTACAAAAAAAGCCTCCACTATGGTTTAGTATAGAAAATGCCTGTTGTCAACCCTCGTCTCTTCCAGCCATGTTGCTTTCAGCTCTGCCCACTGTGAACCCTGACTCATTAACTAATCCAGTTGTCTCCCATTCACTCAAGATTTGGTCTCAAATTCGAAAATTTTATGGTTGGCAGTCTTGTTCGCTTCATAGCCCTCTCATAGAGAACCACGCCTTCGCACCTTCATTTACTAACATGGTATTTAAAGATTGGTTCGAAAAAGGAATTCATTCCTTCCTGGACATATTCATAGATCAAGTTTTTCCAACATTTGAACAGTTACAGAAAAAATACAATATTCAAAAATCACAGTTTTATAAATATCTACAACTAAGGAGTTTTGTTATTCAGAATAATCCATCATATCCAAATTCTCCCAACCAATCCTCAATGGACTTGATACTTATGCAAGACCCTGTTAAAAAGAGAGGGATATCCAATATATACGAAAGTTTGTCAAACCTGGCAGGTAAACCTACTATGGATCATCTGAAGATAGCTTGGCAGGATGACCTTGGGAAGGGGATCACGGAAGAACAATGGCAGTTAGCCCTAGCACAAACTCATAGTTCTTCAATATGTGCAAGACATGGTCTCCTGCAATTTAAAATTATGCACCGTTTACACTGGTCAAAACAAAAACTTCATAAAATATTTCCCTCAGTAGATCCTTCATGTGACAGATGTGGACTTGGACCTGCAACACTGGGTCATATGTTCTGGAGCTGCCAAAAGCTGTCAAATTACTGGGACAATATTTTTCAGATGCTATCAAATATATTACGTAGACCTATTAATAAAGATCCTTTAGTGGCGGTTCTAGGAATTATTGATTCAAGTATGGCGAAAAACAGTATAGAACATAGTATGGTTTCTTTTGTCAGTTTACTTGCACGAAGACTGATACTACTCAACTGGAAATATAAGACACCCCCAACTTATTCAAATCTTATGACAGATGTTATGAGACATTTAGAGCTGGAGAAAATCAGATTCTCACTGAAAAATCAGGAAAGAAAGTTCTACAGAATTTGGCAGCCGTTTATTGACTATTTTAACCACAACACATAGTCTGACAGCAAGCTTTTGATGTGCTCTTAAACCCCAATAGAAGGAAAGAATTTTTATTTATTTTTTATTTATGTTATGTTAATTTATTTAATTATTTTCTTTCATCAGATTCCTTTATTACTATTGCTATTATTATTATTATTATTATTATTATTTTGTTTTGTGTATATATGATTGGATATATATAAATATGTATAATCTTATTTCTAAATTGATGAGATGTGTAAGCCAATATTACTTAAATTACTTTTATATGTAAATGTGTATGTGTAAATGTGTATGGTGTCTGTATGACTGTTCTGTTGTGTGTTCAAAAAGAGAAAATTCAATAAAGAGAGTTTAAAAAAAAAAAAATATAGAATCAGTAGGTCAGACCAAAGAATCTGTGCATCTGTGTCCGTATTTGTCACCAATCACAGGGCAGTTCTTGTAAATGTTTCCGTATAGGAGTGGAGTTCTACAGCACTACAGGCTTAGACTCAATGATGCTGAAATTGCACAGCTCCTCTTATTGGAGGATAAAGACGTTTTTATTAGTAGTTCCAGGGCGAGTTAACTCGTTGTTATCGCGTTGACTCGTTAATTATTTAACGCCGACAAATATTTTATCGCACATTAACGCAGGTTTTTATTTTTTTTATTTATTTTTTATTTTAAAAAGCCTCTGTACATAGGGCGCCTGCTCAACCCACTACGCCATAAACCACCCCTGTTTTATTTTTTATTTTATTATTGTAAAAGTCTGTTGCTCACAGGCTTTTATTTTGTAAAAGTCTGTTGCTGTCTGCTGTGGAACCGGAAAAAGAAAGTAATCGGTGGATCCACCAAACATGGAGAAGGGTATGGAACTTTTACTCGGCCATTTTCATTTTAAAGTTCTTCCAGACGGCGGAGTCGACAGAACCAAAGTCATCTGTAAACACAGCCAAGTTGAATTGTCTTCTCAGCGTAGTAGTTCCAGTCTAAAATATCACTTAAAGGCAAAACACACAACTGATAGCAGCAAGTCATTCAAGGAAACAGACAGTGGAGCGAGGCTTCTACATAAAAACTACAGAAAGATGCTGATGTTAAAAGTGTGTTTGCACAACAAATGTTATGGCACTTTCATTCATATGGCAGCACATTTAAAATAAAACTAAATGCTAAAAGCTATACACTACTTTTGGATTCATTTTTGGATTTTGCGTACAAATGCGATTAATCGTGATTAATCAGGGAAATCATGTGATTAATTAGATTAAAATTTTTAATCGTTGCCCAGCCCTAGTTTTTATCTTATTAAAAACGACTCATGATGGAAGAATAAAAGCAAATCAAACTTTGCTGTGCGTTGTTTGGACCTTAATTGTGTTATGAGCTGCATATTTGAACAGCAATCCAGTGTACTTTGATTACTCAATTAATGAAGTCAGTTTGGAATCTGTTACGCCATCCCTCTGTTGCATTAAAAGGTTAGTTTACCATCTTTCTTGTGAGTGACTAAACAGTTTGATGTAGACATACAGATTGTTCCATTAATTTTGGATACCCTGAGCAATGAGCCGTGCGCTCCGTCGCCTTAATGAATGCCAATGTTTTGAAGACAGAAGGTGTTTAGGTTTGTGTTCGATCTCATAAGGCAATCTGCGCTTTGATGTAAACTCGATAAATAATTAATGGCAAATGTGCCCCCACTTCATTAAGAAAAAGAAATCTGATGCACTCTGTTTGGTTGCAGGATAGTTATAGTATTGTAGAGGTGCAGGAGATTTTTTTTTTTGAGGGGAAAAGGTTGTAAAGAGTTTTAAAGGCAGGTACTGAAAGACCTTTTGACTCATATCAGAGCGTGCATCCTTTCTCTCTCACCAAGCCTTGTATTTGCTCCTCTTAAATGTCCAACACATGCTTTTTTGTGCATGCATGGTTCTTCCAAAGCAAGCAAAGTTTCCGTTTTTCCCCAACTTAATAACACATCTTTTTTTTGGAGAGCGATACGATCTGACTCCATACAGATGGATAAAGAAATGGGTTTAAAAGTGTTTTTCTTTTACCTCCAAGTTAAGTGTTTAGTACATTTTTTTGGAGTTAGTCTGCTGCTTTAGTGTGATACATAGTGTTTTTTCTAAGGCTGAATAATAATCCAGGAATTACTCTACTGTAACTGGTCAATCAATGATTTATAGCCACATGGAGAAACCAGTTTGAGAGCTGTGATGATTTAAAAAAACAAAAACAGAAACAGACTGTAAGCTGGTTTAAACAGTTGCACGATCTGTGTCCACACTAACATCGATAATTGGCAAAATCAACTTTTTATTCTGCGTGTGTGTTTTAACTTTTGGAGGGACTGTGAACTCCTTGATTCACCCAGAATAAGTAAGTAAACTTTTTTTTTATGTACCAGACTGCTTTTTGCTACACTTTGACTGCTAAGTAGGCTTGCTGCTGATTTAGACTACGGCTACACGAAAACAAAACAAGGTTTTTTTTTAAAACGGTTACGAAAATTCTTGCGACCACACGGCAACACGCTGCTGTAAAGACCCAGGTCCAGACGAAAACGATGAAACGATGCAGTACACACGCCACTGTGTCACGCCACGCTGAGACAATAGAGAAGTGTTAAAATTGGCTCACAGCGTCAACGTTTGACTGACGCAAAAACGTTTTCGCTGTAACAATGGAAACGAAACGAGGCCGTTTTCAAACTTTCCCACTCTGGAACCCGTTTTCAAAATCTATCGTTTTGGGGTAGTGGGAACGCCGGCTCCGTGTGGCCGAAACGATGAGAAAAAGTATCGTTTACAGTGAAAAACGTTTTCGTGAAGCCGCAGCCTTAGTTTCCCTGTGTGATAACAGCCCCCATTTCAGCCAAGAGTGGCCAATTTGCCTGTCAATCTGTGGGAGGGGTCTGCATGATCCAAGTTCTTTTTAGTAGTGTGTTAGCTCAGTGTGTTTTTAACTTTTTTGTTTCCTAAATTATCTTTGTTTTCTAAATTGTCTTCCCATTTGTCTCGGTACCTAACTTACCACACTTACTCTAGCACTAGTTTTGCTCTTAGCTGTTTGGTTTTGGAAGGAAATGCACTTATGATTTCTTGTGACCTGAAGTTCTTTTGCCTACCGATGTGGAACACACTTATTGTAAGTTGCTTTGGATAAAAGCGTCTGCAAAATGACCGTAATGTAATGTAATGTGCATTTGCACAATGTTTTTAGTCAGAAAAACTGAGGTTTTCTCCAAATTTCAGATTTAAAAAGAAAATGCATACTGCATACTCATCGATCAGACAGTATGCAGAGCGTTTACCCACAATGTATTTCGCTCCTGCCCGAGCCGAAATCAGCCGGCCTGAAGCTGATTTCACTTAAGCTCTAAACTCTGTAAACTTTAGCAACATTTGAAACATTTTCAGGCGAGAAAGTAGTCGTTTAGATCCCCAACGTGTTGAAAATCTGACAAAATACCGGCTATTTACAATTTTGTTCCGACAAATTCGGCGCTACTAAAGCTAGCCGCAGTGAGCAACGCACTTCCGGTTATTTTCACAAAATAAAATACCCGTTGCCTTTTATCATAGGGAAAGCCATTACCATACAATTGGTGCTTTTGTTTTAAAAACAGGAAGTGAACCTACCCTCGCTGTAGCTAGCTTGAAACTGCCGTTTTGACAGGAAATGACGATCGGCGATGTCACGTTACGTTGCATCTTGGGTAGTTTGAGTATGAGTAGTAACCTCGTGATGCATACCCAACATTTCGGCGAATCTAGTATGCATCCGGGAACTTCTCGCCTACTAAAACTCGCATACTAACTCAAAAAGTTTGTATGAGTAGTAGTAGTAGTAGGAGAAGTATGCGGTTTGGAACACAGCCCATAATTAATAAATTAAAAGACTCTGTTCTTCGTGGTGAGTCCAAACAATCGATCGGCACAAACTACTGTTTTGGGTTTTTAAGGTTTTGCCCAAAGGGAATCAGCTCACTGGCTACGCTCAGAATATTCACTCTCTTGTATTTTGATGTGTAGACTTTATTGCCATCTGCTGGTTTGGCATGATTGTTTCGGCATGTGTCTGAATTTTTCCGCGTTTTAGTCTCCACTGAAATTTACTGGGTCATGTCCCCCCCATCCCCAGATTCATCTGCGCCCATGCACACACGCCAGACTCTGTCGGTCGGTCTGTAACTGTGTTGTAGTGTTTGTCGTTCACGATTTAAAAGCTTTTTGTTTTAGAAGGAGGGAAGGAAAAATTGGTGGAAAAATGGAAAGAAGTACCCAAACAGGACGGAGGGTGGCGAAAAGAAAGTTCAAAGAAAGTTGAGGTTGAATTTAGCTTCAGGTTGTGTGTCATCCTGATGAAGAAAGAAAAAAGAAGAAAACCATGAAACGAGAGAATTGAGTGTAGGAGAAATATAGAGAAGGAGGATGGGAGAGGAATTCAGTGTCGGGAGGAGGGTTAAAGAGAGCAAAAGTAAACAGAGGAAGAATAGATAATAAAGGTGACAGATGAAGGTCAAGAGAGGAGAGAAGATGAGGAGAGAGGAAATTAAAAAAGCAGAGGATGTTGGGATAATTCAGGTTGGATAAACAGGAAGCAAAGAGGGATGAAATATGATGAAATAGGATGTCCGTGTCGAACCCAAAGGGCCAAACTGTACGTCACAGCGAGGGAACAGAGATACAGTCTGAACAGGCAGCAGCAGAGTTCATCCAGCAGAAAGACTGCTGTCTGTTTGTCTCTGGGGAATCTTTAAGTGCTCCAAATCAGTCTGCTTCCAGCCCACCTGCTGGGAACATGCATCAAACATAAAGACAAACCTAAAAGCACATAAGCAGTTTGTTCACGGCAGAGCTGCAGCTTGTGATCATTGATTTGTGCTAAAAAGATTAATACTAATTTTGATAAAAAGGGAAAATTTTGGGTGATTTTTGATCATTTTGCGACTTATAACATACTTCATCAATCCATCCATCATCTTCCGCTGGTCCGGGGATCGGGTCGCGGGGGCAGCAGCTTGAGCAAAGAGACCCTGGCGTCCCTGTCCCCGGCCACTTCCTCCAGCTCTTCTGGGGGGACCCTGAGGCGTTCCCAGGCCAACCGAGAAACATAGTCTCTCCAACGTGTCCTGGGTCTTCCCCGGGGCCTCCTCCCAGTGGGACGGGCCCAGAACACCTCACCAGGGAGGCGTCCAGGAGGCATTCTCACCAGATGCCCGAGCCACCTCATCTGACTCCTCTGGATGCGGAGGAGCAGCGGTTCTACTCCGAGCCCCTCCCGGATGACCGAGCTTCTCACCCTATCTCTAAGGGAGAGCCCAGACACCCTGCGGAGGAAACTCATTTCGGCCGCTTGTATTCGCGATCTCGTTCTTGCGGTCACTACCCACAGCTCGTGACCATAGGTGAGGATAGGAACATAGATTCACCGGTAAATCGAGAGCTTCGCCTTCTGGCTCAGCTCCTTCTTCACCACGACGGGCCGGTGCAGAGCCCGCATCACTGCAGACGCCGCACCGATCCGCCTGTCAATCTCCTGCTCCATTCGTCCCTCACTCGTGAACAAGACCCCGAGATACTTGTACTCCTCCACTTGGGGAAGGATCTCATTCCCGACCCGGAGAGGGCATTCCACCCTTTTCCGGCCGAGGACCATGGTCTCGGATTTGGAGGTGCTGATTCTCATCCCAGCCGCTTCACACTCGGCTGCGAACCGCTCCAGTGAGAGCTGAAGGTCACGGCCCGACGACGCCAACAGAACCACATCGTCCGCAAAAAGCAGAGACCCGATTCTGAGGTCGCCAAAACGGACCCCCTCAACGCTCTGGCTGCGCCTAGAAATTCTGTCCAATAAAATTCTGAACAGAATCGGTGACAAAGGGCAGCCCTGACGGAGTCCAACCCTCACAGGAAACATGTCCGACTTACTGCCGGCAATGCGGACCAAACTCTGACACCGGTCATACAGAGACCGAACAGCCCATATCAAGGAGTAGTATTATCAATCCCATATTTTGTATATACATGTACGTTATACATTTAAGTGAAATTTAACGTTTAAAATAATTCTCTGTTTTATGAAATTTTACATTTAGAAACATCTTTTTCTCAATTGATCTTTTTATGCTATAAAAAATGTAACTATATGCGGATCTATGGATATGCAAATTAGCCTAGTCCCACCCATTATCCACTCGCCTACGGCCGAATTTCACTCGGGGTTTTTCTTGAAGCAAGGGAGGAAAACAAGAATTCCTATTGCTATTAGAATGCATCCTCACCTGCTAACTACATTATTTATGCTGGTTTATTCACTCTAAAGTAGTAATCAAAGTAACAAAGATGGGCAACTTTTACGTTCAGCGACCTTTGAAGCTTTGTTTGGCCGTTGGATGACAACACGGCTGCAGAGATTAGCAGCTTGTCGGCTTGATAAATTGAGCAGAATTTGGTAAACACCCGCACCTCTTTGGTATTTCCAACGTGCAACACCACGGCAGACCTGAAAGAGAAGCCGTAGAGAAAAACTATCAATTCATTTCTACACACGGGTGAGAAAAACAAATGGAATCTCTGGGTACTGCTTCGTCGAAATGTTCATGACAAGAACCAAGCTGTTCCAGCCGTCACACAGGGGTTAAAGGGATGCTGAATTATCTATTTATTAGGGCTGGGCAACGATTAAAATTTTTAATATAATTAATCGCATGATTTCCCTGATTAATCTCGATTAATCGCATTTGTATGCAAAATCCAAAAATGAATCCAAAAGTAGTGTATAGCTTTTAGCATTTAGTTTTATTTTAAATGTGCTGCCATATGAATGAAAGTACCATAACATTTGTTGTGCAAACACACTTTTAACATCAGCATCTTTCTGTAGTTTTTATGTAGAAGCCTCGCTCCACTGTCTGTTTCCTCGAATGACTTGCTGCTATCAGTTGTGTGTTTTGCCTTTAAGTGATATTTTAGACTGGAACTACTACGCTGAGAAGACAAATCAACTTGGCTGTAAATGCAGGAGTTTTTTTTAATTTATTTATTTTGAAAGCAGGCTAAAGTGGCCAGTATTACTTTGATTATTTATGGGTACCAGCGACAATGCTACGAATGCTATTTCTTTAATGATTACAACAACTAATGTTGTCTTTTACTTTGTTTACTTTAACATTTAGTTCTACGGTGTTGAAGTGGCGTTAATAAACATCTGTGAAAAGAACCGGAGTCTCGCATCCAATCAATGGGCGGCATATTGGCAGAGTTTACAGATGACTGGTTCTGTCGACTCCGCTGTCTGGAAGAACTTTAAAATGAAAACGGCCGAGTAAAAGTTCCGTACCCTTCTCCGTGTTTGGTGGATCCGCCGATTACTTTCTTTTACGGTTCCACAGCAGACAGCAAAAGACTGTGAGCAACAGACTTTTACAATAATAAAACCTGCGTTAATGCGCGATAAAATATTTATCGGCATTAAATAATTAAGAAGTTAACGCGATAATAACGAGTTAACTCGCCCAGCCCTACTTTTTATGCATACTTTTGGAAGGGAATCAAAACTACGACAGGTAGTAGTCACGAAGACAACACAATTTCCTTTTAAGTTTGGTGAAAACATGCGACCCCTTGTGTCTTCAGCTGTGACTCCCTGAGCTGAGTCCTCACAGAGACATCATAACCATACAAATACATGTGAAGGCTAATGCCAGAAAAGCATTGTTCCTGATTATAATGCTTTAAAAGTTGTCTCCACCCCCCTAAGGTGGGCTGTAGTTTCCGTGTGTCTTCTTCATTTAACACACAGAAGAAAAGTTAAGACTTTTGAAAATGTGACTTTCAAATAAAGGTCAGGAATGCTGTGACTTTCCTTCCCTGTACCACAGCGTCTCACGCTCGCTCTCTGTTATCATTACGCCTGCTCGATGTCTTACGCCCAGTGTGTAGTCATAAGTATTGGTCCCTGGTGCTCTGTGCTGTTGGTGGGTTTGGTAAATGGTTCAGTGAGTGAGAGCTTTTTCTGAAAGCAGGATGTAATTATAATTCCCCCGTGCGTGTGTATGTGTGTGTGTATGTGCATGTGCGTGTGCACGTGCCCCATGCTGAAACGGTGATTAAGACTGCAGCAAAAATAGAGCTTCCTATTTGAATTGATTTTTATGCCACACTCTGCCCTTTCTTCCTTCTTTCCTCCTCCTCTTGTTCTCTTAAGAAGACTCCCACCCTTTCTTTATCTCACTCCTTCTAATCCTTCTTTCTCCAGATATGTCCACATCTTTCTCCCTTTATTCTTCACAGTCCTGCTGACATGAAGGAGTTGGGAAGTGTTTTTTTTTTTTTTAAACCTGGCAGATGGTGGCAAAGTTGTCCGTGTCACATAAAGCTCTTCTCTGGAGCATGCCACAAATGGCTCACAACACCTGTTGGAAATGTTCTGCAACTGTGTTCTACAGCAAATTGTGTTTTTTGAGTTTTCCTTTTTTTCCTTTTTGTTTGGCCCCTAATTGGCCTACCTAAGTATGATCGCACCGTCCAACTGGGCACAATCGATTTAATGAAGATAAAAAGGCAAAGCGGCTGAAATTAAACACAGCTAGCCACAAACCACCACCACTGCCATCTTTGATTTATATCAGTAGCCAGAAAGTAAAGCCGTTATCAGTGTTGTTATCCTGCTGCGTTTGCAGCAGCTCGATTTGATGCCGCAAAATCTAAGAAAAAGAGGAAAAATGTTGAAAGTTTAGGACCATTTCGAGCAAAGGAAAAGAGAAAATACTGCACAGTGTGTCCATTGTGAAAGCCAGTTAGCTTAGCATGATAGCACAACGTCAATGCCACAGCATCTCAGCAGAGTCCACTGGGAACGTTTCACGTTAGCATTTCAATGGAAATCAGTCGGCTCGTTCGCCTGGACAAAAATAATACGTCTTTTTCCGAGACCTGGCTGCAGGAACAGCTCTCTGCTCAGCTTTAGGACTACACAGGCAGACAGAAGCCCCTTTCACACTGAGGAATAACCCGCGTTTAATCCGCGAATTTAGCGTGTCCGCTGTTGCGTTCACACTGCCAACCCGGGCTACCGTGTCAACTCGACTCGCCTTTCGACACGCGTCGGACCCTAGTCTTTTTGCCGAGCCGAGTTTGGTGTGAACGCAATCGACGCGGGTCGGACGTTGGCGTGATGTGAGGAGTTTAAAAGACAGAATGGACAGCTGAACAACAGCGACAGGTGAGGAGAAGTTTCACTCTGTTTTAGCCTACATCAAGTTCGAGACATTTTTGAAGATGGCCAACTGGGAAGACAAGGAGGTCCGCGAGCTCCTCAGCCTCCGAGCAGAGGACGTTATTTACCGCTACATTTCGGGGACTATAGTGCTCTTGTATTCTCCGCATATGTTCTTCGGCGGCATCCCACGTTGTAACCATCCACACCCCGTAAAATAACATCTCCATGAACTGCATATACAATTGCAAAAACGAGTCCTCAAGGTGTATTTAACCCTACCTCCGACGCATGGCTTGTGCCTACGTCATTGTGCACGCCCAGCATTTTCTGTGTTTCGTGTGACGCTCTGCCACTAGGCAACGCCCCCTGAACTCGGCTTCAGGCGACACGGGTCACCAACACGCCAAGTGTTCACATTGCTCGACGCAGGTCGAAGGTGCAATTTGGAAGTGTGTGAAAGGGGCTAGAGACTGCAGACAGAGCGGTAGCAGTAAAGGAGGAGGATCACAGAGCTTGTTAACAATAGACGGTGTAATCCCGGACATGTCACTGAGACCCCAGATGTTGAACTGTTGGCTGTGAGTTTCTGTCATTACCTGCTGACACCATGTGACATCATCAGCTAAAGCCTGATTTATGGTCGCCTATGGAGAACCCTCCATGAGACGCTCTCCATCGCTTGCATGTATCGGCCAACATTCCTATCTATCCGTCGAGGCGACGGAGACTCGCAAAGACCGCAAGGGTTGTGATTGGTCGGCTTAAAACATCATTTCCGGAAACCCTTTTCCGGTTAACTCCTTCCTCTCAGAACAACAACACCGCCATTTTTGAAAGAGTTTACTGTGTGCCGGTCAACATTTGGTCAAAATGATTTGCATTTCAATACCAATAAGCTCCAACTCCAACAACAGTCTTTCTCTCTCGGTCGCCATCGTTCACTGTGAGTGGACTCAATCAACCACTTTCACGATAAACGTGGCGAGATTGGGTCGTTTAACGTAGCGACGCCTACTGATCGGGAGGTGAACTGCCTTGCGTATCAGACATCCCGACGGAGAACTTCGAAAGTAGGACTGGGCAACAATTAAAATTTTTAATCTAATTAATCACATGATTTCCCTGATTAATCGCATTTGTACGCAAAATCCAAAAATTAATTCAAAAGTAGTGTATAGCTTTTAGCATTTAGTTTTATTTTAAATGTGCTGCCATATGAATGAAAGTGCCATAACATTTGTTGTGCAAACACACTTTTAACATCAGCATCTTTCTGTAGTTTTTATGTAGAAGCCTCGCTCCACTGTCTGTTTCCTTGAATGACTTGCTGCTATCAGTTGGGTGTTTTGCCTTTAAGTGATATTTTAGACTGGAACTACTACGCTGAGAAGACAATTCAACTTGGCAGTGTTTACAGATGACTTTGGTTCTGTCGACTCCGCCGTCTGGAAGAACTTTAAAATGAAAACGGCCGAGTAAAAGTTCCGAACCCTTCTCCATGTTTGGTGGATCTGCCGATTACTTTCTTTTCCGGTTCCACAGCAGACAGCAACAGACTTTTACAAAATAAAAGCCTGTGAGCAACAGACTTTTACAATAATAAAACCTGCCTTAATGATAATTAACACGTTAACGCGATAATAACGAGTTAGCTCACCCAGCCCTATTCGAAAGGTTTGATAGCCTCTGCGTGACCACAGAGTCAGATTGACGCATAGCAACGGAGAAGCATACAGAGGCCTTAAGTTGTTGCTAGGCTACAAAAGCACACAGCCTTGTCTGAAAGTGCAGGCTCTGCGCCCTGTTGCTGTATCCAAAAGTCCAACAATGCCTTTTTGAACGTTTCAGATGATGTGGACAAAGTCTCCTAAAGTGGTTTGAGACCCTTCTGGAGATCACAACCCTGCGTTTCTTGCTCCATTGATTTAAACTCACTAGTTTTTGATGTGGATGATGAGTAGTTTCCCCCTTGTGTTTTGTTGTGCCTGGTTCATCCAGCAGGCAGGTTAATACCACTTTATGAACAGGGCCTGTGATCCTTTTTAAAAACAGAACTTCCATCCAATGAACGGATATTCGTTTAAAGTTAACTCTGTTTTTGTTCCCATTTTCTCTTTTGTGAACTGTAGTAGGAACTGTACCAAAGATTCACCCGTCATCTCTTACGCTGTGTTTGTGACCCTAAAGTCCTGCAGAAAATAGTTCACATCAATCCGGAGCTGGGCTATTTTCAAAACTTCAAAAAACAATTCAGTAAACATGAGGCTGAGAACAATTTGGGTTTTCCAGAACAGTGACGTGACTTAACTGTAAACCTTCGCCAAGAATGAAAAAGTCATTTTCATGTCAGCCACACATTATTCATCCGCTTTTACTTCTGGGAGGAAAAAAAAAAGAAATTGCTTTCCATGGTCAAAGGAGTTGTTTTGACTTTTTCTGTCCCCGGGGTCCAGCTGAAATGGGCAGAGGAGCTTTCAAACCCTCCTACTCCATCTGTAGCAAATTCATTCCGCTTCCATTTACTTTACATTTGACTACTTCACTGATTCTGAGATGCTTTTTATTCAACCGGCATATCTTTCTTTCACTGAATTAAACCTAACAACATTTAATGTTACAGAATAAGCAAAAAGTGAATATTTTGGATATGTCAGGCCCACTACGAGCCTGTTAAAGTATAATCGGTGATCGCACTCATAGTCTATGAAGTGGTTTGTTATCCAGATTTAAATTTGCAGTGGCACACTTTCTTTAAATTAAACTAATTATTTCTGTCTGATAAAGTGACAGTTTTCAAATAAAATGGAATCTTCCACAATGCTGAAAATCTTCTTTTGCAAGGAGACTTCTGCTCTTACATTGTTCAATTTGTTTAAGAGGATAAATTCAGCAAACTTCCCTTTCAGTGTTGTTCTGAAGAGAAGAAGATATTTGCCTTTGCTGACACCGAAATGCATCTTTCTGTAGTTAGTGTTTAGTGTCCATTAGTGTGGTATTAATGTGAAAATTAGGGCTGGGCGAGTTAACTCGTTATTATTGCGATAACTTGCTAATTATTTAACGCCAATAAATATTTTATCGCGCATTAACGCAGATTTTATTATTCATTTTATTATAGTAAAAGTCTGGTGCTCACAGGCTTTTATTCTGTAAAAGTCTGTTGCTGTCTGCTGCGGAACCGGAAAAGAAAGTAATTGGCAGATCCACCAAACATGGAGAAGGGTACGGAACTTTTACTCGGCCATTTTCATTTTAAAGTTCTTCCAGACGGCGGAGTCGACAGAACCAAAGTCATCTGTAAACACAGCCAAGTTGAATTGTCTTCTCAGCGTAGTAGTTCCAGTCTAAAATATCACTTAAAGGCAAAACACACAACTGATAGCAGCAAGTCATTCAAGGAAACAGACAGTGGAGCGAGGCTTCTACATAAAAACTACAGAAAGATGCTGATGTTAAAAGTGTGTTTGCACAACAAATGTTATGGCACTTTCATTCATATGGCAGCACATTTAAAATAAAACTAAATGCTAAAAGCTATACGCTACTTTTGGATTCATTTTTGAATTTTGCGTACAAATGCGATTAATCATGTGATTAATTAGATTAAACATTTTAATCGTTGCCCAGCCCTAGTGAAAATGTGTGGAGTTTTACAGCTACACTGTGTTGGGTTACATTGTAGTGTGAGTTCCACAATAACTTCTCCCAAAACAATACCGACAGGCTGTGTAACATATACATTTTATTAGCTTGTCGGGGGTCGTCTCCAGCAACAAGCCTGCTGTAACCGATCATGCCGAGCAGAGAGCAGACGATATTAAACACTCAATGCTTACATAAGGTGGCGAGCCAGCAGGTGAGTCTGCGTACGCTGCGTCTTATATCCACTGACACGGAATGACATGTTTAATGTTGAAGGGCTGACTCGAGTCTGATTTGGCAGTTTGCTGTCTCTTTTACAAACGCTGACTGAGTCCCTGGGTTCCGCTCCGGCCTGGAATTGGCTCACTGGCTGCTTCTGTGACTGAGCTCTGTGAGTGTGGGCAACATATGGAGAGAAAATGAGGATGGTGTGAATGGGGAAAAAAAAAAGATATTGAATTTTGTCATCATCAACTCAGAGAAACAGCAGCATTTGCTCACAGCCAGCGCCTGATAACATTCAGTTTGTCAGTATTGAAGTGACAGCCCCCTTTTGGCAGAAGGAATTATGATTGTACGTGTTGTGTGATGTTGATGAGGAAGTTTAGGTAAGCAGATATAGTATATCCAGTCCTATAGATTTTAACCATCACCTCCAAAGACCTTATGTAATTTCATGATGTTGGACTTTCTGAAACATGAGTCGACCATATTTGGACGAGAGTTTGGAGCTGAGGGGTCATTTGTTAAAGCTGATCGGGGAAAAGTGTGTTTCTTTGAGATTTTATATCTATTAAATTAGGGAATAATTAACCTGAGGTGATGGAACTAATTAATGCCATCTTAAAGGTTGGGTAGGGGATCTTTTTCTGGAACATGTTTTTACATATTGCTTGAAATATTCTTCACACCCCCATTGCAACCAATTAATTAAAAGTTTTGACACAAATATGAAAAGTTTTAGTGGCCTCTAGAACGTACAATCTAGGAAACACACTATCCAATCATACTGAACGGACCGTTAACAATGATTGGATTCTGTTGCCGTCTATCAAACTGCAATCTGCTCCTCCCTCCCCCTCCTTCCCCCTGTGCGCGTACCCTGCTCCGTGAACGAAGCTTGGCAGGAAGCTAAACTAGAGCCACCTAGCATTATTAAACGTATAGTTAGCATAAACTAAATACTAAATACTAAATACGGCAACGATCGATGCTTGCTGTCAGAACAGCGCTCGTGCACCTTCGTGCTCGTGCGCATTCATGTACTCTAGAGGCGTGCCTTCGGGGGGAAAGTGAAGAAAAGGGTTGGGACTTTTGACCCGTGTATTTTCAAAATGCAGCTTCGCTGGACTCAAAATCCAGAATCTCCTACCCTACCTTTAATGACTTTATAGTATATAATCTCTTTCTTTTTTTTTTTGAATGGGAGCCAGAGTGGTGTTGCTGGTGGTATTTTATATCCCTTTTACACTCAACAGCGACTGGCTGAACATTCAGTGATAATGCAAAGATGTGATCAAACGCTCTCTAAAAAAATTGTATTTTGTCACTGCGACTTGCAAATGTCTTAGAGGGGAAGATACAAACTGTGTCCTGTTTATAAAGACATTACATTTGGATTATTTCCCTCCGTTTAAAGGAAGGTCCTTCTTATATCTGTGTTATTATTTCTGACCGCATGTTATGGAAGCAAATCTGTTTCTTAATTCAGGACCAGAGGTGGGTAGTAACGAGTTACATTTACTTGAATATGTTTTGGAAAAAATTATACTTTTAGGAGTAATTATAAATCCCTATACTTTTTACTTTTACTTGAGTAAATGTGTGCAGCAGAAACTGTCCTCTTACTCCCCTACATTAGGCTACAATGAGCTGGTTACTTTTCTTCTTACCTCTTTGGTATTCTACGCCTCATTATTTTTATCCCCCCGCGTACGCCTCATTTTAATGTTTTATTCTGACAGAGAGAGAGACTTCCGCCAAAGGCTCTACCACCTGACTGTGTTCCACCAATCAGACGCAGCCGTGCAGTCTGGTCACGTGACCATACTCAATCTCAGCGGCGGGACAGGTTAGCTTTAGCATTAGCAGTCGTAGCAAACAAACAAAGAAACAGATGAAAAATGTCAGAACCAACGGTGGGAAATGAAGACGCAGATGAGGCCTCATACTGAAAGCATGTTTACCTTACAAAGAGTGAGAAACAGCAGCTACATTATGTGTCTTCTGTGTCAACCAAAACAAACGCACATTTCAGCAGAAACTCAACATCTAACTTGAGGAAACAAGGTGGTCATGGTGGTGCCTGGAGAGAAGCAAGAACACATTGTGATTTGTGTCTTTGTAGGAGAGAACTTGTGATAGCGTTAGCACATTGATTTGCTAATTGAGTGATCTATGATCAGCTACTCTGGTCTTGCAATTACAAAGCAATAGAAAAATGCATTAGAACAATAACGTGTTTAAACTGCCAATACTTGAATATTATTTTGTTTATTTTTCATTGTACATTGCTTTCTTAGAGTGATTTCTTCAAAATTTGTTTTGAGTCTTACCTGCTGATTATGTCTGAGTTAGCGAAGGGGAAACGTGTTGCTACTGCTCGTCCGTTACAACACTGGACGTGACGACAGTAACATCATGTCTTGAGTCTGTTCGTCACTATTCCCCTTTGAAGGTAAACTCTTTGTTTATTAATATATTTTATGTCACTTAAGTTTTACTCGCCATAGTTTTCTTGCTAGCTGAATCACGTGGTGCGAGCAGCGGTGCAGTCGACATGAATGTACTGTGTATGTGCAATGTTTAGCACTCAGGAAAGATGAAAACTGTTGAATATAAGAATATTTCACTAATGTTTGTAAATGCACAGCGCAGCTTGTGTTAATACTATAATGTTATTGCTGTAATAATACAGTGTGTTGTGTGTATTGCATTGAGATTTTGTCAACTAATATATAGTTGTAATTTAGTCATATTTCTATATCTTGTACCATTTGATATGATGCTTTGTTGCTAAAAATATTGTTCTTGTGAAAAATTCCATTCCAACACTGGACGTGACGACAGTAACATCGTGTCTCGTGTCTGTTCTTCACTTTTCCCCTTTGAAGGAAGGGGAGGTGTAACACGGGCATGGAAACAAAAAAGAAAATGTCCTTTTCTTTATCATTTTAATTAAGTAACAAAACGAGCAGCCGCGAAGAAGAAACTGAAAATGCGGTTTTGCATAATTTATTATTCATTTTTATTTATGAGTAAAAAAATGCAGCTATATTCTGAAAATGAAAAAAAACATTTCTGTTACTGCATTTTAAGTTGTATTATGGTACAGATTTGCTTCCATTTGCTTAATTGATCAATGAGTTAGAAAATTTAATGTTCTCTCAGTAACTGGGGACAATAATTCAAGAACTTCAGACCGTTGAACAATGTGTTTACTTGTGATAGCAGTCACTTCATCCTGATCCCATATTACATGTTGCCTTTTCCACCTTTATTCAGAAAACAGACCATTACTGAGGGGACATATGTGCTCCCACTTCTATTTCAATCCCCCTTGTTGTTCTCCTGAGAAATTGTACTTTTCTCAGCTATTCATATTTCTTTTTCAATGGTCATACCTGTTTGTACTATCTGGCGGAAAGCACATGCACACGTTCCCATTTACAGTCAGAGTACCTGCGGTAATGACACCGGCTAATGGAGTGGAAACCTTTCTGTGTACTAAGAGCCTCTCTCCAGATTAATGAGGTGTGTGAGAGAGACAGAGAACAGGTTAAACTCCTTCCTCGGGGTATAATAGGAATAAATTAAAATGAGGACGGGCCATTGTTTTAGTTGTATGCACTCTGTTTTTTGCTGTTGTCAGCTGACACAGGAAGGTGAGTGAAGGGAACGTAGGGGAAAAAGACAAAGGTGTGAAAGTCTAACGCTGACTGGTTGAAAGTTAGCTGAAGCCGGGAGAGACTGACAACAAAAGTCATAACAAACACAAACATGTGATACAACTTTACAAAATTATATAATTGATTAATTCAGTGTGTCACTGCAGCCTGATTTGTTTATGGTTTTTGCCATTTAGTCGTCTTTGCAATCGATCTCTCCCAGTTTTTAATGGAGTACTGAAACTGCCACAATCTGAAATAAGTACAGAAATATATAAATGGCTAAATTAATGCGTTTTTGATATGATAAATGTCACTAAAGTTAAATGAAAAATTGATATAGGCAAAAATAAATCATATGGAATGTGAAAGAAATACATGTTTCTGTTTTTAATATTAAAGTATATTCATTTAAGCTTGTGTTAATGTTGCTATTCATTTACATTTACTCAGTTTTACGTTGAATTTGGTGTTTTAAAAGGAAAGTACTTCATTTCTTTCTTTATTTGTTGCAACTGTCTTACTTTCCTTTACATATTATTGATCTATTAAGTCCCACCAAAAGATTTATTTTCTTTACTTTATTTTTCATTCCACCATACATTATTTTAATTCATTTTTGTAATTTATTTAATTTATAGATGTATTTACTTCTCTGTCATTTCCGCTTTTCATTCATTGCCTAGACTGTTTATTTCCATGTTTTTGCATGTCCCTGTCTCAGTTTTTACATTCCTGTGTGCTTTTCTGCTTCATTATGCAAATGAGGGGTCAGTCTTTCAGATTGTGTTATAGATGAAACGATAGCTATCGAGTAACAACTTTTCCTCGATAGAGATATGAAACATGGTCGATATACTTTTGACAGACGATACGAACAGCCAATGACAATGAGAGTTGCGCCACACTGAACCAATCACGTGGCTGGAATAGAGCCATGCTAGCAGCTAGCCGTGTTTGTTTGTGCTGCTGCAGCCGTGTAAAACAGAAAACGAGTGCTCCCTCTTAAGAAACGATGGAAGACGCAGCTCAAAGTGTAAGGGATGACATCGTTGATGACGTCGTTGATAAGAAGGGCCCGAAAAGTTCGGTGCTGTGGAGGTATTTTTTGTTTTTTTGAAGTCCGACACGAAACAGAGTAGCGTGCACTGCTAATTATGTCGAGCACATGTTCCGACAAAGACGGGGAACACCTCTACCGTTTTTCCTGGAGTATAAGTACACTTTTTCTCATAGTTTGGCTGGTCCTCCGACTTATATATGCTGTTTTTTTCTTCTTGATGACGTATTTTTTGACTGATGCGACTTATAGTCCAGAAAATAAAGTAATCTTTGTCATCACCTGAAGCAGCGCCGCCCGTTTGAGCACGGAGAATGCTAACTTTTAGAAACACAGCCCGGAACAAGTGCTAATCTTTAGAGATGGGACCAAGTCACACATGTGCAAGTCTCAAGTAAGTCTCAAGTCTTAGCTTTCAAGTCTCAAGTAAGTCCCAAGTAATTTTTTCTTGGGCAAGTCAAGTCCTGTAATAGGTCAAGTCAAGTCAAAGTCAAGTCACCTTATTATTGTAATTTTACCTGCAGAATCTGATCTTAATAAAGTGAAAAGACAAAGATATAAGTAACTGTCAGTAAACATTATTGGCCAATGTGTCCAACCAATCCACCCCGTTTCATATCAAGCTAACGTTAGCTAACTACCGACTAGGCTAACAGGATAATATTAGCTAATTTGACAAGCACTTACTGGTCAGAATGGATCTTCAAATGACGAACAAAGTTGGAAGTTGTCGTCTGGCTGTCTGAGATGTTGATGCCGCATGTCTTGCACTGTGCTGTTCGTCTTTTGCTGTCAAAATGGTAATTACAAAAGCCGAAGACAACGACTCTCAGTACCTCCCGCTGACATGTTGATGCATATCTGATATGAGTTTATTCTCTCCAATAAACACGTAAGGTATGTAGAGAGGGCACGACTCTGGTTTTGGAAGGAAATGCACTTATGATTTCTTGTGACCTGAAGTTCTTTTGCCTACCGATGTGGAACACACTTATTGTAAGTCGCTTTGGATAAAAGCGTCTGCAAAATGACCGTATTTTAATGACTGATTGACAGGGTAGTGATCCAATCATGACGCCATTCTCAGCCTGCGCTCCTACCGGGTAATCGATATAATTTTTTTTATTAATTTATTAATTTTATATTCAAAACATGAACTGAATAACACTCAAGTCATTCAAGTCATCGTGTCTCAAGTCAAGTCAAGTCCCAAGTCTTTAACTTCCAAGTCCGAGTCGAGTCTCAAGTCTTTTATTTTTTGTCAAGTAAAGTCACAAGTCATCAAAACAGCGACTCGAGTCGACTCGAGTCCAAGTCACAGTGACTCGAGTCCCCATCTCTGCAGTGTTGTAGTTAACAGATTATTTACAACTGGAAGAATTAATAAAACAAATCTTTCAGTAACAAACATCTCTGCTAATCTTCCCCCGATAACAACACCTGTGCAGCAGCAGCAGAAGACCACAGAGTCTGATTTATCCAGCGCCGTGTGACACAAAGTCTGAGAGACACCGTGATGTTACAGATGCAGCTTATTGTTGGTTGCAGTGGATGTTTAAAAATGGGTATTAAAATTTTAGTTAAATTACATCAAAAATGTTACGTATAGTTTCTTCTTCGAAAACTTGTTGTAACAAATCAGAAATTTAAGGGTTTGTATCGACTATCTTTTGTTCGTTTGATGACTTTTCAACTCCGGTGAGTTTTTTCAAAGACACCATCAATTTTGCAATTTCATCCTCCCTCTGCTGCTGTTTTATCTTGAATGTATGAAAAGAAACATGCTACAAGGCAGAAGTCTTCTAAACCTGTTTGAATTGATCTTTGAGGCCATGTCAGTAAACACGGACTGTGCAGTAAATCTTATCATTTTCAAAAAACGGAGACATAATGAGATTTACTTTAGTCACTTTAGTAAATGAGAAGGAGACAATTGTACACTCTTTAATTGTGAAAAACGTGGATCCACTCAAACGTGTCTGGACTGTGGAATAGCTTACAATTTTGGTCATTTTTTGTGTCTTCATAAACAACATACTTATTTTTAAGCGGTTTGATTAGTGAGAGCTGCTGAAAACAGCTGTGTGTTTTGGTCTCAGGTGGAGTGAGCTGTGATTGCCAGGCTCTCCATCTAACCCCAGGGAACCTTTTCCTGTGCCTCTCTCTGCCTATTTTCAACAATGAAAACATATAAACGTATATATTTTTTTAAACCTTTGATGTAGTTATACTGTAACTCCAGTTAAATACGACAGAGCGGCTGTATTTTTGACTGATAGATTTAGCGTATTATGCAGTCGTGGCGCTGTCCTTACCAGGTCTTAATCAGGTAAATGCAACCTCTAAAGAACAATACATGACATATTACACTGTGTCGTTGTCTAACAAAAGTTTAGGTTAGAGGCAGCATGTGGGAAAACTAGAAGGACAAAAGCTAAGAGAGTGAGCAGCAGGCAGGTGCTGCTAATCAAATCTTTTTCGACATCTACAGCCAAACCGCACTTTACTGTTTGTGTTAGTTTGACCTTCACTGTTTTTATTGTTTTGTTGCAGACATAAGGCAAAGAAAGAAACCATGTTCTGATCATATTTTTTTAGAATGAAAAAGTCTCTAGTATAGGCACGCCACGGTTGTTGGCGCCACTTCATTTGATATTTTGTGCAGCCTCCTTTTTGCTAAGCTAACAGCTCTGAGCCTTCTCTAATGCGTGATGCTGCTTGTGAACATATGGCCCATCTGAGACAATTCCTGAACACATAAGCACTGCAGATCATTCAGATTCTGAGGTTAATGCTTGTGAACTCTCGAGCTTTCCTTCCCTTGTTCGGGGGATTTAGTTCAGGTGGCTGTTGCAGAACAAATCTGCGGCAGAAGATGATGTGTGCTTTGGGGCTGTTGACCCATTGGACGGTCCAGCCGGGGCCCATTTCAGCTCCATGGCACAGGCTTTTTCGGTATTAATCTTGGTATTTGATAGCTTTTATTATGCCAGGCTTCCTGACAAGATGCCCAAGAAGAAAACATCCCCACAAAATCTAATTTACACCACCAAACCTTGCAGTTTTTAATGTCTAGAATGTTTGTTGAGACTAGATCTTGTTGTACATTACAACTTTAATCTTAATACTTATTGGCACGATCTTTGAAAGAGGTATACTCAACTATTTAGAAATGTTCCTGTATCCATCTCCTTATTTGTTTTGCTAAAAAAAACCTTCCATTGCACACAGTCGCTGGGCTCTCGGGTCTTTCTCACAGCAATCTGCATTCGCCTCACATTTATAAGTTAGAATAAATATCAGAATAAACTTTACCGGTTGTTTGAAATACATTCAGTTCACTTCAGATTTATATAAGTAACGCCAAATCGCAACAAATGTTATCTCAAGACACTTAAAAATACAGTCCAAGTCAAGCCAATTATAGAATAAATAATTGTAAAACAATTATGATCCAACCACATCAAATGAATCAAAACCAAAAGGGACACCTGCTGAGAAAGAGAAACACACGTTAATTAATGACAACAATGATGTCATGTGTACATGGAGAGTAAAGAGAGCAGAGGGAGGAGAGGTGCATCATGGGACGTCCACCAGCCGGCTGGGCCTATAGCAGCAGAACTATGGGATGTTTCAGGGTCTATCTATCTATCTATCTATCTATCTATCTATCTATCTATCTATCTATCTATCTATCTATCTATCTATCTATCTATCTAATGCTGTAATTATAATATATTGATGACATAAGAACTTGAGCTTAAAAAAGAGAACAAGCGTCTTTCTGTCCATTAATAGCAGGAATGAACCGTTTATTTTCAGTATATACGATGGAGTTGATAATGGCTGTTTTTGTGTTTGTTTCTGAAAGAGAAAAGAAGTTACACCTGCCAAATGTTATTGAGCTTTTTACGTATTTGTCTTAACTTTGTAATCTCTCTCTGGGATTTCCGTCTCGAGCAAACAGAACAAATCACTCATACAGCTCCCCATCCTGACTCTAACTGTTGGTTTCTCTGAGCAGGGATATTCTAATAAAGTGTATCGGCCTGGTCAAAGGAGCGAATTTACATCACCACAAGAGGGCATCACCATCCCAAAATAATTTAACCAGGCAAGAGAGCACGGAAAGAAGTGACACGCAGGGGAGGAAGGAGTTAAGTAAGAGTAATAACAACATGTCTGAGGGCAGAGGAGATAAGAGGATGGAGCTGGAGGACAGAATACAGAATCATGGAAGCAGAGGGGGTGAGAGAAGGATGAGGGGAAAAGGAGTTTTAAAAACAAAGAGAAGGAGCAGGATAGAAGTGTCGTACTTATTATGAATACGTTCCTGCTTCAGTGAATATCAGTCATATTAATTCTAAATGATATCAGTGTATTCTCCGTATTTAACTTGGTGAAAGGGAGGAAAGCATGACATCTCAACAATGCTCTTCTCCTAGCTTCTAATACAGGGAACACCTGACTCTAAAGCCCAAAACCAAGTCCTAGACCTCAGGTAGCTGGTTCCTCCCAGATTGATCTAAATTGTTAGAATGTGTCCCTCATTCATGAATATTGTCAAAGATGTTCCACATGTAATTCAATACAGTTGTTCAAATGTCCCCTTTCAGTGTTTAATTAGACGGAAGTATCCTTTATTTCCCTGTTTCTTTAACAAACCAAGCATTTCCGTAACCTCAATTTTAACCTTAAAGCTAAATCTCGGGGTCCTAATTTGGTCCCAAAGTGGTAACAAAACACACCAGAAACACCGCGCGGGCAGGATGAAGAATTAGAATCATTAACGCACTTTTAAATGATCAGACGGTGAGATTAAAAGTATAAAGGATGTAGAACGCTGTCTGAACAGGACACAAACAAACAGACAACGCTGTCTCCGGCTGGAATGCTGTGTTTGCCCTCCCAACAAAACAATCTTGTCATATTTTCATTCCACGATTCTTGAAACTTCTCCGCCTCCCCTAGAAAGTTCGGTGATGGTTTTCACCTGTTATTGTACTCCGTCTCTTTTCAGTTCCTGGACACAGTGTCTCCTATGGATGTTCTGCGTGTCAGCACAGAGGAAGCAATCATCAGTTGTCACCGTTGGGCGGAGGGCTGACACACAGAAGCACACTTTTGCTGTCATTGCAGCATAAGCTTCCTTCTAATTCACCTCAGCTAAACTTCATGACCACTTGGGGGCGCTGTTCCGTTGGAGATAGACATCTATTGTGTTTGGATTGACCCTGTAATGCTGCTTGGTTCTGCTTGCACTGCCAGTGATTTGTGCTTATTTATAAGTCTGAAGCTTCATTTTGTAGCGTTACGTGCAGAACTAAGAAGAGACATGCCTGGGTCACATCACAGTTTTTACATTTGAAAAGGTTTGACTCATTTCTGGTTATTTAAATGTTGTATGCAGAAATACCCATTTTAATCCAATTCCAGGTGTTACTCATACCATAGAACGAACCTGATTTCTCAGAATAATGCGAGTGTTTGGCAGCTCTTTAAGAGTTTGTTTTAGACTATCTATTGAGGAGTGTGTCATGATTATTTTCCGCCTCAACAGAACATTAATGTCATGGTTCAATGTTTTTAGTTTTTTTTCTCAGTGCCTTGGTTTAGTCTTTGCTTTAGTCTGTTCTGTGCTCTTGGTTAATATTTTGTTTGAGCTTTATTCCTTGTGTTCTGTTTGAGTTTTCAAGGCCTTACATGACACTGAAAGGATCGGATTATTGGCTAAATTACAATAAGACTGAGTTATTAAGTTTATGTAGTAATGATGTAAAATCCTGGACCTTATTTCTGGCATAAAATACGTTCATCTACTCACCGATAACAGTTTGGTGAAAGTCGGCGTCCTTCTGAAGATATTTAGATCACTGGAAATCGGCGTATATCCATATAACGGGAGAGAACAGGGCAGAGACAATACAGCCTCTAAAAAAGTCATATCTGTCTTTATTTCACAAACACTTTTAGAAGAATGAATGAATGAACGCGTACTATTGCACTTTTAGCTCAGAGCTTTTTTTTTTTGTTGTTGTTATCCGGGGTTGTAGTATAATTTAAAGCACATTGAGTTGCCTGTGGTATGAAATGCGCTATATAAATAAAGATGCCTTGCCTTAAGTTCATGTAGACACCTTAATCTGACAAGAAATTGGATCGGATCGGGTTACTCGCGGATTAAGACCCCAAGATAACTCGGTTGAAAGTCACACTAAACCTGTTTGTAGACGCTGAAGCACGTGGTGAATCAGACTTTGCGTTCTGCACATGCTCCAGATTTTTTCCCGGCGTCGGGAACCAGAAGTCAAAGGAGACGATATTACTGTTGTTGTCGCCGTCAGAAAGAAACAAACAACGCGATGGAGAATGCTCGCCATCTACTCACCGATAACAGTTTGGTGAAAGTCGAAGTCCTTCGGAAGATATTTTTGATCACTGGATATCCGATGATGTCATCCTAGTAGACGTGTTTAGAAAGCCCCCCGATAGCCCCCGATAACAACAACACGGCAGCTCTGAGCTAACAGTGCAACAGTACTCGTTCATTCATTCATTCGTCTTAAAGTATTGATGAAATAAAGACAAATAATGCCTTATTTAGAGGCTGTATTGTCTCTGCCCTGTTCTTTCCCGTTATATGGATATACACGGAGTAAACCAAATTATCTTCCGAAGGACGCCGACTTTCACCAAACTGTTATCGGTGAGTAGATGAACGTATTTTATGCCAGAATCAAGGTCCAGGTTTAAAAAAACGAACTTCCCCTTTAAGGATCTGGGGATTATTAAGTCTAGGAAAGATCTTCAAGTTGATGCTAATGATGTTTGCACCTGGATCTTTGCTGCTGACTGGTAGAATATATCAGCATGAGAAAGCATCTCAGGTCAGGTCCAAAATGCTGATCCTGTCTTCTTTGTAAGTGTTTTTCAGCTCAGATGAAGCCCTAAAGTGTGAAACAGACTGGTTGTAGCTACATTTGGGATTGTCGTGGAAAAATTCTGAACTGATGTAATAAAGATTTTTAACATAATGCTGTCCACATTGTGGAATTTAATCATTTCCTCTGCTGGATTTCCTCTCTAAATTGAATGGTGTTCCAGAAATTAAGTTAGCCTTAATCATCACAGCACAGACTGGCGAGCTGAGAGCGGTGGCGAATGTGAACGGAGGAGCCTTGGAATGAGCATATTTTTACGAGTGTGTGTGTGTGTGTGAATGATAGTCTCTCAGGGGAGGTGAGTCAAGCCAAGAGCCGGTGTGTGTGATCATCATCTCAGCGGGACAGCAAAAAGAGCACACAGCTTATTGAAGGGATACCCACATGAGGGCGAGGCGATCACAGAGCCAGCTGGAGGTTCCTCAGAGCAGTCGGGAGTGGAGGGAGGCAATGGAGGGGTAACATGGAAAAAGAGACTGAAAAATGAGACATGGGTGAGGTTGGGAGGGAGGGTAGGTGGCTGCCAGACGGGACAAGTCTCACGATGGATAAAAACTGTAGGCATTACATCACAGAACACTTAAAAATAAACGACCTAATTCTACAAAAATAGATGGTTGGGTGTATAATTTAGCATCTTTCTAACAATGTGTTGTTTTATGTCTTCTGTATCCTGCCAAGGCCAATAGCTTCTCCACTGCCATTTCACAG
The DNA here is from genome assembly GCF_027942865.1 of Odontesthes bonariensis. Taxonomy (NCBI): domain Eukaryota; kingdom Metazoa; phylum Chordata; class Actinopteri; order Atheriniformes; family Atherinopsidae; genus Odontesthes; species Odontesthes bonariensis. Next base: position 8,185,774 of record NC_134508.1, on the reverse strand, counting down.
CTTGATCAGGACTCCCTTGGAATACTATCCTTGGACTAAACGAGGGTAACTGTGGATTGAGGTCATGCCACTGTAAAAGGCATTGTTTACCTAGAGTGGACCAGCTGTTTATGAAAAAAAATAAAAATTTCATGGCTGCAGCACGAGTCTGTACACTGAACTTGTTGTCAGAGGATAATATATGAGGACAAATTGATGGTACCCTGCAAAAAGCAGAAAATTGAGTCTGGGAACCAGATTCAGTTGGGGAGGTTTTTCATTTTTATTTTGCTTGTCAAACAGAAAAACTATTAAACTGAAAATCTGTCAGAGGCTTAAAGTCTAAGCTGCAATTAGTGGCTGGTTTGTTTTAATCACAGCTTCATATAAGGATACCCTAGATGGATATCTGTGCATGGTACAGCTATTTTTAGTCATAAGGCTACAGGATGGATTCTGTTTTGATATCTGCACTTTAAATATTCAGCTCTTGATCTCCTTGCTGGCTGTGTTGAAGGCTTTTTATGAAAAACATTCATCTAACTGCCTAAAATGTCTACTGTTAAACAGCTCAGACTTTACTTTTACCAGAACTTTACACGGGACCAAACTCATCTGAACGTAACCAAGTGCAGCATTATTTCTTGTGTAATTGGTGAATTCATATTGATATTTCATATTGAGGTTTGGCGACCTCAGAATCGGGTCTCTGCTTTTTGCGGACGATGTGGTTCTGTTGGCGTCGTCAGGCCGTGACCTTCAGCTCTCACTGGAGCGGTTCGCAGCCGAGTGTGAAGCGGCTGGGATGACCATCATCACCTCCAAATCTGAGACCATGGTCTTCGGCCGGAAAAGGATGGAATGCCCTCTCCGGGTCGGGAATGAGATCCTTCCACAAGTGGAGGAGTTCAAGTATCTTGGGGTCTTGTTCACGACTGAGGGACGAATGGAGCAGGAGATTGACAGGCGGACCGGTGCGGCGTCTGCAGTGATGCGGGCTCTGCACCGGCCCGTCGTGGTGAAGAAGGAGCTGAGCCAGAAGGCGAAGCTCTCGATTTACCGGTCAATCTATGTTCCTACCCTCACCTATGGTCATGAGCTGTGGGTAGGGACCGAAAGAACGAGATCGCGAATACAAGCGGCCGAAATGAGTTTCCTCCGCAGGGTGTCTGGGCTCTCCCTTAGAGATGGGGTGAGAAGCTCGGTCATCCAGGAGGGGCTCAGAGTAGAACCGCTGCTCCTCCACATCGAGAGGAGCCAGATGAGGTGGCTCGGGCATCTGGTTAGGATGCCTCCTGGACGCCTCCCTGGTGAGGTGTTCCGGGCCCGTCCCACTGGGAGGAGGCCCCGGGGAAGACCCAGGACACGTTGGAGAGACTACGACTGTGTTCGAAACCGCATACTTCTCCTACTTTTCCTACTAACTTTTTGAGTTAGTATTCGAGTTTGAGTAAGCGAGAAGTTCCCGGATGCATACTAGATTCGCCCAAATGTTGGGTATGCATCATGAGGTTACTACTCATACTCAAACTACCCAAGATGCAACGTAACGTGACGTCGCCGATCGTCATTTCCTGTCAAAACGGCAGTTTCAAGCTAGCTACAACGAGGGTAGGTTCACTTCCTGTTTTAAAAACAAAAGCACCAATTGTATCATAATGGCTTTCCCTATGATAAAAGGCAAGCGGTATTTTATTTTGTGAAAATAACCGGAAGTGCGTTGCTCACTGCGGCTAGCTTTAGTAGTGCCGAATTCATGGGAACAAAATTGTAAATAGCCGGTATTTTGTCAGGTTTTCAACACGTTGGGGATCTAAACGACTACTTTCTTGCCTAAAAATGTTTCAAATGTTGCTAAAGTTTACAGAGTTTAGAGCTTAAGAGAAATCAGCTTCAGGCCGGCTGATGTGACATTTACAACAACACAGTATATTGCGGGTTAGGTTTAAGGACGATACTGGAGGTCTGGTGGCCCTGGAATTTCATAAGCAAAAAAATTTTTGGCTTTGCTCTTTGAGCGTCAGGCAACGATTCACACTCTGGCATGAAGATGCCTTGATAGTAAAACTGATTCCGACATTTACTTCTTTTAATTCCAAAACTCAGTAAGGCCGGATTCGCACTGATGGGATTCTTTAACGCTTGATGGTGGGTGGGCCATCAAGCAGTCATTGGATCAGATCAGTCAGATGATTTGATTACCTGGTGTCTGGGCTGCAGTTTGAAAAAACTGAACTATTCTCTACTTTTCCACTGCAAGCTAGCAAAGCAAAGCAACAGACCCAAGATTCACTTCAATCACCCAAAACATTACTCCATTCAAAATAATTGAAAGGCAACTAAGTTTATGTCTGAATCTTTTTAATCCATCCTAACTTGTCACTCAGTGGGTCTACATGGTGAGATTAATTGGATTACAGCTATAGTTGGGTTATGCTCCTTATTTGAGCAAGGGTAATTCTCCTTGGATATATGGCGGTGAATGAATCGAATCATAGGCACAAAGCATGTCATACCCCGGTATGATAGGTGGCGCTGTACCCATTTCAAATATTGCTAATAGAGCCACTTCCTGTTGACCTCTTCACCACCAACAACAACAAACTCAGGCATTGGAGAAAGATGGAGAACGAAGAGCAAGATGAAGCTACGTCCCTCTACACTTCGTTTGTGATGTCTTAATCAGATCCAATCCAATTTCTCTTCCGATTTAAGTGTCTACTCAGTCTGATTGTAATTTAGCCAATAATCCGATCCTTTCAGTGCCATGTAACCCCATTGACTCTTGCCCAGAAAAGCTCTAAGGATGATCCCATTGGTGTTGATACAATATATGATCCAACAGGTCTGTTCTCCAAGAAATTCCAGACATCGTAATTGGCTTTGCCTTTCAAGTTATTTGTATTATCATGAAATCTTCAAGATCACAATCATAAGTTGCAGCCTAAGCGGCAAGCGATACATATGTGGTCAGGAGGACACAGTAGTTTCAGACCAATCAGTGTTTAATACTGGCAGCTACAGTTGGGCCATTGTACTTGTTATACAGTACTGAACAAAGGGCAAAGAGAGACACTCAAGCCTTTTCTTGTTGGGAGAGATCATTCTGCTCATGTCACAAATGATTCCAGCAGGGATTTGTTTTTCCTAGTTGCTTCCGTTGTGTTGATCTAATTGGTGGTGAATGATGGTTCATGCAGTGACTTAATAAGTACGCTTACTCGTCCTTTTACGAACGGTTTCTACCAACGGCTTCCCAGATGATTCAGTACAACAAACTATCCAACATGTCAGATTATTCCTGGTCCAATCTGAGAACCCATTTGTTTGATTTTTTTTGCCTTGGGGAGCTACGGTACTTATTTCAGTTGTGTTGAGTTATTTATTGATTTTAAGAAGTCAGAATTTTTCCTTCCAGAGAAACATTGCAGCAACAGAAACATTTTGAAGATATTGAACGAGTCTGCTCAGAAGCTGGTAAAAACACAGCATCTGGACACGCAGTTTCTCTTGTTGTGGAATTCAGAATCATCAGGATGATTAATGTTGTTTACAAGAGTTCTTTGGCTCTCCCTTCATTATGTGTGGACCAAAATCATAATGACATTGATATTTATGCTCTGAAAATGATGAGACTTCCTTTGATTTCACCCAGCTTAAAAGTAGGGCAGCAGTTTTCAGGGAAATAAAAGCAACTTTTGGCAGTTGACAGGCCTCAGAAGCACAATGCACAACAAAAACCAGTTGATTAGTTGATTCAACATCCCTTTGTTAGTCTCAGACACAGAAACGGTAAAAAAAAAAAAAAAAACTAGGGCTGGGCAACGATTAAAATGTTTAATCTAATTAATCACATGATTTCCCTGATTAATCACGATTAATCGCATTTGTACGCAAAATCCAAAAATGAATTCAAAAGTAGTGTATAGCTTTTAGCATTTAGTTTTATTTTAAATGTGCTGCCATATGAATGAAAGTGCCATAACATTTGTTGTGCAAACACACTTTTAACATCAGCATCTTTCTGTAGTTTTTATGTAGAAGCCTCGCTCCACTGTCTGTTTCCTTGAATGACTTGCTGCTATCAGTTGTGTGTTTTGCCTTTAAGTGATATTTTAGACTGGAACTACTACGCTGAGAAGACAATTCAACTTGGCAGTGTTTACAGATGACTTTGGTTCTGTCGACTCCGCCGTCTGGAAGAACTTTAAAATGAAAATGGCCGAGTAAAAGTTCCGTACCCTTCTCCATGTTTGGTGGATCCACCAATTACTTTCTTTTCCGGTTCCGCAGCAGACAGCAACAGACTTTTACAAAATAAAAGCTGAAATAAAAACCCGGTTTGAGTCCCGCATCGGACGGACCTGTGCTGCATGTTGTTCCCCCTCTCTCTGTCCCCTGCTTTCTGTCTCTCTGAACTTTCCTATCCATTAAAGGCACAAAAGCCCCCCCAAATGAATTATTTTTTTAAAATACCCCCCCCACAAAAAAATGCGGTAATGCGCGATAAAATATTTATCGGCATTAAATAATTAACGAGTTAACGCGATAATAACGAGTTAACTCGCACAGCCCTAACTTTAAGTCTTCAGGTCCTGTGTTGATTAGCCAGTACAGCAACCCAGCATGGAGCAAATTAGAAAATTTGCACAGATCACAGTTTTCTCAGACTGTATTCAGCCTCTTTCATGCAACACACACACACACAGCAATGCCATTGGGATAAGGATGCAGGTGCATTTTTGCACTGTGTCTGTTGGCCAATTTTCCGGGTTAGCAGGAATTTGGTATCCCACTTTGGTTTAAAAGAAAAAGTACTAGAATTGCCCACTGAAACAGAAAGAAACTATGTCTTGTTCTTGGTTTTAAATGAATATTTTACACGAGCTTTAGCCATTACTGTCATTCTTGGTAATCTCTAAGATGCAGGCACACAAAAAAACCTGCTGTCACAATGTGCTGTTAATGTATTTTAACGCCATTAATCGTCTTTAAATTACTTTAAATTAAATTAATTTAAATTACTCCACAGTGTTTTATTTGATATCCGCAGAAAAACACAAACATACAAAAGAGAAGGTGGAATGCTTGTTTATTTTGCTATTATGTCTGTATTGATGCAAGACTATAATTATTACAGCCCAAAATGTGTCGGTATAAGTAAATAATGTTTCACACATTGGTAAAAAATGTACCTTGGGTGCTTCACTCGCTGTTACTTAGAGTTATGAAGTACAGGAATATAAGCACAATGGACATTTGAACAGTTGCTCATATCTTGTCATACTGTCATTTCCATAAATTAGACTGTGATGACTTCAGTGCTCAACCTACTTTATTTGATCGAGTTAAACAGAGCGCCTTTGAGACCCGAGTCATTTATCCACGTTTACTTTGATGTCGGAAGGCACAACATAATAGCATTCTTATCATGGAAATTCTCCTCCTTTTGAATTAAATAAAACATTAATGGCTCTGAATGATAATGAGCTGCAATGCTCAAATCAGTTTACTGTACATCTACCCTATATCAGATGAAATATCTTTTGAAAACCCCGCTTCGGTGCCCGGGAGCGATGAGTCAGCACCGTGCAGGGGCGGGGCCACAGGGGCATTGGCCCCAGCTGAAATCTGATTGGTCCCCTGAAGTGCCCCTGTCTTGTCACTCATCTGTCCTTTGTCCGAGAGCGATGATCAGATTCATGGATGTATTATATTAACTGGATAACAGACCGCAAAATGGCCGCCGTTGATTTCAATGGAGTTGCTCGCCTGGTGCTTACCCCGAAAAGGTTTCTGACTTCCGGGTTTACTTCCGCGTTATGCGGCCCATAGAGCATGCGCAGTAGAGTCACCCCCCATGATACTTTGGGGCCTCCCATCATGCCCGGGGCAATGAGGACGTGCACGTACGTACATCACAGTGCACGTACGTAGATCACAGTGCACGTACACAGCTGTGACGTCACGCTGGGAAAAGAGACTTTTCTGGGGCTTTTCTGGTCGTTAGAAAACTTTTTGACGGATAAAAAGTCCATGACTTAAGAATATAGAATACAACGATTAGTAAATAACAGCGGTTTCAGCTGGAGGCGTCCTGTGAACAGTTTTACAGGCATCTCTTTTACTATTGCGGTCTATGGAAAAAGTATTTTTGGGCCACAGGGGATTTTTTTGTTGCAATACCACGAGTGGTCACTGGGAAAAATCGGCTGAGAGGCGGCGCCGGGGTGTGACCAGATTATAGGTGGATGCAATTCCATGCCAAAACACCGGTGGCGCTAATAAGCCAAATAGTAATGTTCAGCGTGAATATAGCTTACAGAATTAGAAGAACATTTGAAAGATCTCGAACGATGTTGGACAATGGCTGTGTCTGAAACCGCATACTTCTCCTACTTCTCCTACTTCTCCTACTCACTTTTTGAATTAGTAAGCGAGTTTGAGTAAGCGAGAAGTTCCCGGATGCATACTAGATTCGCCGAAATGTTGGGTATGCATCATGAGGTTAGTACTCATACTCAAACTACCAAAGATGCAACGTAACGTGACGTCGCCGATTGTCATTTCCTGTCAAAACGGCAGTTTAAAGCTAGCTACAACGAGGGTAGGTTTACTTCCTGTTTTCAAAACAAAAGCACCAATTGTATCGTAATGGCTTTCCCTATGATAAAAGGCAACGGGTATTTAATTTTGTGAAAATAACCGGAAGTGCGTTGCTCACTACGGCTAGCTTTAGTAGCGCCGAATTCGTCAGAACAAAATTGTGAATAGCCGGTATTTTGTCAGGTTTTCAACACGTTGGGGATCTAAACGACTACTTTCTCGCCTGAAAATGTTTCAAATGTTGCTAAAGTTTACAGAGCTTAGAGCTTAAGTGATATCAGCTTCAGGCAGGCTGATTTCGGCTCGGGCAGGAGGGAAATGCATTGTGGGTAAACGCTCTGCATACTGTCTGATCAATGAGTATGCAGTATGGAAGTATGTAGGATGCAGTTTTTCCATTTGGGTTGGAAAAAGTACCCAGAAGCCTTCTGCGGGGGCTGAGAGCGATGCAGACGGATATCTACATGCAACCATAAACAGGCCCTTAAACACACTACACTGCAGTTATTAACTGTGAATTGTTTCCAAATTCTTTCCCCAGGAATTGGATCTTAGAACCAAAGAAGTCTTGTGTTCTTCACTCAACAATTTCTTTGCATGTGCAGTTTTTTGTTTGTCTCTCAGTGACTTTTTCTAAAAGCAGAATCAGGGAAGATTTCAGAAGAGTGAATTTTCTCCTTCTAAAACAACTCAAACCTCAAAGATGTCATAGCAGTGTGAGAAAACACTAGATTGTGGATTCTTCCTCAAATCCTTAAAATGTGTCAACACGGAATATATCCCACAGACCCTTTCTGTGGAACTGTTACCCTTCACCATTATACCTTTGCTCGTCTAGAAAAGGAACTAGTTTAGGCCCTGGTTAAAGGTAGCCTTACATTTTTGACGATGTAACATCACTGTTAAAAACAAAATGTACAATTACAGTAAGGAACTTATATTAAAGTCACCACAACCCACAATTAGTGTGGTCAGGTCGTGGGCTGCAGCATTATAATTTGATGCAAGAGGCGTCATATGACTGTAGCACCGATGTGATTTCAGCTTCTGAGTGTCAGGCTCTGCTTTCTTAGAAATCTTTAAAGGAATGATGAGTTGACAATAAGGCAGTCTTTGCTTAGAATAAAAATTTGACTGCTGACACTTTGTTTTTTACACCGTCACAAAGCTACTTAGTATTATTCTGATGGAAACATCAGACATGGCATACAAAAAGAAAAAAACACGCCATAATCACTTGACCACTCAAACTCTCTGAGTGACACAGATTCATGCGTGTTCACTTGCACCGAAGACGTTGAACGTTGAATGAGAGGAAGAGAGTGGTGTGTGCAGCAGAGATAGTGTTGAGCTGTCTGTCACACACATGCACACACACATGCACACACACATGCACACACACATGCTGAATACCCAAAGGGAGAGTTGTGTACTCTAGAAACACAAAGGAATGGACTGAGTCTAATGAATGGACGAGCCCAGTCTAATGAATAATACACAGTATGCAGAGAAACTGCATGGCATGGCTGAGTAAGACTAATTAACTTTAACTGGCCTGCACAAATTAAAAGGAAAACAAAAGGAAAACAACTATTTGTTCAATTTGATTAACTTTATAAGAATTAAAAGGATACCAATGTTAACAGTTAATTTGTGCAACAGCACATCTGGCGGGTTGAGTTGTTCTGTGTAACAGCACATCTGGCGGGTTGAGTTGTTCTGTGTAACAACACATCTGGCAGGTTGAGTTGTTCTGTGTAACAGCACATCTGGTGTGTTGGTTGTTCTGTGTAATAACACATCTGGCGTGTTGGTTGTTCTGTGTAATAACACATCTGGCGGGTTGAGTTGTTCTGTGTAACAGCACATCTGGCGTATTGGTTGTTCTGTGTAATAACACATCTGGCGTGTTGGTTGTTCTGTGTAATAACACATCTGGTGTGTTGGTTGTTCTGTGTAACAGCACATCTGGTGTGTTGGTTGTTCTGTGTAACAACACATCTGGCAGGTTGAGTTGTTCTGTGTAACAGCACATCTGGCGGGTTGAGTTGTTCTGTGTAACAGCACATCTGGCGTATTGGTTGTTCTGTGTAATAACACATCTGGCGTGTTGGTTGTTCTGTGTAATAACACATCTGGTGTGTTGGTTGTTCTGTGTAACAGCACATCTGGTGTGTTGGTTGTTCTGTGTAACAACACATCTGGCAGGTTGAGTTGTTCTGTGTAACAGCACATCTGGTGTGTTGGTTGTTCTGTGTAACAACACATCTGGCAGGTTGAGTTGTTCTGTGTAACAGCACATCTGGCGTATTGGTTGTTCTGTGTAATAACACATCTGGCGTGTTGGTTGTTCTGTGTAATAACACATCTGGCGTGTTGGTTGTTCTGTGTAACAACACATCTTGCTTTTTAATGATGTTGTGGCCCAGATGTTGGGTTGGGCAACAACCCAACATCTGGCGGGTTGGGTTGGGCCACAGCACAAAACTGACGGAGTTACAAAGTCTTTAAAACCAGACCCTCCGGTGGTTCATCCAGACAGCAAACGTTTTGCCTGCTTAGTTCACTCTGCGGCTGCACAGCGGTGAGACGTGTCGCATCACAGCTAAAGGGGACCAAGTTTGAATCCCGGGATGGAGCCTTCTGTGTGCAGTTAGCATCTTCTCCTCGAGTACTCCAGCTTCTTCCCACTGTCGAAAAACATGCTTCTTGATTCTAAATTGACCCTAGGAGTGAGTAAACATGAAGGTTGTCTTGTTTGTCTCTGTGTGGCCCTGTGAAAGGCTATCCAAGGTGCACCCCACCTCTTGCCCAATGGCAGCTGGGATATGCTCCAGCTCCCCACAACCCTGAATTAGATTACATGGGTATAAAAAATGGATGGATGGATGGATAGTTAACTCTGCCATTTCTTTACACAATAAAGCTTGTTTGTGTTAATTCAGACAAAAGCAAACGGAAATAACATTTACAAACCAACATATTAACAGAAATATAGATAAAACTATCCAATTTGACTTTTTTTATATATAAATTCATAGCAGGTATTTCAGTGGTTGGTGTGTTTCTGTTTGGATGATAACACTAAAAAGTAATACTGAGGATACAGTTTTTGGCAAACAATTCTTGTTGCCTGCCAGCTTCATAGCTTTTCAGTGCCAAACTCATCAGCTTTAGTCTGCACACAGTATTACAGTATTAGTTGCAGGATTAACCAAATTTCCACACCAGTTTTCTTTATCCTCTCTCTCTTCTTAATCTCTTCTCTTTCACCTGTGGCATTTTTACTCTAATTTCAATTTTATACAATCTATCAACACATTCTGGTGATATCTCAGATCTGTATTCTGAGGCCACAGTATTCATAGAGGGGCCAAGTATTTGGCTGTGTTCAAAACCGCATACTACATACTACATACTACATACTTGCATAGTGCATACTCATCGAAAATGTTAGAAAATCAGTTGGTAGTCCCAACTTAACAAGTTTTTTCACCACTAGTGGGGGTAGAAGGCCCTTCCTTGAACCACTAGAACCAGGAAATACGACCATATTAGTCCAGTGCTCAGGTCTCTGCACTGGCTTCCTGTCACTCAGAGAATAGACTTTAAAACAGCTCTGCTTGTGTACAAGTCTCTTCACGGTCAAGCGCCAAAGTACATCTCTGACATGTTAGAGCCATATGAACCAACTCGGGCTCTGAGAACCTCAGGGAGGGGTCTCCTGCTGGTACCCAGAGTCCGGACTAAACAAGGTGAGGCTGCGTTTCAGTTTTATGCTCCTAAAATCTGGAACAGTCTTCCAGAAGATGGGACACAGGCCTCAACTCTGACAATGTTTAAATCCAGGCTGAAAACAGTTCTGTTTAGCAGTGCATATGACACCTGAAAGTAATTTATCTGCACTCTTCACTTTTTAATTACTTAATGATTATTTTAATGGGTTTTAAATTTCTTTCTTTTTTAATTTCTTTCTTTTATTTTTTATTTTTTTATTCCTTTTTAATGGTTTTATTGCCTTCTTGTGATTTTATGTAGCTGTAAAGCACTTTGAATTGCCCTGTGTATGAATTGTGCTCTATAAATAAAATTGCCTTGCCTTGCCTTGCCTTGCCTGAATACCAACGCTGGACAGGACAAGGGGGAAAAATGAAAAAATAAATAAATAATAAAAAAAATCGGCCCATTGTAACGATACCCAATCTCGAATTTTCTTCGATATTGGTACCGATATCCGATCCAAATATCGGATCGGTGCATCCCTAGTTCATAGATGATAAATAACAACAGCAACAGATGTAATTGAATTCTATTTCAATTGAGATCATTTGTAAAGCGCCAAATCCCAACAAATGTCATACAGTTCAGTTCAAGCCAATAGACCATTTTCACACTAACCGGAAATACATAGACGATGGGAACACATTGAAATAAAATGGATCCCGGAAGGTTGTACTTGACCAACTTACAGCTTCTATCTAAATTATCAAGGTAAGTAGAGCGATATTGGGTTAACTGTTACTGAACTGTTAGCTAAAATGATAAATCATTAGCGCGTCTACTGTAAGACCTAGTTTATATATTGTATAAAGTATAAGATGATATAGCCGACCATACTAAAGCATCATAGTCGGGTTTAAATGAAGCATTATGGCATAAAATTGTTGTATTGATGGTTGTCCAAGTGAACGTCTTCTACGTAGCGACAATGATATTAGCCGAATGCTAACATGCTAATGCTAACCAGCTAACATTTTTCTCTCGTAACGTGTGTTTGTGTGTGATCATAGTATCAAATGTACTAGACGGGCAGGTTTTTGTGAGGGCTAGATGCTTCAAATCCATGAAGAGGAATGAGGAACCCCACAAACTAGAGGTTTGACCATAGATTGTAACCGATTCTTGCTTCACTCCACGGTAATAGGGCAGACCAAATAACCCCTCAACTCTGCGTTATGTTTATTTAAGGACAAGGTCAAAAAATGCGGAAGTGTGAAAAAGGTCTATTAGAAAGCAGTTCATTGTAATCCCAATTAATCCAATACATACAATTCAAATTCAAGAAGAAAAAAGTTGCCTGGCTAAGAAAACCAGCAGATTGCATCTAAACATTTTGCAGACGGCGATAGTAGAAACCGTGGGAACTTTCAGGAGAAAGCACGAACAATTTGGTCCGATCTTTTCCCACAGGCTTGTTGCTGTGTTTTCTTTACAACGTGTTGAGAATAGCAGTTGAGGCTTCTTACTATCTAATATGAGTCCCGTATGCATCTGAATGGATTCACAACAGCTAGGGAGCTAGCGGAAAACGCCCCGGAACATGTCCAGAACATTTCAGAACTTCAGTGCCTCTGTGGCTGTGGTCTCACAGATATCTGTACACTCAGAATTTGATCTCTTCTACAGCAGAGAAAACTTAAAAGCACCAAAAACAGGAAGAACGAAACCAAGAGCAGCCTACTGCTGGGATTGTTCCACATATTTCTAAACTACACCTAAGTGGCAGCGAAATGATAGAACTTGAAGGGGTGTGTTTCCGAAGCAGAAGTAAATTCAAAGAATGACAAACAACAGATCAATACCATAGATCCAACCCACAGTAAATTCGTTGATGGGAATATTCAAATCAAGGCAGATTTCCAGAGATTTCTCACATTATTTCAACACTTTTCCAAAGTGTGGGGTTCTCTATGTGCTTCCCCTTATCTTGGATCCTTATTTCTCTCAAGCTCCTTTCTATCCTTATTTTAGTTTCTGTCTTTACAACCTGCTCACCTCCAGGTTTCACTAACCCCCATATACCCCACATACCCTCAGTGGAAGTTTGAGCCTCACTGAGCAGAGGAAAACTTAGAAATTTCTGGAACATGGCCTGGATTTTACATCCTGCGTATTTTCTTATTTCTCCAAGATTTTGCTGGTGTGTGTGACTCCAAAGGAGGCAGAAACTCTTCAGAAATGTTCTCAGGGAATAAATTTTGCAGCGTGCGTTTGTGTATGTAACCCAGAAGATTTTAGAGAGCACGGTAGAGGGAAAGTGTGTGCTCTGCAGTTCTCACAATCATTTGTCCTCCCCCCTCATTCCCCCTCTTCTTCTTGTTCTTCTTCACTTTACTTTCCCTCCACATATAATTCTCTGTTCCTGTCTTCTTTTTGTGCTTCTGTTCCTCTAATTGTAAAAGAAAATCCTCTTTTTGAATGTGTGCGTGTGTGCTTATGATCAATAGTTTCTCCTTTTTAGCAATGCATTTTAGAGTTAGACTCTTGCGCATGTAATTTTAGTTATGATTTGATTAATCAACGCTAAACATGCTTTATAACAGCCAAGTAAAAAAGTACAATTACAATCATTACTCTGGAATCTAATTAGTTCCTCTACTTCCTCTATGTAAAATGTTTATTTATTTATTTTTATTTATTCATTTATTTATTTAGTCATTTATTATTATTATTATTATTATTATTATTATTATTATTATTATTAGTTAGTAGTAGTATTTTTATTAAATTGGTATTATTATTGTTGTTATTAATATACAAACATTGTAAATACTAATAATTTTTTGAGCTACTTGACTAATTTGAATTCCCCCCATTGGGGGGATGAATAAAGTATTTTTCTATTCTACTAAAAAATTATTGGTATTAAACCAATGTCCAATGTCTCTAGATCCAAATAAGAATATGTTTAAGGAGATGTTTAGGAGAACGTTTTAAGGGGGGATGTGCACACTTTGGCCACATTCTTCCCACAAAAAAGGGTCTAAATTTGACCCAGAGTGTCCCTCTTACTGCAGGTCAGTCTAGCAAAAGGTAACAAACAAGCTCTTTCTCGCCGAAGAAAACATGAGCAGCAGACACTAAAGAGAAAACAGAACAATGTTAACAACAGGTGCAAATTATGTCACACATGTAAGGGTTGACAGGAAGTCTTGATCTGCCTCTTTCAGGTACAATAAAGACTAAAAAGTCTAAAAGGAAAGAAACAAAACCCCTTGCTCAGTTATATCTGTTTGTTTGACATTTGAAATGTATGCCTCCAGTTATAGACAGAGTTATGTGAACCTTTTCTTCTACAATATATTGTGAGTTACCTGTGAAGTATTGACTGTTTGTTATTTTTTACCATTTTATTATCAAGACTCTGTCTTTTTATGTGCTTTTGAGCTTTTTTCTGTCATCTTTCCACAAGACCCACTTTCCTTTTGAATCCAAGTCAGGCACAGATGTCAGACATGTCACGTATGAATTCTCTGGTATGATTCACATTTTATTGCTCCATTAATGAAGGCCGGCTATCCTGGCACATATGCAGAAAAAGAGCCACAAACCATGATGCTACTGCCATCATGTGCAGCCAAAAATGTACTCAAGTAAAAGTACTGTTACTTCAGAATAATATGACAAGTAAAAGTAAAAAGGAGTCATCCAAATAATTACTTGAGTAAGAGTAAAAAAGTGCTCGGTGAAAAAACTACTCAAGTACTGAGTAACTGTTGAGTAACGTCTGATTTATTTGTTAACACAAACATTCAATCAGACAGACAAAAATACTAAATAATCATCTTTAGGCAAATTAGAGTTCATCCAATTGATAAAATAAATTAAAATGAATGAATTAATTACAAAATAGCTTAAATTAAAATAATCCAGGTAAATTCAAGTACTTCAATAAAAAATAAAAGAGACTTAGGAAATGTTTAAAACATATGTAACCCATATGTAACCTAAAAAACAAACATTCACCTATCCATGGGGGGAAAACCGAGTTTAGGAAACTTACCGCTACATGTTTCCTCAAGTTAGATGCTGAGTTTCTGCTGAAATGTGCGTTTGTTTTGGTTGACACAGAAGACACATAATGTAGCTGCTGTTTCTCACTCTTTGTAAGGTAAACATGCTTTCAGCATGACGCCTCGTCTGTGTCTTCATTTCCCACCGTTGATTCTGACATTTTTCATCTGTTTCTTTGTTTGCTACGACTGCTAATGCTAAAGCTAACCCGTCCCGCCACAGAGATTGAGTATGGTCACGTGACCAGACTGCACGGCTACGTCTGATTGGTGGAACACAGTCAGGTGGTAGAGCCTTTGGCGGTGTTGCATGACATAAGTTGGATTTCAAGAAACACAAACAGGTTTTCTTTTTCCTGAGTTTTTACTTTGCTTTCACCGAGAGACATCAAAACACAACTGACAAACATTTGTAAAATTAGCCTCGCCCCCATCAGCAATCAGTTCATGCAGAACTGCTGGGGATGCTGGAGAGGTGCGCTTGGTTTAAACACCAAGAGCTGCAACAGGCGGAAGTCTCTCTCTCTGTCAGAATAAAACATTAAAATGAGGCGTACGCGGGGGGATAAAAATAATGAGGCGTAGAATACCAAAGAGGTAAGAAGAAAAGTAACCAGCTCATTGTAGCCTAATGTAGCAGAGTAAGAGGACAGTTTCTTCTGCACAAATCTACTCAAGTAAAAGTAAAAAGTATAGTGATTTAAAAATACTCCTAGATGTACATTTTTTTTCAAAAACCTGCTCACGTAAATGTAACTCGTTACTACCCACCTCTGGTCATGTGCCACAGACGGGCCGGGGTTCTTATGCTGGAATGGTTCTCATTCAAACCAGTAATCTCTACAAAATGCTTCAACAGCTTTCCGGCTCATCTAAATCAATTTTCTTGGATGGTCTTTTGCAGAGCAGCAGCATAAGTCTCCTAATGGTGGACATTAAAATAAAGTGAGAGCTTAAGACGCTGAGGACTTTCGTGAGACCTTGCAGACTATTACACACTTTGCTCTGGGAATGATCTTTGCATATCATCAACTCTAACTGCAGCTGTGAAACAATGGTCTTAAAGTTCCCACTATCCCTCTGTTTTTTTGCAGAGGAAAAGCTTTCTTTCCTTTTCTTTTTGACATAAAGCAGCAGTGATCATCTAAATAGGCACCAATACCCCTCACATTACATAACATCGAGTTCTTTTAATGAATTTGAATGCATCAGTGTTTAGAAGTGGGCTCTTTATCTACCATTAAGTTGTGAGAAAATGTGATAATATGGGTTCTGTTTATGCGGAAATATGCAAAATTCAAACTTTAGAGTCTCACTGTAAGTTTTTTAAGTCATCTGAGTCATCAATCACTTTCTCATCAAGACGTTCACCGAAAATAAGCTGCTTGACATGAATTAGCTCCACAGATTTTCCTTTTTGCATCATATAGAGATCGACTACCAGGAACCATCATACTCATTTATCCAGGATGTCAAGAAACACTTTAGCCTGTCAGTTCATCACTTTACTCCATTTTGCAGTACGTTATAATTTAGGACTTTGACACAATCCTAATTAGACTTCAGTCATTGTTTGACTAGGAAAGAGAAAAACAAAGCCCAGGAACTGAGTAGGAGAGACTGATGGACAAGAACGGGAGGAAACAAGAATTTAGATTCAATAAAGTGACACGAGAGAAAGTTAAGCCTCTGCCAATCCTTATGTAATGATGCCTTTTAGGTTAGGAGAGTGGGCAGCATAGAATACAAAGGGTAGAATGAATTTCGATGCCTTGGCTTAGGCTAGCAACACTTGGATTGGATGTTTGTCACTCAAACACTGCCATCGTCATTTTACATTTCTGCAAAACAGACGCATAAAATCTCAACATGCTCCTGAGGCTGCTGGCTTTTTGAAGGCCTTGAATAAAGGTAACCAATCATTTAGTTTTTCAGGTCATTATTAAATTTTAAATTTGTTCTACAATGTCTGTTGCAGTAGTTCTCAACATATTGTGTCTTTCTTTGTATTTTCTTTAGTTCTTTTCACCGAAAACAGTTTCAAAGCTAGTCTGATGGCAATTTTGGCGCCTTTTTTCCATCTGTTATGATGCATAATCATGCCAACAGGAAAGGCGTTTGCATCTTTGAGTAGGGCTGAAACGATTCCACAAGTGACTTGAATAACTCGACTACAAAAAAAATCCTTGATTCAAATTATTTGCTTCGATGTGTCATTCAATTCACACAAATGTGTTCTTCTCAGTGGTTGCCTTGTTTCCCACGGACAGTTATTACTGCCACACAACCTGCTGCGTACGATACTGGAAACTAGACAAAATGATGGGGAGCAAAATCTGAGAAAAAGAGGAAAAATGTCCAAAGTTTGGGAAAAGAGAAAATACTGTGTGTCCCTTGTAAAAAATAGTTAGCTTAGCACGATAGCACAACGTCAATGCTACAGCATCTCAGCAGAAAGCAGCCAGTTCACATATCGAGTCCACTGAACGGGGCAAACACAAGGGAACATTTCACGTTAGTATTTCAATGGAAATCAGTAGACTTGTTAGCTGAGAAGGACGCTAGCAGTAAACTGAGAAGGACGCTAGCAGAAAAGAGAAGGATGCTAGCAGAGAACAGAAGGAAGCTAGCAGAGAACAGAAGGATGCTAGCAGAGAACAGAAGGAAGCTAGCAGAGAACAGAAGGATGCTAGCAGAGAACAGAAGGAAGCTAGCAGAGAACAGAAGGAAGCTAGCAGAGAAAAGAAGGAAGCTATTAGAGAACAGAAGGAAGTTAGCAGAGAACAGAAGGATGCTAGCAGAGAAAATAAGGAAGCTAGCAGAGAACAGAAGGAAGTTAGCAGAGAACAGAAGGAAGCTAGCAGAGAACAGAAGGAAGCTAAAAGAGAACAGAAGGAAGCTAGCAGAGAACAGAAGGAAGCTAGCAGAGAACAGAAGGAAGCTAGCAGAGAACAGAAGGAAGCTAAAAGAGAACAGAAGGAAGCTAGCAGAGAACAGAAGGAAGCTAGCAGAGAACAGAAGGAAGCTAGCAGAGAACAGAAGGAAGCTAAAAGAGAACAGAAAGAAGCTCTTTTAAATAGTATGATTGCAAAAAGTATTTCTTATATGGTTACTTGATTATTCAATGGAATGATTGATAGAATACTTAACTGTCCAAATAATAATTAGTTTTTCCCTGTCTGGGAGCAGTTGATTGAGCTTTCCAATACCCAAGTACAGTGAACCCTCGTTTTTCGCGGGGGTTACGTTCCAAAAAGAACCCGTGATAGGCAAAATCCGTGAAGTAGAAACCTTTTTTTTTTACAATTATTATACAATGAAATACTGCATAATGCATTGAAACCAAAGAACAAAACCGTTTTACAGGCCCAAGCATTTGTTTAACAAATAAAAGTACTGTATATATTTTTTATTTTTTTTTACAAATAACTACTGTAGCCTACTGTAAAATAATCATTTTCATCATCAATACGAACTGAAGGCTTCAAATTGCGGAGATCAGCGCCGCCTCACCGCGACCCGAGTCATTGGATTACAACGGGAGAAAATGAAAAATGATTTTGAAAAAAAATACAAAGTACAGTACAGTAGGACAAACAGTAGGACAAATAGTGTATTTCACTGTTCTTCTGACTGAGCTGCTGCATCCTGACTCGGCTCTGTAGCGTTTTTTTCTTCTAAAGCCCGCGGTGCAGGTGTGTTTTTTTGAGAGAAGAACATAGTTATCGGTAGTTGTTGTCGCTCTTTTTTTTTCTGGGCAAAAAGATTTATATATACCGACATGCCACCATCGATTATGTTTGAGAACAGTAATGAACGTGTATATTTTAAACCACAACGTTATTGACACACAGGTAAAGTAGAAGCGGAGAGACTGTTTAGCCAATCAGAATGCAGAACACAATGCACGATGCAAATCCGTGAAGCAGTGAGACCGTGAAAGTTGAACCGCGTTATAGCGAGGGTTCACTGTAATGCCTGGAATAAGACCCCAAAGTGAGACGAGTTGACGAGATGGGGGCGGAGCTGGGGGAAGGGAGGAGGAGCTTTAAGTCATTTCTCCCCTTGACTGTCATGAGAAATACTCTACCAATGGATAGGCACCCGAACCCTAACAGAGAAGATTGTGGTGCTTGTTAAGGGCAGGTGGTATGAATATTACTACTCTACTCTTCCGTCAATTGAGTTTTATTCTATTTTATTATCGTTCAATCACGGTAACATATTTATGATGTTAATTAATACAGCAGTGATGCGATTTCCCTTCTGTGATTAATAAAGTTTTATTGGACTGAATTGAGTTTGGCAGCTCGTTCATGCTCGCACTATTTTCTTAGCGGTGGCGGAGTAATATCAATGAACATCCAGTACAAAATATCAAATAAAACACAACAGAAGCAACTTTTCGCCACAAAATTTGATATGGATTACCAGTGCACACCAGTAACTACTCCGGTGAGTTGATTTTTTTGAAAACGGACGTTTATGGTGCTTTTACGGACCTTTTAGGACATGCGCATGACTCGCCATTCTGAAGCAGGTTGAGATTAATCAAAATTAGGCAAATACCGGAGACAACAGTAAACATCAAAAAAAGCGGTGAGGGGGGTTCTAAAACATTGCAGACGACTCAGAAAAGAGGCTTAATGTTGAAAATACCGGAGTTCCCCTTTAAGTGATGTGGTACACTTTGCCTCCTTGACTCTGTAAGCTACAGACTGAGCAGCTTCCCTCCTCTGTGTGATTGTTTCAGTTCAAAAATGTCTCCACAGTTGGCAGAAACACAGCATGCCAACATTTTATTCGACTGACTGAGGTAATGTTTGCAGATGTTTTCACACGGTCAGCGCAGTGATTGTCATCATGTTTACGTGGTTGAAAATAATGACTTCTTTTACAGGGCAGTTTTAGCCGTCATCCTGTGACGGTACATTATTTGTGAGTAAAGGAAAGTTAATATTTCTACCACTGAATTTAAAAATCCCTTTACACTTTCTGATGAATGACTTAAATATTTTAAATGGTTCCAGGATTAACTAAATCTACCGCTCAGCACATTTAAGAAAAGCGGGATTCACTTTATCCCCTCACCACAGTTGCTTCTGCTTAGTTGACTAATCAAGGAAAACTGCTGGCTATTAGATGTCCTCATTTATCTCTTTATACACACAATCTTTGGTACAAGTCTTGTTCAAGTCGCTGAAGTTGCATTTTCTGCTGTTTTTCAACTCTCTGAGGAATGGCTCCTCCATTTCCGAGTGTCTGCGTGCAACGTCTCAGGTTGGCACCGGTGATTGGCGTTGTCCTCACCCAGCCAAATGACCTGCCAGTCTGTAATCAACCAGTCAGTCAATCCTCCATCCAAGGCAAGCAGTGAAACAGCTTGGGTGAATTCAGAGCAAAGTCAACACCAAAAATAGGTCATGAGTTTGTTTCAGCTGGGTTGCCAACGTGACACCAGCCTGCTGTGATGAGGCTGCTTCCCTGGGTGTCACACCCAAGTGCTTTGAACCAAATAAAAAGTGAATATGCCATCAAATAAAAACACATATTCAAAGTAAATTAGAAGGTGCCCGTTGGTCGACTTACCCACAATTAGATAAATAAACTTGCACACTCTAGGATTTGCAGAGGAGCACAAAGAAAAGATTATCCTGAATTTTAGAGCTTCACATTCCAGCCTCTG
This sequence comes from Odontesthes bonariensis, assembly GCF_027942865.1. Taxonomy (NCBI): domain Eukaryota; kingdom Metazoa; phylum Chordata; class Actinopteri; order Atheriniformes; family Atherinopsidae; genus Odontesthes; species Odontesthes bonariensis. The sequence continues at coordinate 8,165,710 of NC_134508.1, read as the reverse complement.
ACTCTTGAGTCAGAGAGGTTTGTTTAGACTTCACCCTCAAAACATTGAGCCTCATTTTTATTCTAAATTTCTCTCACTTTTTTCGTACGAAGGTCTCGTACAATGAAAGAACTTTAAAATGAAAATGGCCGAGTAAAAGATTCGTACCCTTCTCCATGTTTGGTGGATCCGCCGATTACTTTCTTTTCCGGTTCCGCAGCAGACAGCAACAGACTTTTACAAAATAAAAGCCTGTGAGCAACAGACTTGTACAATAATAAAACAAATGATAAAACAGGTGGTTTGTGGCGTAGTGGGTTGAGCAGGCGCCCCATGTACAAGAGGCTATAGTCCTTTCTGCAGCTGGCATCGGACGGCCCTGTGCAGCATGTTGTTCCCCCTCTCTCTGCCCCCTGCTTCCTGTCTCTCTGAACTTTTCCGGTTCCGCAGCAGACAGCAACAGACTTTTACAAAATAAAAGCCTGCGAGAAACAGACTTTCACAATATTAAAACCTGCGTTAATGCGCGATAAAATGTTTATCGACGTTAAATAATGAACAAGTTAACGTGATAATAACGAGTTAACTCGCCCATCCCTATTTGTTACTATTACTATTTTTTATTTTATTTTTTACTTCTTCAGCGCAATCAGCGCTGAAGAACAAAGGTACAGCAGGCGTATATCTCGAGAGGCCGAGGACCTTTAACACCTCTGACACGCTGCAGATACCTAAGAATCTAAATCACCTCAGTTTTAATCAGTTATTAAAGGCTGAGTCACCCATGTGTGTGTGTTTCCATGCAGGTGTGTGTGTGTGTATTCAAAATGTAAGTCATTTTAAGTTGGAACTGCAGTGATTAATTCACACCCTCACATGGTGAGACTGTTTCGTAACAAGTTCATGTAGAGTGTCGACGATGCTCACTTTGTCTCACACACACACACACATATCTTGTTATCAATCTTTCAACACCCTCCTGGCATCAGAAAAGTATCCCCTCTAAGTGTATTAATGAAGTAAAGACAAGTTTGTGTCGTGCTTGTGAGTGTTCTGGGTGAGCAGAGGGCAGATCCAATTGGCAAACATCGACTAAAATAGATGAATGACAAATTACTGAGAATTAAAAAGCTTTGGGCATAAGCCATCATAAGAATTTTTTTTGATTTTCACATTATACACTCACACTAGTACTCAGTACCCCAGACCGGAGGGAAAAAAAAAGAAAATAAATAATAATGATAATAATAAGTAAATACAAAATCAGGAGAATAAAACAGATAAATCACTCGGTATACATAAAGTAGTTATGCATACACACATACACATATATGCATATGCACACATGATTGCATATACAGAGTTACATAAACACAAATAAAATAAAATAATAAAATAAAAAGATAAAAAGATAAAAAATAAAAAACAATAAAGGGGGGGGGTACTTAGGCTACACTATATTAAGGGAAGGGAGTTTGTCCTCAAAATATGATAAAAATGGTTGCCAAACTTTATAAAATCTATGAGTAGTGCCCCTGGGAATATATTTAAGTTGTTCAACTTTGAGATGGGACATAAAAATATAAATATCATGCCTTAAATATCTCATTTCCAGCCCACTGCTCGAGTTTCACTGTCGATCAGATCAGATCTGACGCGCACCTCCATGCTTACTGCTACAGCTAAATGTATCCCAATTTTATTTTAAAAATAATCATTTTGTGAATTCTAATTCAAAATATTGGTGCACAATTATCACAATTTTATTTTATTTTTTCTTATTTTTCAAAATTAATTATAGCAAACATTCTGTGATTTTCAGGGATCCTGAACTGTAATAACTTTATATTAACCGCATCCCAGCCAAAAAGAACTCCATCAAAATGAAATATATTAATATTGCTGTGACCTGCAGGCTATTTGGTTCTTTTAAGAACATCAAATAAGTAGACTAGGAGCCAGGGTTATTGTAAGGTTCTGTGGGGGTTTGTTGGGACTGTGGCCCAGGAGTAGCCTGTTGGGATTGCGGTTATCCTTGGATAACCAGGACTTGGAGAGTGCTTTGACTGAGGAGATCTCGCTCCTTGAAGGTAAAACCTTGCTTTGTTAGGGGTGCTGTCTAGTTCCAGCTTTTGTTGTACTGTATTGAGCTTGTATTGTTTATTAATAAGATTATTTTATTCAATATTAGTATTACTAAGGGCCTGAGCATTTATTCTGTTTTTGAGCAATTGTTTCCGATACAAATGTATTAAATTCCCCTATTTAAATCTTTAAAAGCCGTTTTCTCAAATTCAGTTTTTTTGTATTTTTCCAGTATCAATATCTCAGATTATGAAGCACCTACTAACACCAAACTTTCCAGTTATACACTTAGCAGTATGCTGAAGATATTTACAGAAGGATTTGTTGATAAATCATTCCTGGCCTGATTTATGTGACATTATAATAAAAAAATATGGCAAAAATCGATGTTTTTTAGGCTATGGACAGTATATTTTGATTTCCTAGGAAATGAAAGCAGATATCCTGAAATCCCTCTGTAATTGTCTTTTCATTTTGTGTGTAAATAAAATGAAAAAAGAATTTTGCACCTGGCTTTATCGTATGTTCAAATCTATCTTCCGGAAATATATGCAAATTTGCGCATATTTAATGAGATAATGCCTCATTTGCATAATTAAACATACAAATTTCTAAAACTTGTAATACATTTCTTTTTCATACTTGTGTAAGTAATCAACTGAGGAAGTTTCATGGCGATATCTATTATTTTAAAACATTACCCTATTCACCTGTAGTGTCTCGCCTTAAGAAATTACCTCTGAACAAACTAAATTTAGCAACAATTTAAAAGTTAAAACAGAGCTGCTGTTGATCAGATGGAAGTCTTATTTCCTTCGGTTTTTCCAACACGACCGTCGCATTTGTTTCACAGTAAAAGAACAGTTTTCACCTTATACTTGCCTAGAAAATGGATTCTGTTGTTTCACATTTCATGTAAGTTTTCTTGCAAGAGATAATGGAAGATATAGTTTGGTCAGTATGTAAAATGCTGTTTGGTTCATGGAGCTGCTCTGCTTCAATTTCACCTGTTCAGAAAGTAACAGCTGGTTTTAGTTCTTGGAATTTGCTGACGAAGCTACTTGGTGAATTGAGTCTATTTCTGTGTTTCTGGCTGCTGCAGAATCTGAGGACCATCTCTCTGCTGCTCAACATGTCTGCCTGTCTGCAGCTGACCTCCTTTTCACGCTCAGTTTGAGTTAAGTTTCCCCCTAGTTCTTGTTGAGAAGTAATAAAGTTTGGTTTTCAGAAAGACTTCTAGCAATTAAGAAACTGGAACTGCTGGAATAAAACTAAAACCTCTGTCTATGTGTTTGTTTCTGAATGTTAGATGGCCATTTATCTTGAAATGACTTGGTGAAAACATTAGGTGTAGTTTTGTACTAGTTTGGGGGACATCCGGAGGTTACAGGCATACTGGAGAGAACACACATTAAAAAGGCTTTTCTGTTAGTTTTATAACCGGTGGTTTCCTGCACATATAAGCGTTTTGTTTCCTTTTTTAAACACTAACATTAGGAGCTGTTATTTCCACAGCCAACATTTGCAGATGCTTATTTTCATGTCTTGGAAATATTCATGATTGGTGCTATTTGGAATCTGTTGACATATACTTACACTGACTGGACCAGACATCACACACGGCAGCAGACACCTGACGACAGGGTTGTCATTTGATCAAAAATGTTCACAAAAATACTGCTTCTGTTTGATTTTTATAGGTAAATGTATTTTATTTATACAGCCCTTTACAGACAATCCTTACGGTGTACCACAGTGCTTTACAGCAGGTAATAAATAAAGAGAAGAACAAGTGAAAACAATAAAAGAACAGTGAAAGCAATAAAATACAACAAAATCGAATAAGATAAAAGTGTCATCATACTACTGGGTATTAAAAGCAATCCTAAATAAGTAGGTTTTTAAAGCTATTTAAATTGTTAGCGAGGGAAACTTTGTCTTTCACACTTTCAGTTCTTTACGGCCATAAACCCTTTATTAGAATCAGATGTGGACTGATATGTAGCGTTGGCTTCAAGAAAGGTTTAGGAACCACTGCCTTAACCAGCCAAATGAAGCCCAGCAGACCAGACAGACCCAAAGCCATTCTGGTGACCCTTAGCTGGCTTTATCATTTAACAACTTTTAACTCAATGAATTTCAGAGTTGTTCCTCTCCGACCTCACTCAGTGGGGTTACATGGCACTGAAAGGATCGGATTATTGGCTAAATTACAATAAGTGTTACAATGGTGGGTGGGAGGCGTGGAAGGACACGGATGCGGTCCTTCAAAAACAAGACTTGATTTATTTTCGCAAAGAGAACAAGGTTAACATAAAACGCTCCTGAGCCGGATGACAAGAACAAAAAACAAAACTGAAAACAAAACATGATCATGACTGAGACAAAAACCAAAGGCCTTAGCTTGATTTGGCGTGGCGTGGCGTGGCATGAAGGGTTAATGGTGAAAGGATCTCCCGAAGTGCATGGGGGAAACCTGGAAACTGACTGGGTGATAGGTGAGTGAGTGCAGCTGATGGGAATCTACAGGTGAAGTGAATGAAGGTGAAGAATGAGCAACATAAACTGTGGGGAAAACATGGCAAAACTAAATACTGGTATGAACTAAGAAACTAAGGCATGGGAGGAAACTAAAACATGGCAAGACTAGGAACTTAACATGAACTTGAAAATTAAGACATGACTAACTAAAACATGGTAAAACTAAGGACTAAAAACATGGCGAAAAACCCCATGTTCGTGACAATAAGACTGAGTTATTAAGTTCATGTAGGCTGTGTTCGAAACCGCATACTCCTACTACTCATACTGACTTTTTTCCCGGATGCATACTAGATTCTCTGAAATGTTGGGTATGCATCATGAGGTTACTACTCATACTCAAACTACCCAAGATGCAACGTAAGGTGACGTTGCTGATCGTCATTTCCTGTCAAAACGGCAGTTTCAAGCTAGCTACAACGAGGGTAGGTTCACTTCCTGTTTTCATAACAAAAGCACCAATTGTATCGTAATGGCTTTCCCTATGATAAAAGGCAACGGGTATTTTATTTTGTGAAAATAACCAGAAGTGCATTGCTCACTGCGGCTAGCTTTAGTAGCGCCGAATTCGTGGGAACAAAATTGTAAATAGCCGGTATTTTGTCAGGTTTTCAACACGTTGGGGATCTAAACGACTACTGAAAATGTTTCAAATGTTGCTAAAGTTTACAGAGTTTAGAGCTTAAGCGAAATCAGCTTCAGGTCGGCTGATTTCGGCTCGGGCAGGAGCTAAATGCATTGTGGGTAAACGCTCTGCATACTGTCTGATCGATGAGTATGCAGTATGTAGTATGTAGTATGTAGTATGCGGTTTCGAACACAGCCATAGACACCTTAATCTGACAAGAAATTGGATCAGATTAAGACCCCGAGATAACTGGGTTGAAAGTCACACTAAACCTGCTTGTAGACGCTGAAGCACGTGGTGAATCAGACTTTGGGTTCTGCGCATGCTCGAGATTTTTTCCCGGGGTCGTGACCCGGAAGTCAAAGGAGACGATATTACTGTTGTTGTCGCCGTCGCAAAGAAACAAACAACGCGATGGAGAATGCTCCGTTGGGCATCGAGTTTGTGCAACAAGCAGCTCATCACAGACCAAATGTAGAGGGACGTAGCTTCATCTTGCTCTGCGTTCTCCATCTTTCTCCAATGCCTGAGTTTGTTGTTGTTGTTGGTGGTGAAGAGGTCAACAGGAAGTGGCTCTATTAGCAACAGTTGGAATGGGTACAGCGCCACCTATCATACCGGGGTATGACATGCTTTGTGCCTATGATCCGATTCATTCACCGCCATATATCCAAGGAGAATTATCCTTGCTCAACTCAGTCTTATTGTAATTTAGCCAATAATCCGATCCTCTCAGTGTAACCATATAACCCTGGACTGTTGTCCAGTGTTTCTCCCTGTGTACAGCACCCTGAGATCACTTTCTGTTGTGAATCTGTGCAGTATAGGGATCATTAAATTAGACGGGCTGTCATAGATGCCCGTTTTAATAATGGCAAAATTCCACAGATAATCAATTCCTTAAAAGGTCTCGCAGAGGCAGCTTGCTCAAGGCGCCGGAGTGACTTTTAACTCCCTGTCAGTGATCAGTTTTGTCACGTCTCGTACTTTTCAGAGAATGAAAACTTCTTCTATGTATGGATAGTTTCAGGTCAGTGAGTAAAAAGCATGTCCTGAACTCCTGAAGTGAGTTTTCCCTCATGCTTTCCTTCCTTTGTGTGTTTCTGAGTGACTGTAAAGAGGAGGTATTTGCTTTCTTTGTGACCTTTGTTTAATTTTGCACATGAGATAGCTGAGGAGAAATGTGCACATTGCAAAAAAGATTACATGAAAGTGTGTACAAACTGTGTGTGTGTGTGTGTGACCTCTTCTCCAGAGTAAATGATGAGCTTATTATGGAGGGACACGAAACAGAGATTAAACAGCAGATGAGAACCGGCAGAGACGGGGAGATGAAGGCAAAGGAAGAGGTGGGACAACGAGAGGGAAACTAAAGGAGTCAAATGAGATGGAGCTGTTAAGAGAGGAGATTCAACCTGTTCTCAGAGATATTACAAATGACTACATTACATTTAGTTGATATCTCAGGCTGCTATCACCATTTACATTTCCTCATTTCCTCATCTGTTGCCTCATTATAAGCTTCAGTCACTGTTAAAGTTTAAGTTTACTGAAGCAGTTAAAGGGATAGTTCGCCTCTTTTGACATGAAGCTGTATGACATCCCATATTAGCAACATCATTTATGAACATTTTCTTACCCCCTGCTGCGTCCTGTGAGCAGAGTTCCAGCCTCGTTTTGGTGTTGATGAAGGTAGTCCGGCTTGTTGGCTGGGGCTTAAAAAATAAAGCGTTTTGCTTCTCAAAACAATATGCGTTCAAAAGAGTCATACATTTGCATCACAAAATCGTTCACCAAAAAAAGTCAGACCTCACAATCGCTTGGCCCTATTTTCTCTCACTTCGTTGAAGACAATACATCTTTAATATAATGTTAAATGAAAAAGTCTTGAAAACAAATTGTTTTGAGTCACATGTCATATGAAACAAGCTTGTTTTGACATTTAAAGAGGTTTTTAAGCTAATTTCGAGATCACTTTGATCTCAAAAGTCCTAAATATCACATCTTATTTCAAGAAATCTTGACAAGCCAATTTTCACTAGTTCCATTGGCAGATTTTTTGCTTATTTCAAGAAAAGACATCTTGTATTTGTTGTTTTTCTTACTTATTTTTGGAGGGGCATTTTTTCCAGTGTATTGCTAATATGGGATGTCATACAGCTTCATGTCAAAAGAGGCAAACTATCCCTTTAAGTTTACTGAAGCAGTTCTGAGTTAAGCTTTCGGTTTGGGTTTGGGTTTGGATAAGTTTAGTGTCAGTATAGGAGTTTTAAGGGAGGACACGGATGCGGATTTTCAAAAGCAAAGTAGATTTATTAACAAAAACAAAGTATCAAAAGGAAAGCGCGGCTGAGCCGGATAGAAAAACCTGACTGTGGAAAAAGGTATAACAAAATAAAACACTTGGCATATCATAGGAAAAAAAACTTAGCTGTGGCGTGGTGTGGCATGGAGGGTGACGTAAATGAAACTAATCAAGACCTGAACCAAAAACATGATCTAAACTAAGAACTAAAGACATTATCTAAAAACCAAACATGATCTAAAACATAAAACACATGTCATGAGTCCATGGCATGACATTTAGAAACTACCCAAAAACCTGTTCATGGAAGTTGTGGTGTCTTTAGGCATTCATAGGGTGGGATTAGACATAAAGAGAGACGTGCATTGCACTGTCTTGCGTTTCATTTAGTATTTTTTTTCCCCCTTCAGGGAAACGACTGACAAAGCAAAGCGCCAGCTGAGAGTTTTTGAGGTTCGATGTGGAGGTGGTGGGGTGGGAAGGTGGGCTGCTGTGCATGAAAAGGAAGAGAAAAGGAAAGGAGGGGGGGGGGGGAGTAGATGTGCAGCCTCTGCCTTTCTCTCCCTCCTCTCTTTTCCTCAGTGCCTCACTTCTCTCGTCGTTTCGGTCATCAGATCTCTGAGAGCTTAAGGTGGGGGAGGAGAGAGAAGGGGAACGAAGAGAGGACTGAGAAAGAAGAAGAGATGTATGATGAGCCAGGTGTTTGCTGAACTAAATCTGAGCAGTTTGGTGCTGAACTGGATAAGGAGAAAAAAACTTAAGAGGTTGGATTGTTTAAAGGAAGAGGAGGGATTTTGGGAAATACGTGGGAGGAGAGGAACGAGAAACGACTCGGTAGGGTTGCAAAACTTATCAGCATTCTGAACAAAACAGTTGGAAAAGAAAAGGAAGTGGCAAAATCCCCATGAAAGCAGAAGAGAGAAAGGAGGAGAGGCAAGAAGTCCAGGTTTGAAGATTCCAACTGTCAGGTGAAGCTTAGTTACCCAGGATGGACAAAGTGGAGCGGATGATGAAGATGGTGAAGAGGATGTCACCAAGAAAGAAGAGGAGAGAGGGAGGAAGAGGAGGACCAGGAGAGCTGGAAAGCCCAGACACTCTGTGTGATGAACTGTGCCGCTTCAACCTCTGTATCACCGGTGAGAGTCTGTACGAGTGTGTGTGTCAAGTTGGTTGTTGCTCAGTGAGATGGTGCTTTGTGGGTTCGTGTGTTAATACATGTTTCTGTCAGAGATTTTTTCTCAAAGAAATTCAGGAAGTAACGGTCTGGATGAGTTGCTGAGCTGATGGGACATGCAGTGGCTCCTTGTCTGGGTTACGTTTCAGAACGTCTGGGTTACATTTCAGAACGTCTGGGTTACGTTTCAGAACGTCTGGGTTAGGTTTCAGAACGTCTGGGTTACGTTTCAGAATGTCTGAGTTACATTTCAGAACATCTGGGTTACATTTCAGAACGTCTGGGTTACGTTTCAGAACGTCTGAGTTACGTTTCAGAATGTCTGGGTTACATTTCAGAACGTCTGAGTTAGGTTTCAGAAAGTCTGAGTTACGTTTCAGAACGTCTGAGTTACGTTTCAGAATGTCTGGGTTACATTTCAGAACGTCTGAGTTAGGTTTCAGAACGTCTGGGTTACGTTTCAGAATGTCTGGCTTACATTTCAGAACGTCTGAGTTAGGTTTCAGAACGTCTGGGTTACGTTTCAGAACGTCTGAGTTAGGTTTCAGAACGTCTGGGTTACGTTTCAGAAAGTCTGGGTTAGGTTTCAGAACGTCTGAGTTAGGTTTCAGAACGTCTGAGTTACATTTCAGAAAGTCTGGGTTACGTTTCAGAACGTCTGGGTTACGTTTCAGAACGTCTGAGTTAGGTTTCAGAACGTCTGGGTTACGTTTCAGAAAGTCTGGGTTAGGTTTCAGGACGTCTGAGTTAGGTTTCAGAACGTCTGGGTTACGTTTCAGAATGTCTGGGTTACATTTCAGAAAGTCTGGGTTACGTTTCAGAATGTCTGGGTTACATTTCAGAAAGTCTGGGTTACGTTTCAGAAAGTCTGGGTTACGTTTCAGAACGTCTGGGTTACGTTTCAGAACGTCTGGGTTAGGTTTCAGAACGTCTGAGTTACGTTTCAGAATGTCTGGGTTACATTTCAGAACGTCTGAGTTAGGTTTCAGAAAGTCTGAGTTACGTTTCAGAACGTCTGAGTTACGTTTCAGAATGTCTGGGTTACATTTCAGAACGTCTGAGTTAGGTTTCAGAACGTCTGGGTTACGTTTCAGAATGTCTGGCTTACATTTCAGAACGTCTGGGTTACATTTCAGAACGTCTGAGTTACGTTTCAGAACGTCTGGGTTAGGTTTCAGAAAGTCTGGGTTACGTTTCAGAATGTCTGGCTTACATTTCAGAACGTCTGAGTTACGTTTCAGAACGTCTGGGTTAGGTTTCAGAACGTCTGGGTTACGTTTCAGAACGTCTGAGTTAGGTTTCAGAACGTCTGGGTTACGTTTCAGAAAGTCTGGATTAGGTTTCAGAACGTCTGAGTTAGGTTTCAGAACGTCTGGGTTACGTTTCAGAATGTCTGGGTTACGTTTCAGAAAGTCTGGGTTACGTTTCAGAAAGTCTGGGTTACGTTTCAGAACGTCTGGGTTACATTTCAGAACGTCTGGGTTACGTTTCAGAACGTCTGTGTTACGTTTCAGAACGTCTGGGTTACATTTCAGAACGTCTGAGTTACGTTTCAGAACGTCTGGGTTACATTTCAGAACGTCTGAGTTACGTTTCAGAACGTCTGAGTTACATTTCAGAACGTCTGGGTTACGTTTCAGAACGTCTGGGTTAGGTTTCAGAACGTCTGGGTTAGGTTTCAGAACGTCTGGGTTAGGTTTCAGAACGTCTGGGTTAGGTTTCAGAACGTCTGGGTTACATTTCAGAACGTCTGAGTTACGTTTCAGAACGTCTGGGTTAGGTTTCAGAACGTCTGGGTTAGGTTTCAGAACGTCTGAGTTACGTTTCAGAACGTCTGGGTTACGTTTCAGAATGTCTGGGTTACGTTTCAGAACGTCTGGGTTACGTTTCAGAACGTCTGGGTTACGTTTCAGAACGTCTGGGCTAGGTTTCCGAATGTCTGAGTTACTTTTTAGAACGTCTGGGTTACGTTTCAGAACGTCTGAGTTACGTTTCAGAACGTCTGGGTTACGTTTCAGAACGTGTGGGTTACGTTTCAGAACGTCTGGGTTACGTTTCAGAACGTCTGAGTTACGTTTCAGAACGTCTGAGTTACATTTCAGAACGTCTGAGTTACATTTCAGAACGTCTGAGTTACATTTCAGAACGTCTGGGTGACGTTTCAGAACGTCTGAGTGACATTTCAGAACGTCTGAGTTACGTTTCAGAACGTCTGAGTTACGTTTCAGAACGTCTGGGTTACGTTTCAGAACGTCTGGGTTACGTTTCAGAACGTCTGAGTTACGTTTCAGAACGTCTGAGTTACGTTTCAGAACGTCTGAGTTACGTTTCAGAACGTCTGAGTTAGGTTTCAGAACGTCTGAGTTAGGTTTCAGAATGTCTGAGTTACATTTCAGAACGTCTGGGTTAGGTTTCAGAAAGTCTGGGTTACATTTCAGAACGTCTGAGTTACGTTTCAGAACGTCTGGGTTAGGTTTCAGAACGTCTGGGTTAGGTTTCAGAACGTCTGGGTTAGGTTTCAGAACGTCTGGGTTAGGTTTCAGAACGTCTGGGTTACGTTTCAGAACGTTTGGGTTAGGTTTCAGAAAGTCTGGGTTACGTTTCAGAACGTCTGAGTTACATTTCAGAACGTCTGAGTTACGTTTCAGAACGTCTGAGTTACATTTCAGAACGTCTGAGTTACGTTTCAGAACGTCTGAGTTACGTTTCAGAACGTCTGGGTTAGGTTTCAGAACGTCTGGGTTACATTTCAGAACGTCTGGGTTACATTTCAGAACGTCTGGGTAAGGTTTCAGAAAGTCTGAGTTACATTTCAGAACGTCTGGGTTACGTTTCAGAACGTCTGAGTTACGTTTCAGAACGTCTGAGTTACATTTCAGAACGTCTGAGTTACATTTCAGAACGTCTGAGTTACATTTCAGAACGTCTGGGTGACGTTTCAGAACGTCTGAGTGACATTTCAGAACGTCTGAGTTACGTTTCAGAACGTCTGAGTTACGTTTCAGAACGTCTGGGTTACGTTTCAGAACGTCTGGGTTACGTTTCAGAACGTCTGAGTTACGTTTCAGAACGTCTGAGTTACGTTTCAGAACGTCTGAGTTACGTTTCAGAACGTCTGAGTTACGTTTCAGAACGTCTGAGTTAGGTTTCAGAATGTCTGAGTTACATTTCAGAACGTCTGGGTTAGGTTTCAGAAAGTCTGGGTTACATTTCAGAACGTCTGAGTTACGTTTCAGAACGTCTGGGTTAGGTTTCAGAACGTCTGGGTTAGGTTTCAGAACGTCTGGGTTAGGTTTCAGAACGTCTGGGTTACGTTTCAGAACGTTTGGGTTAGGTTTCAGAAAGTCTGGGTTACGTTTCAGAACGTCTGAGTTACATTTCAGAACGTCTGAGTTACGTTTCAGAACGTCTGAGTTACGTTTCAGAACGTCTGGGTTAGGTTTCAGAACGTCTGGGTTACATTTCAGAACGTCTGGGTTACATTTCAGAACGTCTGGGTAAGGTTTCAGAAAGTCTGAGTTACATTTCAGAACGTCTGGGTTACGTTTCAGAACGTCTGGGTTACGTTTCAGAACATCTGGGTTACGTTTCAGAACGTCTGGGTTACATTTCAGAACGTCTGGGTTAGGTTTCAGAACGTCTGGGTTACATTTCAGAACGTCTGGGTTAGGTTTCCGAACGTCTGGGTTACATTTCAGAACGTCTAGGTTACATTTCAGAACGTCTGGGTTAGGTTTCAGAACGTCTGAGTTACATTTCAGAACGTCTGGGTTAGGTTTCAGAACGTCTGGGTTACATTTCAGAACGTCTGGGTTACGTTTCAGAACGTCTGGGTTACATTTCAGAACGTCTGGGTTACATTTCAGAACGTCTGGGTTAGGTTTCAGAATGTCTGGATTAGGTTTCAGAATGTCTGGGTTACATTTCAGAACGTCTGGCTTACATTTCAGAACGTCTGGGTTTGGTTTCAGAATGTCTGGGTTACATTTCAAAACGTCTGGGTTACGTTTCAGAACGTCTGGGTTACATTTCAGAACGTCTGGGTTACGTTTCAGGACGTCTTAGTTAGGTTTCAGAACGTCTGGGTTACGTTTCAGAACGTCTGGGTTACATTTCAGAACGTCTGGGTTAGGTTTCAGAACGTCTGAGTTAGGTTTCAGAACGTCTGGGTAAGGTTTCAGAACGTCTGGGTTACGTTTCAGAACGTTTGGGTTACGTTTCAGAACGTCTGGGTTACGTTTCAGAACGTCTGGGTTACGTTTCAGAATGTCTGGATTAAGTTTCAGAAAGTCTGGGTTAGGTTTCAGAACGTCTGGGTTACGTTTCAGAAAGTCTGGGTTACGTATCAGAATGTCTGAGTTACGTTTCAGAACGTCTGGGTTAGGTTTCAGAACGTCTGGGTTACGTTTCTGAACGTCTGGGTTAGGTTTATGAATGTCTGAGTTACGTTTCAGAACGTCTGGGTTACGTTTCAGAAAGTCTGGGTTACGTTTCAGAACGTCTGGGTTACGTTTCAGAATGTCTGAGTTATCTTTCAGAAGATCTGGGTTACGTTTCAGAAAGTCTGGATTACGTTTCAGAACGTTTGGGTTACGTTTCAGAATGTCTGAGTTATCTTTCAGAAAGTCTGGGTTACGTTTCAGAAAGTCTGGGTTACGTTTCAGAACGTCTGGGTTAGGTTTCCGAACGTCTGGGTTACATTTCAGAACGTCTAGGTTACATTTCAGAACGTCTGGGTTAGGTTTCAGAACGTCTGAGTTACATTTCAGAACGTCTGGGTTAGGTTTCAGAATGTCTGGGTTACATTTCAGAACGTCTGGGTTACGTTTCAGAACGTCTGGGTTACATTTCAGAACGTCTGGGTTACATTTCAGAACGTCTGGGTTAGGTTTCAGAATGTCTGGATTAGGTTTCAGAATGTCTGGGTTACATTTCAGAACGTCTGGCTTACATTTCAGAACGTCTGGGTTTGGTTTCAGAATGTCTGGGTTAGGTTTCAGAACGTCTGGGTTACATTTCAAAACGTCTGGGTTACGTTTCAGAACGTCTGGGTTACATTTCAGAACGTCTGGGTTACGTTTCAGGACGTCTTAGTTAGGTTTCAGAACGTCTGGGTTACGTTTCAGAACGTCTGGGTTACATTTCAGAACGTCTGGGTTAGGTTTCAGAACGTCTGAGTTAGGTTTCAGAACGTCTGGGTAAGGTTTCAGAACGTCTGGGTTACGTTTCAGAACGTTTGGGTTACGTTTCAGAACGTCTGGGTTACGTTTCAGAACGTCTGGGTTACGTTTCAGAATGTCTGGATTAAGTTTCAGAAAGTCTGGGTTAGGTTTCAGAACGTCTGGGTTACGTTTCAGAAAGTCTGGGTTACGTATCAGAATGTCTGAGTTACGTTTCAGAACGTCTGGGTTAGGTTTCAGAACGTCTGGGTTAGGTTTCAGAACGTCTGGGTTACGTTTCAGAACGTCTGGGTTACATTTCAGAACGTCTGGGTTAGGTTTCAGAACGTCTGAGTTAGGTTTCAGAACGTCTGGGTAAGGTTTCAGAACGTCTGGGTTACGTTTCAGAACGTTTGGGTTACGTTTCTGAACGTCTGGGTTAGGTTTATGAATGTCTGAGTTACGTTTCAGAACGTCTGGGTTACGTTTCAGAAAGTCTGGGTTACGTTTCAGAACGTCTGGGTTACGTTTCAGAATGTCTGAGTTATCTTTCAGAAGATCTGGGTTACGTTTCAGAAAGTCTGGATTACGTTTCAGAACGTTTGGGTTACGTTTCAGAATGTCTGAGTTATCTTTCAGAAAGTCTGGGTTACGTTTCAGAAAGTCTGGGTTACGTTTCAGAACGTCTGGGTTAGGTTTCAGAACGTCTGGGTTACGTTTCAGAACGTCTGGGTTAGGTTTCAGAACGTCTGGGTTAGGTTTCAGAACGTCTCGGTTACTTTTCAGAATGTCTGAGTTACGTTTCAGAACGTTTGGGTTACGTTTCAGAACGTCCGGGTTAGGTTTCAGAACGTTTGGGTTACGTTTCAGAACGTTTCAGAACGTCTGGGTTACGTTTCAGAAAGTCTGGGTTACGTTTCAGAAAGTCTGGGTTACATTTCAGAATGTCTGAATTACGTTTCAGAAAGTCTGGGTTACGTTTCAGAACGTCTGGGTTACGTTTCAGAACGTTTGGGTTACGTTTCAGAATGTCTGAGTTATCTTTCAGAAAATCTGGGTTACGTTTCAGAAAGTCTGGGTTACGTTTCAGAACGTCTGGGTTACATTTCAGAACGTTTGGGTTACGTTTCAGAACGTCCGGGTTAGGTTTCAGAACGTTTGGGTTACGTTTCAGAACGTTTCAGAACGTCTGGGTTACGTTTCAGAAAGTCTGGGTTACGTTTCAGAAAGTCTGGGTTACGTTTCAGAACGTCTGGGTTAGGTTTCAGAACGTTTGGTTTACGTTTCAGAATGTCTGAGTTATCTTTCAGAAAATCTGGGTTACGTTTCAGAAAGTCTGGGTTACGTTTCAGAACGTCTGGGTTACGTTTCAGAACGTCTGGGTTACGTTTCAGAACGTTTGGGTTACGTTTCAGAATGTCTGAGTTATCTTTCAGAAAATCTGGGTTACGTTTCAGAAAGTCTGGGTTACGTTTCAGAAAGTCTGGGTTACGTTTCAGAACGTCTGGGTTAGGTATCAGAACGTCTGGGTTACGTTTCAGAAAGTCTGGGTTACATTACAGAATGTCCATACTTTCGCAGCTGAGGCCCGTTCATGTTTGCCACCTGGACGTATGTGTGTACTGTCCTCCGTCTAAAAATACCCAGTGGTTATTCATGCTGGCATTAAATGGTAAATGCCGCATTCACTTATTCACTCAAGGAATATATGACTATGATGGTCATGAGAGCAACTGTTTATGAACTGTGAAAAATGGTGACTACAAAGGGGACACATTTTGACATGTTCAAAGCCTGTATTCTAATCTTAACCATGAGATTTTTGTGACTTGTGATGTGGAAACACTGATATACAACTCATATTTCCCTCCTTCCAGCTGTAGGGCAGCAATTTAAAGGAGGCTCCTATTTGTCTTATTTAAGGATATGAACAAATGAGCTCACTATTTTGATCTGAAGACTTATTGATGTGTTACACCAGCATGCGCTGCACAAATGCGTTTGGATCGAACAAAAAGAGGTGCCCCTGTGTTGTTCTTTATGGCAAAACAATGACAGCAAGTCAACCAAGAAAAATTACACAATCTATTCTTGGAGAGCTACTTCTCTAAGGAATGAGCCATGGATAACAGCCATATCTCAGAGTCTTAGATGTTACACATACATCTAACAGTGTTCAACAGTAGAAACATTGTTCTAACCTTTAAAAAAAAATGGCTTGCCCCAATTAAAATGTGTAATTTCACTTGCTTGGAGCTTCCCGATGTTACTCGCAAGACACTGACAGATAACTCATACCTCCTGGTTTCAGCCCTGCTGGGAAGAAGAAAAAAAAAAAACTAGGGCTGGGAAACGATTAAAATTTTTATCAAATTAATCACATGATTTCCCTGATTAATCACGATGAATCGCATTTGTACGCAAAATCCAAAAATGAATTCAAAAGTAGTGTATAGCTTTTAGCATTTAGTTTTATTTTAAATGTGCTGCCATATGAATGAAAGTGCCATAACATTTGTTGTGCAAACACACTTTTAACATCAGCATCTTTCTGTAGTTTTTATGTAGAAGCCTCGCTCCACTGTCTGTTTCCTTGAATGACTTGCTGCTATCAGTTGTGTGTTTTGCCTTTAAGTGATATTTTAGACTGGAACTAGAGGCCTGCGCGGGACAGAATTTACAGTCCCGCGCCCGCCCGCTCCCGCATTGTGCACTCCCGCTCCCGCCCGCTCCCGCAAAAAGATAGGATTTTTAGTCCCACTCCCGCCCGCACCTGTCATATTTTGTTCCGCTCCCGCCCGCAATTCCCGCATGATTCAGACATTCGCGTTACTTCTCACGGAAGTTCTTGTCATTGGCTTGAGGAAAGAAACATGATCTTAGCTGCGCACACCACTGTCCGATCCTTTACGTGGGGCACATAGTGCAGGAGCGCATCAGATGGCACAAGCAGCTGAGGCTTTACAGCAATAAGCCTACCCAACATACCTACCAAAATCTACCGTGAATATTAAGAATAATACATTGTACATATGTTATTTGCCACTCCTCACATTTCCATTCTTGGAAGTAAAAGTATATATTTTTAGTTAATATGATTTTAAACAGCGTGATGGAGCCCCGCCCCCTACTTTGAGTGGATTTGAGCATAAATATCTAAGCTCACGTTACATTGATTTAAATGCAAACAAGTGGAATGAAAACAATGTGTTATTAATTACCCTACCTTTTCTAAACCCAGAATGTTGAAAATGTAACATGTAATCCAATTATTATTTAACCCATTGGCGCCTAAAGCACATGCAAAAAAAGCTGCTCAATGCCTAAGCCAGTTTTTAGAAAAGGTCCCCAATGCCTGAGGTTTTTTTTTTTAACTAAAAACAATTAATTGAAAACACTTAAGAACAATTCAATAGTCTCAGCCTCTGAAACACATAAAGACATGAAATAATTTGCATTTTAAAGGTTAAATTCTCTGCTTTTATTCCGTCATGTTCATTCAGCATTAACACCAACACATTTTCATTAAAAAAAAATGAAAAAGATGAGTCAATACACACACAAACACACACACAGACACACACATGATTCAGGATAATACCCAATGCTGCTATTTATTATACTACTATTACTATACTATAACTAATCATCATTACTATTATTATCATCATTATTATTATTAGTATTAGTAGTAAATGTAGGCACCACTTCAGCTACATTTCTGGCCATGATAGAGACGTCATTGCAAAATTATAATATCAGCAATAATAATGAATGATAAAAAGAAACTGCAATATATCTTGCATTGTGCAGTTATACTGTATACTTCAGTGACACGACTTCTAAAACATCATAGTTATACTGCAGTAATTCGCACCGGGCTCTCTCTTTTTTTTTTACATAAGGGCAACGCCACTCAAATAAGAATGAGAAGTCGTCAGAATGCAGCGCAAGAATAAATAATTACCTTCAGATCATGTCAAAACGATCTCGTGCCATCACTCGGGCGACATTTGTCTGATACAGCCACTTGCTCTGCCTCCAGTAATTCCGGCGAGTTAGTAGTTTGATTATTCCAAAAGTTAGGCAGATACCGATGAAAGATTTCATCTCCTGCTTTGACACGGGGCTCCACTTCGAGTTGGGTGGTGTGTGGCCGCGCGCCTGATCCGCATATAAGTTTGTCTGTGTCACCAACATATCCCAAACTTCATCAGTGAAAATATGCGAGAACACATCTAAAGGACTTGCATCTTCAGATATTGGCACCTTCAGCCCCGGTGTACAAGTAAACTTTTGTTGACGTCGGGGGCGAAATCCAGCGGACTGCCAGTCTACTTGAAAGCCAAAAAATTCCTCGTCCTCGTCCTCATCCTCTCCAAACAAATACCAATCATTGTGCATTACATGCGCCTTGAAAATAATGATAAATGAACAATGTTGCGCTACGCAACAACCGGCGTCAATGGGTTAAGTAGGTTAACCATGCCCTGTCCCTCGTCGTTGTCCAATGCGCATCTCCTGAATAAAAGGAGAGATGGATCGCGCTTTTGAACTTCTTTTAGTTAGGCTTTATTTCTTCTCAGTTGTTTTCAGCAGCAGGAGATCATTATAGCTTTTATATTAAACACGTTTTTAGTTTGCGGGACTGCAGCTTATCACCGCTCCCGCCCGCTCCCGCACTGAGCTTTCAAAATGTGTCCCGCGGGAGTGCAGGGCTCTAACTGGAACTACTACGCTGAGAAGACAATTCAACTTGGCAGTGTTTACAGATGACTTTGGTTCTGTCCACTCCGCCGCCTGGAAGAACTTTAAAATGAAAATGGCCGAGTAAAAGTTCCGTACCCTTCTCCATGTTTGGTGGATCCGCCGATTACTTTCTTTTCCGGTTCCGCAGCAGACAGCAACAGACTTTTACAAAATAAAAGCCTGTGAGCAACAGACTTTTACAATAATAAAATAAATAATAAAACCTGCGTTAATGCGCGATAAAATATTTGTCACAGTCAAATAATTAATGTGTTAACGCGATAATAACGAGCTAACTCTCCCAGCAGTAAATAAAACACTCTCCTACTCATCGGGTGATTTTCATACATGGTTTTCAGTTAAAAGTATCAGCCTGTTTGTGCCAGGCGCACTGGTCACTGGATGTATGTTGGACTCCTGGGTTTATGTCCACCAAATATGTACCACTTTCTCTCTCATCAATGGATGCGTGCTTTGGTAGTTTGGCTAAACTTGAATGTCCTGGTTTTTGTATTTAGTGCACTGACGCAATTAGCACAAAACCCTTCATGGTCACAACAAAAATAGGTGATGAATTCTGAATAATATTCAGAGTCAGTGGTTGATCGTCGTATGTGCTTGTGATCAGCGGAATTGGCTCTTTGTTTGGTCTCTTTTCTGTTCGTAGACTTTCTCTCCGTCACAGTCTCCCTCTCAAACTTCGTCTTAGCAGCCATGTTTTCATCTGTTTCCCAGTCTTAACCTCATCAACTTTGAACCACATGAACATTACACTTCTGTCAGCTTTGCTGGCCTGAAATATTCTTAATGGAGTGTTTTCTTCAAATAAGGGATGGTCGACACACATTTTATTATGCAGGGACAAAAAAAAGACTCTTTCTACATTATTGGCTTAATTAATCATTTTAACCATTTAATTACCTCTAAACTGGTTTAGTGTTGAAGCTGCAGTTTACGACTCACCTCATGTTCTTCAAAGACTTTATTTTCTAACTTGCTTTGATCGTGCACAAAGAGCTCAGTGATAAAAGAAACAGAGGCTGAGTGTGGGATGAAATTCACGGACACAGACATAGAGTTTTCCTATTTTCTCTCCCCCTACTATATATTCTTTCATCAAACAATCTTTCTAATCACTCGGCAGAAAACTGCAGCAGGCAAACTTCAAACAGCATCAAACAACCACCAGAGAAACAAACATTACTGCAGGCGGGGAAAGGTCACCTTGAAAACACGAGGGGATTTGGGCATATCGGGGTAAACTTCCAAAGTTAGGCCTCTGTTTGGGTGCAAACGTTGCTTTAAAATATAGATTTTACCACGACATCTGAAGGTTAATGTTTGCTAAGTTAGATTAAACATTTTATGGGTTCCTCCTTTGCACATGGCCCGGCTCTGAAATTTGTCTTTGTATCAAAAAACAAATGGTACAAATCCCATATGTCCAACCTCAGCGTTTGCCAGGGTGGAACAATAATATCTCTGTGTGGCATTACCAGTTTACTGTAGAGTGAATGTGTCTACGTTATGGTGCCATCTGGCTGCTCTGTAGCATTGGGAGTAAAGTAAGTCAGTATTTTTCACAACGAAGCACAAAGAAATAAAAGTGAAACGTGTCATAACCAAGTAAAACATAATTGAATACAACATAAACACCAAGTCAATTAAAAGCTTAACAAGGGAATTTCATATCAAATGAAAGGCTGTTGGTCTTGACAGGCATCCATGCGACCTACCGAGGACCGCAGACTTTAACATCTTGCCTGATAATTACATGCACCTCCTTCTGCACTGAAATTCACAAAGCAAAGCCTGAGGGCATATAACAACCTGGGTGCCTAATCAAAGAGGTATTCATCAGTCAAATGAAGGTGACAAAGACCCCATTGGATAATCATTTTATAAATGGACACGTTCATACAAGCACTTTATGTTATTTAAACTATTGTTAGGAAAGCTGTAAGCCAGTAGTGCCCTTTCAAAGCAAATTCAGCTACTTTGAAGACACAGCCAGAAAGAAATTGCAAGGAGGGACAATAAACAAAGATTTTAAAGAGCTGATCTGGTCAGAACTTGTGTAAAATTATGACTTTCACCCAAATACCTAACAGACCTGGCTTAAATTCACATTTAAGGGCCCGAATACCAGTTGTCTTTATGAATTGCAGAAATTCCCTTTCCTTCTTGAAAGTTTGATGAAAGGAAACCCAGACTTCTCCATTAAAATCGTTGGTACAGTTAGTTACTGTCGTTTTAGGTGTGTTTTCTGTTTTATTGCACTGGTCAAACAGTTTGCAGTCTTTAAGAAAAGTGTAATTTTGCCACTTTGTGGGTCTAACCAAAAACGTTATGTGTATTCCCTTTACATTGGATGATCCAATGTTGTATAGGGAAGGGAATTGTTAAGAATTTAGCAATTCCGGTTCCATTATCGATTCTCTTATCGATTCTCATCCAGTTATATATAGTTCAAATATAGTACAGATGGCTTTGGTTGCAGTAACACTTTAATTTCAAGAATGCACCAACAACAGCAAATGAAAGCTTTCAAGCTTCTTAGACCAACACGATAAAGCATACCAACTAAAAGTGATGGGCATTATGTTGGCGTCTGCCTTTGGCAGAAATCTCTTTTTAGTGTTTATCGCGTGACAGTCGCGCGGTTGCAAAAAGAACTTTAGAAATGGTTATCGTTAGGAAGGAAAACCAGTGACTTTGTGGTTTTTATTGACACTTTAGAATGAGCAGAACTCTTCCTATGGCCTCTTCCACAATAATAACTCGGGATGGGAATTGTTAAGAATTTAGCAATTCCGGTTCCATTATCGATATCGCTTATCGATTCGGTTCCTTATCGATTCGGTTCCTTATCGATTCTCTTATCGATTCTCATCCAGTTATTTATAGTTCAAATATAGTACAAATGGCTTTGATTGCAGTAACACTTTTATTTTAAGTATGCACCAACACTTTTATTTCAAGTAAGCACCAACATTTTTATCTATTTTCGCCTCTGTCATTTTACTTTTCCCTGCCTCGATGAAAGGCGTAGCTACAGGTATGCAGGAGCCCACCTCTGAGTCCGCTTCTGAGTCCGCCTCTGAACCTGCCTCTTAGCAATATCAGATGGAAATTATTCATACAGTATGTCGCTAACATTATAACAATCAACAGGACCTGGAAGTTTTACGTTACCTGGGACTTATGAGACGGAAGACGCTGCGCCACAAGCTCCCCCGCGAGAGTCGCAGCCATCGCTTAGCAGCGTGTCAAAGACTTTACATTCGTGCAAAGTAACTGCATGCTGTGTGGTCACATGTTTCAGCATGTTGGAGGTATTCCCCCTTTGATGTGATCACAGCTCTGCACGTGTTGCAACTGGCCCTAGTTTTGTTCCTTTTTGGTGAAATATAACCAAACTTTGGAGCGCTTCTGCCTTGACGCCATGTTGGAAACATTCTGACCAAAATACAGAGCGTGCACATGACATCATCGCGCAGAAGTGTCAGACGTTAGCAGAACCTATAAACGGGATCGTTAGGCAGCCGGATTAACAATTCCACGGAATCAAACTACAGGGAACCTCGATTCCCATCCCTAATGTTGTAAAAGGAATAACATTGGTTTCTCGACCAAAATAATAAGGATAATAGATCAAATGAAAGCAACTTAAAATGGATGAAATGTTACCCTTGGTATGAAAGCAGACCAATGAATCTGGAGAGTAGTTGTCATTTATCTCTCACTTTAGTCATGCTACAGCCACCTGTATTTTGCTTTACCTGTTTATCTTTAGTATGAGGTTATAATAGCCATATTCTCAGGAACAAAAGAGTCAAACCCAGCTGTTAAACTTCCTTTTTCATGTTAGTTACCAAGAAGTGTTCAAATCATGGTGAGAAAAGGGTTAAACTGAGGTGAAATTCAATTGGCTTCCGACTAAAACGTTTCATGTGACAGAAAACAGATCATAAAATTGTCTGCTTAAACCACAAAGGAACTAAAACCAACGATCTTAGACGGTCTGCTTCGGTATACTTCAGAACACTTTACTGTTTTTAGTAGCTTTCCTTTGCTGTTTGAATTTTTTTTATTCCTCCCAGGTGAACAATTCCTCGAACGAACAATGACAGCCCAAGACCTCCTAATTGTTTGTGGCTTAACTGGACAATTGTAGCAGCATCCTACGGAGAGCTATTGTTTTAGAGGCTTTTCCACACTGACAAGCATGAAAAAGGTCAGCCTTAAATTCAGTGAATATTTCCACAAAGCACTGGCGAATCTGTGGAGTAAAAATATCTTACTGTCTTTTGAAGCCCGATAAATCAAAGACTACTTTGTCGGGCCAACTTGCTTGTTAAACGCAGCTCATGTGACAAACTTCCTACTCTGCTAAGTGCAGCAACTAACAGATGGTGACGGTCACAATGTGAATTATGTGAGAGGAGGAAAAATTAGCTCTTTATATATTGTCTTTAAACAATGTGCGTGTGCACATGTGAATGTAAAGTTTTGAGTCTAATGTGTGCAGAATTACTAGATAAAGGAAAATACAAGAGAATGCTGGAAAATTAGGACATTTAGACCGGTCCATGGGTCGTTTGGTACCGGGCCGCACAAAAAGAATAAATAACTTACATTATTTCCATTTTATTTATTGTCCGAGTCTGAGTTTTATTTTGAAAAATGACCGAATTCTCTCCGTTACATCCGTCCATGACTCGCTCTTGACACGTGTCAAGATGCTTGTCTCAGTCACGTGATACATTACCGCTAATATTAAACCCACAAGCTAGCAAAAGGAGTAAAAAACAGATGTCTTTGGAAAGTTTCTTTGCAAAGGGGAGAAGGCCCAGTGAGGAGACAGAAGAAGAGCCTATGACCATTAAGAAAAAGAAAGCTGCATTTAACAGACAGGAGACCTACTTAGACCCGCTCTGCATAATATGCGACGACCGGCTCTCCAGTGAGGCAATGAAGCCTTCAAAACTGTTTCACCACTTCGAGATCAAGTACCCTGCATTAAAAAACAAGAAGGACAGAAGCAATTGCTGAGGGCCTCCACATCAACAAGTGCACTGAGAGCGTCATACTTGGTGGCTAACCGTATTGTTAAGGCTAAAAAGCCATTTACTATTGGTGAAGAATTGATCATATCATTTGATAATTTGAGGATTGGTCGTATCATTTTCCTTTGTTGTATTTATCCGGCACACCTTAAAGGCCGGTCCGTGAAAATATTGTCTGACATTAAACTGGTCCGTGGCACAAAAACGCTTGGGGACCGCTGGTCTAGACCATTATATCTGTCTCAAAACATGAAGATTTTGTGCTTGTGTGAATGACAATAAAACTTTCAAATGTTTAAAAAGCTCTATCCATCCATCTATCTATCCATATATCCATCTATCTATCTATCTATCTATCTATCTATCTATCTATCTATCTATCCATCTATATATGCATCTATCCATCTTTTATGTTGAACTTCATGGAAAGGTGGTGCGACCAAAACCAAAATATATATTTCAAACAAGAGCTTAAAGAATGATGAATTCCATTCAGTTTTCTAACATAGACTTACTGTTCAGTTGCTTATGACAAAGACACAAACTTAAACAGTCTGGGTAAAGCAGAAATGAATCTGCTGTAAATATGTTTTTAACTCCTCAGCCAAATGTAATTGATTGAAACGATCACCAAGTAAAATAAGGTTGAAATATTCTAAAAGAAGCATTTTTGTCTGCTTTAAGTCTGTGGGTGGGGTGTGTGCAGAGGATGCTGACATATCTTAGATCAGCTTGAATACACCACCCTTCCTGTTTTCATTATCTCAGAACAAGTGACGAACATCATCATGTTCCTCCTCCATACCTGCTTTTTAAGACCACAGTGGTCTGGTTGTAGATGGGTTTGAATGCATTTGGTTGAGATTTGTAGCTTAGGCACACTGGACCTTTAAGGGTCTGTTAGATCGATAAGATAACACATGTTTTGTTGGTTTCTAACAGGTTCTTTGCAGTGTGGGAAACTGGCATTAGTCCACAAAATTTCCAAAGGCTAAGCTTCCATAAATATCTCTAACGGCAGGGTGCAACTTACAATGCATAATCATCATTATTCTAGAGGTGAATGCCTTTCAGCTGGCGTTGGAGTGTTCATGCTCCACCAGTTATGTTGGTGTCAATTTGTGTTTTTGGGCGGTTCATTTTCATTCTAAACGGCATCTTGTTTTGTGAAAGATAATGAATCTGGCTGATTAATTTTGACACTGACTGGCTTCTGCAGACGCAGTATATTGGTTTCCTGGCTTGTTTACAACAGCTTAAGTGCCTGAAAGACCTTTTAACCGGAAAAGAGAGTGGGAAACACCAAAAGCACTTCATCAGGGGGGCAGAAATCGTAATTAAATCAATCTACTGAAAGCAGCTCACAAAGGTCGACCACCTAGAACTCGCTTATTGGCTGCATCGGCATAAAAAGTTCAGCAAAGGGCAAATAACTGACATTAGAAAGCTGCTATGAAGTTTGAATAAAATCATGCTGATAGCCACAACCTTCTTTATGCAATACTGAGGAAACACTGATTCTTTTTTTTATTTTTTAACTCCACAGTCAAACCCACTCACTGGCTTTCAGTGCCACTTCAGAAGCTGATCCCTCCTTAAACCGATGGACCCTCAATGCCAATTTAACAACTTTAACAACTCACACCACGAAGAAAAAAATAAAATCCAGCGACATACGATGTCTCCTGCTCACTGTAAAGCAGATTCATCAATGTGATATAAAATATCAATAAATAAACAACAATAAAAACCACAACCGCACCATCAAAACGAAAAAATCATAAATGTTAAGTTGTTTTTTTATCTTTGTCTAAATAATCCCAATAATATAACCAACTTCTGTCTTTAACTAAACATGAACTTAAAAACTAAGACGTGACGTGACTAAAAACATGGGAAAAAACTCCATGAACGAGACAAATTGCTGTGTTTATATTGGTGCCACATGTATCTTAATGTACCTACAATGAGTGAGTTAGTGGACAGAAACATGCAGGTCAGCAGTAAAGAGGATGAAGCAGCACAACCACTCGCTGATTTCCATTCAGGTAGTAAATGCTTTGGAAGATTTGCTTCTACGTTTGTACTTTGTCTCACATGCTAATTTTGGGTGGGAAAACTTCTCAAGTAGTCCGGAGCAGATACTGACACATTTATGTCCACATATGCCATTCTCTAGAACATTTTAGGACTCAGAGCATGTGTGAAATATATGAAAAACCCCCCTCAGCCCCAGTGAAAGTGGAAGCTTTACAAATAACAAAAGGCCGACTCACAGGACGAGTTCCAAGGTTGCATTTGAATCTAAATTTACTTTGGTGAATAGAATGAAAGGTAAAGATAAGTCATAGCTGTGGGGAGTTATAGAACATACTAAAATCAGTTGGAGAACTTTGGATAAAAGTTTAGCTTCTCTTCATCATTGAAGGGAGACTTTAAGTTCACTGAGGAATTTTAAAAAACTCATCCCTGAGAGGAATTAAAACCTTTGCATTTCTTTCTTTTATCAGAAAGAGTGTCTGTCTTCACTCTGCTTGAAATCGGACTTTTACACAGTGTTGTTACTGCATGCAAACGTGCTCGTAAAACATGGCATGAACACAGAAACTGGTATGGGGTGCAACTGATGTGTAAAAGAGGGAGAGAAGGACAAATGGAGGTGAGAATATAGTAGCTACTGTGTCTGACGGCAGGAGGCTGTGGAGGAAATCCAGTCTTATATCAACAGAAGCTATCATGACAGTGATTACTTCAGTCTAAGGATTTTTACTCTCTGCTGGTAGAAAAAAGCCATAAACCTTGCTTCTGAAGGTAGAAGAGTGTGGCTTTGTGTTTTAGTCCCATCTTGTTGTTCAAGCTAAACCATTTCCTGAGGTCTTACTGAAATGTATGAGTCAGTAATACATTTGAAATCGACAGATATTTTGACCAATGCCTCATTTGAGGTGCGGAGACCCTGGATCAGGGGTGTCCACATCTGGTTCTTGAGGGCCGTTCTCCTGCAGGTTTTAGACGTTTCCCTGCTCCAACACACCTGATTCAGATCAGTGCGTCATTAGCAGGCTTGTGCAGAACTTAACAATCTGTTGAAGAGCTCCATTTCATCTGAATCAGCTTCCACGCTAGCTGCTACATGTTTAGCGTTGAGGTGATATTTAAGGCTTGATACGCTGCGGTGATACGCGAATTCCTTGTTGCACAATCTGCACACAACCACGCTCTTGTCGACGCTTCCATCCGTCTGTATTTAAAAATAAAATGAAAAAAAAAAAATATATATAGTGTGCGATTAAATTTTTAGATTTTTTTTAACGCGCTAATATGTGTGTAGTTAATTAATCGAAATTAACACGCTAAAATACCAGCCCTAATTCTTATGTTTTAGTAATATTGTCATTTTGTCACTAATTTTGTTATATTTTTTAACTTGTTGATGTTGTTTGATTGGTTTAAGAATCCAACACTACTTTAGTTTAGGAAATGATCATGTCTTTGCTTCAAATAGACCTTTTTGCATCAAAACACACCAGAAAGCTTCATTTTAGAAATGCACTGACTGCAATTTTCGTCACAGATTCTGATTTGGATCAGTTATGATTCTATTGTGTAGAATTGACAACAGACAAAATTAATATATGTATCGTTTGTTTTTAATTGATCATATTAATCATTTTAAAACATTGATTAGAAATAACTTTTTATATTAAATAGGTTTCACAGCTTTATAGGATTGATATGAGGCTTTCTATCGCTTTCACTGAAAATCTAAAAATATTCTTTAGGTTCCTGAACACAGTAATTCCAACAGAAGCAACAGTGAGCATTAAAATTTTCTCATGCTGGCTCAGAAAAAGTAGATCAAATGAAAAGGGGAAAAAAGATCTATTAGAAGTTAGAGCTACTGTTAGGTTGTTCAGTCCTAATTTCATTTAATACATGCAAATCTCTCCTCAAGGATATGAATCAGCAGCCTGAAAGGAAAGAGATTTTTGTCTGTACAGCCCAACATTTCTATTCTAATCCCACTTCCCATCATAAAAACTGACTGCACACTTTGCTTGGCCATACAATGATACCAATTCTTTATATTCAATTGATCAATTGTAGATTATTTGACCTTTTGTCAGATCAGTTGCAAAATAAGAAAAATAAAACCTGAGCCAACACTACATTAGTATCTTTATTGTCTCAGCATGGCCTTTATTGGAAAGAATTGTATTGTCTTTGTAATGTGTCTAAGAGAATGGTCTGTTGGTAAAACTGCAAGGTCCTCCTCGAGGGCCTCTGCCCTGTAGGTTTTAGATGTTTCCCTGCTTCAGGACACCTGATTCAGATCAATGCATCATTAGCAGGCTTTATCAGTTAATGCTAACCCTAACCCTAACACCTAACCCTAAACCTAACCATAAACTAACCCTAACCCTAACCCTAACCCTAGCCCTAAACCTAACCATAAACTAATGCTAACCCTAAACCTAACGATAAACTAATGCTAACCCTAACCCTAACCCTAAACCTAACCATAAACTAATGCTAACCCTAACCCTAAAAGCAATTTTTAACCTCCTAAAATCCCTTTGTACCTGTGGGAACAAAACTTCCATCCCCACACCCACAGGACATCAACTTAGTGTGGAGTTGTTCTGCAGATGTTCGTCCCCATCATGTTGGAAGTGACACAGATGTTAGGATTCATACAGACTCAGGATGTGTTGGTGGCATCGAAATGTATGTTGCACATATTTTACCTTTTATTTATTTACTTTTTTAAAGTGGTGGTGAGTCATCATAACTGCCGGCATGTTTTACTAACCTGTGAAATCACTATAAGTGTCCTAAAGCAAACAGCTGAATAAGCAATCTGCTGTGAAAGTGGCAGCTGGTGCTGATGGAAATCTCTGTTTATATTACTGAGCAGAACGCTACATATCTCCATTCTCTGAACTGTGCTGTCAAAACTAACTTTTTTCTTTTAGCAGTATCTTACACCTCCCTGACATAATTTTTAACATTTCTCACAAATTGTAGCTTTGGTTCCACCTCGCTAAGTAAAAACATCCTTATCAAAGACATGCAATGCTTAATCATCAAGCTAAAAATCGTTCATTTCTGGTCATGAGCTAAGCAGTCAATGCATCTCTACTCCACATTTTCAAATTTTCTTGATTACCAGAATGATGTGTTGTGAATATTTCCCCCCAAAAATGTGTTATCTCACAGTTTTACAGACTCAAATGTTAAACTTTTGAGGACTAATCTAGAGGGACACATTTGAATGTGAGACACGGCTGCTGTCTCTCCATCAGACGATGGTGCACCAAAAACTGTTTCTAGTTTGTTTTAGAGGTGGGGAGAAAAAAAATAAAAATCTGCATCACATTTCCTGTGTAGTTGGTGATATGGAAGATGGCTTTTTTAACGTGTAGAATTTGCTGTAGACGTCTTAAACCATTGACAGCATACGTATAACGAGACAGATACAAGATAGAGACCAGCAACCTGCATCTTTGCCTTAGATATATTTCAGTGCGTTTCCTTTTTTGGGGGCTATATTTTGCAGCTGAAGTGACCCAGTTTTGCCTCAGGGATCAACACAGCTCATCATATCTTCTTATTTATCTTCTCTGCCATATCAGTAACAACACTGTTATCACGACATCTAACTGGAGAGAAGACAGAACACTGCTGCGAAGCTTTATCAAAGTGCCTACAATGTGCGATATCATTTCTAGTATAAGGTACAACTTACCTATATGTTTTCACATTCTAATTCTGTTTGAGGCTGCAGGCATTTTCTGCCTTTGTTTAGACTCTTAATCATATCTTATCACCCACTAAAAGTTTTTTCGTGTGTTTTTGTCTGCATTCATTTTCCTTATTTTTATTATTTTCCATTTTCATTTTGCAGAGTTTGGAGGTTTGTGGTTGCAAACGTTTGGCGGCGGGTGATTATACACCAGCCAATGATAGTGCTCTGTTGTGAGGATAGTAAAAATGTAGGACAATAAGGAGGCAAGGCAGCTTAGAGGATGCTTGTTATTGGGAGAATTCTGGTAGATTTAGGCGGAAAACTTGTTGTTCCCAAGGAAATAGCCTCAACAAATCTAAGGCCTGATATAGTCTTGTGGTCTAGGAGTAGAATGAGAGTCTATTTCATAGAGCTGACTGTTCCTTGGGAGGAATTAGTAGAAGCTTAGGTATGTAGAGTTAGGGGCAAAAGCAGAGCAGCGAGGATGGAAAGTTAGGATCTGTCCAGTGGAAGTAGGATGTAGAGGATTTTTTGCAAAGTCTGCTGTCTCATTGTTGAGGGAGCTGAGTGTAAGTGGACAGAGTGTGAGGAAAATAGTGAAGTAAGTGTCAGATGAGGCAGTAAAGTCCAGTCAGTGGATTTGGATTAGAAGAAGCAATAGTAGCTGGGGGCCCAGCAGGGGGAGCACTTAGGGTAAACAGACTCTTGGAAGAAGCAAGGAAGAAATCCAGGATGTATTTAAGTGGAGGGTGTGGCCCATGTGAGCTTTTTGAAACCAGGCGGCCATTTTAGGTGAGTTGGCCTGTATGGCTTTGTTTTTGCTGGCATTTTTAGTGACTGTAGGACTGTTTAGGTGAGTTTGTCTGCTAAAACTGCCAGTGTATCTTGTCCTGCCTCCACCTCTGGCACCCTCTATACTTTCATTACCCTCTACCCGAACCAGGGTTTGAATCCCAAAAAATTGGCTGGGATCAGGGGAGTGACTCTGGGATGCCAGTGATCACTGTCTAGCCTCCTGGAGGTGTCGGTGGCCCAACTCGATGAAACACTGATGAAAGGAGGTTCCCACCTGATGACCCCAATGTTGGTCAGCACTGCTCACTGGTCTGTAGGGATTATAGGGATCAGGAGATTCTTCATTAGGTACTGAGCCAGTATTGGAAGGTTAATTGTTGAATTTAGGGAATTATTCATGGAGTCTGGTCCTTTTTCTTTTGTAGCTCAAGTTTCTTGTGTACCGATCAGTTTGAATTACTGTCTCCTCATCCTCGTCTATTATTTGTCTGTTGCACATTTCAAAGGGAAAAATTATTAAAAAGGAGAAAAAAGCCAATAACCAGTTCATATATATTTCAGCTTTTTTCTGTGACTGATCATTATTTAAATATAAACTTCTGAGGCCGGTTCTTGTTAACTTTGATAAATCATTAAGTTTGCGACTGGAAACCTCATAAACTGGTGTGAGGATGTGTACTACACAGACTAGAAGCCTGTACCCATCTACAGTGCATCGCCAACACTGATGAAAGATAATAAAAGACAAAACACACCATCTGGCAGGTGATAAAGAGGTGTAAACTGTCAGACCACCATATTTAGGGACAGCTTTTCTCCCAAGATAATTGAAATTCTTCACTACATTCCTAAAAGAACGAGTCATTTTTATGCTTTAAGGATTTCTTCACACATACTGTAGAAGTTTTCTTGAGCTGCATAAGGGGAAAAAAAACAGTTAGTTCCATATGTTTTACTTAATAAAGGCCATCTTGTGTGGATTGAATCAGATTCTAACCAGTCGACCTGCATTTGATTAGACTTCACCTGCACTTGTAAGCCGTCGTTATCCTGGTTCAGTGTTTTGAGTGGTCAGCCAGAACATTTACTTGATCAAAATAGCGGCTGCTAAATCTGGAGCATGACCGATATATACATCTACTGACATAAGGTCTTCCTTCTCTGAAACACTCGGCACAGACATCTTAGCACAGAAAGTAATAAAAGGTTTGATTTTGTTTACTTTGATGCTGCTTTTTAATTCAAGAAATAAGCTATGGGTATAAAAGAAGTTTAAAGGAAAACGCCGGAAAGTTTCAAATTTACTATTTTCCCTGGTACATGTTCCCCAAAATCAATTTCTCACCTTGTTTACATTTGTCAGCCCGAGAGAGTAACATTCGCAAATGTTTGAAATTCAAGTTGTACCGCTCTGGCTCTCCCTCCCTAGCGCCGCCATGTTCACTCAACATGACGTCAGAAATGCAAACATTTTTTCTACAGCAATGGAAGACACTTACGAACTGTCTTGGTCTGATTCGGACCCGGAGATAGAATGCGAAGTTTCGCCTGAGTCCGAGTCAGATCATGATCAGCCTCTCGATCCAAGTTATGTTAGCTTATAGCCATCAGCCGAGCTGGTCGGATAAGGCTAAAAATAAGGATGGACAAGTGGCTGTCGCAGCAGCCGCGACACCGCCACCAAATGCTAACGACTCACCGGTTTTATCCACGAGCCGTGAGGCGTTTCCGGACCCTATACCCAACCTTGTGTACCGTTTCCTGGCCTACCGGCAGGTGACCTACTTTCTCCATGGCAAGGCAAGGCAAGGCAAGGCAAGGCAATTTTATTTATAGAGCACAATTCATACACAGGGCACTTCAAAGTGCTTTACAGCTACATAAAATCACAAGAAGGCAATAAAACCATTAAAAAGGAATTAAAAAAATAAAAGACAGAAATTTAAAACCCATTAAAATAATCATTAATTAATTAAAAAGTCTTAAAGAGTGCAGATAAAATACTTTCAGGTGTCATATGCACAGCTAAATAGAACTGTTTTCAGCCTGGATTTAAACATTGTCAGAGTTGAGGCCTGTCTCACATATTCTGGAAGGCTGTTCCAGGTTTTAAGAGCATAAACTGAAACGCAGCCTCACCTTGTTTAGTCCGGACTCTGGGTACCAGCAGGAGACTCCTCCCTGAAGTTCTCAGAGCCCGAGTTGGTTCATATGGCTCTAACATGTCAGAGATGTACTTTGGCGCTTGACCGTGAAGAGACTTGTACACAAGCAGAGCTGTTTTAAAGTCTATTCTCTGAGCGACAGGAAGCCAGTGCAGAGACCTGAGCACTGGACTAATATGGTCGTATTTCCTGGTTCTAGTCAGGACTCGAGCAGCAGCGTTCTGGATGTACTGCAGCTGTCTTACAGCCCGTTTAGAGAGCCCAGTGAGCAGGCCGTTACAGTAGTCTAACCTGCTGGAGACAAACACATGGATCAGTCTCTCTAAGTCTGGTTTAGACACTATTCCTTTGATTCTGGCAATGTTTTTTAGATGGTAAAAAGCTGGTGATGTTACAGATTTAATGTGGCTGTTAAAGTTCAGGTCTGAGTCCAATATTACCCCGAGATTTCCAACTTGATATTTAGGTTTTAGAGAGAGAGTCTCAAGGTGACTGTCTCAAGGTGAGGTCACTTTATTGTTACGGGGTAACAATAAAGTGTTCCGAGCTGAGGAAATAAAACAATGACAACGGATGGCTGATGTTTAAACGGTCATTTATTGCAAAAGAAAAGTAATACTATTCAACCAAAACCTAGAAGAAAAACACAAACCCAACGGAACCTGCTGAGGACAAACAAGAACCTAAATGATTAACAGACCAACAAAACCCAATATCAAACTGTTAACCTCTTTCCACTGAAAGAGTTACGGTTCCGACAACCTGCACAAGCTATTGGAACACACTCCAACAATAGCTGGACCCATTGGGCCCCCCTGGCGCGTCTTCCAGCATCTTTTAAAGCAGCCCAGCTGATTAGAACTAGTTACCTACAGCTGGGACAACTTACCTGCTCACCAACTCACCTGGCTGCAGTCCTAACACTTTCTCTTTGTCTCTGTGGGCCACAGACAATGATTTCAGTTTTGTCTGAGTTTAGCTGGAGGAAATTGTTTTGCATCCACACACTGATCTGTTCGATGCAGCGACACAGTGTATCTACAGGCCCGTGTTCTCCTGCCGTCAGTGACACGTAGATCTGAGTGTCATCTGCATAATTGTGGTAGGACACATTATAGCTGTGTATTAGCTGGCCTAGTGGAAGCATGTACAGATTGAACAATACGGGTCCCAGGATTGACCCCTGGGGAACCCCACAGGTCATAGCCATTTGGTCTGAGACACAGTTACCAATTTCAACAAAATATTTCCTGTCCTCCAGATAGGACTTGAACCAGTTTAAAGCACGACCAGAGATTCCCACCCAGTCTTCTAACCTCTGTAATAAGATCGCATGGTCAACTGTGTCAAGCTGATCAGAGCTGTCTCAGTGCTGTGGTGGGGCCTAAAGCCTGATTGGAAAGTATCAAAAGCATTGTTAGACAGGAGAAAGTCACTAAGCTGTTGGTATACAACTTTTTCAAGGACTTTGCCTAAGAATGGCAGGTTTGCTATGGGCCGGTAGTTGTTCAGTACTGTGGCATCAAGATTGCTCTTCTTTAGAAGAGGCTTAATGACAGCAGTTTTTAAGGCCTTTGGAAATGTTCCAGTCTGGAGTGAGATGTTGACTAGATGAGCGAGTTGTGGTAACAAACTGCTCAGCACAGACTCGGGAAGCGCTTCCGAAGAGTGATTCCCTCCTGTGCGGTGTGGGCGATCAGGGATAAATATGAGTCGCAGGACGGGACCTACAAGGGTTTCCTTCACGCCGACGAGGCAGTTGTAGACTATCACTACAGATATATGTGAACATACATGTTGAAATAAAAATAATTTCTAATTCTACTTTATACAGGTAGTATTCAATCATTGTGTATTTCCAAGTTACACTCTACACTTTGTTAGAGCACACTCCCGCCACACAAGTAGAATTTTATTTCCGCTGCACAAGTAGAATTGCATTTCTGACGTAAAATATGCCCGGATGTGGCTGAACATGGCTGCGCCCATGGCCAGAATATATATATATATATATATATATATATATATTGTGTAGGACACCCTGAACTTCCTCATATAGTAGTTGACAGATCAGCTTTGCAGGATGGTGCCCTTTCTAGGACCCTTTTCGTCTGTTTCCACTATAAATCTTTAGTCTCGTTAAGCTCTTTGCTTTGTGGCAAGATGCACTATCATCTTAAACAAATCCTGTGCATTTACTGTACAGGTAATGGCTGCCATCTCCCCAGGTCCGTTGCCCGACATCAACCCCATATCATCAATGATTGTGGTAATATGCTTGTTTTCTTCAGGCAGTCATCTTTCTACGTTTCATTTGACCTGCACCAAACTAAAGTTCCAGCATCATCTTCTTGTACTGGTCACACTACTGAAGTGTCAGGACAAGCAAAAATTCAGTTCAAACAAATCTGGCCTGGTGAGCAGATGAGTCGGCCAGCAGGATGGCGGCACAAAAACCATGGGTACTCCAAGTACCGACAATAATCCACAGGAAACAAAAAACACTAGAGGTCAAGGTCCAGGTTATTAGCCGAAAATGCTTCGCAAAAATCATGAACACGCTGGAGAGGAATGGCAGAGAAGACCATGGCTGTGTCGAAACAGCATACTACATACTTCCATACTGCATACTCATCGATCAGACAGTATGCAGAGCGTTTACCCACAATGCATTTCGCTCCTGCCCGAGCCGAAATCAGCCGGCCCGAAGCTGATTTCACTTAAGCTCTAAACTCTGTAAACTTTAGCAACATTTGAAACATTTTCAGGCGAGAAAGTAGTCGTTTAGATCCCCAACGTGTTGAAAACCTGACAAAATACCGGCTATTTACAATTTTGTTCCCACGAATTCGGCGCTACTAAAGCTAGCCGCAGTGAGCAACGCACTTCCGGTTATTTTCACAAAATAAAATACCCGTTGCCTTTTATTATAGGGAAAGCCATTACGATACAATTGGTGCTTTTGTTTTGAAAACAGGAAGTGAACCTACCCCAGGTATTTAAACTAATGGGGCAATCAAGGTGGAGCACAGGTGTGTATGTTTCCTTTTTACATTCCCATTTTGTTTGTAATTGCTCTATAGAAGGATATGACGCAATTTCACAGTTAGAGAACTTATACAACTCATTCTGAGGAAAGCTCATATTGTTCTAAAAGAGTTCTGAAAGTCATATTTTCACAGAATAATGATGTAAGATGGATTGAGAACACTTTCTGAGGGAATTTAGTTGACGCCAGCGGCGACAAAGAAGAGTAATAACTTAAAATTTATATACGATACTTTCAGTATTGTCTTAAAGATAACCTTGGCACAATCTGAGCCTATTTAAAAATCCTCTGTAATTTAAACACCAGTTTTTTTGTTTTTTTCCCCCCAATTGACAGGAACTATAGATCATTGTGGAGTTGATAAATGTGTCAGTGGTTTTAGATTAAGAAATCTTCGGTTTACTCAGTTCTGGATAGTGGATGCTATAGCTCCTGTGTCTGTATGTGCCCTCATGAGACATATTTAGCGGCTAAATTTAGGTGTTAAATCCTTCTTTTCTTTTGCTCTCTCATCTCTCCACCCCCGGCACTCTTTCTGTCTCGTTCATTCTCATTTACTTTGCCCTCAATCTCTTTTTTTTTTTCCCTCTCTGGGCGAAACTACAGACATGAGTGGGTGGATGTTTCAGTCCTTCCTCTCTCTCCCTCCACCACCAAAACCTTCTAAGCTGCTATAACTCACTGCAGCTCCATCTGTAATAATCCCACTGCTGCTGATTTGGAGCTTTTTGATGAGTGAGATGCACATTATCAATATAATCGATGCGGTTCATACATCATGTAATGTATTAATCTTAAAATTAGGGCTTGGCAACGATTAAAATTTGTAATCTAAATAATCACATGATTTCCCTGATTAATCGCGATTAATCGCATTTATACGCAAAATCCAAAAATGAATTCAAAAGTAGTGTTTAGCTTTTAGCATTTAGTTTTTATTTTAAATGTGCTGCCATATGAATGAAAGTGCCATAACATTTGTTGTGCAAACACACTTTTAACATCAGCATCTTTCTGTAGTTTTTATGTAGAAGCCTCGCTCCACTGTCTGTTTCCTTGAATGACTTGCTGCTATCAGTTGTGTGTTTTGCCTTTAAGTGATATTTTAGACTGGAACTACTACGCTGAGAAGACAATTCAACTTGGCAGTGTTTACAGATGACTTTGGTTCTGTCGACTCCGCCGTCTGAAAGAACTTTAAAATGAAAATGGCCGAGTAAAAGTTCCGTACCCTTCTCCATGTTTGGTGGATCCGCCGATTCCTTTCTTTTTCCGGTTCCGCAGCAGACAGCAACAGACTTTTACAAAATAAAAGCCTGTGAGCAACAGACTTTTACAAAATAAAATAAATAATAAAACCTGCGTTAATGCGCGATAAAATATTTATCAGCGTTAAATAATTACAGAGTTAATGCGATAACAATGAGTTAACTCGTCCAGCCCTACTTAAAAATAAAGTTCCTCTATTATTCCGTAATCATGTACATAGATTTATTTGAAAAGTTGATCTTCTTCCTCCAGCTTTTAGTTTCAGCCGAACACTCTGTCGCTAATCTCAGACGGTAACATAGCAGATCCAGCCAATCTGACATCTGGCTTTGTTCCAGCTGTGTTCATGTCTTTACTTCTGTTCTTGTGGATTTGTGATGCCTCTATTGTTGTCAAAGTCTGCTCGCGGGGAAATGCACATTAGATTTCTGAAAGTATGTGTACTCTATTTGTATCCCTGCATACGTTTTGAGACGCTACATCCCTGTATTGATTACACATGAAGTCATTATCCAGCCGGATCCTGATTTAAAAATCAGAGGTGTACTTTCAAAAAGAAAGGAGTAAAATAAGAAATGTGTCTTGTGCACTTATCTTCTTTATGCTGACCTCTGGGAGTTGTAATATAAGTAGTATAAAGCAGGATTTATGCTTCAGCCTCGGCGGTGGACTGAATGGCGTAGGCTCACTGATGCCCGATGTTGACTTCCCCAGAAATGTAACAAGTCGCAGCCACGCAGCCCGAACAGCTGTGATTGGTCCACTCTGTGAGTGTTTACATGGAACACTGCTTTGCTAAAGTACCACAGCCCCGTGGGGCACGAATATAAAAATCTAGCAATTGGCTCAGGTTTACTCATTATGGGATATAAATGCCAGCGTTCTGCCAGCAGCTATTTTTCTCATTTTAAAAGCTCTGTGTAAAAACTCTGCTGAATGTTGGTGCATGCCGTCTCCTTCAGCATCTTCACCCCGTCTGCGTTGGTGTAGTTTCAGTCAAAATCTGTGTTTTTTGACAGTTTTCCTCACAAACGTGATGACTGCATGCAGTTACTTTAGTAAACTTTGGTGAAATATTGAATAAAGCAGCATCAGAAACCCCACCGGACGCCCACTGGAGCTGTAAGAGCTGAAACTGTAAACAGATGCAGACACAAACTGTACAAATGCTCACATGGATCTGTATCTATCTGACGTTGAAGCATAAACCAAGCTTAGATCTGTGGATTGCGTTCCACAATAACAGTGGAAGTTCGTTTGATAGAAATCGTAAATGTAAAAATGTTCTCAGATTAGTGAAACTACTGACAGACAAACTAGTCGATCTCAAAAATGTTCCAAGACTACTGTCGTCTCGTGTTAATGACCCATAGTCTTAAGCAACATGATATGATGCCCTTTCACAGATTGCACCCTGGGCGATTGCCCATTTCGCCCATAGAAAAAACTGTCCCTGAGAAAATGGATGCATGGAAAACACTTAATTGGCCTCATAATGATAAGGTGGTAAACCTTATGACTAAAACTGCTCTGAAAGTTTCATGATCAGCAGCCCTGGAACTAGCAAAAAGCTGCGTTTTCTTATCAAAATCTGTCAACATTCCAACATAAAAACAATCATCAATGAAAATAAACTTAGATCCTCTCGAAAACACCACTCTGCCTGAAGAGTCTGTGAGTGACAGTTTTCTGCAGCACATCCTCTTGTTTTCTGTCACAGGTCAAAACTCATTTCCCCTCCTGTCACTGATTCACGTATCATCCAGATCTCCTACGCTCAGTGTAATCAATCTTCCCACCTGCCTATTTCCTTTTCTGTGCATGTTTCACAGCATCACAGCATGGTGAATGTTGGAAATCAAACTCTGGTGCACTGGTGTCATTTAAAAAAAGAAGAGACGTGCCCAAAATGTTAGAGGCTTCCGCTGTTTAGCGTTACATTTTGACTTGTGACTGTGCATTCCAGCTCCATGGTCCTTCCAGGGAATAATAAAAACAGTCTGATTCTTTGTCTGTCATACAGGGCTAAACTAAATCATCTTAATTAAAGAGAAATGAAAAAACCCAAGACTTCAGTTGACTTTGGTTATGGCAAATAGTGGCATTTACAGACCAACATCAGCCAACTCACATCAGAAAACATGTTATAGGTCACATAGTAAATACGTAAGCCATAACATTTAGTAAACACCTATTTTGTAACCGTATGTAGTTTTAATCTACCAAACTCTAAACATTTGAAGGTGAGAAAAGTAAGGATTCTAGAGGGCGGGAGGTAGAAATGTACAATGAGTGTTTAGGCAAAAGGCTCGATGATTAGCACCTTCCATGATCTCCTCCTTCTTCCTTAGAAGTGAGGGGCATGAAGACATTGGCGGTGTTTGAAACCGCATACTTCTCCTACTACTCATACTAACTTTTTGAGTTAGTAAGCGAGTTTGAGTAAGCGAGAAGTTCCCGGATGCATACTAGATTCTCTGAAATGTTGGGTATGCATCATGAGGTTACTACACATACTCAAACTACCCAAGATGCAACGTGACATGGCGTCGCTAATCGTCATTTCCTGTCAAAACGGCAGTTTCAAGCTAGCTACAACGTGGGTAGGTTCACTTCCTGTTTTCAAAACAAAAGCACCAATTGTATCGTAAGGGCTTTCCCTATGATAAAAGGCAACGGGTATTTTATTTTGTGAAAATAACCGGAAGTGCGTTGCTCACTGCGGCTAGCTTTAGTAGCGCCGAATTCGTGGGAACAAAATTGTAAATAGCCGGTATTTTGTCAGGTTTTCAACACGTTGGGGATCTAAACGACTACTTTCTCACCTGAAAATGTTTCAAATGTTGCTAAAGTTTACAGAGTTTAGAGCTTAAGTGAAATCAGCTTCAGGCTGGCTGATTTCGGCTCGGGCAGGAGTGAAATGCATTGTGGGTAAACGCTCTGCATACCGTCTGATTGATGAGTATGCATGCAGAATGGAAGTATGTAGTATATAGTTTCGAACACAGCCATCTAGAGCAACTTAAGCTGCATTTTTGTTGGGAAGATGTAGAAATTATGCATTTTTTTAATTGTGAATCTGCAACGCTTTGCACTGTGAACCAACACATCTATTTCATGTTCTATCATGAGATCCGTTTACTAATTTTAACATCCATAGCCAAGAAATTCCCAAAGGCTGTTGG
Organism: Odontesthes bonariensis; assembly: GCF_027942865.1. Classification (NCBI taxonomy): domain Eukaryota; kingdom Metazoa; phylum Chordata; class Actinopteri; order Atheriniformes; family Atherinopsidae; genus Odontesthes; species Odontesthes bonariensis. The sequence goes on along the minus strand of NC_134508.1, from coordinate 8,125,809 downwards.
CTCTGTTATTCAACCACTTTTAGTGGTGGGAGCTGCTGGAAGCTTGAGGCAGAGCCAAGTTCATCAGAGGTGAGCACAGGCTACGGTTAGATACCTTAAACATGACTTAGGTGAGCCAATCAAATGTTATCTGAACATGTGCTTCAACAACTTGTAATACTTTTAATATGATTTTAATATATATGTTCTGCGGTGTCATTCAGCACAGCCACATAAACTTCAGAGGCTGCTCTGGAATTACAACATGATGGTTACATCACCAGCAGCTCCTTCTGCCTCTGCCGAATGTTTTTCTGCCGGATTTCTCATTCAATTAACCCCTCACCGTGAGCCCTTAGCTGACTGATGGAAAGGCCACTTGTCTGGATGGGTCCTTGATGAGCCTGTGGAGGCTGAACAGTGACTGTGGGCAGTTAGGGGGAAAAAAAAAGACAGCAATCACTTTAGAGAGGGTCCAGCTGGCTCAGCAGGCTCCGGCAACTAAACTGGCAATTGGCTTCCACTCTTAATTGTCTGGGTCAAAAGGCAGATTGGCCGGCAGACACCCATGATAAAGCGAAGATAACCAAGCCGTGCAACACAAATAGCCGGCCTGTGGGCATGGGACCGAACAAAGCCATATTTGCACAGCAGAGCCAGCTTATAACACTGAAACATTTTGTAATTCGTCATTTTAAAAGTCAATTTAAAATGCTTTACTCACACCTTTTCAATCAGAGAGATTCTATTTGGTACATTGGAGATCCACGATCTGCTTTCTTTAATACAGTCTGACCTCTCTCATTTGATCCGTCAGTAGAAATTGGCAATTTGCCTCTTGTGTGACCGGAGAGGTCGATTCATTGCTCCCCCTGTGCTCGGGCTGATGGAGTTGGGCCACACTAAATTAACTGAACTGTCTGAGAGGAGCAGCTGGGAGACTTGGAAGTTGAGTGGGTCTGGTGTCTGTTACCTAAGCTGGATGTTGGGTTGGCTCGATGGGAGTCGACTGCATGTGGGCCGCATCCCGGATGACAGTCACAGAGGTTGGGGAGGGATGTTAAGAGGCAGCCCTCTAGGAGGAGCAGTCAGTAGTATCAGATCAAATATTTTATCGTGCATTAACGCAGTTTTTTTTTAAAATATATATATTTTTTTTAAGTACAAAAAATTTTACCACATTTTTTTCATTTATTTTTACTGTCTCGTTGTTGATATTTAGGGCTGTGCTTTAACACCGAGAAATATTTTATCACACTTTTTTTTTTGTTTGGGGGCTTTTGTGCCTTTAATGGATATGAAAGTTCAGAGAGACAGGAAGCAGGGGGCAGAGAGAGGGGGAACTACATGCAGCACAGGGACGTCCGATGCGGGACTTGAACTGGGGCCAGCTGCAGCGAGGACTATAGCCTCTTGTACATGGGGCGCCTGCTCAACCCACTACACCATGGACCATCCCTGTTTTATTATTTGTTTTATTATTGTAAAAGTCTGTTGCTCACAGGCTTTTATTTTGTAAAAGTCTGTTGCTGTCTGCTGCGAAACCGGAAAAGAAAGTAATCGGCGGATCCACCAAACATGGAGAAGGGTACGGAACTTTTACTCGGCCATTTTCATTTTAAAGTTCTTCCAGACGGCGGAGTCGACAGATCCAAAGTCATCTGTAAACACTGCCAAGTTGAATTGTCTTCTCACCGTAGTAGTTCCAGTCTAAAATATCACTTAAAGGCAAAACACACAACTGATAGCAGCAAGTCATTCAAGGAAACAGACAGTGGAGCGAGGCTTCTACATAAAAACTACAGAAAGATGCTGATGTTAAAAGTGTGTTTGCACAACAAATGTTATGGCACTTTCATTCATATGGCAGCACATTTAAAATAAAACTAAATGCTAAAAGCTATACACTACTTTTGAATTAATTTTTGGGATTTTGCGTACAAATGCGATTAATCGTGATTAATCAGGCAAATCATGTGATTAATTACATTAAAAATTTTAATCGTTGCCCAGCCCTAATCTCTATATTTATTTATTTACCATCAGCACCATCCAAACTGAAAATTAGAAATGTGAGTGTCACAAGGGCTCAGTCCAGTCTGGTCCAGCAGTTCTGGACATACAGGAAATACAGCGTGTGGGTTTAATAGTAACAGCATTGCAGTTATTACAGCATTTTTTTACTCTTTATAGTTCCTTCAGTCCATTTTTCTGTGTTGAATGTTATGTTTTCCACCCACTCAGCTCTCACCCACTCAGGGTCAAATCTATTTTAGCTTTTAGAGAAGATACACAAACAGAAAAAGGGAAATCAAGGGTTAGGTGTATCCTAAAAAAGATTAACCATAATGCTGCATTAATATTTGAAATTAACCAGACAAAGATCTACGACTACTCTTAACATTTATATCTCCCTGCGCAGGAAACAAAATGACGTTAAACTCAATCTTTTCACCTTGAGGCAGGGTTGTATTGTTGCTCCGAGCCTTGCACCCCTCACTTTTTCAGATTCTTACTTTACAGCCTGTCAGTCATCTTGACCAGCTATCAGTCCAAGTTTCAGCCTCCTCACATCTGGATGATTAGGGGATGTAGAACACGAGCACGCACGGTCACAGACTGACGTTGGACCACATATCCAGAGTACAGACCACTAAATTTCAAGTAAACCCAGATTTTTAGCCCCACAGTAATACATCTTAAGGGTTTACCATCTCCCATACTCATTGGTAAATTACTATAAAGGAGTAAAGAAATAAAGGTGCAGGTAAATGTTTAGCTTTGTTTGAATAACAACACAAACAAAATGTACTAAACCTTGATTTTTAAACATTTACTTAAAAAGTGGAGATGTTTAAAGTGCATTTTTTTTAACTCAAATATCGTCAGAGATCTCTGCTTTGGCCACATTATGAGCGGTTTTCTTATCATCTCCGACTCCTCACTACTTCTGTTTGCTGCTGCCCGATGCTGAAATGCTGCAGGCGCTTTCATAAACAAACATCAGTTGAGAAGATGAGACGAGAGTTGCAAAACAGAGAAGAGAGAACCTTGATATTCTTCTTCTATGATCACGGGTAGATATGAGGGGAAAAACAGACCTGTTGCATCAGTTCATTGAAGTTCTTGAAGTTGGGCTAAACCAAAGCAAAAATTACAAACTCGGGAACCACAGACATGAACTGCATCATCTGCTTTGTAAGTTGGCCAACAAGCCCACAGGTGGAGGTGGGAGGACGGCAGGGTTTTAAAGGGATAGTTCGCCTCTTTTGACATGAAGTTGTATGACATCCCATATTAGCAACATCATTTATGAACATCTTCTTACCCCCTGCTGCTTCCTGTGAGCAGAGTTCCAGCCTCGTTTTGGTGTTGATGAAGGTAGTCCGGCTAGTTGGCTGGGGTTTAAAAAATAAAGCGTCTTGCTTCTCAAAACAATATGCGTTCAAAAGAGTAATACATTTGCATCACAAAATCGTTCAACAGGAAAAATCAGACCTCACAATCGCTTGGTGCTATTTTCTCTCCCTTCGTACGCAGTGATACGAAGACGCTCGCTTTTGGTGTGAGCGCCCTGTGACTTCTTCTGCCGTTTTACAATAACAATAACACCATATATTTGTACTGTAAAACCCAATACCACAGTAGTACTGAAACAGTTCCTATTATAACCAATGGCATTACTTTCTCCATATTTATACAGTTTTATATCCACACACATCACTTTCTTGAACTGACTAAATAAAAAAAATGCATTTTACTGTTTGAACAAATCAAATCCCATAATGAACTCGGATTACACTTTTATAGTGCTTTTAAGAAAGTTTCTAACCACTATTTTATCCTTGTTATCCTTGTTATCAATTTTATCGCTTATGAAATGCATTTATCAAACTAAACCCTTTTTAAATAAGGCAAGGCAAGGCATCTTTATTTATATAGCGCATTTCATACCACAGGCAACTCAATGTGCTTTACATAAAGACAAGGCATTTAAAAGAACAGCATAAAGCAGCAATTTAAAGAGAAACAAAAATAGAATAAAAATTAAAAACACAGTTAAAATCAATCAAAGAAGAGGAGAAAAAGAAAGATATAAACTCAACCATACGCACACGGAAAGAGAAATGTTTTTAACCTGGATTTAAAAGTGCTCACAGTTGGGGCTGATTTCAGTTCTGCTGGTAGTTTGTTCTAGTTGTGTGCAGCATAACAGCTAAAAGCTGCTTCACCGTGTCCAGTTTGAACTCTGTGCTCCACTATCTGACCTGAGTCAGCAGATCTCAGAGCTCTGTTGGGTTTATACTCTCCCAGCATGTCATTCATGTATTCTGGACCTAAACCGTTCCGTGATTTGTAGCAGCAGAACTTTAAAATCTATTCTGTATCTGACCGGGAGCCAATGTAAAGACTTGAGAACCTGGGTAATGTGATGTGATCTCTTTGTTCTGGTTAAAACTCGGGCTGCAGCGTTCTGAATGAGCTGCAGCTGTTTGAGACTCTTTTGGGGGAGTCCAGTCAGAAGACCGTTACAGTAGTCAAGTCTGCTGGAGATGAAAGCATGAATCAGCTTCTCCTGATCTGTTTGGGACATGAAACCCTTCATTCTGGATATGTTCTTAAGTTGATAAAAGGCTGATTTGGTGACTGATTTGATATGATTGTTGAAGGTCAGGTCTGAGTCTATCAGCACGCCGAGGTTCCAGACTTGGTCTAGAGACAGTGACTCAAGATGTTTACTGACAGCAAACCTCTTCTCTTTGTTGCCAAACACAATGACCTCAGTTTTTTCTTGATTTAACTGAAAGAAATTTTGGTTCATCCACTTTTTGACTTGCTCTAAGCAGTCGCACAATGACTCTATAGGACTGCAGTCATCCGGAGACAGTGCGAGATATATCTGTGTGTCATCTGCATAGCTGTGGTAGTTGACTTTAGAGTTCTTCAGAATTTGACCCAGATAAATGCTTTTTAACATATTCAATCTTAATAAAATGAACAGAAAGTATTTTACACTTCCTCTGATCACCCAGAATTATATATAATTCAGGTCTAACCCTTCGTATCATTGCGTGCTGTGAAGACCGAAGTGCAGACCGAGCAGTCCCCTGCTTCCGTGCAGCAAACGCCGTAATAGGCGCGGCTGTCAGCAGCAGGCAGTGATACGAAGGGAGAGAAAATAGGGCCAAGCGATTGTGAGGTCTTACTTTTTCCTGGAGAACGATTTTGTGATGGAAATGTATTACTCTTTTGAACGCATTTTGTTTTGAGAAGCAAAACTCTTCATTTTTTAAGCCCCAGCCAACTAGCCGGACTACTTTCATCAACACCAAAACGAGGCTGGAACTCGGCTCACAGGAAGCAGTGGGGGGTAAGAAGATGTTCATAAATGATGTTGCTAATATGGGATGTCATACAGCTTCATGTCAAAAGAGGCGAACTATCCCTTTAAGTCCCTAGACTCGTCTCAGAGAACTGAATGTGATTGCTATGTGAGCTCATAGTTTTCCTTTTTCCGCTTTGATCCCCACAGTTCTCAGGTCTACACAACAACACTCCGGGTTGAGGAAAGTTACGCGTGTCCTGAGCAGCATTCTTATTCTGAAGGTTGCCTTGGTGACAGGTTTCAGTCACGGTACTGAGATGAAAATCAGGTTTGAGAAGCGTTAATATTTCAAAGCCAGTCTTTCTGTCCTGTTGAACTCTAATTTGCACACCAAAGCTGCATTTAGCAGAGCATGAACAGGGTTTTGCGTGGCTGGACTAACACCAGCCCTCCATGGCGTCATGTCAGAGTGTAGTGTTGAGTCAGAGGCAGGAATCTGTAGGATGGCAGCAGAAAGGAGAAATGCTCCGCCTGTTTAAACCTCGTTCTGCTGGTGAGGATGAAGAGTTTTCAGGGAAAAACTGAAAACAACCCCCTCCTCTTCTCCTGTTGTTATTGACGTTTTTTGGAAGCAGGAGGAACATTGTGTTTTCTCTTTGAGCTTTTACATCTACCCATGCAGCCGCTGGCGAGAAACGTTTGTGTCACTCAACCTCTTTCAATGAATTGGACTTCATATTTTGTTATTTTATTACTGGGGCTTATTGATTTATTTATTTGCAAAAGTTGCAGAGTTAACATGTCTGGGGTTTTTTTGTCAGTGGGATGATGGGAAGGGTTTTATGAAGGTTGGTGTCCTATTTCTAAGTGTTTTGTTTCAGGTGTCGAACAAAGAAAACGTCAGGTCGGATGTTTATATGGTAGCTTACGGAATGAAAAACGCACTGACAGAAGTGTTTTTAATTTCTCACATAAAGGGTCTGCCTGGGTTTACTGATTCTTCTAAAACTTCTTATTTGAGTTTGGCTTGTTAATCTTTTATGAGCTGAATTTCAGCGGATGGAGCTCCCGGGAGCAGCGGATTGACATAACTTTGTTGCAAACATGCATAGCTTATAAAAAGCTGACTTTTTCAGTGTGCTAAAACCTAATTGCCTTTTCTGCTTCACTACGCTGCCTGTCATGTAGCCATTGATGAGATGACATTGTTGTTTTTGTTTGAAACAGCTGACTTGTTTTTCATTGTTAATGTACCAAACATTTTGGGAACAATCTGACATTGATGAGGACAGAGCTCATCAGTTGTTTAGTGTGCTTGTTAAGATGACCAATTGAAGCAGAGAGTCAGTGCAGACCAACCAGGTTTTTATTCACTAACAGACATCCAAATGACAGGAACCCGTGCACTGCCACCCTCTGCAGGGCTTGGAGCCCAGGATCATAGCAGCCTGCCCAGCTTCTGATCTTAACTGACTGCCTTTTAAAGCCTCCCCCAGGCCTACCAACTAAAGAGAGAACAGTCCTTTTGTTACAAAACCCCCAACAAGGAAATACACCAAATCATAACAAACAAACATCTTGGAAACAAACATTTGACAATCAAAAAAAGGCTTTAACACAACTGCATAACATGTCTTGCACTCTAAAATCCCTAACATGTCCGTCCCCCATGGCTGTGTTTGAAATCGCTTACTTCTCCTACTACTCCCACTAACTTTTTGAGTTAGTATGCGAGTTTTAGTAAGCGAGAAGTTCCCGGATGCATACTAGATTTGTTGGGTATGCATCATGAGGTTACTACTCATACTCAAACTACCCAAGATGCAACGTAACATGGCGTCGCCAATCGTCATTTCCTGTCAAAACGGCAGTTTCAAGCTAGCTACAACGAGGGTAGGTTCACTTCCTGTTTTCAAAACAAAAGCACCAATTGTATTGTAATGGCTTTCCCTATGATAAAAGGCAACGGGTATTTTATTTTGTGAAAATAACCAGAAGTGCGTTGCTCGCTACGGCTAGCTTTAGTAGCGCTGAATTCGTGGGAACAAATCTGTAAATAGACGGTATTTTGTCAGATTTTCAACACGTTGGGGATCTAAACGACTACTTTCTCTCCTGAAAATGTTTCAAATGTTGCTAAAGTTTACAGAGTTTAGAGCTTAAGAGAAATCAGCTTCAGGCCGGCTGATTTCGGCTCGGGCAGGAGTGAAATGCATTGTGGGTAAATGCTCTGCATACTGTCTGATCAATGAGTATGCAGTATGGAAGTATGTAGTATGCGGTTTCGAACACAGCCATGGTTTCACACGGAACCATAAAAGGGTGTTCTGGTACAGAGAGACTCTTTTAGCCCGAACACCCTGGAACAGAAAACAGAAGAGCTAAGAGACTTACCCTGGAAATTCAATCATCCCTCATTTCCCAGAGAATTGTTAATTCAACCAAACATTCTGTGCTTCCAACAGTACAAGTCTCTTCAGTTCCAGCTGAAGAGGGAGCCATCAAAACATCTTCATTTCCAATAAAATATCAATTTGTTTGGCGACATCATTTCTTACCTCACTGAACACTATCAAGAGCAATTCATCATATGCAGATATGATGCTACACGTAACGGAGACCCTCAGTACAGAGCTGTTACATCTTTTTTCTCTTCGGGTTTTATTTTATTCCATAAATGATTATTTAACTGTAACCTCTAACTGCCAGCCAGTGATCAAAGTGAGCCATATCAATAAGTAATGAGGCATGAATTTAAAATGAGTAGTTTCCTGGTTTTAAAGAAGGATGCTGAGTGATTCACAGAAAGTAGGTGGCGGATAGGATAAATGTATTGGTGATTTAACACATCCTCTCATCTGTCGATGTGTCTGTCCATTTACAGACGAGATACAAATCAAACGCTCTCCTCTTGAGCTCCAAACTGTCCACAGAGCTCACAGCTATTCTTCCTGCAGCTAACCACAGCCACAGTGATACTCAGTCTCATAATGGCTTTGGCCTATTTTTCACGAGTTGCCATAAATTTCCATAAATCAAATGCACCTCTTTCGGACAGTTGGGCTCATATTGGTTTATCTCGTCTGAATTTATACCACCGTAGCAGTGCAGCTGTTAAATGCGTTGAAAACAAAAACAAGCCCCAATGATCCCTCATCAGCCATAAACCTCCAAGGTTACAGTTGGCAGACAAAGCCTTGTGTGATAAATAATGTTGTTGCGACATTCAAATTGTTTATTTGAACACGAAGTGTGGCGCCCACTGCGTCAGGGTTACAGATTAATTTCAGTGTTTTACAGTAGTGGCTCTGGCTGAGCAATTTTATTGATACTGTGATATATATCGATATTTCGTTTCAAGATAAAGTATCAATTTTTTATTTATTTTTTCATTTTATTTTCTTAAAGTAAACTTTATTGAAAAGTCAGATGTTACAATTAGTGAAAACACAGAACATTTATATAATACAAAGCAATGCCAGGGCCAGAGGGTCACATTATACAAAAGAGTGATAAATTAGTTCATAAAAATGTTGCATAAAGTGCACAGCTCTCACGTTTGTGACATGTTCGTTTGTTTCCGTTTGTCTGGCTGTGTTGTCCTTCTGGTTCAAAGGTTGGACCACCAGTCCAATCAGCGACGATACATGGCAAATCACACTGTCCCTTTTTTTACCCCCAGAAAATGATGTAAGTGTATCGAATCGTATCGTATTGTTTCGAATCGTATCGTTGGCTGAATATCGTGTATCGTATCGTGAGATTAGTGTATCACTACAGCCCTAGTGGTGGCTGTGCGATATGACGATACATGTCGTAGTGCGATATAAAAATGTCTACCGTACGATATAGCCCTCTATTGTTTATATCGTTTTTTAAAAAAACTAAAATTACTCGTTGTATGAACAATGAATGAAGGCTAAATGTAACTGCAGCAACGGTACTCCTTTGCAGTAGCACCCACAAAGATTCATTTACGGGAGTGCTAGGGGAGTATGCATGGATACAAACAACATTGCAGAGGCCGAGAGTTTGGCGAGAGTACGATGGAAAACACAATGGAATCAGAACCCAGAGAGGAATTAGTGCCGAAAAGAGGGAACCGGAAGTCCATAGTGTGGTTTTGGCTTGGAGTTGCTGTACATGAAGCAGATGCAGCAGCTTGCCAGCTCCATCTTGAATGATGCCTCCCATCCCTTAGCGAGCGAGTTCCAGCTGCTGCCGTCAGGACACAGATTTATAGTCCTGAGAACTAGGACCACACGCTATAGGAACAGCTTCTGTCGCTCTTTTAAATAAAACCTAACGCACTTTACTGCTGAGGTCTATTTTACAATTTATTTATTACTTAATTCTATTTATTAGAAACCCTGACCCTGGTTTCAACTTTTATTTGTTGTTCCTTGCCTTGTGGGCAATATCTACTTTTATCCTGTACAGTGAGCATTGGGAGTACCTGCCATGTCTGTCTTTGTACTGTCTTGACCTGTCCTCTGGATCTGTCCTCTCTCAAATTAATGTCTGTTAATAAGGTGTGTGAGATGCCTTTTCCTATTTTCTGCAGAACAAATCTACCTACGGGTACTAATAAAGTCAACTTGAACTTGAACTTGGTTTGGATTTAAAAAGTCAGACACCCACCATACAACGGTAATCTGCAAAACCTGCCGCCAACAAGTCGTTGCTAGCGACTCGAACACGTCTAATCTGTTCTATCACTTAAAGACACGACATGAAGAACAGTACAGAGATGGTGTGAAGATGCGACAAACTACCTCGAAACCACAAACGAAGAAAAAAACACACCAAACGAGCCTCAACGAATCGTCGACCAAAGGCATACCCGATGACAAGCAGTCCCGCAAACGCCATTAATATTAAGAAAAAAATACTATGTAGGGATATATCATCATCTGGATATAAAATGTTGTCCATATCGCACAGCACTATTTTACAGGATAACATCAAATTTTCTTCATCGAGCTTTTGCACACGAGTCTGTTTAAGTGATGGCACTTCGCTTACTTTAGTCTTTTAGACATTTGACATTTTTGCATCGATGTTCCCCACAGCTTCACTCAGACATGTGCCCGTAAAAGTGACAAAGAGCTACAGAGTGTGTCAAATGGAACATTAAATGAACTACTGTATATCACCAAAGTCCTCATAGAGGGACAGTTCTCTCACAACAACATGTCATAATTCACCGACTTTACGCCGTCACCATGAGGCCGGACTGAACCCCTGATGTCAAGCACGTACAGCCGTCATGCCGACAAGTCTCTGGCTGTGTTCGAAACCGCATACTACATACTGCATACTACATACTACATACTACATACTACATACTACATACTACATACTGCATACTACATAACTACATACTACATACTACATACTGCATACTACATACTACATAACTACATACTGCATACTTCCATACCGCATACTCATCAATCAGACTGTAATGCAGAGCGTTTACCCACAATGCATTTCGCTCCTGCCCGAGCCGAAATCAGCCGGCCTGAAGCTGATTTCACTTAAAGGAAGGGTAAGAGATCCTGGATTTTGAGTCCAGCGAAGCTGCATTTTGAAAATACATCGGTCAAAAGTCCCAACCCTTTTCTTCACTTTTCCCCCGAAGGCACGCCTCTAGAGTACATGAACCCGCACGAGCGTTGTTCTGACCGCAAGCATCGATCGTTGCCGTATTTAGTATTTAGTATATGCTAACTATACGTTTAATAATGCTAGGTGCTAGCCAAGCTGGCTCTAGTTTAGCTTCCTGCCAAGCTTCTGGACGCGTAATTCGTTTACGGAGCAGGGTACGCACATAGGGGGAAGGAGGAGGAGATTGCAGTTTGATAGACGGCATCAGAATCCAATCATTGTTAACGGTCCGTTCAGTATGATTGGATAGTGTTTTTCCTAGATTGTACGTTCTAGAGGCCACTAAAACTTTTTATATTTGTGTCAAAATTTTTAATTAATTGGTTGCAATGGGGGTGTGAAGAGTATTTCAAGCAATATGTAAAAAATGTTCCAGAAAAAGATCCCCTACCCCGCCTTTAAGCTCTAAACTCTGTAAACTTTAGCAACATTTGAAACATTTTCAGACGAGAAAGTAGTCATTTCGATCCCCAACGTGTTGAAAATCTGACAAAATACCGGCTATTTACAATTTTGTTCCCACGAATTCGGCGCAATGAAAGCTAGCTGCAGTGAGCAACGCACTTCCGGTTATTTTCACAAAATAAAATACCCGTTGTCTTTTATTATAGGGAAAGCCATTACGATACAATTGGTGCTTTTGTTTTGAAAACAGGAAGTGAACCTACCCTCGTTGTAGCTAGCTTGAAACTGCCGTTTTGACAGGAAATGACGATCGGCGACGCCATGTTACGTTGCATCTTGGGTAGTTTGAGTACGAGTAGTAACCTCATGATGCATACCCAACATTTTGGCGAATCTAGTATGCATCCGGGAACTTCTCGCTTACTCAAACTCGCTTACTAACTCAAAAAGTTAGTAGGAGTAGTAGGAGAAGTATGCAGTTTCGAATACAGCCTCTCTCTCATCATTAACACCACAGTATACACAACACAAGCAGCTTCTGGTGATTTTTCTGTTTTGCTCCCCTTCTAAATGAGGAGAAAGTGGGAGTTTACCTCAACAACTTCTGTCTTGAGTCTGTTATATGGCATGTAGAGGTATACTGGTAAGTTGTAGCCCTCAGAGCACTGATGTTAAACCTGCTGCATGCCATTGGAGGGGCTTTAATCTGCTTGTTGTTGCAGGTATGGCTGTATTTGAAAGAACTACTTAAACATGCTTGTCGGTATCTGTCTCGATGCCTGATAGCACAGGACTCTCACTGTGCAGTCCACGCTCTGGTCGGTCAAATGTGGAAAAACCAGCTGACTATGGAAGATGATATATTGGCTCACTGATGTAAATGGTGTGAAAAAGAATCTCAACATCTTCATCAGACTTTGGCCTTTTAAAGTATGTAGCTCTTAGAGAAAAGGCATTTTTCCTCAACTCAGTCTTGAGAAAAAGGAAAGTGAATCATTACTTAAATTGCATCATCATCTCAAGGTTTTGAAATGTGGAATCTGACTCTCAAAGTGCTATTACGATAGCTAAAATGATTTGAATAGGCGGCAGCTCAGTAAAAGAGCTCTTCATGTTTCTTTCCATCATTCATCTGCAATGCGAGTCTTTCTTTTTTTTAAAATCTACTCTCAGCGCTGACACAAAGGGAGATAAAAGGAAATATGAAGAAGGTGAACACAGGAGAGTATAGTGGGAAGATTTTTGTGGAGGAGTTTTCGAGGGAAAGAGGCAGAAAATATATTCCGTCTCTCTTTTCCTTCGTATCTTTTTGTCCATCATAGAGATTAATGTACAGAAGGTGGCACATACCGCAAAGGCTGAGGGGACAAAGACACTTCCAGAGATACTTGTGAATTGAGCTGGAAGGGTAGAAATCAGTGTTGGGTGGCTCTCAGTGACCTGGTTGAGATTCCTCTCATGTGTGTCCACTGAGAGTCTCTCTTTTATAGCACTGATTAGTTTTGTGAAGTTTCTGTTTATATTCTGATAGCAGAAATGACACATCTACCACGATGAGTGTTGATTGTGCTAGACCTCATCCTGACTGAACACGAGTGAGCGAGCGATTGATAAAAATTAGGGCTGGATAGGTTAACTCGTTATTATCGCGTTAACTCATTGATTATTTAACGCCGATAAATATTTTATCGCGCATTAACGCAGGTTTTATTTTTTTAATTTATTTTTAAAGTTCAGAGAGACAGGAAGCAGGGGGCAGAGAGAGGGGGAACAACACGCAGCACAGAGCAGATGCGGGACTCGAACCGGGGCCCGCCCCTAAACACTTCTTATTGGTTGAAATGAACACGCTGCTTCCTGTTGACAAGCTAGTTAGCAACAGGTCAGCATCACTCAGGGAATAATGGACGAGGAAAAGCTGATCTTTACTGTGGAACAGCACCCGATGGTTTATGACCCCAAACACCCGTACCACTAAAGCCTCGTTTCCACTTTGCAGTCCGGTACGGGTTGGTTCAGAACGGTTCGCTTATTTCAGTGTTTCCACTACCATGAAAGCGTACCGGTCCCATGGAACCCGTTACCATGTCTGTAACCCTTCTGCTTGGGGTACCGAGCACACAGGACCGGCTCCAGGCTCTGCTCTCTGTTGTTGGTGAGGAGGCTGTGCAGCGGGAGCTCGATGGCGCTGTGCCAAACCATAAAGTTTTCCAGCTGATGCCGCAAAAATGGCAGAGAGTGGTTTCAACCGGACCGCGAGCCAGTGTCGCATTAAGCTTAAGAAGCTTGGAGGTGCTTCCAAATTATGGATGTTATTTGTTATTTGCTGTTAAATATATAATGCAGGTCTAAGCCAAAAATACCTGTACATGGACAATACAGACTCTCATGACGGCCTAAAAACTTGACTAGCACAGATACATGTCCGCCTGTGTGTTCGATAGCTTAGCCTTTAGCTTAGCATTAACTAGCTTAACTTTACTCTACACTTAGCTCAGTAACACAACACATTTACTCTGCTCAACATAGGTTTTTGGCCATAAACTCACACGTTTACTGACCCTGTGTACATATTTTAGTAGTTAGCTTATATCCTTTTAGCTCACGAAGACATGAAACAGTTCTGTGGTTCATTACCGTGATCGCCACGGACAATGAGTCTGCCATTTTAACCACACACTGCAGCTAATCATCTGTACACGCTCTTACACTTGCAAATTCACTCTTTAGCTTGGCATCTATTACATCGTAAGGCCCTTATGCTCTATTGCTACTGTCGTGTATCACTTATATATTATTTATAACCCAGCTTACCTGCAAGACCACAGAAAATAACAGGTTACAGGAGCGTACTGCTGACTAACTGATGCAATACAACACTAAGCGCCCTCTGCTGGCACAGTCATACTGAAGCCATCATAGAGTTTAATTCAACATTAATACAGTGATTTAGATACAGTGATCTATATTTCAATATATGTATGTCTTTCATCACGATATGGCCCAAAAATATTAAGATATTTGTTTTTGACCATATCGCCCAGCCCCATACACCAGTAATTTTTAACACTGTTCTTGTTGCGATTGCGCTGCACGAACATGTTGCAGTTTTGTAGTTGGAGGCAGTTTGCTCAGTCTTTTTCAACATCCTCTCCGTGGTTTGATTGTTTGAATTACACTTTAAATATGGCATAAACAGCTCAGACGTGTTTCTGTCTGACGGTGCGCCTATAAAAGCAGGATTTTAGCAGCTTAATGAGCTGTGTTTTAGACACTATTGCATATGTAATTCCTCCGTTGGCTGTTTTTTGTTGGTATTCAGCTGCTCTAAGACACAGTGTGTGAGAAGATAGATGGATATTTTACTTATGATGTAGCTGATCGTCCTTTCAAAATGAAGTATGCCGCAGGTTTGTAATATTAGTTTAGTGGACTGTGTTTCAAAGCGTGTGTTTATGCCTAAACATTTTTTACATATAAACCAGTACGGGAGCACAAGAAACAGCCTCAGACTCTGTACACTCGCCACCGTGGGAGCAACACAGCCACTGGCGTCTTGTTTTTTCTGGCATTACAAGCCCAAAGGACGCGCTGGTGTGCTGTTGCATTGTGGGATTGAAGCAGCAGTGGGTGCTGTTGCTTCTGGTTGCATCAGTTACTTTAAAAAAAAAGCAGAGAAGTGTTTAGTGAACACAGGAGAAATGGGGAAAGACAGGTGGGCGGGAAAGAGGGAATACAAGAAAAGGAAAGATCTGGAGAAACAACCAGAGTTGGACTCAGGGAAAAGAAGAAGAAGAGTGGGTCTGGGATCTATGGAAGAGGAAGAAACACGAGAGCATATCAAAGTGAGTTTGATAAAGGGATAAAGATGAAGGAGGGAAAGGTAGATGCATGGATTAAAATGGGAAAGAAGAGAAAAGAAGAGGAAGAGACTGAGGAAAAGGTTTCAAAGAGAAGGAAGAAGAACATATGGACAAAGGGCACGATGGATGGACAGGATGTTTCACATTTAGAAGACAAGGAATGAATGAGGGGAATACAGTGGAGGACAAAGAAAAGAGGGAAAGAACAAATCAATTCACTGCCAAGAGGAAGAGAAAGGAAGACTTGAATGGGACTCGATGGGAATTCTAACAGCTCCAGTTTTTCAAATAAAATTTGGTGCTTGCTTGAAAACATGTAGCTGTGTCATGATGTGTCTGTTGATATTCATATTTCCATGTTTGCCTCACCACATATTTGTGTCTTACTCAGACTGTAGAAAAGTTTTACTAATAAATGAGTGAGTGTGGTATTTATTCTTTTATTTCTGTGAGAGTTTTGTTGGATTATAAGACTGAACATTGCGTAACTTTTGTCCCAATTGTGTCTTTTAATGACCATTTTTTCAAGTATTTGAAGACATTTCGAATAGAATGTGTACTCTAGAGAGAGAGAGAGATCTAAGAGTTTTAAAAGAAAATTCTGAAAAGTGAACAGAAAATGACAATAACATCTTAATTTCTCGACTTCTGAAGCAGATAGAGAAATGGTTTAAAACCATCTGAGGGCATAAATCTTCGGCTTTTATGGTAAAGTGTCATCGTTCTCCTCATGTTCATCCATACTTAAAAAAACATATTAAACTGAACCAACATCTCTGTCAGAAATGGAGGTGTTTTGCTTCCCAGAGGATGAGAAGCAGGCTTCATTATTCTGGTAACTCCAGGCATTTTCAAGCACGTAGTCCTCAGGGGCTTCTGACTCAGGCGATATTGCTTTAGGCTTTTTGGAGTCACAGAGAGCAGTTTCTTACCAACATTAGCTCATTTTTTCGCTACAAGAACCTCTCATGGGTGTGACCAGGTCAGACGTTTCGTTAGCGAGCCTTAAAACCAAATAAACATTACACTTGGCCATCAGAAAAAACATTTAAAGTAAGTCATTTTTACTCTTACGTGGGTTTTATTGTGACTTTTTAATCTTTGATGAAGGATGTTGACACATGTAATGCTGATGAAATTACATGTAAATGTGGTCAAAATGCGGAATACACTAATTCAGGCTGCCAATTTGCCGCCCATTGATTGGATGCGAGACTCCGGTTCTTTTCACAGATGTTTATTAACGCCACATCAACACCGTAGAACTAAATGTTCCAGTAAACAAAGTAAAAGACATCATTAGTTGTTGTAAATCAGTAAAGAAATAGCATTCTTAGCATTGTCGCTGGTACCAATAAATAATCAAAGTAACACTGGCCACTTTAGCCTTTAGCTTCTCAACCAACGGCAGAGTCATTCCCCAGAGGCAATCTTCAGGGTCAAAACTAGGATTCTTTAACTTCCACTTCTCCTCTGCATCACATTCACACAGTTACAGCAAACACCACGAAGCATGGAGGAATAAAATAAAGATAAACTAGCAGGTAACATTAGCTCACGGCGCTTACCGGCGCTACTTCCTGTTTTAATGGTTTCAACATAAAAGCACGTATTTCAAAATTTATTTGAAAAAACTCCTGCATTTACAGCTAAGTTGAATTGTCTTCTCAGCGTAGTAGTTCCAGTCTAAAATATCACTTAAAGGCAAAACACACAACTGATAGCAGCAAGTCATTCAAGGAAACAGACAGTGGAGCGAGGCTTCTACATAAAAACTACAGAAAGATGCTGATGTTAAAAGTGTGTTTGCACAACAAATGTTATGGCACTTTCATTCATATGGCAGCACATTTCAAATAAAACTAAATGCTAAAAGCTACACACTACTTTTGAATTCATTTTTGGATTTTGCGTACAAATCATGCGATTAATTAGATAAAACATTTTAATCGTTGCCCAGCCCTAATCTTATTAGATTTTACACACTAAAACAGGCGGGAAATGAACATGCCACCATGCCTCACGGGTTGCACTTTAGGCTGAAATTCCAGGGCCTTCCTTTTTCCACGGATCTGTGTCGTGAGTGTCATCTTTTTTCGTGCTACAGTTTCATTTTAACAATTACCACCGGAGGGTGTGAGAGGGAGAGAAATATAGACAACATTTGCCTCTCTCATTTGTGTAGGTACACACACATTTGAACTTTTTTGCACTCTCTTTCCATTTCTCTTCATTATCGCCCTCACTGCGGAATATTAAAAATGTAACGGCAGCTTTCCCTTATTATGGTTGTCTTAAGACCTCTTTAGCCCTGCACTAATTGTGCAACGTCTCCCTGTAGAAGTACAGGAAGAGTTGTACTGAAATTTGGCGTTTAGAAAAGAATATCACTTTTGTCTGGTTGATACTGCTACAAATTAGTAAGGAAGACTGCCGGAGCAAATAAAAGTTGGAGCCCTGCTTTGGCTCAAAAAGAAAACTTGTTCTGCTTATTTCTCCCCACATGTTGCATTCTCATGAATCAGTGATTATTCTTTATATGCTGCAAAGCCAGCGTCATTGCTGTCTCGATGTGTGACTGATGTCATGATGTCACAAGTTGGGGTTGTGCTCATTTCATCACCACCGCTCCCCCATGGCGGCTGATCTGCTTTGAGATTCCAAAAATGCAACAATAATGTGAAGCCAGTGTAAAGATCTGAAGACGTGGCCTAGATTGAAGGTGCACACATGACATGTGGAGCACACAAAAGCAGAGCAGACATAAAAAAAAAGACATGCAGAAGCCCGGCATGCGTGTAAACACACACACAGACAGACAGGATAAGGGTATGAACAACCGAACCCTCAAGAGCGCCCAGAGAGACGGAGCACACAAAGGCACAAAGAGAAAAAATAAGTAGATAAACCTCACACATACAAGGTGGGTGGAAAGCTTTGAGTGCTTTCACCTTTGTTGGTGGCTGTGAGTAGTAAGTCACAGACACAGGGTTCTCTGAGAGCAGCATTTACTCCCAGTTCTAAGATTAACACCAACAAAACAGAAGAGGAAAAGCAGGGGTGGAAGAAAACAGCCGCAAACACAGAAGAAGAGATGCGGGCACAAAAGGGAAATACTAAATTTGGTCATATACCAAAAATACGTGATTATTCAGACAGACATATGCATGCTTTCATGGGGTCTTAAAACCCATTTTTATTCCCTGGCTTTTAACCCAGCACGAGACTCTGTTTCTGTTATTGTTTTATTTTCTTAATATCGTTATTGTTTATTATTGTTTTTACATTGTTCTTATGTTTTATATGTTACTCATGTATAGCACTTTGTTATCAGCCACGGCTGTTTTAAAGGGCTTTATAAATAAAGTTGAGTTGAGTTGAGTTGAGTTGAGACAAATGACCTAATTATTTGGATTGCTCCACGCAGAAATGTCTGTTTTACTGTTTTTTGTCCTGGAAGGAATGAATGGATGCCGGCTGACAAAGTAAAAATGGCCTTTTTCCCCCGAAACGAGAAGTCAACAGTCAGTGAAGTGTGGAAGTCTAAAATGACGACTGCACCAAAATAATATTTGAATGTGCTGAAAGGGAGAATGTTCTTCAGTATAAGTGAACGACACAAACGCAGTCTCAGTCGGAAAGCTCTGTTCATCCACAACACAAAACACAGCAGTTTCCCGAAAACTGCTGAAAATTTGGTGTAGATTCTTCATCATGCAGGTCATGGTGAAAAGAGTTCGAAAAGAAGGCAACTGGACGTCTTTTTCTGTTGTTGAAAATGTTTAGTTTCTCATCTGAAAGGCTTGTTCAGTTCAAGCTGGAGGGGAGTTTCAGGCTAATAAAGCCTGGGTGGTCATGTGTACTGGGTGATCCAATCACAAACACGTGGGTTCCCCACACATATGAGTGACATCTCGTGATCGTATCTCAGTTGGCTGCTCTGTGGACTCATAAAATGCCATCTATATCTCACAATCTGCTGTCACCTGAGCACCAAGTCAGATGAGAGAGGCAAAGAAGCATGTGACAGATTATTTGAGAGCTCAGTTTCAGATCACCTCTGCTGACAGACACTCCCACAGAAGCTGCTAACATCTTAAATACTGACGGCTCACTGTTGGGCCATCAGCTGTTTTCTACACAACCCTACTGTATTAAGTGCTTTGAAGGATTATATGCACACAGAAGATTCTTGCTTTGACTGATGCAAAACACTTTGGAACTGTAAAAATCGGATTATTGGCTAAATTACAATCAGACTGAGTTATTAAGTTCATGTAGACACCTTAAAGGGATAGTTTGCCTCTTTTGACATGAAGCTGTATGACATCCCATATCAGCAACATCATTTATGAACATCTTCTTCCCCCTGCTGTGTCCTGTGAGCCGAGTTCCAGCCTCGTTTTGGCGTTGATGAAGGTAGTCCGGCTAGTTGGCTGGGGCTTAAAAATAAAGCGTTTTGCTTCTCAAAACAATATGCGTTCAAAAGAGTAATACATTTGCATCACAAAATCATTCTCCAGGAAAAAGTCAGACCTCATTCTCTATTATAGAATATACTCTATTTTCTCTCCCTTCGTATCACTGCGTGCTGCCGCCTGCCGACAGCCTGTTACGGTGTTTGCTGCTCGGTCTGCACTTCGGTCTGCACGGTCTACACAGCAGGCAGTGATATGAAGGGAGAGAAAATAGAGCCAAGCGATTGTGAGGTCTGACTTTTTCCTGGAGAACGATTTTGTGATGCAAATGTATTACTCTTTTGAACGCATATTTTGAGAAGCAAAACGCTTTATTTTTTAAGCCCCAGCCAACTAGCCGGGCTACCTTCGTCGACGCCAAAACGAGGCTGGAACTCAGCTCACAGGATGCAGCAGGGGGTAAGAAAATGTTCATAAATGATATTGATATTGCTATTGGGTACTATCCCTTTAATCTGACAAGAAATTGGATCGGATTGGATTAAGACCCCGAGATAACTCGGTTGAAAGTCACACTAAACCTGCTTGTAGACGCTGAAGCACGTGGTGAATCAGACTTTGTGTTCTGCGCATGCTCCAGATTTTTTCCCGGGGTCATGACCCTGAAGTCAAAGGAGACGATATTCCTGTTGTTGTCGCCGTCAGAAAGAAACAAACAACGCGATGGAGAATGCTCCGTTGGGCATCGCGTTTGTGCAACAAGCAGCTCATCACAGACCAAATGTAGAGGGACGTAGCTTCATCTTGCTCTGCGTTCTCCGTCTTTCTCCAATGCCTGTTGGTGGTGGTGAAGAGGTCAACAGGAAGTGGCTCTATTAGCAATAGTTGGAATGGGTACAGCGCCACCTATCATACAGAGGTATGACACGCTTTGTGCCTCTGATCCGATTCATTCACCACCATATATCCAAGGATAATTACCCTTGCTCAAATAAGGAGTATAACCCAACTATAGCTATGATCGAATTAATCTCACCATGTAGACCCACTGAGTGACCACAGTGGGTACAATCAGCCTCCTTATAATCCGCAGAACAATATTTTCCTGATGAATATTGTCCTTTTTCATTGACCAGGGTCTCAACAACCCAGTTCAGTAAAACTTATAACACAAAAAATTAATTCTTCTATATATATTCCCACGGATTGCTCTTGCGTCATATAAATGAGTCAATGGCTGTGCCCAATCTTCACGTATTCCCTCTCATGCCTAATGATATTCTTGATGTTTACATGCAATTCAGGGCATCGTTGTTGGGGGTTTTGTTGGCAGATACGTACATCCTTATATGCAGGGAACGTCTGTTGCGTACTGGACCAGAGGACGGAATACGTCCTGAACCACGACTGAATGTTGCCATGTTGATTAGATTCATCCTGAATGCAAATGTCAACAGGCCACAAGCATTTGATGGGACAAAAACAATCAATATTTGGAGGAGTTGGCATCAAGAACCAAGAAAAGATGGAAGCACTTCACCGTAGGAATATTTTTAACTGTTAAGATGCCCCGAAACACTTGGTTTCAGTATCAACAAATAAATGGTTAGTGTTAGACATAAAAAAAGAAGAAGAAAAACACTTGGTTGGCATCACGTAACGCTTCCTGACACCAAAGAATCGGCTAAACAAAACAACCATTTCATCGTTTTTAAGCCTTTATTGTTACACTGCTGTGTTTTGTCACTGTGGACAAATGTAACTGTTCTAAACTCTGGATTAAGACTCAGCTGCCGGTGAATATGTGTGTCTATGGAGATCCTATATTCCTGTGTGTGTGTGTGTTTTCCTGCAGAAGATTAAGCTAATGAGGGCAGAACAGTATTAATCCTGCCACAGTGCACCCTGATGTATAGACCTCACACATTTGGTCTTTTGTGCATGTGTGTGTGCTGGATTCGTGGACGAGTGTAATAATAACAAGCTGTAAAGGGGACACCCAGTTTTAATTAGAATCCACCAGAATAGATTGTAAAGGGAGCCTTTTTAAGCCCGTGAGAATCAGCTACATTTCTGCTGTTGTGTTTCCGCAATTTTCTTCTTTATATCTGTGGCGAGCTCGGTGCCGATCGCCGTCACGAATGAACGGATGACAGAAAACGCTCGTGGCTACAGATCTGCCATAAATTTAGATTTCACCAGTTTCTGTTTTCTTTTTTTTTTCATCCGTACCTGGCACACTCACAGCTGTGGCTGTAAGCGCAGAACAGGAGCTGCTAGCTGGTTAGCTGCCAGAATCCATCTTAATATAACTTTCATAAAATTGTCAGTTTGGCTGCTCATACCAAGGACATTTCTCACCCTGCTAAAAATCAATCATTTTACTCTCTGTGTGCTGCATAAACCCTGCTGTGGACAGCTCACAGCAGCAGCACCAAACAAGCTCAGACTCAACATTACAGGAGGAAGGGTTTTTTTGGCACATTATTGCCACATGTGTCAGTTTAAACCCTAAACCCAAACTCTAAAGTCTAATAATGTCAGAAATATTAGATTGGGTAACTTGTAACATACATACAATGTTTTAGCTCATTTTAAAACAGTCCCATTGAACTTTAGGTGTAAAATCCACCAAAACAAAGAGTGATTTATTCAAACATTGCACATTTAATTCCCCCCTGCGCAGATCTGCGTCTTCACACTGAACTGAGTTGCTGTGTGAGCTGAGGTGAGCAGCCATTTTGGCTTCTTGCAGAACTCTGCAGACAGCTGTGATGATTTATTGAACGAGCTTTGGACTGTTGGTTCCCGCCCTGCTCATCTGCATTGTTCATGCTGCTCCTGCCTTCACAGGTCTCATCTGAGGGAAAGTTTTTTTAAATATATATATATTGTGCTGCATTGCAATTATTTCGCCATATTATTGGAGAAAAAGTTACAACTGCTTCACACTGTGAGTTGTCTCTGAAATCATCCATATTATTTGGAATCGTCTATATTCTTATAGCTTTTTTTATATCTTCGCTTGAGGCAACGTACTTCTTTATTAATCTCTCTTCACTTTCATTATGGACTAAATAGTTAAACAGGTTTGGTGTTACACTTGCTGCTCTGTACGTCTGCACTCCAACTTTGAAAGGTGGTGAAGTTTACTTGCTACGCAGCAGCACTGTGATTAATAACTCTGCTGAACACACACACAAGAGACCAGAAAATGATGTGGTTGCATTTTGCAAAGCTTTGTCTGCATCTCTTACTTAAACATTTCTCTGTAACCCTTTCTTCTCCTGTAAATTGGTAGTAATCTGTGTTTTACCCTCAATGTCTCGCAAATTCTAATCAAAGCTGGAATTAAACATGACAAATTTCTTTATAAGAGCGGTACAGGATTAGCCTGACTACGTCATACTCACGATTCTAGTCAGAATGTGAGTCTGATACCGCTCAATAGAGATTTGGGTATGGGGCGTGTTTCAACCGAACCAGGAGAAAAAATGCCTCTTCGCTCAATTGGACAGACCTACAACCAATCAGAGCAACGTAGTGTGTGACGTAGATTAAGCAACACACACTTTTTGTAGGAAGGACGGCAAAAACATCTTTTCTATCGATAAAAGCCTTTATCACGTTCCTCTGTTCGTCTTTCAAAATGAATGCAATGTGGAGATCCTGTAGAACAGACTCGATGGCAGAATCTACACACCCTAGCTCTCCAGCGGCAGCCGTGTTCAGCTCTTTAGTGACTTAGTCGATAATGTCCCTGTTGATCATCTGTCCATCAACGTATAAAGCCCGCCCTGGCAATCTGATTGGTCCGACCAATTCTTGGTCGGGCATAATGATTTCCCAACTGAGCAGAGCCAGACCGAACTTCCCGACCAAAACTTTTATGGGCGGGGCTAAGTTCGGCTGGCACCCAGGCTAGTACAGGATAGCTTGTTTAATCAAATGCTACCTGCTGTTTTTGAACCTATAATGTTGCAGTGCTTCAAAGTACCACCAATTTGGTCACACATGCAACCCAAAATCTGTGGATTGGGACTTTTATTTTTCCATTTCAAGGGTCTTTTCCCCCAAAATGTTCAGTCATAGAAGAAGAACCTGATGGGCAGAGCCAATCAAAGGTCTTCATCACTGACTGGAGATTCTTCTAGATTAAACTGGGACCAGTAAGCTACTCTTGGAGAGCAATGCATGCTAACAGATAAAACCGAAACGTGTTCTAGCCACTGGTAACCCGAGATGTTTTGAGTTTTGAGTCACTGTCTCTAGAAACTAAAGACGAAGTCCGGAACCTCGGCGTGCTGATAGACTCAGACCTGACCTTCAACAATCATATCAAATCAGTCACCAAATCAGCCTTTTATCAACTTAAGAACATATCCAGAATGAAGGGTTTCATGTCCCAAACAGATCAGGAGAAGCTGATTCATGCTTTCATCTCCAGCAGACTGGACTACTGTAACGGTCTTCTGACTGGACTCCCCCAAAAGAGTCTCAAACAGCTGCAGCTCATTCAGAACGCTGCAGCCCGAGTTTTAACCAGAATAAAGAGATCAGATCACATCACCCCAGTTCTCAAGTCTTTACATCGGCTCCCGGTCAGATACAGAATAGATTTTAAAGTTCTGCTACTCGTCTACAAATCACAGAATGGTTTATGTCCAGAATACATGAATGACATGCTGGTAGAGTATAAACCCAGCAGAGCTCTGAGATCTGCTGACTCAGGTCAGATAGTGGAGCCCAGAGTTCAAACTGGACACGGTGAAGCAGCTTTTAGCTGTTATGCTGCTCACAACTGGAACAAACTACCAGCAGAACTGAAATCAGCCCCAACTGTAAGCACTTTTAAATCCAGGTTAAAAACATTTCTCTTTCGGTGTGCTTATGGTTGAGTTCCTTTAAATCATTTTAAAGCATAATGCCATAAATCCTCTTAATTGTTTTATATTTTTCTTTTTCCCCTCTTCTTTGATTGCTTTTAACTGTGTTTTAATTTTTATTCTCTTTAAATTGCTTGTTTTTATGCTGCTTTATGCTGTTCTTTTAAATGCCTTGTCTTTATGTAAAGCACATTGAGTTGCCTGTGGTATGAAATGCGCTATATAAATAAAGATGCCTTGCCTTTGTTTCATAAGAAAAACACAGTGCTTGTCATTGATTCTGGCTCTAAAAGCCCCGGTTTAGACCTCAAAGCATCAGCAGGGGTAACTGTTAAACCATCAGTTTCCTACCTTTTTAAAAAGATGGCACACATCCTGGCCTCCATTCAAGGTAGCGTCAGACTCGGAGCTAGTTTAATATAAAAGATTCAAAATATATGCAAACACATACACACCGGGGGGTGTTACAATACATTGATCTCTATCGATTAAAGGTGCCGTCGGCAACTTTTTTTTAGTCATATTAACTTGAACTGTCATGGGATTCTGGAAGTAGAATATTAAATAGGCTGTTTAGGAAAAATAACGAAATCTGTAGCTCCCTCTGAAGCCTGTAATCATGCTCGCAAAAACCGAGCGCTCCCGGCTGTTTTTAACCAATCAAGTTAGGGTGGAGGAATCCTACCTGTCAATCACAGCTTGTGCACACGCTGCTGAGCGTGAGTCTGCCCCAGCTTGCGCACACAAGCTGTGAACTCATGTGCACAACCTGGTCCACAGAGGGGGAGGGGTTTGGGGGGCGGTTTGGAGCTTGTTAGAGGTTGGGGGAGGGACCTGAAAGTTGTATCAGTTCGAATTTTCCGACTTTAGACTCGCAATTTTGAAAACCTGCCGACGTCAAATTATATTTCAGTTGCTTTTCGTGATTTAGTTTGAATGAAAAGGATTGTTTTAAATCAGCATATTGTCACATAATCGATGAATCTGCCGACTGAATAGAATGAAATTGAATCTTATGGCAGAATTTGTGATATTGGCAAACATTGAATCATTGTCCATTGAATCAATACAATATTGTACCATGATTGTTGACAAAGTTAACACGCAGCATCCCAAAGAAACATTTTTGTTGTCACAGCTGTGCCCTCCGTCCCTGCTGCATTACAGCAAACCAAAGAGATATTAAAATCGATCATAACTTATATAGTTTTTGGCACCAAATGCAGCCTGAAAATAATATTTTAAGTGTTTATTATCACACATCATCTGTGGGTGTAGGCTGTCAAGTCAGAACGCTGTGGGCCATGGCTGAGATTCTGCTGTTTGGAATTGCCAAACACTTGGATCTCCCTTGGGCTGCTGCTGCTGGGAACTCCTACCGGTCTGTTTGTCTGGTCATTGTGGGGATTGTTTGTTTTTTAGACACAATCATAGCTCTCATTAAATTCTGTGGGGAAAGTATAATCTGTTATCATGCATGTAGCTTGTAGAGGTCAGATTTGTGGCACATGGTCCTGGAATGACCTGCTAAAGGTTTGCACTGGTGTTCCTCTTCCCTGTTTCTGTAACAGACCTTTAACTTGTGATTAACTAAATTGCAGTAAGCCAAAAGTCAAGTGACAGTGTAAAGTGTTTTTTTGGGTAATTTTGATGGCAAATAAATGTGGAAGCAGTGAGTAATAAACTTAAAAATGTCATTATTCCCTCTTCCCGATTGTTTAAGCTTAGTATCTGACCCCCTCATTTGAATTTGCCCATCTTAATCAGGGCCTGTTTGTTTGTTTCTTTGTAGCTACACAACGTTTCATTTAACTCACAGTTGAAGCATGTAGCTCTCATACTTTCCATTCCTTCTCATTTAGATTGCAATAAAAATATAAACGTATGGGTTATACAAAAGATATAGCCCTTTCAGACATGCAATGCTTTCAATGAATCTGGTGGTAGCTGAATGTGTCGTGTGTGAATAATTTCTTGTGGTGATTCTCTAAACATTTTGCAACAGATGACCTGGTTAGACCTGGTGACTTGTCCCTATCACTATCAACACGAATCAAATGTAAACTTCCATAAGATCAAGCAGAAGGTGATCTAGTGTCAGTTTGACCATATGCTTACCTCAATCAGCTCTACGGTAAATAAGCTATTGTCGTTTACTAACTTTGCTACGAAAATGGAGAAAGCTAGTGAGCAAAGCCCTCCTAAGAGGACAGTCACGGCACCAAATAATGCGAGAAACAGTGTTTGGAAGTACTTTGGATAATGCATTATAAATGGTATGTTGTTAAAAAACAAATAAAAGGACATTTATCGACCGTAAACAAAGCAGCTGTCTCACTTTGCAACAGCAAAATCTGCTGGCTCAACTGTTACACCCCGTCCTGACTGAAAGTGAGCGAGCGATAAAAAGTGATTAGAATGCGAACCGCAAGCGATGTCGCTCCGTCCAGCGATGTCGCTCCGTCCAGCGGTGATGCCGACCCCTTATGCGACATTTCGCGGCGGCGGCCCGCCCCTAAACACTTCTTATTGGTTGAAATGAACACGCTGCTTCCTGTTGACAAGCTAGTTAGCAACAGGTCAGCATCACTCAGGGAATAATGGACGAGGAGAAGCTGATCTTTACCGTGGAACAGCACCCGATGGTTTATGACCCCAAACACCCGTACCACAAAGATCTGAACCGAAGGGAGGCCGCATGGGCGGCAATCGCCAGAGAACTCTTTGTTTCAAGTGAACCGATAGAATCACTTGTGACAAAATCGTCACGCTGCATATGAGGACACCGTCGCAAAATTTCGTCGTCGTTTTGCGTCAGTTTTGCCCGCAGGACGGGGTGTCAGCTTGCCACCCAGGTGAGGCAGTGGAAGCACCACATATACGTGAGTCAGCGTCAGGTGTTCAGTGTTGTCGCAGGCGGAAAACCCATCTCTTCAGGAAACACTACCCTGATCCGACCTTTTAGGACATCACCTGTTTCGTCCCAGCTCCTTACGCACTTATTTGTTTCCTAAATTGTCTTTGTTTTCTAAATTGCCTTCCCATTTGTCTCGGTACCTAACTTACCGCACTTACTCTAGCACTAGTTATGCTCTTAGCTGTTTGCTTTTGGAAGGAAATGCACTTATTATTACTTGTGACCCGAAGTTCTTTTGCCTACCGATGTGGAACACACTTATTGTAAGTCGCTTTGGATAAAAGCGTCTGCAAAATTACCGTAATGTAATGTAATGTAATGTAATGTCTTCATTCAGCACAGTCCGCTACGCCAGGCCTCTTGCCAGAGGTTTGTAAAATACCATCACTGACAAGGCAGCAAGATTTACATGCAAAGATATGCAGCCCGCCAGTACTGGTACCAAAGAGCTCAAAGGAAGCAGAACGGCTGTGAGGCAGTGACATACTTAGGTGATTAGGATCCACAATTTCTAAAGTAGGAACAATTCTCATCTGCTTTTGTTTTTGCTTGGCTAATGTAAAAAGTGACAACTAAAAACTCAAATTCCCAATGACGTAAGGATTTTTTTTCTTGTTGCGTAGCTCACACCCAAAGATATATCAACCAGGCTTAAAAAAAGACTGTTCCTGAAGTAGACCGTTGCTACGTGGGTGGAGGTCTACTCAGTTTAAAATTGAGCTGACTCCTTCAGTCTTCACTTTTCAATGTCGAGGCTCCCCCCCAAAGACTGTCAAACCAGAGACGATCCATTCGTCAGTTGGTTTCTGGGCATTATTTTCCAGAACATAATGAATCAGTGGATTAAATGAGTTTGGCATGTCTCTTTCTTACATTCCACTTCTCTTCATATTTCCTCATCACTCCTCACTTATCCTCCAGCTCACTCATTAGCTGTTTCCTGTCATCTTCTTTCCCACCTCTCTGAGCCTCCTTTTCATCCTTCTTTCCTCTGTGGACTGTAATCTGTCTCCTCTGCAATGACACCCAAACCAAACAGCTTTTTTTCTTTGCTTTACTTTTGCCCTCTCCTCATTCCACCTCTTCATTCTTCTTTTATCCCCAACCTTGTTCTTCCCTCACGTATCCTGTCAACCGTTGTCCGCATTTATCTTCATCTTTCCTGCTTCCTGCCTCATCACTGATGTCCTAATTTCCCCCTCCACCTCTCGCCTCCTTGCCACTCTTTCAACATCCCATCCACCTTCCCATCCTGCTTCTCCACTTCTTCATCCTCCCATTCTTCTCTTCCTCTGCTGAGCCCAGGCATTTGCAGCTTTGATCTCTCTGTCATTTTTATTTAAAAAAAAAAAAACTCCACCCCCTCAACTCTGTTACCATGACAGTAAGAGAGATAGAAAGACCTTTCTGGAATACAGTGAAGATGGTGAGAGAGAGAAAGTGGTGGATCATAAGACTTTGAGCCTCACAGACGATGATTTGAGAGGTTAAACTGGGAAGAAAAAGCTGACTGAGAAGATTAGTGTTTGGGTTGGGACAAAAATGTGGAAACAGAGAGAGGTCGAGGAACAAAAAGTTAATTAAATGTAATACAACAGCAACTGCATCACATATTAAGAAAGTCAATAAAATAGCAATAAGAATAACTGCGTCACATATACAATTTGCAATAAAATTAGCAATAAAATAACAGTAAAAGTAACAATAAAAGTAGCAAGCCAAGGTAAACTCCATTTCAGCTAGTGGAAGGCCAGGGAAAAGAGGTATGTTTTCAGTCTGGATTTGAACTGAAGACTAAAGACTGAGAGGAGCTGACAGACAATGGGATGCTGTTCCACAGTCTGAGTGCTGCCACAGAGAAGGCTCCATTCAAATCAATTCAATTCAGTTTTATTTATATAGCACCAAATACAGCAAATGTCATCTCAAGGCACTTAAATAATAAAGTCCAATTCAAGCCAATTGGAATTTAATTCATTGTAATCATAATTATTTATAAAATAATCCAATTCATTCATATAGAGCCCATTCAAAAACACTTTCCTAGCTAAGGAAACCAACAGATTGCACCGAAACTTGTCTTCAGTCCAATCTCCCGTCCTGAGCGTGCCTGAGGCGACTGTGGAGAGAAACGACTCCCTTTGAACAGGAAGAAACCTCTGGCAGAACCAGAACCAGGAAGGGTGGCCATCCGCCTCCACCAGCTGGGGTTTGAGAAGACAGAAAGAGAGGGGACAACAAACACTGTAACACCATTCAAAGGATATCTGTTGGAACAGGGAAACACGAGTTAATGACCACATTAATGTCACATGTATATGATCATTTGAGAAATTAAATAGGGGAAAAAGAGAGTAAAGTGAGGAAAGGTGTGACAGATGAGCCCCCCAGCAGTCTGGGCCTATAGCAGCTTAACTATGGGATCCATCACCTCTGGCCTTTAGCTTTGGGAACAGCCAACAAGAGCTGGTCGGCTGACCTCAGGGCTCTGGGTGGAGTGTAGGGCTGCAACAGCTCACTTAGAGTTTAAACACTTAAAAACAATCAATAAAACCGTAAATTTCACCCGAAAGCCGACAGGGACTCAATGAAGGGTGCACAAGACTGGGGTGATGGATTCACGCCTCTTTGTTTCTGGTCAGCAGGCGGGCTGCAGTGTTTTGGACGCTCCGTAGACGCTGCAGGGAACCCTAGTCCAACCCTATATATGAAGAATTACAGTAATCCAAACGCGATGTCATTAATGCATGGATTGTTCTTTCAAAGTCAGCCCGAGGAAGATAGATTGAATCTTTGCAAGAGTCCTCAGCTGGAAAAAGCTGGCCTTGATGACAGCGCTGATGTACTTATCAAATTTAAACAGAGGGTCAACCATCACACCCAGATTCCTAACAAAAGGACGGCAGGAGGAGGACAGAAGACTAATCACACTGTCATTTCCATGCAGGGGATTCCTTTTTCTGAACACCAGAATCTCAGTTTTATCTTTATTTAGGTTCAGAAAGTTCAATTTCAACCATGCCTGTACTTCCCCAAGACAATCCTGCAGCATTTTTACTGCGGACTGCCTGTCATTGGTGGTTACAGGCAGATAGATTTGAACATCGTCTGCAAAGCAGTGAATAAGGACTTTGTGCTTATTAAAAATCATGTACAGGGTAAAAAAGAACAGGCTCTAATATCGACCCTTGGGGTACACCACAGCTCAGAGGAGATATACAGGAGGAGTACTGTACATAATAATATTACATAATTGAATTCTTGTTGTAGAAAAGACTAAAACTCCTGCTTCTGCTGGCTATGAACATCTGTGCTGAATGTCCAGACTTAGAGTCACTCAAAACTTAAAATGTAAAGTTTCCAAGTCTTCCAATCTCACAGACCATGTGAGTCACTTGGCTTCACACTGTGACACAACCTTCATCTTTGTTTTCTCTCACACTTATGTTGGTATTGAGACTAATTTGAGACCAAAAGCGTCTGCTGATCAATCATCTGATTCTTTTTTCCTGCTTATTTCCTGAATAGGTAGATTATTAAAAGTGTTACTTTAGTCAAACTCCTCTCAGTTTGAATACTTTCTATTTCCCAAATGCTGCCACATATCTGCCTTCAGGCGTGATATTGCTGCTGTCAGTGTCGCTGCTTCCTTTGTGGTTTCCCTCTCCACACAGACGTTACAGGTTGTTCCAGACACCTGAATCTCGTTGCTCAATACCGACAGACTCGTCGGGTGAAACTAGTCTCGTGCGACTGCACACAAAAGCTCTAGAGAGTTGTGTTCCCTCCTGTATATGAAACCCAAATGATTACCAGCCTGCTGATTTCATGGTGCACTTTAAACTGCATCAGTGATGGTAATCAGACTTGTTTAGGGTTTACCTTGTAAGTCATGATGGTGGGCGTATACTCTCTCCCCCCCCCCCCCCCCCGCAACCCTGAATTGGATTAAGTGGGTATAAACAATGGAAACTGAAGTGTGTGCTGGTATATCTCCACTCTTACGTTTACTTTTGAGTTGACAGAGAAGTCTTGTTTTGACTGGCTAAGCCTTAATTAGTCAGAATCAAATGGTAGAACCAGGCCATCGGCCAGATTTGAACAGATTTTATTCAGTCTTTGATATTAGAATTGGTAGTTAAATTAAGGATGACCGATACTGATACTGGTATCGGGTATCGGGTATCGGGCCGATACTAATATACCGATTCTAATATACTCGTACTCGTTAAAGTTAACCGATACTATTAGGGGACACAACAATGCTGCCTGTAAGAGACAACAAAATCAGATTTCCAAGGATAGCTTTGAGAATAGCCAACAAATGCATAGCTCTTAAATGGAAGAGTGAATAACCACCCCCACCCTCCTTTTGGCTTAGTGAACTGACCTCTTGTATCCCTAACAAGAAAATAATGTACAATCTAAAACAAAGACCAGATAAATTTGAGGGAATATGGGGTAATCTAATTGAGTATCTGAACACAGCAGACATAGTTGATTGAAGGGCCACACCAAAACTAGATATAGCTGCTGACTAGAGAAACTATTAAAATTTTATTTGGCTTTTCTCTTATATATTTATCTATGTATTTTCACTATGTACTTCTCTTCATGTGTTTTATTATATTATTTATTTATCTACTTTTTTTGTTTTTGTATGCCTATTTTATGTAATGATCCTATTGTATTATAATTTGTATTTAAGTATATTTCTGTAGACATATATACCAGTAATGGGAAATGGGGGGAGGGAGTTGGAGGGGGGCTTGGGTTGAAAATATGTTCACAATGAGTTATTCAAATACTTGTCTTGAGTACAGAAAAATCCAATAAACAGAATGTTCAAAAAAAATTTTTGTGGTAGAAGTATCGGCATCGGTACTCGGTATCGGCAAGTACTCAGATCCAAGTATCGGTATCGTATCGGTTTGAAAAAAAAGTGGTTTCGCTGCATCTCGAAGTTAAATGGATGTGACGTGTCATAATTCAACCATACATCGTTACATGTTGTTGTCGGAGCCGGCCTCAAGATGCTTTTGAGTTTGAGTTTCAATTTTCAGTCCTGGAGGGATGCCGTTTTTTTTTTTTTTTTTTCAAATTTTACGCAGGGTTGCTGAATTTTCCCAAGATTTGTGAGATCATAAATTCATTTATTTTGCCAAGATTCCATTGGTGACCAAAGGACAAAAATTCAGACCAACCAGCTTTTCATTCTAACACCTACAGGTTAGTTTCGGGTGTGAAAACGGCCAAGTTGTGCGGCTTCAGGCTTCACTTCTCATGTTTCATTAATCTGATTGATGGAAGACGGATGCTTGATTCCAACTGATTCCCTTTTTAAATCAGTTCCCACTGAGGAATTTGCCAGGTGGCTCTGTTTGACAGCCCATCTGATGTGTTAGGTAGGTTGCTGCTTGGTCTAGGTGGCAAAAATACTCGGTAGCTTAAACTACACTGTTTCACAACATGTAACATTTAAAGCACAATAAAAAAAACTCAGCTTGCTGATACTCTGGTTGCCCGGAAAAGTGAGATTTTGCTTGCACTTTTCCACACGACCACCGAATGTCACTTTTTTGCACGAATTTCTTGTAGTGTCAGGACTTCCTACTTTTTTCGCTTTAGAAGGACATTTACGAAGACTGAAAATGTGAATTAAAAAAAGATCCGACTGCGTGAAGATGGGAAGGGAAAGAGGAGAAGAAGTAACGTCAAAGTGACTGAGAGAGCGATGGGAAGGAGGCAGCTCAGTTTAACGGTACTTCCCACACAGAGAGAGTGAAGAACAACAATAAGAGGTGAAAGATGAAGACAGAAGGGGGGGTGTATGTATTCACTTATCCCTGTTAGAGAGAAGCTCTCTCTCCGTTTCTCTTTTCTCTCTTTGCCATGTGACCGGCCGGAGCTCCAATACCGCTCTCTTTCACTCTCTGCCTGTCTTTTCCATCCTTCGTTCGGCTCACACTATGTCTGACTGAGGAGGAAGAGGAGGAGGAGGAGGAGGAGGAGGAGGGACAGGCAGAAGATAAAGAGACAAAAAAAGAGGGAAAGGATGTTCTCTGTTTCGCTGAAGTGCCGGTTAGGGGTCATCAGACGCCGAAACAAGGGTACAGTGTGTGTGTTTGTGCATGTGTCAGACAGGAGACCACTGTTAACTATGATGCCGGCTCTGTGTGTGCGTGAGTGCTTTACATGGTGATTCGCTCATGTGTTGGATGTGCGTGATCTTAAACACACGAGTAGTTAGTTTGAGTCCATGCCGGTGGAAATGTTTGTGTGTTTTTGCACCTCTGTGAGTCTGAAGTGTATTTCTGTGTGTGGATGGCTCAATGTTTTCCTCCTGCTGATGTGATTTTCTCATCTGTCCTGCTTTCCTTCTTCTTCTTCTTCTTCTTCTTGACTTTTTTGACCCTCTGGTGTGAACGCAGGAAGCCGCACAAACTGAACGAGCTTTGTGTTGAGGGAAAGTAAAGTGTCGCTGCAGGTGTTCAGGGACAGAAACTACTTTGCATTGAGCTGCGTTATCAGTATCTCAACAGGTTGCTTTTTTTGGCTGTTTGGAAAGAATTTGAGCCACATAGAAATTCTTTGGAAAATCTTCTTTTGAGCATGTGTTGTGGGTTATCGTTTGCTTGAACTGATGTAGAACAGCTTTATTCAAAATTTTACTTTTATGAAACCAGGAAATGACACCCGGCTGAGGGAGCCTAAAAGAAATTTCCCTTTTAAAGAAGAACAACTCTATGGCTTCTTCACTGGTTCTATGCGATGGCCTTAGATTCTTAGATGCACATAGAAAGTCGGATTTATCATCTTACTTCATCTCATGTCTATGGTGGTAAAATTAGATAAAGAAAACATTCACTTTATTCATATGATGCTCAGTCGTTCCCAGTTTAAATGCACACAACCCCACTTAAAAAAAAGACAATAATACCTTTTTTCTAAGTCGTGAACTATCAATCTGTTTCTCATGAGGGGAGTCAGTACGGAAGCCCAGAGTGGACGTGGTACATATAAACTTTTTTTTTATGGTTTTCTCGAGATAACGAGTTAATTCACCGATGGTTTTCGAGGCCAGTTTTTCTCCCCAGTCCGCCCCTGTTTCCATGTGTTTATATGTATTTCTGACAAAGGTGTACCCATTTTTACCCCCTTTCATTGAAAACTGAATAAAGTAGCCTATGAATCAAACATGGAAAGTGGAGCGTTTGGGTAACAATTCTGCTGTGAAAATGCACAAAGCAAATCCTGCTGGGGTGACGAGCATTTGAAGAATGGAATCAGGTTTAACACACACCAATAACTCGTTAAACGATAACGGCACCTCTCGTGCATCATTCGGTAACCATGGAGACGGCCTGGTCCCCTCAGCTGGTCACTGATGAAGTTGATCAACGGGATCACTGAGGTGTAAACACCTGCTGAGCTGCAGTCGAGCCGGCCGTGTCCTTAAATGACGCCGGCTGATATGAAAGTTATCTCTACAAGACAAACAAATTGCAGTTTCAGCCTGTTAGACCTCGACAGAAGTAAAATCTGACGCGTTGATCTATGTCGGGTTCTCCAAAATCTGACATTTTCAGCTTGAGTTCGTTCTTGGAAAGGCTTTAAGAACACGGAGAAACTGATCATGAGCATTCAAGAAAAGATAGTCATCTCATCAAAAAAAATGTTTATACGTACCACGTCCGCTCCGGGCTTCCGTAAGTCAGATCTCTCTGAACCTGTAAACCTTTTTGTATATGATGTGATGCAAAGAGATTACTGTTCTAACTTTAAGCTACCCTACACGGTCTTTTCGTAGAGATTAATAAACAGTTAGAAGTTTGTATCAGCCTCTCTCAGGTTCGTCTTATTGACACAAACATACTATATACAATATATATACTATATATATACAACCTTTTCATGCTGCATACACTCACTGCTTATTGCTCCTCTGGTTAGATGTTAAAGAGCATTTCGTTGCTCTGTACCTGTACAGTGTAATGACAATAAAGTTGAATCTAATCTAATCTAAATACTTTAGAAGTTAATATTTTCTTAAAGGGAAGTAATTGAGCTATTAGAAGTTTACATTTTACTTAACGAGGAATGCTTGTGATGGAAAGTTATGCTCATAATGGTAACTGTGTGTGTGAGTAAGAACCACTTCTTGGATCAGAACAGGTTTATAAATGCTTCTGACTGGAGCATTTGGGATAATTTAGTCAACAGATTCACTTAAAGTCTCATGGTTCATGAGTTTTATGTGCTTTGGATGTTCTGGGTTTCTCGTTATTTCCAGTTTTATTTTGGTAGATCCTGTTCTTTTGTTCTCTTCTGTTGGTTTTACAGCTTCCTTGTCAGACCTGGTTGTAATTTTCCCCCCAGTTTACATTCTGTCGGTTTTCCTTTTGCCAGTTCGTTGACGTCTCCAGCCTTTGTTTCCATCAGGTGGTTAGTTCCATCTATCTGTTCTGTTCCATCTGATCTTGTTCTCATTATTAGTAAGTTATTTTTCTTTTGGGTACCTCGATGTCTTTATTTTTTATCATAAACTAAATTCTCTGACTACACCATAATCCCTTACGCACCATTAGACCAAATTGAAGCAAGTGTTGCTGCTCACAGTTGTTCTGAAATAATCCAGCGTGTTGGGTTGACACTTTATTCACCCGACTCTTTATTCCTCCAGCTCTGTATGCATTGTTTGCAGCCCTGGTTGCCTAAATTGCTCAGCCGCTATCTCCAACACTTTCTCATTTCCAACTCATCACATACCTACATCTAATAATGCAACGAATGGGGAACATTGCCGGTTATCCTTCTTCGATGCTAAGCAAACAGCGACAGGAAAATGTCTTTCTATAGCTCTGGGTTGCAAACAAGTAACACAGAAGTATGTGCGGAGGTCGAAAGGAGGAAGGAGAGGATAGATATCCATCTCTCCTGCGACCTTGAACTTGAACTTTAAAGTTTGCTTTTTAGTGTTTCTAAAAGCCCTGCAGAGTTGCACAGTCCAAACCAAAGGGTGTTATTCTTTTATTCCTTAGGCTTTTCTTTCGTCATTTGTCTGCCTCATCCTAAGGCGAGTTTACATAATTACCACCTAGTGGGTAGTTAGGTAAGCTTTAAAGAAAGTGGGAGCTGCAGCCTTGCATTCCACTACGTTTTGACTAATTAGCTGACCAAACTGAGCAGACTGGGGCTTAAAGGGAGAAGAGCTGGAAATGTGCGTTGCAGTCAGTAGCTTAAAAGAGAGCAGCAATGTGTAGTATGAGAAAATAATGTGTCGTTAGAACATTAAAGCATGCAAACCTGTGCTAGTAGAATAAGCAAATAAGATCGCAACCCTCTAAATGAACCCAATATGGTTGGTCAGTCATGGTGAGGGTGTTACACAGCAGTGATTTTGGGTAAAACTGTGGGACTTTGTTGAGGTTAAGGTTTTGAGAGGCCAGTAAATTGTGACCAGGAATCACAGAACAAGCACCCTTTGTCTTTCCTCAACATTTCCCCAGATGTCTGGTCTGTTGAGCTGCCTGAGAAGACTGGCGTGATAGCGTTTGTCTGGTGGATAAGGAGGCCTTGTAGGTTGTTTTCACTGAGGAAAACCTGCTGCAACAGCAGCCACCACGTTCCACCTGGTTGAAAACAGAGGCCTTCTATAGTGGATGAGAAGCGGTGAGAGACTCGACACTCAGGGATGGGAGTTGTTAAGAATTTAGCAATTCCGGTTCTCTTATCGATTCTCATCTAGTTAAATAATACAAATATAGTAGAATATATAACTGTATATATCTAACTTTGCTTCAGTTTTGCAGTCCTCGTCCACTAAATGTTAATATCAGATAGAAGTTATTCATACAGCATGTCACAAACATTATTACAATCAACAGGACCTGGAAGTTTTACGTTACAGGGCCTTGAAGTGTTGAATGCAGGCAAGAGGGACGTTTCCTTAAAGGGATAGTTCGCCTCTTTTGACATGAAGCTGTATGACATCCCATATTAGCAATATCATTTATGAACATTTTCTTACCCCCTGCTGCGTCCTGTGAGCAGAGTTCCAGCCTCGTTTTGGCGTTGATGAAGGTAGTCCGGCTAGTTGGCTGGGGTTTAAAATATAAAGCGTTTTGCTTCTCAAAACAATATGCGTTCAAAAGAGTAATACATTTGCATCACAAAATCGTTCATCCAGAAAAAGTCAGACCTCACAATTGCTTGGCGCTAACTTGGTCGCAAACTTCAACTAGCCGGACTACCTTCATCAACGCCAAAACGAGGCTGGAACTCGGCTCACAGGACGCAGCAGGGGGTAAGAAAATGTTCATAAATGATATTGCTAGTATGGGATGTCATACAGCTTCATGTCAAAAGAGGCGAACTATCCCTTTAATAATGAGGCCACTGTTCACACTGTGAGTTTGTGTGTTTGAAAAGTGTTTATGTGGCAAACAGTGAAGGTAAATTGGTGCTGAAATAAGAGAAAGGTTCTGCATTTCTGACACATTTTCCTGTGTAAAACACGTCTTTAAGGCTGTGAGAGCTCACTTATGTGTCCTTACTTAGTTGTAGGTGCAGGAAATCAATGGAGCAGAGGTGTTCCTTGGTCCTTTAGATAAGAGGCGAACATGTAAAGAGGGCTGAAGCGATTAATCTAAATGAGCATCCTGCCAAGCTCCTTGTTATTCATCATACTTCTCATTCATATATGATAATTTCACAGTCATAGGCATGTGTGATTGCACACCGTTTGGCTGGAAGGTGCAGGTGTAAAGATGGTATTATAAGATTTATCTGCTGCTGAAGAGGAGAAAAGAGTTGGCTGGGAGAGTTTCCATATTTATATTCACCTGAAAAATAGCATCATTATATCAGAACACAGAAATTCTGGTCTAAGTAGATTTGGAAAAATGGATCTTCCTTTTTGTACATTTCTGATTCTTTTTTTAGCCAGCAGTGGGTGGAGTAGATATGATGATCTCTTAGGCATGTACAGGAGCCACATTTTTAAGCATAATACTTTGTTTTTGGTGAAAGGGAGTTCTTTTAGTGATTCATCGCTCTGTGTAGGAGATGATATTTCACCAGAAATTAAAGCTGGAGCCAGGACTTCATCCTTCAGCTGAATCAGATGGTGTATTCGTACATGGTTTTCTGTAATATCACAGCCTAAACTTGTAAAACTGTGTCTCGCAGACATTTTGTCACTCTGTCTCATTTCCTTTGAGCAACAAGGCAGATTGAGGAATAATGTAAAGAGCTATAATGAATGACTTTTATTTGACAACATCTGCTCCTGCTGTACTTTGTTCACACAAAGATGAGATGAATGGCGTCTGAACCTTCATCCCTGGAGTGTTCCTGCCTGGTTATGCCATAAATACCAGTAATGTATGCAGACTGTAGATCACACTGCTAACAGTCGGAGGTAAGGATCCCGTAGGTTATTGATCGCACCAGCAGGCTGCAACACTGAACACAACAAGGGAGTGAAAAAGTTACATCAGTGCTGTTTTCAGCCCCAACCACTGGGAAGACATTACATCAGCAATATGGTTATTTGAAGTAGATAGAAAATCTTTTAAATAGCTGATAGAAAACAGAACATAATACAGTTATTAACTCGTATTTATTCTTAGAAGAAACGCATGACATCATCTAATATAACGTATTATGATTTTACTGCTCCCAAAGTGTTACTAAAACTGAACCGAAGAAAACTACCAGACAATATGTGAACATACG
This sequence comes from Odontesthes bonariensis, assembly GCF_027942865.1. Taxonomy (NCBI): domain Eukaryota; kingdom Metazoa; phylum Chordata; class Actinopteri; order Atheriniformes; family Atherinopsidae; genus Odontesthes; species Odontesthes bonariensis. The sequence continues at coordinate 8,086,606 of NC_134508.1, read as the reverse complement.
CATTAACCAAAGAGGAAAGGTAATCTAAAGAAGCTGTCACAATCTAATAAACTATAGTAACACATATAGAGCAGTAGATGTCAACTGGGATCCATTGTTTCCACAGTTAACTTAGACACAATATGTTCACATCAGTCACTCTGACATTCATGGGTCTTACAGAAGAGGGGATAGCAACATGGATGTGATTGATTAGTCACAGGTGATAGTGATTTTGCTCTGCTGTGGGGTAAAAAAAAAAAGAGTATGGTGACCCCAAGACTTCTCTGTTTTATTGAGTCAGACTTCCTTTGCTCCTCTGTGGAACCAACCTGCTGTTTGAGTGGTTTTTTTTTCTTCCCCTGAGCAGAATCTCCCCCTGTTAGTGTGACTGGATTAAAAGTCCCTGTTGCTGATTACTGTTCAGTCAGCTGTGTCTCCAGGTCCATGATCCAATAAACCGGAGAGCCTGCCCAGGAAAATAGATTCTCTGCCACTCAAGGCTTAGATTTCCCACTGTGGAACTGTCCCTGGTGCTGATCTCTGGCCTTCAGAGGCTCTGTGGTATAGGGTGTATTATTCAGTGTATGCACCTGTTTGTCAGGTTTTGAAGGAGAATGTAACTTCAACCTCAACTTAAACTTAAACAGTATATTCGCTCAACAACATTTTTTTTTAATCAACATTTTTTATTAAGGCAAAGATACAGCTGTGGACACATTTTAACACACACAAACACCAATACGGCAATGAGCACACATCCCATGAGAGAACAAAAAAAAAAAAAAGAAGGGATGGTGCACAAGCAGATGCTGCAATGCCACGATCGAAGACAAAAATAAACAAACAACAATAACAATAAAAAAAGAAGTAAAAACAATAATAATAAAAAACAATAGTAATTAAAAAATTTAAAAAACAACAACAACTATTTAGTCATCATACTGGAGGGTTCTTTCGCTCAACAACACAACATTTCAAGCTGAATTTCTGTAAAGCAGTGGGTTGACCCTCACCAGTGGATTAATTGCAGCGTAATCAGTCATTTTGATCCTGGCGAAATGAAAATGTCACGGATTAGATCGCCTTAAGTGTTTTGTGTTTCACAGCTGTGATCTCCTGCTATAGCAAATTAGAGACGCACCCTCATAGCTTCTTAGACCTCCATAAGCTACAATTGCTTGGTAATTGGTAATGTGTGGATAATTTTTTCCATGAATAAGTTCATAAAGAGCAGCTAAGCAACAAATAGCAAGATGTTAGAGCTACGCCTTGCTGGTTGCTGTGAAAATAATGTGATGCTTCTTTTATCTTTGTAGGGACGTGTTCTTTTTATTCACCTCAAGGGAATTAAATCATACAATCTGACACACAACAATATTTCTACCACTTTTAGGGATTGTCTACTTTTACTCATTGACACGTTTACTCATTGATGATCAATGAGGAGGATACACACTGTAGGTCGTAAACATCCTTAAAAATGCTTCAGTAATAAGTAATTAACATTTTTTTCAGCCTTTCATCTAAAAAGTCTGTACAATCACAACTGTTTTAGTAGAATACTGAGGGATCCTAAGTCTTTTGTTTCTTTTGTTAGGCTGCGACATTTGTTTTAGGCGACACTGCGTGAAAAGATTGGCCACTCGGTTAAACTGACCAAGACAACAGCCAACAAAATGTCCTCAGGCAACAGAATGAAGCGTCTGCCAACTCACTCATTGCAGTGTTCTTTTGTATCAGGGCACTGCAAATAAATTAGCAGCAGAATCAATAAAGAATCCTGGTCTTTAAAAGAAAATTGTCAGGATCACAGACGATGTAGTCTTCTTCTGCCAGAACCAAACAGAGTCATTTAATGTGGGGGCCTCCTCAGATGCCTGTCAGGCTCCATGTAGCACAATTATATACATTTATGCTAGGGCTGGGCGAGTTAACTCGTTATTATCGCATTAACTCGTTCATTATTTAACGGCGACAAATATTTTATTGCGCATTAGCGCAGGTTTTATAATTTGTTTTGTTATTGTAAAAGTCTGTTGCTCTCAGGCTTTTATTCTGTAAAAGTCTGTTGCTGTCTGCTGCGGAACCGGAAAAAGAAAGTAATCGGCGGATCCACCAAACATGGAGAAGGGTACGGAACTTTTACTCGGCCATTTTCATTTTAAAGTTCTTCCAGACGGCGGAGTCGACAGAACCAAAGTCATCTGTAAACTCTGCCAAGTTGAATTGTCTTCTCAGCGTAGTAGTTCCAGTCTAAAATATCACTTAAAGGCAAAACACACAACTGATAGCAGCAAGTCATTCAAGGAAACAGACAGTGGAGCGAGGCTTCTACATAAAAACTACAGAAAGATGCTGATGTTAAAAGTGTGTTTGCACAACAAATGTTATGGCACTTTCATTCATATGGCAGCACATTTAAAATAAAGCTAAATGCTAAAAGCTGTACACTACTTTTGAATTAATTTTTTGGATTTTGCGTACAAAAGCGATTGATCGAGATTAATCAGGGAAATCATGTGATTAATTAGATTAAACATTTTAATCGTTGCCCAGCCCTAATTTAGACCTATAACGGGGATCAGAGTATGAGGCATCCCTGATAGCTGAAAGAGATTTATGTGTAAAAACATTGTTTTTATTCATTTAAACGATTTAACCTGCATTTTTAACCTTTAAAGTTTCATATTTACAATTAGAATTTACCCAGAAGTTAGAGCTTTTATTGTATTGTGCATTAGATAATGAGAGATCAGTTTCCAGGAGTATGTTGAATCCAGTACGTCCAGTGTGCTGCAGATTATGCTGATGTTTTTGGTTTGTTTAATCCTTTAATGTAATGATCTCTGGTTGTTTTGTTCAGAGGGAAAACAAAGTCAGTGAATGCAACTAAAAATTAAATAAGAATACATGAATAATGTATTGGATACTAAATAATAAAATGAGCTGCTTTCGTTTTCAACTGCACCCAGTTAACTTTGGGCTAATACCCCTACTTGTAAACTTTGCCATTAAATGTTTAGTTTTATTTATTCATCTGGATGTTTTTCATTTCTTTCTTTGTTTGAGGGTGAATATTTGTATATATCTCTGTTAAGAGTTTCTTTCTAACCCAATGCATTTATTTCCATGTATTCTTTTTATAACTCTCTGTCCCAGTTCTTACATTTTATTCAATTCAATTTAGTTTATCTATATAGCGCCAAATCCCAACAAATACCATCTACAAGGATTCTTGAATGCATTTCTGCCTCATTATGCAAAGGACAGGGTCGGTCTATTCAGCAATAAGATAATGTAAAGACATCTGTCCAGTAAATAAAGATGAATTTGAAGTGTGGTGTACAAGACAAGGATCCTCTGCATACAGAAAAACTAATTGAGAGCATCCATCCTTTCATTCATCCATCGGTGTATGAATGTGGCGTGTGGTGTTAGAAGCACTTTGAATGGTCAGCCAGACTAGAAAAGCGCTGTACAAGTACAGTCCATTTACCATTTGTGTGCTGAACTTCAGAGCATGTTTTGGTCTTCAAGAAGCATCAACAACTACAATAAATAATTAAGAATTTCCAGCCATTCAAATGAAGAGTTGGCTGCCCTGAAATGATATATCTATGTGGATGTGGAGCCTGTATGTTGCTTTTCATCCACTTGAAAATGTTGCGGTGTGTTCAGTAAGCAACAGAACGTGTTATATGCAGCTGAGCAATAAGATGCCTTAGCCATAAATAGATATTTAGAATAAGTTTTTCAAGGTGACTGAAACAGTCAGTAGGGTCACGTGGCACTGAAAGGATCGGATAATTGGCTAAATTACAATAAAATGGAGTTATTAAGTTCATGTAGACACCTTAATCTGACAAGAAATTGGATCGGATCGGATTAAGACCCCGATAAACTCAGTTGAAAGTCACACTAAACCTGCTTGTAGACGCTGAAGCACGTGGTGAATTGGACTTTGGGTTCTGCACATGCTCGAGATTTTTACCCGAGGTCGTGACCCGGAAGTCAAAGTAGACGATATTACTGTTGTTGTCGCCGTCAGAAAGAAACAAACAACGCGATGGAGAATGCTCCGTTGTGCATCGCGTTTGTGCAACAAGCAGCTCATCACAGACCAAATGTAGAGGGACGTAGCTTCATCTTGCTCTGCGTTCTCCATCTTTCTCCAATGCCTGAGTTTGTTGTTGTTGTTGGTGGTGCAGAGGTCAACAGGAAGTGGCTCTATTAGCAACAGTTGGAATGGGTACAGCGCCACCTATCATACTGGGGTATGACACGCTTTGTGCTTATGATCCGATTCATTCACCGACATATATCCAAGGAGAATTACCCTTGCTCAGCTCAGTCTTATTGTAATTTAGCCAATAATCCGATCCTTTCAGTGCCATGTAACCCTACTGAGTGAGGTTGTTGAAAACTCTGCTGGAACAAGATGTTTGAGTTTGTCACGCCATTCTTTGCCATTCACTTTGTGTCTGGAGAGCATTCCTAACTTTTTGTGACGATTGGAAGTAATCAATCTGATCGAGTGGCTTTGACATGTGGAGTTCCTCAGGGGTCAGTTCTTGGACCCCTTCTGTTCACTCTATACATGCTGCCTCTGGGTCAAATTCTGAAGAACTCTAAAGTCAACTACCACAGCTATGCAGATGACACACAGATTCTTTGATTGCTTTTAACTGTGTTTTAATTTTTATTCTATTTTTTTATTCTCTCTAAATTGCTTGTTTTTTTGCTGCTTTATGCTGTTCTTTTAAACGCCTTGTCTTTATGTAAAGCACATTGAGTTGCCTGTGGTATGAAATGCGCTATATAAATAAAGATGCCTTGCCTAACTTGCCTAACTTGAACTAGACGTATCAGAAGATGGAGGGCTCTCTGGTGTAGTGAGGTTAAAAAAAAAAAGCAGCTTCCATTACCAGTGTGACACTGATGTATTGATCGGTGTATATTCCAGTCTGTGGCTCACAAATGTGGTCATTCATTAGTGAAACCCTCCCATATCTCAGCAGGCCCCTGGAGCTACAAACTGAGCTGCTTAATGCAGAGGAGGTGCTAGACAAACAAGTTGCAGCTCTTACTTGAGCAGACTGTTCAAGTGACGTCCTCTCACACCACAGTCACCCTCCCCCCCCCGGGCACATCAACACGGAGGTTAAATGAGGAGTGAGTGAACAAGATGCGGCGTGTGATGCATTAAAAATTCACAGTCTGGAAGTGATTTGCATAAAGGCGCTTTTATTCGCTCCAACTTTCCAGCCTTGCCTTCTCAGCTCATTAAATATTAAAAAAAAAAAAAAAGTCATAGAGCAAATGTTTGAACAGAATCCCACATATTCCTGTGTACACCTGTAAAGACAATCAATCTTTAATGATGTGCTTGTTCTTTAAACCTTTAGGCCTCAAGGGTGGAAAACGCTGCTCGCCTTTCAGTCAATCAGTGTCTTGCCTCCGAAGTTTTCACTCACTCTAATGAACTGTCATTGAATCGGAGTCTGGGAGAATTAGTTGATGCTGAAGAAGCAGAAACTTTTTTCCCAGAGTTACACTTGATGCTGTGACATACTTTCATTTAGCTGCCAGGCTCAACTTGAGAGCTCCCCATCAACCGGAGCTGTGAGTCATCGCTGGCTTCATGATTTAATCATCATTCACCTGTTTACAGTCTGATGTCTTTCAATAAGCTGGTTTACATGGCACTAAAAAGAAATTAATTATGGTTTTAGTCCAAAATCTTTTGAAATTCATGTTAATATGTTAGTATCAGACTGTTGGGATAGGCTCCAGCCCCCCCGCCACCCGACCGACGGATTCAGCGGGTATAGAAAATGGATGGATGGATGGATGGATGGATGTTAGTATCACTGAAAACTCAAAGCTCTCAAATCCGTATTACCTATGGTTTGGGATTGATTCACTCCTTCATGTGTACACAACTAGATTTAAATGGACCTAGTTGCTCCACACATCCTCAAAAGTCCAATATTTTATTAAAACAGTAAAGTTTTACAAGTGTATGTATATATTAGTGCAGCAGAATTCCCCAAAAAAGCTGCTGTCATTCCCATATTTTTCAGCTTCTTTCGTCAGACGGCGAAACACGTCAGAAAATGATGGAAAATCACCCCATTAAGACTACGTGTCAACTCGCAGATGCTTAAAGCGTCTCCAGACTGTCACTCTGCTCTGATGAAATCCTGATTTTATAACTGCAGGGGTTGTCTGGTTACAGCTGACTTGGCAATTTCAGTGGACCAAAAATCCTTGTCCCAGTATACAGGTGGGGAATCTAGTTATGATGGGAAGTACCTCCAATGTTCACAACATTTTCAGTTACAATTTCTAGGGGTTTGGGGAAATTTCCGATTCTTAGACGCATCGTTATTGGGACGTGGACGATTCTAAATCGATTCACAAACGTCCAAATTTCGATTATTTAAATAAAGTAATTCAGACGGTTCTAAAATGTGGAACACAAACATGGCTGACCGCAGCTACCCACCTTGCCGTGAGATCCGAACAGCTCCTTCTAATTGAAAAGCAGACTTGAGGAAAAACTTCGGCTTCTACAACGTTGGCTGCGGAAGCGAACTGGACAAGAGCCACGTTATTATGACGTTTCCACGGTGCAGTGCAGGGAAATATGATCCTCCGTGAACACGTTGGCTGTGTTCGAAGCCGCATACTCTTCCTACTAAGTTTTAGTAAGTGAGAAGTTCCCGGATGCATACTAGATTCGCCGAAATGTTGGGTATGCATCATGAGGTTACTACTCATACTCAAACTACCCAAGATGCAACGTAAAGTGACAGTTTCAAGCTAGCTACAACGAGGGTAGGTTCACTTCCTGTTTTCAAAACAAAAGCACCGATTGTATCGTAATGGCTTTCCCTATGATAAAAGGCAACGGGTATTTTATTTTGAGAAAATTACCGGAAGTGTGTTGCTCACTACGGCTAGCTTTAGTAGCGCTGAATTCGTGGGAACAAAATTGTAAATAGCCGGTATTTTGTCAGATTTTCAACACGTTGGGGATCTAAACGACTACTTTCTCACCTGAAAATGTTTCAAATGTTGCTAAAGTTTACAGAGTTTAGAGCTTAAGCGAAATCAGGTTCAGACCGGCTGTTTCGGCTCGGGCAGGAGCGAAATGCATTGTGGGTAAACGCTCTGCATACTGTCTGATCGATGAGTATGCAGTATGAAGTATAGAAGTATGCGGTTTCGCACACAGCCGTTGTCTTTTATTTTTATATATCTGCTGCGGAGGCTGCGGAGGCTGCGGAGGCTGCGGCGCGCCGCCGCTGTGACGGAGCCGGTGGAAGCACAGTCATTGGTTAGAATTTAAACGAATCAGCTCCGCTGGCGTGCTGGAGCGCAGATGCATCCGGTGGACTTTAGGGGTTAACTCGATTCCACCTGACGTAACTTTCCAGTTTGCACACATTTCCATTAGTTTACTAAAATATAATGGAAATTAATTCAACTCTTGTTTCTTACTACAAATGCAACTGTTTTTCAAAATTGCAAGTTATGAATGTTTATTCAGTGAGACAAAAAGAAATGTTGTGAAAAAGTGCATCAATATTAATCAAAGACCCATCAATAATCGTTTTATAAGCCCCTGAATATTAAATGAGTTTTGAGGTGCCCAAAGATTCCCACCCCTAACAATTTCCAACATCTTTAGCTGTCTGACAAAATAAACTGAAAAATATGTGAATGAGAGCAGCTGAATTGGGAATTCAGTTATATCAAAATACACTTAAGATTTAACGAGTTAACTTTGGACCATGTGCAGAGTGCCTAGGCCCATTTGAGTCTAGTTATTCAAACCCAACCACATTATCTGGGTGTGTTCGTCTGGCTTTAAGAGGCCATTTTGTTTGGACTAGAATGTTTACATGTGTCAGTCCAACACAATTAGCTTCCCTTTTGTCATCTAAACATGCTTACTGTGGTTGTTACATACATTCATTGGCAACTGGGAACTGTTGGGGGAAGAAAAAATACAATGGTTGGACATTCTGGTCAGTAATTTGTAAGTTTCCCCCCCAAAAAAACAATCCTTTCTTCATCTCTGATCTCCTAGTCAACAGTATTGTAATTTTGACGGTGATAAAGAGAAAGAGCCGAGTCTGAAAGGCTGCTTTTGCCTTCAACATAATTCGTGCAGATGCTCTTACCCCAAGCACTGCCTTTGTTTACCCTTGTTGACTCTTAAGGGAGTTGTATCTGTAACCATGTCGGTGTTACAGATTTATTCTCCACACTTCAGGTGCGCTGGAGCCACAGAGTCTCTCTCTGGAGGAGAGCCCTGAGGGTTCTCGTGTTGATGCTCAGTTGGATTAGAGTTATGAGTCTAATAAAGCAGCTCCTGGAGTGTGTTTTCTGTCAGCTTGTTCGTGGATTCGAGAGGATTTTATCTAAGCTGCAACTCATATTTACATCTTTGCAGAAGATTGCAGTGCAGAGTTTTCACTGCTTGTGTTTAAGAGAGAATGTTATTAAAAGAAGACGATGTTGGATCGTCACCGGCTTGATCTGTTCAATTTTGAAACACTACACCAACTTTTTTCAGTCCCTCCTATTCGATTTTTATAATCCATTGTGTTTCCCGAACTGTTGTAGCTCTGAGAGAAAAAACGTAAGCTTAATTTCAGTGTGTCGACCTCAAATGTGACTTGTTTTCTGCAGTTTCTCTTAAATTTTAAAGATGGAGACTTGTAACAGCATTAAAAACACGTCACAGTGTGTCTAAAGTATCGTAATTTCAGCATTGAGCGAACTTCACTGTGTTTTTGTCGCAGTTCTCCAAGGCTGACGACCACAGTGTCTTCGTTGTTTTGAGCAGCTTTCGTCATGGGCGAGTCTTGTATTGTATTTATGGGTTTGATGCCTCCGTGTTTGGCTGAGGGATACATCACTGCCTCCCTGTTTCAGGCCGATTTCATTTGTCACAGCTCAACTTAATTCCACCCTGAGGCCCTTTTCAGATGACGTCTTTCAAACATAGCGTGAAGCCACCGGAGGATTCACTCAGCGCCATCCCCAGAAGACGCGTATTAATGCAGATGACAAGAGCAGGATTAGAGTTAATGGACACTCAGCAAAACATGCTAAAATTCCTTGGTTTTTAATGATATTTTGACACTAATATTTCTTTAATCTCTTTTAAGGTACTCAAACATCCCGTTTTTGTACTGACACATGAATGCTGGACATCTGAAATCCACCAGCTTTAATGTGCTGAAATAGTCTCGGTGTCAGGGATCTCGTAAAAGCAGGACTGGTGATGGAGAGAAAAACAAAGGCTTTAATGAAAACTAAACTGAAGGAGCTGCCAAAGCGGGAATAAAAAACAAACTAAATGGAACAAAAGAGGACAAACTGACTGATTTACATAAACAACAAGAAAATCACAAGAGGGATGAGAACAAAAAACTGACAGCAACAAACAGCAGAGAATAATCTGGCAAAGCAGAAAGGAAAAACCGGGAAGATAAATACTGAGGGAGTAAATCACAAATGAACAGCAGGTGGGACAATCAGTGACACCAGAGCTAAATATAGCAAATACTCATGTAACCCCACTGATGGACTGCTCACACTTCTCCCCTCAGGCCGGAGGTACAGAAGTGTGAAATGCTCAAGAACTCTTTTTTCCCCACTGCCATCAGACTCCATAACAGCTGACAAATTGCCTGTTTACACTTGATTTTTGCACTATTCAGTATATATGTATTTATATTATTATTTTCTGTTTATTTGTATTTTGATTATAGCATTTTTTTACTGTATGTAGTATTTTTTACTCCTTTGACTGGCGTCCTTGCAGACAGCAGAGTAAGTTTTTCACTGTACAGGGAAACGGGTTTCTACTGTGCATATGACGATAAAAACTTTGAATCTTGAATCTAGTTCGTTAGCTAGACTCGAGCTCAATATCTGCTCTGTTTAACTTGAATTTTTGTGTGTTTCTGTCTTCTGTAGTGTGCCATCCTGTAGAGAACTTTACAGTCAGTTTGTCAGCCTAAGAGATCCAGTTTTCAAACTTCTGAAAAATTATTTTTGGATGAAACTTAGGTTGTGTTCGAAACCGCATACTTCTCCTAATACTTCTACTACTCATACTAACTTTTTAAGTTACTATGCGAGAAGTTCCCGGATGCATACTAGATTCGCCGAAATGTTGGGTATGCATCATGAGGTTACTACTCATACTGAAACTACCCAAGATGCAACGTAACGTGACGTCGCCGATCGTCATTTCCTGTCTAAACGGCAGTTTCAAGCTAGCTACAACGAGGGTAGGTTCACTTCCTGTTTTCAAAACAAAAGCACCAATTGTATGGTAATGGCTTTCCCTATGATAAAAGGCAACAGATATTTTATTTTGTGAAAATAACCGGAAGTGCGTTGCTCACTGCGGCTAGCTTTAGTAGCGCCAAATTCGTGGGAACAAAATTGTAAATAGCCGGTATTTTGTCAGGTTTTCAACACGTTGGGGATCTAAACGACTACTTTCTTACCTGAAAATGTTTTAAATGTTGCTAAAGTTTACAGAGTTTAGAGCTTAAGCGAAATCCGCTCAGGCCGGCTGATTTCGGCTCGGGCAGGAGCGAAATGCATTGTGGGTAAACGCTCTGCATGCTGTCTGATCGATGAGTATGCAGTATGGAAGTATGTAGTATACAGTATGTAGTATGAGGTTTCGAACACTATCTTAGTGTCGGTAAAATCAAGTTAAACTGCTGCTGACTTGCTGCTGACTTGGGTTACATGTGTGGGTGATGCAGCATCTAAACAGCTTATGTGAAATTTTGATCACTTTTGAACTTAAGATTTAATTTTGTACATGTTTACCATAACTACAGAGGTTCGGCTGTACTGCATCCAGTGAAAAAGAACACAGTGGTGTGGTCATCTTTCTCAAGGCTCTTCACGATGCCTCAGATTCAGCACACGCACGCCTGTTAAAAGTCAGAGGCTTCGTTGAGTGGGTGAAGTTTGTTCTCACCGACTCTCTCCTCACAGCTATCATACGTCTTCTTCTTGTTTTACTCGTACACATTAAGTCAAAAGGCCGAGGGAAGCTGCTTAAACGCAACGTTGCTGACGCCTTCATAACCTGCGATATTACTGTCAGCAGAAAAAAATAGGAAGGGGCACATTGCAGCTTCCCCTCGGTCCACCTGAGGCTCCTTATTTGGCTTAATGGCCGTTGTTGTGCTCACATGAGGTTTTTCTTTCATTACTTGCAGCCCTGCAGCACATACCGTGTGAGATTTTCCAGGCTTCTTGGTAATATTTAGCTTTTTTTTCTTTATTTCACAGCTTAAAATATTTCTTCTCTCGACTTTTGCTGCTTTAGCATTGAGATGAAATCTTTACAGTTACATTTTGGAAAAGCTTTCTCATCTAAAAAGCAGTAAAGAGGAGCTGCTGTACAACCACTGCAGCAACTCGAACAATGACTGGGGTGACAAAACAAGGCACACAGGCTACATCTGCTTGGTGTGGTCACAGATTGTAGCTGGAACTTAACCTTTCTGAAGAATTAATGAGCAATATTGTGAATTTTTATCAGTTTTTTATCAGTTTTCTTAGGTGTGTCTGCAGAATATTGCAAATATATGTACCACAAGCTAGCACAATAGTTTCCTTTCATATCAGTAATATATCAGAAAGTGCATGTTTGTTATACTCAAATATAGTTCCCCTTTCTGCAAGACAAGGATACTAAAGCAGGTAGAGGCTGTAAGGAGTGTTTTCCCCTGTTGAGATGAAGTGGAAGACAGTGGGTGTGTTTTCCAGCACGTATTTAAGACTCGACTGTGCTTTTGTGTGTTAAAACGCAGGTTTGCAGCCCACGCAATGTCAGGAGAGCTTAGCCTTCTTAAACTATGAGCACTGAGCACCTTAAAGTCTGCTACCGAGGCTTTTCACTGTGGGTGCTTCTGCTCAGTAACACCTGAGCATCACACGTCTTCTGCCGGGGCTTAGTACATTATACATAATATCACAGCAAACGCACACACAGGCGCTGAGCAGTTCACACCATAAATTATTCATGATGTCACTGCAGTGTGCAGCTCCCATTGTATTTTATTCATAGTTTTATGACCTGTGACAAGCATCATCCACACGCCAGGATGCCGACTGTTGTCATAATATATGATATCTATGCATTAGCATGCACGCGTGTTGAAGACCAGTTTATATCCGATCATTAAAGCAGATGTGGCTGAATCGAGAATATTCTGCTGGAATAACTGGGGGTAAAAGGTTTAATTAATCTCAATTCATTTTAAAAGGGCTGCCTGCTGCAGCAGCTCTGGATCCTCCATCTGATGTGCACGCACTAAAAGTTTTTGAGTGGGATACAACACATTCCCTGTTTTCTTATTGTTTGAAATTCAGAAAGTGTGGGTCTCTTCCTTCCTTTTCCTTCCTCTTCTCAGCTAACAAACCTGTCTCCAAACCTCGGTCGTTCTGTTGCTGTGACTCAGGTGTGGCTTTGATTCTGTGACAGTCGCAGTCGGAGGCGTCTTTGGTTCGGGAATCTCTCCCTCCAATTAGCATGAATGTGAAACCTCAGGAACGCCTCTGGAGTTTAGATGAGTCACAAACATCCATTTGGACTCAGAGATGTACTGATTAGATGTTGGTGATCAAAGTCAACGTTGCTTTTTGACATCACAAAACGTGTTTTTAAGCCAAGAGTTAAGTATCCTCATGTCTTTTATTACAAAAACGCAGACTCCATATGTCGCTCAAGCACATCCAGCCCATCCCTGTGGTTGAGGATCTGGGTTACCATCATGTTTTAGAGACTATACGCTTGGATCTGATGTAACATGTGTTCACATCTGGAATTCTGATGTCTGCCCTGACGCCATAGCTCAGCCTCACTGCACAGTGGGTTACAGACCCACTGAGGAGTCAAGCATAAACATGGCATTCATACGAACAACTTTAATGGTTGGTCTTTAAACTCTTGGTCTATATCGTTTTGAAACTCGAGCTCCAATTACTTAGATTGATATCAGGGATAAACATATGTTTCAGGTGTGTAAATGATGCAAACTTCCTACAAAAAGCATAATGCAATTGAAATGTAGAAGTTTCATTTTCATGGAATTGGTATTAAACTTTACATTCCTATTACACTATGTCTATTGTAAAGGTATTCTGCAATTACAGTGCAGAGTCCAGTCAAGATAAGACATGAGAAACATTATATTAGTGTTTGCTGCTGTAGTTTATGGTAGTGTCATACATACATATATATATATATATATATATATATATATATATATATATGTATATATATATATATATATATGTATGTGTGTCAGTATGGGCTCTTGTGCAGGGATGCCACAAACGATTATGATAGTCGACTAATCGTGGCAGCCCGAGTCTTTTCACAGTGGGGAATTATGAGCGGAAGACAGACTGTAGTTACAAGCCAACTTCATCATTGTATGTGTGTGATTACATCATAAATATGCACAATTTGTATACTTGGTGTTTGTGTGTTGAGAGTCGGGGGTAATTCATTTTCTACATTAAGTAAAAAGTCATTATGTGACTTCAGCTGAGCACGAGACAGACAGTAATACAGACTTATCTTTATGTGTTTGTATAATTACCATTTCCGTTTCTAATTTGTAGGCACACTTTATTTGTTTGCTCGAGGTGGCGGGGAGCCTTTATTCCACAGGGAGTGAAGAGAGCAAGAAGAACAATATGTTTCTTGATGTTTTTGCTAAATTGTACATTTAATTTGTTTGTTTTTTTCTGAAAGAAAGAAAGAACATGCAAAGATAAAGCCTCAGTTTGTTTGCTTTACACCACCACTCGTACCAACAGCATAAAGGTGCAAGTTTGAGTCCAGTGCTTACATAATTTCCCCAGGAGGAGCTGACATTAGTCTTAAGATTTGTACTCACACAACCAAAAGACGAGACTGTCACAGAACACAAGAAAATTCACATCCATTCAAAGACGAATGTTGGAATTTGTGCTCGACTGCTTGTTAGCCATGTAAGACAGATAGAACAAACTGTTCGGTGAAGAAAGACCATTGGATGAAAGTTAGATCTTTACATTTATATTCAATTTATTTGTCCTATTTTGTGCACAAACCTCTCACCAACAACAATTGAACAGGAATGAGACGTACAAGAACAGGAGAAGCAATTAAAATGAAAAATGGGAAAGAACACCGACTCAAAAATGGGTCAGATTGATGCTGATATTGATTATCTGTTGAAGCAGATAAAAAAACTATTTATGTTAAAAGGTGATTAATCAAGTAGACAAATAAGCCATGAACAAATGGTACTTTTCTGGGCTCAGAGTAGATTTGCTGTTTGCTCTGTGTGGAGGTGGTTTGAGCACATGGTCAGGAGTCCTTCCAGGGAAGGTGTTTTTGGACATTGGGATGAGGCCTCAGGGCAGACCCAGGTCTTGCTGAACAGAATATATCTCTCAGCTGGGACATCTCAGGTCAGACTGCTGCCTCCCAGATAAGCAGCAAAAGGGAAGATGATGATAAAGTACTGTTTTTATCCAGAGAGCCACAGTAGCTGTGTGACTGTCTTGCAGTGTACCAGCCATTATTTGATTAAAACAACAGGCTGTGGATACTTCTATCGCATCGAATCATATCATCATGTGTGTGTGTGTGTGTGTGTGTGTATAAAGTCCCAAACATCTCCCCTAAGAGACTTCCTGGAGGCATGCTGAGCCGAATCAGCTCAACTGGCTCTTTCACTGTGAAGGAGCCAGTTTTACCTTACAGCTCAGCTTGATCAGTGGTCTTAAACTGATCCGTGAAAGGGCCGGTGTGGCTGCAGGTTTTTGTTCCAACCCTGCAGCAGCACAGCTGACCCGTTTCATTCAATCAACTGAACTGCCTGCACTGAAGGGCTGTGTTCGAAACCGCATACTTCTCCTACTACTCATACTAACTTTTTGAGTTAGTATGCGAGTTTGAGTATGCGAGAAGTTCCCGGATGCATACTAGATTCACCAAAATGTTGGGTATGCATCATGAGGTTACTACTCATACTCAAACTACCCAAGATGCAATGTAATGTGACGTCGCCGATCGTCATTTCCTGTCAAAACGGCAGTTTCAAGCTAGCTACAACGAGGGTAGGTTCACTTCCTGTTTTCAAAACAAAAGCACCAATTGTATCGTAATGGCTTTCCCTATGATAAAGGGCAACAGATATTTTATTTTGTGAAAATAACCGGAAGTGCGTTGCTCACTGCGGCTAGCTTTAGTAGTGCCAAATTCGTGGGAGCAAAATTGTAAATAGCCGGTATTTTGTCAGGTTTTCAACACGTTGGGGAACTAAACGACTATTTTCTCGCCTGAATATGTTTCAAATGTTGCTAAAGTTGACAGAGTTTAGAGCTTAAGGGAAATCAGCTTCAGGCCGGCTGATTTCGGCTCGGGCAGGAGCGAAATGCATTGTGGGTAAACGCTCTGCATACTGTCTGATCGATGAGTATGCAGAATGGAAGTATGCAGTTTGCAAGTTTGTAGTATGCGGTTTCGAACACAGCCTTGGTTTTAACCAGTTCAGTTGATTGAATGAAACAAGTCAGCTGTGCTGCTGCAGGGTTGGAACAAAAACCTGCAGCAGCACCGGCCCTTTCACAGAGCAGTTTGAGACCCCTGAGCTATAGTATCAGCTCAGGAACACTGTGCTGTAGAATTTATGGAAGTGTATCACACATACGTGTCTCTGGAGTAATGACATCACACTCTGGAGGTAAATGCAACATTATAACAGTCTTTGTCATGGTTTAGTCACAACCTATTACAAGTTTTTTCTTCCCACCTTGTTTCTGCGGTTAAAGATTAATCATAACCATCCAGTATCGTGTGTACTTTCTACCGGTTCTATGTTCCTCACAGATTCTCAACTACTATAACTGCTTTTATTCCTTATGTCTCTGCTGGATGATAGGACCGTGGATGGACTTTGACTTTTGCCTTTCCCTTCCCTGGTAAATTTCCCTGTCTCACTGCTCTCTTATGATTGGCTTTGGCGTGAAAACTAACTCTGGATTTTGGTCGTTATTCTGTCCTGGCGAATGGAGAGCAATCCCATTTAGAATATTAGAGCCTCGCTGCCTCACTGAGATCATGAACTGATGCACAATTTATCTCTGATTGGTAAAATAAAAGTGAGAACATCCCCAGTGATCTATCCCCTTTTATAAAGCTTAACAGGCTCCTCCTTCTCCTCCCTCTTCTCTGCTACTTTAATCTTTCTTTCTTGCCTTTATTCTCGTTTTCCCCTCGGCCCAGTTCAACTCAGCATGACTTTATTTATTTGGCACTTTTTAAACACACATGCGACTGCAAAGTGCTTTACAGAGTAAAAGATATCCAGTCATTTCCATTCTTTCCTTTCCTTATTTCCATCTGATTTTCTTCCTCTTTAGCTTTCATCTTTAATACTCTACGCATCTCTTTCCCTTCCATTCATCTCATCTCCTTTTCTCAAATCCTTTTCCCGTCCTTTTGTGCTTTTTATTTCACCCCACTCATACCCCTTCCTGTTTCATCTCCTTCTTTCATCCACTTTCTGTGTCATTAGTGCCCTCTGCTGATATTTGGCAGCTTCACATCACCATGAAGAGGTTGAGCCCGTGTGGGAAAGACCTTTTACCCAAACGTCACACAGAGCACAAGTAGCAGGATCCCTTCGTCTGATCAGTCTCATTCTTCGGTGCCTTTTACCTTCTCTACTTCTTCAGATCATTTCCACCTTACTGTTGCATCATTCAGAAAACAATCTCATAAGCATTTTTACTTATGGTGGTTTCTACAGTTTCGAATCTGTCAATCAACAACGGGCGCTGTGATTGGCTGCCCACCGCTCCAGTGTATACGGCATCTGTCTCCATGAGTGTGTGACCCTGTGCATGTGTGTGTCCAAACCTGGATGGGTTCAATTTCGTGTATCTACATGACAATAAAGTCTTAATCTCAGTGTCTGTGTCTTTAGACCGAAACGGCCGTCACAAGACCACAAAGAAAAACAAACTATGGCTGTGTTCGAAACCGCATACTTCCATACTGCATACTCATCGATCAGACAGTATGCAGACCGTTTACCCACAATGCATTTCGCTCTTGCCCGAGCCAAAATCAGCCGGCCTGAAGCTGATTTCGCTTGAGCTCTAAACTCTGTAAACTTTAGCAACATTTGAAACATTTTCAGGCGAGAAAGTAGTCGTTTAGATCCCCAACGTGTTGAAAATCTGACAAAATACCGGCTATTTACAATTTTTCTCCCACGAATTCGGCACTACTAAAGCTAGCCGCAGTGAGCAACGCACTTCCGGTTATTTTCACAAAATAAAATACCCGTTGCCTTTTATCAGAGGGAAAGCCATTACGATACAATTGGTGCTTTTGTTTTGAAAACAGGAAGTGAACCTACCCTCGTTGTAGCTAGCTTGAAACTGCTGTTTTGACCGGAACTGACGATCGGCGATGTCACGTTACGTTGCATCTTGGGTAGTTTGAGTATGAGTAGTAACCTCATGATGCATACCCAATATTTTGGCGAATCATTATGCATCCGGGAACTTCTCACTTACTCAAACTCGCATACTAACTCAAAAAGTTAGTAGGAGTAGTGCGAGTAGTTGGAGAAGTATGCGGTTTCGAACACAGCCTATGACTGTTGCTGTAACATGTTGCTGCTAAGTTTATGAGCTGCTTTCTAATCCTTTCTTATCACACAGAACCTTTCTGCTGAGCTGAGTCAATGGCTCATCCCACAGGCGGAGATCCAGCAGCGATTAGAGGAAATATAAATTGTGGTTGTGGGTAGTTCAGAGATACAATTACACATCAGGACTGAGAGCTGATGGAGATATAAAATGGGGTCAGCAAGTCCAAGTCAGTGTTGGCCATGATGACAACAGAATTTGTTGCCTGTTGCAGCAAATAAAGGAGCTAAATTCTAAAGGCCACTTGTGGCTACAGTTTATATAGCAAAGTAAAGAAAAGAATGCAATGTAACACTCTCAATATGTTAATCTATGCTCAAGTGTTGGGAGCTGCTGTCAAAGGGCACAAAATGCACTAAAGATGGGAACCCGTTCATTACCTCCTTTCCTGTGGAACAACGTTAGAAATGTCTACAAAAATCAGCACACTCAATGATCCCACGCATCATATCTTGCATTTTTATTCCTGAGCTGTTTTTCTTGTCTTCAACAAGCATGTGTTACTTACCAGTTGTGGGCTTCCACTGTTGTTGCGCTAAAGAAAAGATTGACAGAAAATGGCAAATTTAAAAAAAAAAATAAAGAAAAATAAGTTTTTATATTTGTTTGAGACAAGTCTTTAGAAAATATATGCACAATAGAAGAGATATAAAATGACTACAACAACTCATTAATACCATCGCTAAAGTGTTACTTGACTATCCATCCATCCATTTTCTATATCTGTCGGTTGGGCCGTGGGGGGGCTGGAGCCTATCCCAGCTGTCATTGGGCGAGAGGCGGGGTGCAACCTGGACAGGCCGCCAGTCCATCACAGAGAAAAACAACCACAAACACACTCACACTCACTCCTGAGGACAATTTTAGAGACACCAGTTAACCTAACATGCATGTTTCTGGACAGTGGGAGGAAGCCGGAGTACCCGGAGAGAACCCATGCATAGGCAAGGCAAGGCAATTTTATTTATAGAGCACAATTCGTACACAAGGCAATTCAAAGTGCTTTACAGCTACATAAAATCATTCTAAAAAGACATGAAAAATAATCATTAATTAATTAATGTAAAAGTGAAGAGTGCAGATAAAACACTTTCAGGTGCCATATGCACAGCTAAATAGAACTGTTTTCAGCCTGGATTTAAACATTGTCAGAGTTGAGGCCTGTCTCACATCTTCTGGAAGACTGTTCCAGATGTTAGGGGCATAAAACTGAAACGCAGCCTCACCTTGTTTAGTCCTGACTCTGGGCACCAGCAGGAGACCCCTCCCTGAGGTTCTCAGAGCCCGAGTTGGTTCATGTGGCTCTAACATGTCAGAGATGTACTTTGGTGCTTGACCATGAAGAGACTCAAACCCGAGCAGTGCTGTTTTAAAGTCTATTCTCTGAGCGACAGGAAGCCAGTGCAGAGACCTGAGCACTGGACTAATATTTCCTGGTTCTAGTCAGGACTCAAGCAGCAGCATTCTGGATGTACCGCAGCTGTCTTACAGCCCGTTTAGAGAGCCCACAGGTAGAACTCCCCAGCCGGGAGTTGAACCTGGAACCCTCTCGCTGTGAGGCATTGGTGCTAGCCACCCCACCACCGTGCTGCCCAGTTACTTGACTAATCACCCTAATAACAAATAAACGTGAAAAATATTCACTGACATGAAAGATTTACTATGATATACCCAATTCAAAGGAATTCTCCAGTTTTATTTCCCAGGTGACAGGTTTTGTTTGGGTCCTCTTTGATTTGAGTTTTGAGTTTTGTTGGCAACAACGACACCGCTTATAAGAGGCCTTTCACACCGAGCCAACAGTCTGCTGTTGGTCACATCTGCAGTGTCAGAACATCTGTCTTAGCCGCTGTCTTTTTTTCAGCCGCGCCAGTCAGTTTGATTGGCTGTTTGGTGTACTGAAGAGACAGCAGAGACATCCGAAGGCCAGCAGCTAACTCGACATGGCAAACGCAAATTCTTCCCATTAGTCTTCTTCATTTGTCCCAAACAAACTGAAGACCACCTGATAATCATTATTTAAGAGAAAGGAGTTCTCTGCATACTTTTTTTTTTCACAGTTTGAGTACAAGAGCCCTTATAGCAATGTGTAAGATAACCTACATCACTTTTGGATCACTCTATACCAGAGTTCGGCAACCTTTGACACTCAAAGAGCCATTTGGACCCGGTTTCCACGGACAAAAAAACACTGGGAGCCGCAAATACTTTTTGAGATCTAAAATAAAGATATTGTTTTTTTACCTTTACGCTTTTTTTTTATAAACAACTACAGTGTGTTTCTTACGAAATCCATTAAGTGCTACAGAGAAAATGAAATTTTATTTATGTAATGAACACAAGTTGAAGGTCTCCTTCTTACCACATATTAGTCATGCTGGTAAGCCATTCTCGTCAGAGGTAAATGCAAATTATTCTGCCCAGGCATTATTAAATGTTCTTTTTTCTTCAGATATTTTTTCTTTTCTTACATTTCTCCATACTTGGCCTACCTGGGGTTGAAAGTCTCGATAAATGCACGAGTGTGACGGCGAGTGTGACGCATATTTTGAGCGACGAAGAAAATAATGAAATATCATTTTATTTTAACTAGGGCTGGGCAACGATTAAAATTTTTAATCTAATTAATCACATGATTTCCCTGATTAATCACGATTAATCGCATTTGTACGCAAAATCCAAAAATGAATTTAAAAGTAGTGTATAGCTTTTAGCATTTAGTTTTATTTCAAATGTGCTGCCATATGAATGAAAGTGCCATAACATTTGTTGCGCAAACACACTTTTAACATCAGCATCTTTCTGTAGTTTTTATGTAGAAGCCTCGCTCCACTGTCTGTTTCCTTGAATGACTTGCTGCTATCAGTTGTGTGTTTTGCCTTTAAGTGATATTTTAGACTGGAACTACTACGCTGAGAAGACGATTCAACTTGGCTGTAAATGCAGGAGTTTTTTTAAAATTTATTTTGAAATACGTGCTTTTATGTTGAAACAAGTAAAACAGGAAGTAGCGCCCGTTAGCTCCGTGAGCTTCACACAGAGACCGAGGAGCACCTGTAACGGTGATGTTACCTGCTAGTTTATCTTTATTTTATTCCTCCATGCTTCGTGGTGTTTGCTGTAACTGTGTGAATGTAATGCATTCAACAGACTTTTACAATAATAAAACCTGTGTTAATGCGCGATAAAATATTTATCGGCGTTAAATAATTAACAAGTTAACGCGATAGTAACGAGTTAACTCGCCCAGCCCTAGTCATAGGTTATCACATTGTCGTGATAAACGAGCAACGACAGGATATAATAGAGCATCGCTGTTGGTAACATAACACAACAAACCTATTTCGCTTTTGTTGGTAAATATGGAGGCAGTTTACCAAAGTTTATAGACATTAGAGAGTCCCAGTTTGAGGTTGTTCCTGTTCGACAAGTCAAAGCAAATTTAATGTTTCGTTTAAAAGTGACACCACATGACCAAGTCAAAGAGTTACACCATCCAAACAAAACCTCATTACCTCATCCCTAAAACAGCCACACACAAAGAAAAATAAACACAAGTTTACAGAAAACTGTATCAAATGGGCTTGATTGGCACAGTTATCAGTGTATTTAGTCATAATATAAACAAAAAAGGCAGAAGGAAAAGAAAAAGTTCCACTTTGGATTGTAAAGTTATCTTCAAATGAACCATTTTCAATGAAAAGTGTCAGAAATTTGGAAGTTTTTGTGGAAATGAACCAAAATCTACACATCCCAAAGATCCACACCCAGCTTCACTGTGACTTATTCAGTCTTTTGTTTCAAACAGTGTTTTGATCAGGAACTTCTGTCCCTGGGATGCCTTCACAGTGGCGCTGGTGGTCAGAATGGACTCCTGTGAAAGCTGAGAGGCAGTTTCGGAAGTAATTTTGTCCTATTTGAGTTTCCTGAGGAGGAAGAGTCTCTGTTGGGCTTATTTAAAGAGCTGGAACCATGTCAGCTGGTTCAACAATTTTCTATTATTTCTACCAGCTCCCCGTGTATGTAAAGGGGAGCGTGTGGGCTGATTATGATAAGTTAATGATCATCTCCTTGGTTTTAGAATGAAATAGTTTCCTCCACACTGCTCAGTGAGATGCCCATATGCTGTGCAAGAGGACACGACTTTGCATTACAGAGAGGGTAGCAGGAGTTTATACATTATTCAATAAAGTACAGTAAATAAAAACTATTTTCACAAACAAAGTAATGTTTCAAAATGCTGAAATGGCTGAAAAAAAAAGCATCAAAAGGAGTCCAATGGTCCCTTTGGTGCGTTGCACATCAAAAGACTGCCAGATATTCACCGACATTCCTGACAGCTGGTCGCTGGCTTGATCAGCCCTGAAAGTAGATGTGTATCGTTCTAATTTGCTACATTATGCAAAGCCTTTAATAAACACAGTGGTCTCGCTAACTGGGAACTAATCTTAGAGGAAGAACACAACTGAAATTTGACCTCTTGGCTGTGTACGAGAAAATCGAAAAGATACTAATCAACCAATTAATCCGAATTTGTTTATTTAACTTTTTCATACAAGACTGCAAAGCACTTTGTACTAAGACCAGAAGGCAAATGCAAAAAAACAGTAAAAAGAATAAACATATCCCTCCCTGCACCACCCCATCTCTAATGCACTGAAGGATTATGTTATGAGCAACACCAAATATGTCTGGTTCAAATCTTTGTGTGAGCCTCCCTGTACATGCGGGGCTTCTCCTTCTGGGTACTCCGGCTTCCAGAGGTGGGTAGTAACAAGTTACATTTACTCCGTTACATTTACTTGAGTATGTTTTTGAAAAAATTATACCTCTAGGAGTAGTTTTAAATCCCTATACTTTTTACTTTTACTTGAGTAGATGTGTGCAGCAGAAACTGTCCTCTTACTCCGCTACATTAGGCTACAATGAGCTGGTTACTTTTCTTCTTACCTCTTTGGTTTTCTACGCCTCATTATCTTTATCCCCCCGCGTACGCCTCATTTTAATGTTTTATTCTGACAGAGAGAGAGACTTCCACCAAAGGCTCTACCACCTGACTGTGTTCCACCAATCAAACGCAGCTGTGCAGTCTGGTCACGTGACCATACTCAATCTCAGTGGCGGGACGGGTTAGCTTTAGCATTAGCAGTCGTAGCAAACAAACAAAGAAACAGATGAAAAATGTCAGAATCAACGGTGGGAAATGAAGACGCAGACGAGGCCTCATACTGAAAGCATGTTTACCTTACAAAGAGTGAGAAACAGCAGCTACATTATGTGTCTTCTGTGTCAACCAAAACAAACGCACATTTCAGCAGAAACTCAACATCTAACTTGAGGAAACATGTAGCGGTAAGTTTCCTAAACTTTTTTTTTTCCCCCATGGATAGGCGAATGTTTGTTTTTCAGGTTACATATGGGTTACATATGTTTTAAACATTTCCTAAGTCTCTTTTATTTTTTATTGAAGTTCTTGCATTTACCTGGATTATTTTAATTTAAGCTATTTTGTAATCAACTAATTAATTTATTTATTTTATCGATTGGATGAACTCTAATTTGCCTAAAGATGATTATTTAGTATTTTTGTCTGTCTGATTGAATGCTTGTGTTAACAAATAAATCAGACGTTACCCAACAGTTACTGAGTACTTGAGTAGTTTTTTCACCGAGCACTTTTTTACTCTTACTCAAGACTACTTTTTCTCGAGTCATATTATTCTGAAGTAACAGTACTTTTACTTGAGGACAATTTTTGGCTACTCTCCCCACCTCTGCCGGCTTCCTCCCACCGTCCAAAAACATGCATGTTAGGTTAATTGATGATTCTAAATGGGTTAGGGTTCTTTGTCTCTTTTGCCTCTGTGTGTCCCTGTGATGGACTGACTGATAGAAAGATATCCCAGCTGCAACCCTGAACTGGATTAAGCAGGTATAGAAAATAGATGGAGGGATGGACAATCTTAAATATAAGGGATGAAGAACTAAGCAAACACCTTCATATTTAGATCTAGAACTCAGAAATCTGTGAAAGAAACACAGGAGGCAGGTAAAAAGCTAAGTTGCAAAATGATTTTTATCATGGTGCCGAGTGTCGGCCATGTTTATTGGCTTTATGTGTTTATGTTTAACTTTTTAATAATGGAAAAACAAAACCTTCTCTGGAATGATCTTCTTTTCATCTTTGCCTTTTACATCAATCTGTTCTAATCTGCAACATCCGGATGTACGTTAAAGATCACTGAAACACTGTTACAATGGATGCGAGGTATGGCATGTCGTTTCAAACACAGCGTTACCTAAATATACAGGAAACAGGAGAGAGCACTCCTTTTTTTAATGTCATGATCAGACTATCAAACTATCCTCAGAAGCCTCAGTTGAGCTGAGAAACAGCCTGCTGTGTGTGTGTGTGTGTGTTTGTGATGAATGTTTGATTGTGTCATGGGGGATTTATGACATATCTGGAGCAGAAACAGACACTTTGCTCATTAGAGGAAAAGGAAGGTGAGAGACGGATGAGGAATGAAAAGACGAGGGGGAGGACAGATGGATGGATAGATAGGCAGATAGTTGTGGCAAGGCGTAATTATAAGAAATAAGAGGAAAGAATAAAAGAAACACCGGAGAGGGAATGATGAGCTCTGCAAAGCTGAACACGGATAAGGAAATGATAGAAAGACTGAAGACGAGCGGATAAAAATGAGAAAGAGGGCAGCAGCAGTCTGTCAGTCCTTTAATCAGGTGTTAAAAACGATCTTTCTATAAGTGGGAAAATGTTCAATACTCATCAGAGTAATTCTGGTTTATTTTGATTCCGTAACTTTGAACAGAGAGAGCAGAAACATCAGTCAAGAAATTCAGAGACTCTCCCAAAGCTATTCAAGGGCTTCTTCCTCGAAGATGCGCGATATATTTTTGGAGTCTGAACGTTTGCTCTGAAAAAGAAAAACAGTCAGCTGTTAGCCTGTTTCTTTTGTATCTGCACCGGAGGATCACGAAGGCCTCGCTGTGACCTTTGAACTTCAAACACACTCCTGCAGATCCAGTTTCTCTGTGCGGACGCTTTACTGACTCTGATATTTTAGGAGTTTTAATTTGCTACCAAATTTAGCTTGAAAACACTCTTTTGTGACCTTTTTATCAATGAAGTGGCCAAAAAATCTTTATAGAACATTTCACAATTGATTGATCGTTGAGAACATCTTCACATTTTACACAACTAAACAGATCCACATGTCATTACAGATAGTTCCCTAAAGCCGCCATTTTTCAGTAAGACGACCTCACCAAGAAAGAATATTAATCCCTCAGTTTTTCAATGAATCATTTCTTTATTTTACTAACGAGGATTGTTCTGAAACACTGTGAAGTTGCTAAATCTTCAGCTAAATGGCAGTGAAAATCCAGTTGTAAAAAAGTGATTTTTTCATCTATCAAAATACAACATATTAATGTTGGGTGCTTTCCCTTTTAATAGCTCACATAAATGGTTTGAAACGCACACTTGGGTAGTTGAAGCTTGTTTCTTTTTCTTTTTTTAACCTTGTCATGGGATCATTGCTGGGGGTTCTGGAGGGGGATAGTTTACAAGCTGTGGGGTTTATCTTTATTTTGCCTTTTTACTGTTTCTGTTCAGCTTTGCTTTTGGCTTTGGTTATCTACCCTCAGACAGATGTGATTAAATAAACGTCAAGGGAATCACAGCATTTTTGTTTCCTCTCAGGAAAAAAATCCATTGTTTTACCTCATTGTTTACTCTGACGTGCACACATTTTTTTCAGCTTGAGTTTGTGCACAGTATCATTTTACTAAAGCTGCTGCTTTTTAAATTTTCAACTGGAGGAATGTGAATCTTTAACAATAAATCAGATGCTGTAAATGCCTTTCCAAGCTGTGACTAAGTGGTTGGAAAAGGTCTTCAGTATCTTTGCCTTTATCTTTTGTGTTGTTGTTGTTCTGTATTACCATCCGGGGATCCATCAGGACATCTCACCAGTACTCAAATCTGTCAGTTTTGTCCAACGTTCCTTCCTTCTTAAAAAATCCAGATATTTTCCAGACGTTAGGTTTCATGTCAGAAGTGTCAGATGAGGCAGTAAAGTCCAGTCAGTGGATTTGGATTAGAAGAAGCAATAGCAGCTGGGGGCCCAGTAGGGGGAGCACTTAGGGTAAACAGACTCTTGGGAGAAGCAAGGAAGAAATCCAGGATGTATTTAAGTGGAGGGTGTGGCCCATGTGAGCCTTTTGAAACCAGGCGGCCATTTTAGGTGAGTTGGCCTGTATGGCTTTGTTTTTGCTGGCATTCTTAGTGATTGTAGGACTGTTAAGGTGAGTTTGTCTGCTGAATCTGCTCGTGTGTCTTGTATTGCCTCCACCTCTGACACCCTCTATACTTTCATTACCCCCTACCCGAACCAGGGTTTGAATCCCATTCCTACTTATCTTTACCTTTTCTATTTCTACCCCCTACCTGAACCAGAAAATCTATTCTAAAATCTGTGGCCAGGGTGAGGAACTTTGAAAACTAAGTTTCCAGTGTTGGTGTGGACAGGGTAGCAACGTTTACTTTGGTTTACCACGTCAGACTGCCGGCTACTTTCCTCTTGATTGAAGTAAGAATGTGTGCTGATCCCTCATTTGTTGGGAAGGAAACAGCAGATGCTAGCAAAACGGTGTCGGTGCTAATCTTGTTCATAGAGCTTTTTAGATGTTTACACATGACTGTACATTAACTCACTGAATATATAGTGTAGAACAGTTGCATCAAAATGTCACGACCCGCAACCAGTGTTACCCATCCTGGGTAAGACCTGATCAGGGCTCAAGCTGGTGAAAAATGATGCAAATGAAGTGGTTGTAGCTGCAGAATAATGAGAGAAAGCTCTCTGAGCTGCTTCACCAGCACATCGAGGGGCAAGCAACAACAAGTGCTGCCAGAAAAGCTGTTTGCTTACTACTGTTTGGCAGTTGAGGGGAGAACAACAAATATGATTTGATTGTCAATACAAGTGCTTTGGAAAATAGGTGTGGACCACTTGTACCTCGTGCACAGTTAGCTGTCACTGTGGTTTCAGATTTCCTTTAAATGGGGATTTTCTGTTAAAGTTGCTTTGATGAAAGATTGGAGGTAAAAAACACTCTTTTCAAGCTTTTGTGCTTCCAAGAAAAGAGGATTAAGATCCGAAGGTTGTTGGTCTTGTCCTGCTCCACTCCTCACTGCCTCCCTGTAGCTGCACCTGTGGTTGCCCACCGCTCCAGACGTGTATTATCTGCCTCCGGTGTGTGTGCTTACTCAATCCTCGCTCCTAGTGTGTTCAGAAATCACAGATGTGTTATATGCAGAGTTCAGAAGAACAAAATGCATCAACAAATAACCGTTTCAGACTTTCATAAAGAATTCATGTGACCTTTTTTTGTGCATTTTTTGTAATCGTGCGAGTTACATTTAGCTTGTTTTGACATTGATTGATTTAAAAAAAAAATAAGCTATCATTTAAAAAAGGTGTGAAAGTGAATGAAACACATATTTGTGGAACCTAAATAATTCCAGAAATACTTGCTTTTTGTCTTTGCGCTCACATGGGCACCCACGTCCTTTGCAGATGTTGTTGTTGACAGACTTGCAGGCGTACTGAGCCTGTTTCCAGAAGTGTCCACAGGGGGGCGCACCAGCAAACTCAGACCGTACAGAACTTCTGGATTCGCTGGATGGAAAACCATGAACATGGGGACAGTAAAGGAGATTGGTATCATGGCAGAAAACATGACTGCTGTGGTAACGCAGCCAGCATTTAAGGCCCCTAAAACAGGGATGTAAGATGGTTGCATCACATGTTGTGGATGCTTAGCGTCACTTTTGAGGATGTGCAAACGGTTGTTTTTCTTCCACATAGCCAGTCTTTCTTGTAATCTTTTAAAAGGGCGCTGAGCAGTAGTTTTCTTGGTCAAAACTTTCTGCCGATGCAGTTAAAGCAAATCTAAATAGGAAAACACGCACTGTCAGGCATGGTCTGGCCTCCCCAGAGCCCGGATCTCAGCATTACCGAAGCAGTGTGGGATCATCTCGACAGAACGGAACAAAGCACCAATTTCTTGTCAGATTAAGGTGGATACATGAACTTAACTAGAAATGCACTCAGAGAGTGCAGACCTCCGCCAAGGAAGCTTTGTTTTATAAGCGCTTTTTTTTTTATCCACCCATATATTGTCGTGAATGGTCTGAAACAATCACAGATGCCTGCGAAGGTGTGGCCTACTTGAGGATAGCGAGCCATGTATGGACATACGTTCCTGATGTGGCCTACTTGTTCTTTGGCGCTGTCAGCAGAAGAGGCATTCCCTTCTCCCTATTCATTATTGAACAGCAGTGTTTGCCGTTATTATTATTAATTATTATTATTATTATTAATATTATTATTATAATAATGTTTTGTCGGGAAGCAGTGTTCTGTCGGGAAGCAGTGTTTGCCGTTATTACGCTATTTGCAGTTATGCACACTGGCTTGCCGTGCAAGTAAATTCGCGCACTATGCATTCTGTTTGGCTTTGGCACCTTGAGGTCGCGCCACCTTGTGGCAGGTCGCAAGATTGCAGCATGAACAGACGAACGAACATCCAGACAAACAGACAAACTCGGGCGATCACATAACCTCCTTGGCGGAGTGCCATGTAACCCCACTGACTAAGTCACGTCAGGGGGGTGGATGATAAAACAATTAATCATGGTTTACTAAAACTTAAGTTTTCCCAAAAATTCTGTGTGAGTTTTTGTCTTGTGTTTGTCTCTGTGCACATGTGTTCTCTAAATGGTTTGAATCACTTATCAGAGATTTAATAAAGTAAAAATCTAACCTAAAAACCTAACCTATCACCACCCCATAATTAACACAAAATTGTTAAAGAAAACTTAAATAATCAACTAAAACATGTTCAATTAAAACTGAAAATAATATGGAGTGTGAACGTAAACCCTGAACCAAAAATTAAACACTATCAAATCTCAGTATCAATAAGACTTGAGCCCAAAAATTGTTTAAGACCTTTAACATTACCATCAGGATCGTCCACTGTTCGCAGCGCATAGGAGCAAAAAACCCGCTGGCTGCTACTTCTGTAACTTTTGTGTACCATGTTATCTCGTTTCACTCGTTTAAAACTGATTCTCACAACAGAAATTACACATTTAATGTTCTTTTTTTTTATTTTTTTTTTTTTTACCAAAGACAAACTTAGCAGCTGTGTGTGAGTGGACACCCTTCATAGCAGTAAAAGACAACAATTCTTCTCTTGTGATGAGAAGTTTAAGCTGGATAGAAGTAAAAAAAAAAAGCAATCATGCTTCAGATTAAAGTAAACCTGCAAAATGCTAATTTTGTTTTCATAATCTAACCTTTGCTGTCATTGACTATTATGCACCTCGACATGAGCTGCTTCTTAATATTAAAAATGTTCTAATTTTTTTTTTTTTTTTTCCATTAAAACCGAAAATAACGAGCCCCATGTGTCTTATCCAGCATGCTTTATTAAGTGTGGCATAGCTCTGTGTGTGCAACCAGGATCTTAATTAACTGGAGCAGAACTCACTTGGAATTCCTTTTTCCTGTGTGTGCAAATCTGTGCGTGTGAGCGTCAATGGGATGCCTATTAACTGTGGCAGAACTTTTGCCTGCACACATCGGTGCATCTGTGGACAAACAGGACGGTGCTTCTGGTGAAATAAACAGAAAAGACTTGAAAGAACGAAACGAGGCTACAACAAAGAGGAAAGGTTAAGAGCACACAGCCGAGGAAAGAACATGAAAATATCCATCATCTGCTGCGGATTCGTGCTTTCATGGTTAAAAAGAAGCAAACGTCACAGTAGAAATCGAATGATTAACATACAAAGCTCGGAAGAGATGCTCTAAAAACACTGGACGAGATTCATTATAGATAAATTAAATTAACAGTTAAACTTGTTTAAACAGCAAACATGTGTTTCCTGAAAAAAGTGACTTTTTGTTGAAGTAAACTCTATTAGAGTAACTGTCATAATTTCTACCTTGTATTTTTAAGATTCAGTAAGAACTAGAGCTTCTTTAGTAAAATTAAACATTTTATTAACGTAATACATGAATTATGGGAGAAGAGTAAGTTTTATTTAGGTTTCCTCATACAATTTAAATGTTTAATAGTTGTATGTACATAAACCTAGAAATACTACATAAACTTTACTCTGAAAGTGTGTCGTTAAAATCTACTAAGTTACTTCATAACAGCAAATACTACAGATATATAAAATTTACTTAAGATTTTGAGTAAAATGATGTTCCTGCCTATCAAATACAAGTAGACTTTAATTAATTTGTTTAAATAAATATAACTTAAAACTTAGATGTAATTAAGTAAATGTTACTAAATATCTTCAAAACTGTTATGTTTTATGGTAAGTAACATTTACTTGATATTGCAGAATTAAACATTACTTTAATCATTTGAATGCAAATACTTACAAAGGGTTTTTAAGTAAATCTTATGAGTTGTTTTTTTCAGTGTAGAGGAAGATTAGAAAACCTGACTTTAAATCAAAATCAGTAAAATTAAGCCTTCTTGGCTTGAAGATTTGACTGCAGTCATATATATATATATATATATATACATACACACACACACTCCTCAAGAGCCACGTCACACCTTTAAGTCAGCAAAGCTTTTATCCATTATTCAAAGTGGCAGTCAGTGGAGATTTTTACATTTTTAGACTCAGTCTACTATAATCCTCTCTATTGCAGAGACAAAAGCTAGTTTAATTTCTCTATATTAGAGATGATCCTGCTTAATTATGATGATTTTATTCACGCCTAAATGACTGTCCCAGTCAAAATCAAGCAAAAAAAAAAGAGGGGAACGATTAAAAGAACAGAAAAGAGCTACAAAAATCTGACGAGGGGGGGAGAATAGTTTGAACTACTCAATCTTTTATGAAGCTCGTGAGTTAACCGTAATCTTCTGAAGTATCTGTTCTCTGTAATATGTTACTGGGGCTGTTTGCAGAGACAGCAGGTGGTCTTCGGAGCCTTCTGGGGAAGATGTGGAGGAGCAGGGGAACCGCATCCAGGCCTCCATGCTTACACATGAGTCAGAGGAAGTTTAGATGTGTGGATCCGAGGTTGAAAATCTTTCACATATTTTCTTAGATAAGATATTAGAATGAGTCGGAGCCTTTTCACACCTGTTCATGTGCGAAATGTTCAGCTGTGTCACAGTATGTTCAAAGGCCAGTTGTGGTTAAATTGAATAGTGTTGATTTTTAAAAAAGGAAACAAATGGGCACTTCCATGTAAAAGTCCCAGGTTTTGCCCATCCATCCACCCAACCAGCTCCCACGGCCGTTCTATCTGTCACGTCCATGGGGTTTTCCCCATGTTTTTAATTTTGTTTTATCATGTTTTAGGTTGTTTCATGTCTTAGGCTGTGTTCAAAACTACATACTACATACTTCCATACTGCATACTCATCGATCAGACAGTATGCAGAGCGTTTACCCACAATGCATTTCACTCTTGCCCAGGCCAAAATCAGCCGGCCTGAAGCCGATTTCGCTTGAGCTCTAAACTCTAAACTTTAGCAACATTTGAAACATTTTCAGGCGAGAAAGTAGTCGTTTAGATCCCCAACGTTTTGAAAATCTGACAAAATACCGGATATTTACAATTTTTCTCCCACGAATTTGGCGCTACTAAAGCTAGCCGCAGTGAACAACGCACTTCTGGTTATTTTCACAAAATAAAATACCCGTTGCCTTTTATCATAGGGAAAGCCATTACGATACAATTGGTGCTTTTGTTTTGAAAAGAGGAAGTTAACCAACCCTTGTTGTAGCTAGCTTGAAACTGCCGTTTTGACAGGAAATGACGATCGGCGATGTTACGTTGCATCTTGGGTAGTTTGAGTATGAGTAGTAACCTCATGATGCATACCCAACATTTCGGAGAATCTAGTATGCATCCGGGAATTTCTCGCTTACTCAAACTCGCTTACTAACTCAAAAAGTTAGTATGAGTAGTGGAAATAGTAGGAGAAGTATGCGGTTTTCGAACACAGCCTTTGTTTTCGAGTTCATGTTTTGTTTTAGTTTTGCCATTGTTTTTCCCTCACTTCCCATGTTCTGTTCATTAGTTTCACTCACGTCACCTGTATTCATTGTCCCCAGCTGCACTCATTTGTCAATCACTCCCAGTTCAGTATTTAGTTTCCAGGCTCCCCTTTCAGTTTGATTTCTTGCCCCAATTTAACCATTCCCTTCTTGCCACGCCATGCCTTCAGACAAGTGTTTTTTCATGCCAAGTCTTTTGTTTTTCTTGTCTCAGTTCTATTCATGTTTTTGATCCAGCAGTTTTGTGTTGTCATCCGGCTTTTGTTAAACCCTGTTTTGTGAGTAAACCCAGTTTGCTTTACACCTCTGGAGTCCGCATCCGTGTCCTGCCAACACCCTAACCTGACACTATTAAAGCCCCTAGGCCCTTTTGAAGTGAAATTTGCACAATAAACCTTTTGGCTTCAGTGCACCGGTCGTGGTGATATTAGGCCCTGAGAACAAGTCTTAGTTTGGTTTGTTTGGTTCTTAGAGCCCACATGAGAGTTGGATTGGTAAATGTGTGACATTCATACCGGCAGATGGCTTGTTCTAAAGGTAATACGGTGAATATGAGAAAGTAGGGGTGTTAAAAGGTCACATGTCCTGTCAGTAATGATCCTCCTGGTGATATTAATAACTTTGTATGATGTGAAAAAGAAGCAGTTATATTACAACAACCCTAAGATTGCGCAGTTAATGAAGCTGACTCAGAGATGTTTCTATCCAGCTCAGAATTCACTGTGCAGCTGTCATCAGCAGCTCCATCATCAGTGAAGATAAGTGAGCCGGTACCTGTGGCAGCCCACACCATAACACCCCCACCTCCGTGTCTAACAGAGGAGCTGCTATGCTTTGGATCTTGGGTACTTCCTGTTGGTCTCCACACTTTCTTCCTGCCATCACTCTAAAACGTGTTCATCTTGGTCTCGTCTGTCCAGAACACCTGCAGCTCCTTTAAGAACATTTTGGCAAACTGTAATGAGTCCATCCTGTTTTTTGGGGCTAATCATTGGTTAGCATGTTGCAGCGTAGCCTCTGTATTTCTGTTCATGAAGTCCTCTGTGGATGGTCGTCTCTGACAGGCACACCAGAGCTCAAATAAAGGGTTTGCATCCCCACCCCGCTGTGACTGGTGTGCAGTTGGTGAGAGTGAGTTGTATGGCTTTGTTTTTGCTGGCATTCTTAGTGACTGTAGGACTGTTTAGGTGAGTTTGTCTGCTGAATCTGATAGTGTGTTTTGTCCTGCCTCCACCTCTGGCCCTCTCTATATTTTCACTACCCCCTACCCGAACCAGGGTTTGAATCCCATTCCTACTTATCTTTACCTCTTTTATTTCTACCCCATACCCGAACCAGGGTTTGCATCCCCACCCCGCTGTGACTGGTGTGCAGTTGGTGAGAGGCTGGGGTAGCTTGTGGTTGTAAAAGATGGTTGTTGTGGTGTGAGGAGCAGTGATGGCCGGCATTAGGGGAGTGACTCTGGGACGCCAGTGATCACCGTCTAGCCTCCTGGAGGTGTCGTGGGCCCAACTAGACGAAACACAGATGAAAGGAGGTTCCCACCTGATGACCCCAATGACATGTTGGTGAGCACTGCTCACTGATCTATATTATGGGGAGTATAGGGAATTATTCACTGGGTCTGGTCCATTATTTTTTTTTCCTTTAGCACAAGTTTCTTGTGTTTACCTTGAATGTCTCAAACATTATGCAGGGCTCTGTGTATTCAGTGAGAGTGCAAGCATAAAAGTATCTGGGAGTATTTACTGTACAGGCTTAATTAAAAGAACGTTTTTTTTTTTTTTTTGATAATCTTAAATTTCTCAGCCTCTAAAGACATAAGGAAACGTTTGAGTGGCTAAAACTTCATTTAAAAAAAAAAAAGAATGAATTAGCTTGTCTTCATGTTTATCAACTTTTTTTTTTTTTTTTTTTTTTTTAATTTTGAAAATGTCGATGTGACGTGTGCATTACTCCAGACATGAAATGTAAAAATCACACATACGTCTCTCCAGGTCATAACTGGGTTAAAACAAATCTGCTTGCAGGAACCGTTTTCTCATCATTACACCGTTTGGATGATTGGGTCGATGTTCTGAAGTCTGTCATCTGATCCGGTTTACATTAGGCAAACCTGCCTTTGGAGCAGCTCCAACTTTGCGGATGTGTTGCTCCGACAGCAGATTCCTAGAAAGAAAAACTGCTGTTATTGAAGCACACTTTGACAAACAACCGTTCTGATTCATACCTCAGTTTGCTGACAACAAGCAGCCGAGTTACATAATAAGTAGAGCCTCACTTGTCCTGTAAGACTTTATCAGTAGTGCCTGATTGTCTGAGAATAGAATGGCTGGGACCTGTCTGGGTAAGTTAGTCCTGTTTATTTTCACTCTGTGTTTGATTAACACTGAGCTCCTGTCAGCTGGTGTATTCAGATACAGCTGTTATGTGATTAGATCAACCCGACGCACCTTTTGGAATAGACGTGGCCCCCCCGACCCGACCCAGCAGGGAGAAAACAGTCCTATGGAGTCTTTTAATTTGAATTTATCAGGAAAAAACATGCTGGAATCAGAAATATAACAGAGAGAGGGAATGGAGCGTGGACAGAAAATACTGGGGATGCTCTCATTGATTTAATGTGCATGAGAAGAAAAAGAAAAATTAGATAAGAAAATCTGCTCCTGAATCACGCTGTGACTCATTCGATGGCCCTGCGTCTCCGGGTGAATACAGAAAGGCTGTAACAGCCAGAGCTCAGCACCTATCCAAGGTAAAAAGTCCACGGATGAAGCCACAAACGTCAACATTTAGCACTTTTGACTGACGGTTAGCAGCAGAGAAACAGTTCAGTTTGATTCGGCTTGTGGTCTCACAGGAAGTGTCGCAGTAAGATTCATCCTCAGAGAAAACTGTCACCAGGAGTGTGCACTAATAAGTGTCTTATTTAAGCATCCTGAGTCAGAATCTACGGTTTATATGTAGTTTCAGGTAAAATCATCTGTTCCTGATGACTTCCAAGCCAGTGAAATCAGACGGAAACAAAATGAAAATGTTGTCATGCAGAGAGATTAAATCTATACTGATTTCCAAAATTATAACCACTTCGAAAACGCTAGATAATCGTTGTATAAATGTTGTCAAATAAGTGACCGATAATAATTTAAGTCACGATTAAAGTAATTGAATTTAGATGCCTTTCAAATGTTGGCTTTTTAATAGTGAAATTTAACCATAATAAACAAGATCTTTTTAGTATTAAAGGGATAGTTCGCCTCTTTTGACATGAAGCTGTATGACATCCCATACTAGCAACATCATTTATTAAATTTGACTTACCCCCTGCTGCGTCCTGTGAGCCGAGTTCCAGCCTCGTTTTGGCGTTGACGAAGGTAGCCCGGCTAGTTGGCTGGGGTTTAAAAAGTAAAACTTTTTGCTTCTCAAAACAATGTGCGTTCAAAAGAGTAATACATTTGCATCACAAAATCGTTGTCCAGGAAAAAGTCAGACCTCACATCGCTTGCCGCTATTTTTGCCTCCCTTGATATCAATGCGTCCAGCCACCTAGCGATAGCCGCACCTGTTATGGTGTTTACTGCTCGGTCTGCACTTCGGTCTGCACAGTTTACATTGGATGCATTGATATCAAGGGAGGCAAAAATAGCGGCAAGCGATGGGAGGTCTGACTTTTTCCTGGACAACGATTTTGTGATGCAAATGTATTACTCTTTTGAACGCATATTGTTTTGAGAAGCAAAACGCTTTATTTTTGTGACCCCAGCCAACTAGCCGGACTACCTTCATCAAAGCCAAAACGAGGCTGGAACTCGGCTCACAGGACGCAGCAGGGATAAGTCAATTTTCATAAATGATATTGCTAATATGGGATGTCATACAGTTTCATGTCAAAAGAGGCGAACTATCCCTTTAACCTAATTTAGGGTTATACATGATATTCTGCACTCTACTGGCTTTAGCGTTTCTAAAAGTTTGATGGATCCGAGTCAGAACAAACACTCGTTAGTTTGGGTTTTGAACCAAAACCATGACATGCAACAATTTGCACCGATTCATTCTCAGGACCTTCCTCCTATGAGGCAGCATTGTGCAAACAATTTAACAAAATTTTGGCTTTCAGGCACAAAGCTGCAGAGAGTTAAAGATGACTGGACTCCACAGAAAAGTGCCAATTCAATTTGAAATGAGCCACCTGGCACACGAATCAGCTTCCACAAGACTAGGACTTTAAATATATGAATAAAAAATGCATCTATGATTAGCTGACTTATGGTTCACTAAACAATGGGGCGAAAAGCTGAACTTCAGACCCACGGATAGTGACTACTAATCATTTGCATCACCTGTTTCATGCTACTTACTGTCAGAAAGGACTGAAAACTCTTTATCCCATCATGCACTGTCAGGGAGAAGAAAGGTTTCCAGTCCAATAAGTGGTTATTACACAGGGCCTTAACCTGATGTGAAGAAAATCTCCCGCTGAGCCCACAGAGGGCTTAAAATGTTGCCACAGCACAGTCAGTGCTGACAGGCTCTGGTGTGGATGTTGGAAGACTGGATTAGATCTTCTTTTTTCATATATATATATATATATATATATATATATATATATATATATATATATATATATAGACACGCATCCTGGCATTAACCAGCATCAGAGTGCCGTGCTGTGGTTTTGTTTGGCTAAAAAGTCAACAGGGTCAAATCTGACGGAGAAGGAAAGAGAAATATGAGAGATAAATTAAATCACAAAGCCAAAGAAGGGTGTGGGGACACAACCAAGTGAGATACAGTATATATAGCTCCATCATTACAACTGAGTCCCCAACAGAGAATTTAGAGCAAATGACCTTCTGAACCACTCCTAATAGCCGCAGTAGCCTCTGTCTGAAGACACTCGGCACATTAACATTAAGAGTTGACTCAAGTTACGGGTTACAGGTCAACTGGGCCATTTATCTGTACCACCATCATTGTACAAGTTTATCTAACTTAAATATGTTCGATGCTGAAACACTGTAGACTGTGTGAGGAAAATATTTAAGATATTTTGCTGCTTAAAGTCTTAATGTGTGTCATGTCTGTGGGTTTTTGCCATGTTTTTAGTTTCTGCTTAAGTTCTTAGTTTTCTCATGTTTTAGGTTCAGGTCCTGTGTTTAGTTTTTTCCATGTCATGCCCTGCCATCAGCCTCACGTCCCTCACCTGTGTTTTCCCCATCAGCTGCACTCTTATCATTAATCACCCGCCACAGTATTTAGTCCCCAGGTCTTTCCATGTTTATTGTCAGATCCTTCTCCGTCATCTATGGTCCATGTCACAGCCAGCTAAGTATTTCCATGTCAAGTCCTTTGTTTTGTTTTCAGTCTCATTTAGTTTTTTTATATCCGGCACAGCCGCGCTTTCTGTTAAAACCTTTTGTGAAATAAATTAAGTTTTAATTTCCAAGGATCTGCATCCGCATCCTTTCTCCTCACACCCACCCTCACTGACAATGTGCTGATCTTCAGTCCCAGTTTCTGACAGATTCAGCTGTTTTACAAAAGAAACACAAAAACGACGTGAAGGAGAGCAGCTTTATTGGATTTAATACACACTGTTTTGATTTAAAAAAAAAAAAATGCAAAAATGATGTAACTTTTGACATGCTAGTCTCAACTTCCTTATGTAGTCTTGTTATGTGATGTCTCAAGTCTTTACCGTGGGAATAAACCCTTTGAAGAACGCCGGCGCTTGTGTCCAGCAAGTGTTGTTTCAGTCTGACATAAGACAGGTGCAACACATGAGGGTAATGACAGGACACAGGTGCAGACGATGATGACATGAACAGAGGAATCCTGGGAATTGTAGTGTCAGAGCCAGTGATCAGTAGGCTGACAGTTATCGGGGTGTCTTAGTCCGGATTTTACTGTCGCCTTCACATTATTTCTGTCAGACTTACATGCTTACGAGCATCTAAAAATTCCAGTTTTAGTCCAGACAACCACAGTGAATTGTGTTTATGTAAACATACTTACTGTTGTGAAGCTAATTCAGCATTCTTCTTTCATTCTACCTCAGGCCAAATGCAGAATCTCTGTAGAATCCACTGCTTTTGTAAGTTCAATTATTCATTCTTTTAGAATTAGACTGAAATATGAACTTAAGGGTTCGTCCTGCAGTGTGAGAAGATTCTTAAGGACGATCCTAAGAGCTTGAATAAGGCCAACTGGACTTCTTCTTAAAAGTAGCAGAGGAAAATCAGATATACTCTTAAAGGCTCCTTTACCTGGACCCCCTTTCTAGAATATTACAAAAGCTTACAAACTCCGTTAAATGAGGATTAAGACACCAATACAGAATTGAGAACGGAATCCCCCCCCCCCTTCCCTCTTCAAACTATTCTTATTATTATTTACTTTATTTTATTTATTTACATATTCATTTATTTAGTTATTTTATCTTTTAATTAATCTTACTTTATTCTATTTTACCCTTATTATCATTTTTATTACTACTATTGTTATTACACATTTATTTATTTTATTTATCCTTTTTAAATATATACTGTATATGTATATTTCTTAAGATATCTGAATGTACTTATTTCTTACTTATTTTATTTCATTATTGTTATTGCTGTCCGTGTGTCTGTTCGATAATTCATTGTGAAAAATCAATAAAAATTGTTGAAACTAAAAGTAGCAGAGGGTTCCGTTGTACGACTTATATGCTGATACTCCAGACCAAATAGTTTGTAAATCGCCCTTACTCAAGCTCTTAGGATTACCGATGGTCTGGATGACTGACAATATGCACCAAAGTATTCCTAATAGCATGCAGGCTCTGTGCATTAAAGAAAAAGCCTCACAACATGGCATCTACACAAAAACACGAAATACCTAAAACTCAGAATGTGCTGCCTCCGCAACCAACCGGACCAGAAACGGTTCACTTTTCTGTCCTCCAGGCAGTCAAACAGCAGCTTTGTCCCACTGCGTCTCCATGTTTCACACGAGGCCGCTTTCAGGAATGTGACACTAAAAAAAAATCAGGGCACTGCTGACAACAAGCGTTCCCCACCAAACTCACCTGGGTAACATGAAGATTAAAATAAACTCAACAAAAACAACCACTGCCTTCTGCGGCGCTGCAGCAATTGGCTGTGAACTGTCACGGAGACATTTGTGTGTCAGGGAGAAAAGCTTTTCATGTTCTTATGGTGTCAGCTGGGAAATATCTGGAGGTGAGAACAACAGCAGAGGTAACATGTGCATCATGATATGCACCACTGCCCTCCAAGGACACCATATATATATCTATAACCGTCGCAGCAAATGGTAACGGACATTTTTCATCTTTTTAACAAGCTTGGCCCTATTTTCTCTCCCTTCGTATCACTACGTGCTGTGTAAACCTTGCAGACCAAAGTGCAGACCGAGCAGTAAACACCGTAACAGGTGCGGCTATCGCTAGGTGGCTGAACGTATTGATATGAAGGGAGGCAAAAATAGCGCCAAGCGATTGTGAGGTCTGACTTTTTCTGGACGGACGATTTTGTGATGCAAATGTATTACTCTTTTGAACGCATATTGTGAGAAGCAAAACGCTTTATTTTTGTGGCCCCAGCCAACTAGCCGGACTACCTTAACACCAAAACGAGGCTGGAACTCGGCTCACAGGACGCAGCAGGGGGTAAGAAAATGTTCATAAATGATATTACTGATATGGGATGTCATACAGCTTCATGTCAAAAGAGGCGAACTATCCCTTTAACGAGGCGCCAGACCTGTAACGCGGTTCCACCTGGCTCTGAATAACCAAAGTAATATATGCACACCAACAATATGGTGCTTAGGCAATAAAAACACTGGAAAATTTCATTTAAAAGACTGTAAATAAGGCAGATGTGAGAAGTCGCAACTATTTTCAGCCTCCTTTTTAAACGAATACATGTTATTCATAAATATCCATCTCATGGTTTATAGCTCACAGAACTGATCGAACAGACTTCAGCTCCATCACAACACGTCTCAGTCTTAACGAGATCATTACAGCCGTCTCAGAGGTAATATTTGTTGCACTGATATTGCATTAGGTTGCATTAGTTGTCAGTTGTGTGATTTGACTGACAAAATCATGACTTATTCATCCTGAGTGATGCAATCAGTTCTTTTTACTCATCAGTGTCCTGAGCAGACGACCTTGTTTTCATTTCATCCCCCCCCCATCTCTGTTCATTAAGAAACAAGTGATTTTGAGAGAATTCTTTTTAACTTTTAGCCGGAGTCAGAGGCTCTGTCACCCAGAGCAGTGTTGGGAAAGTTTTCACCACCTTCCACCGGGTCTTTTTTATCTTTCACTCAGTCAGCAGTGCATGATCTGAAGTGGGCATCCTTTTTGAGAGAGAGGATGTAGAAGTGTCCTTGTTCTCACTCCTGCTTTGTTTTTTTTATTCCATCACTCACCTTGTAAAAAAGACCATGACCTCAAAATGCAGGATTTTCTTTTCTGTCCCACTTTTGAGCACATTAAGATCTTTTCATTTGTTATTTGTAGGGCTGGGTGAGTTAATTATTTAACGCTAATAAATATTTTTAATGCGCATTAACGCAGTTTTTTGGGGGCTTTTGTGCCTTTAATGGATAGGAAAGTTCAAAGAGACAGGAAGCAGGGAGCAGAGAGGGGGAACAACACGCAGCACAGGACCGTCCGATGAGGGACTCGAACCGGGGCCAGATGGCTTTTATTTTGTAAAAGTCTGTTGGTGTCTGCTGCGGAACCGGAAAAGAAAGTAATCGGCGGATCCACCAAACATGGAGAAGGGTACGGAACTTTTACTCGGCCATTTTCATTTTAAAGTTCTTCCAGACGGCGGAGTCGACAGAACCAAAGTCATCTGTAAACACTGCCAAGTTGAATTGTCTTCTCAGCGTAGTAGTTCCAGTCTAAAATATCACTTAAAGGCAAAACACACAACTGATAGCAGCAAGTCATTCAAGGAAACAGACAGTGGAGCGAGGCTTCTACATAAAAACTACAGAAAGATGCTGATGTTAAAAGTGTGTTTGCACAACAAATGTTATGGCACTTTCATTCATATGGCAGCACATTTAAAATAAAACTAAATGGTAAAAGCTATACACTACTTTTGAATTCATTTTTGGATTTTGCATACAAATGCGATTAATCGTGATTAATCAGGGAAATCATGTGATTAATTAGATTTTAATCATTGCCCAGCCCTAGTTATTTGCCATTATAGGGAAGGGATGTCCAAAGTCGGTCCTGGAGGGCCTGGATGTTTCCCTGCTTCAACACACCTGATTCAGATGAAATGGATCTCTTCAAAAGATTGTAAAGTTCTGCACAAGCCTGCTAATGACGCATTGATCTGAATCAGGTGTGCTGGAGCAGGGAAACATCTGAAACCTGCAGGAGAGCGGCATGTGGACATAGAAACAGCGTACTAGAAAAACCTCCTCTTTAACCTTGAACAGCATTCTCATTTTCTCCTCAGTGGTCCTTAATCTCATCTTTGTGCAGCTGAACACGCACGGAGCCTCTGTTTTACCTCATTATTCTCAGCCTTGATCAGGAGGATTTTAACTGGCAAGCAAACCTGTCGTGTCGCTGTCAACGTCAGTGTCTCTCCCAAAATATTCTGTCATCTTCTCACTGGTCATTAAGACAATCCCCAGAAAACCATGTGAATTATTAAAAAAAAAAAAAAAAAAATCTGGGTATTGAAGTGTCTGATACTCAAGAGAACAGTTGAAAAGGACCATCTCTAAGGTCACTGAGTGCATATGCTCTAAACACGTCACTGATGAAGGCCACTAAGTGCATGTGTTCCAACCAGAGATGGCATATAGTCAAATAAGGAGATTTGGAGGAAAATACATTCCAAAGGCGTGAAGTCCATGGACATTGTCTCTTGGCTAGATGCCTGGAGAAGAAGAGACCTTGAGCATCTCCAATAAAAAGAAGTTTCACCCCTCTGAAAGACAACAATTGAGCTACTCTCTCCAGACTTGATGCATCTTTTCTGTAAATTCGAGACGGGCCTGATGGATGCAATAAAGGTTTCTATGTTCGATTAACCCTTGTGCGGTCTTAACATTCTGTTTACTCCTCTTGTCCTATGGGTCAAAAATGACCCGCCCTACCAAAGCCCCAAAATAAAGCAACTTAATTGAATTTTAAATCCAAAATCTATTTTGCATGATGAAACCCTTGTTATTTATCTATTTGTATATCCATTTTTTGTTTTTTTTACCACAAACCAACTGTCAGTTGGACCAACAGTTTTCTTGTTTTCTCAGTTTTCTTTTACATAATAAAGGTTTATTATTGCTATTATATAAATGTGAAGTAATTACTTCTGAATTAATTATATTGAAAGGGAAAAAACAGTGAACTTTTTTCTGGTGTTTAAATGTTTTTATAATTCACGGGTCAAAAATGACCCATAAGACAATCTTTGTACCCTAGTGGTGTACAGCCCACATGGAAACATAAACAAAAATAAAGTATGACTTTTTCTAATGATGGGGTCCCTTTAGGAAAATTCATACAATTTCAAGTTGGAAAAAGACAGTTTAAGGTATTTTTTCTACAGCTAAACATGGTAGTGGGTCACTTTTGACCCACAAGACAAACAGGAGGGTTAAGTCCGTGTCAGCAGAGTTCTTCATCACTCATCTCCACATCGGCTCGGCGACCATCCCACATATTTACTACAGTATCAACACGTCCACTTTATCTCGATGCTGTCACAGTTTTCAAAGATTCTCTCTGACTGTGATGCCACATTTCTTCAGAGAAATGAGCGACCTGAGACACGACTCAAACTGAAACTGCCGATGCAGCATCAGTGCAAGCAGAAATAAAACAAGCCGTCCTCGTGCTTATTTCATGTAGTCACGAAAACTTTTCCTCACCGCAGCAACGTGACCCGGCCACATGTAAATGCAAATATCTGATGCTTTGGTCTCCATTAAGCCCTGAACGCACAAAGAAATATGAGCTGCTCGATGGAAACGTACCTCTTTTATCAGCTTTTCTAGGCTCTTTGTGTTGAACAAGTAACACATAAAAGGTCTAACTGGACTTTTCAAGGGCTGACAGATACTAATGGAAGTTCGACTGGTGTAATAAATCATTCGGAAAACAAAATAAACTTGAAAATATGACACGGAAGAGGTAATTTGCTGCTTGTCTGAACCCCAAGCTTCCCTCAGATGTGGTAGTTTTGATCTCTGTCAACCCAGGCTTTTCTCTTCAAAATCAGCGCAAGCTCATAAAAAAAAAGGACATTTTTACGTATTATTGGATGTATTTTCCACACAAAACACTTCATTCATGACCAGGTGCGATTGTGTGGATGGAAACGTGAAGAATACACCGTCTCCTGTCTCATCGTTAATCATTTACGTCTCCACAACATAACCTTTTGTGGAAATGATCCCGGTGTCAGACCAACTCTTAGTGGAATTGATTGAATATTTCGAAACGCATTTTGTAACGGGTCTTTGATCTAATATCAGAGAGGAGGAGTGTCGCTATATCTGTTTCACTGTAACTGCAAAGATACTGTGCAGCTCAGCAGGTTTCATACAGTATGTAACGTATTTAGGTTACCAACTATTTCACTGAGTTAAAGGGATAG
Organism: Odontesthes bonariensis; assembly: GCF_027942865.1. Lineage (NCBI taxonomy): Eukaryota > Metazoa > Chordata > Actinopteri > Atheriniformes > Atherinopsidae > Odontesthes > Odontesthes bonariensis. The sequence goes on along the minus strand of NC_134508.1, from coordinate 8,043,058 downwards.
TTCGCCTCTTTTGACATGAATATGTTTGACATCCCATACTTGCAATATCATTTATGAACATTTTTTTACCCCCCGATAATTAAACAGGGGTGGTCCGTGGCGTAGTGGGTTGAGCAGGCGCCCCATGTACAGAGGCTATAGTCCTCGCTGCAGCTGGTTCGAGTCCCACATCGGACGGCCCTGTGCTGCGTGTCGTTCCCCCTCTCTCTGCTTCCTGTTTCTCTGAACTTTCCGATCCATTAAAGGCACAAAAGCCCCCCAAAAATAAATAAAACGTGCATTAATGTGCAATAAAATATTTATCTGTGTTAAATAATTAACGAGTTAATGCGATAATAACAAGTTTACTCGCCCAGCCCTAAAAAAAATGTGTGACAGTAAAGATTTTATTGGGTAATTTTTCCATTCCTCATAACACATAAAAGCTGTTTGGCATTGAGTTTGATAAATAATGAGCAGTTTCCGGTTTTTATTTAGTCCCATTCTTCCTGCAAACACGTTCTAAGGCGTGCAACAGTGAGGGGTCGTTACCCATTTTTTCTTTCATTGTTCTCCAACATTCTCAGTTCGGTACCGGTCAGGACTGCAGTCGAGTCATTTTGTGATGGATTCTTTACTTTGTCTTGTTGAAAAGTGGACATCCCTGGAAAAGATGTGTTCTGACACAACCCACAGTAATGTGATGCAGTTCTGTCTGAGGGACCAGAGATCCCAGGTGTCCACTTTGTGCCGCTGTCCTTAATGCATTGACATTCGTCCAGGTTCCTTGAACATTCCGCACTCCCGAGGATGAAATATGCAAATCCCTTTTAATCTTTCTTTTTGCCGAACGTTGTTTTTAAACAGTCCAATGGTTTTCTCATGTATGTGTGTATGTATTAGAAACATCTTGTGCCTGTCGTTGCTTCTCAGAGACTCTGCCTTTAATGGATTCAGCTTTTGCATCAGTGTTTCATGTGTAAAATGGAAATTTATAAACCAATGAAGTCAAGTTGATGCGACTAAACATGAAACATCTTGAGTGCATGCTAACTGTAACGGTCCCAGTAAATATACACTGTAAAGAATTTCCCTGTAAAATAACAGTAAAATACTGGCAATACTGATATTTTACTGTTATTTTACAGTCCAGCTACTGTTATTTATCAAACAGTATAATAACGTATTTTGGATTTGGACATCAATTTATTACAAATACTGTTTTATGCTGTTAAATTACAGTTATCTACTGGTATTGTTAAATGACTGATTTAACTGTTAACACATTGAATACCGGCATTGTTTACGGAATTATGTCGTAGACTCCCAGCGTTCTAAACCATTTTTTGACGTTATTTGTACAGTCACAGCATATTATGTGATAGTGCCACTGAAACATGTTATGGCTCGTTTGAAAGCTGACACTTTAAACTCTTTGTGGGTCAAAACTGCGTGTCTCTAGGTGCCGCCATTAGCGAGCTATCCTTAGCTAAACCAAGGCGGATATCCACCATAATCAACAACAAACTGAGATATCGGGGCTTTTGTGAAACGTGCGCTCTTTCAGCCTGTCGCACTTTAGATACTATCCGGGTCAGAGGATTTGCGTCGTGTGGCATGTTGCAAAGCTAACCTGTTCATAAGACCGCCTCCTTAGACTTGTCGCGTGTCTTCTTCTCCTTCTTGTTGTTTGTTTATGTTACTTTACCGTCACCCTCTGGAAACCGACACGTGCGATTGGACAAAATGCGGAAATGCACAACAATCAATGCAGCGCTATCAAAATTGTTCTTGAGTTGACGCAAAGCCATTGGCGTAATGATCAAAATGTCCAGATGATGACACCAGTTTATGACTGCCATCTATGTCAGTTCTGTTCATCACATAATTACAAAAATCACACAGAATGTATAGATTCAGAATCCATAAAAAAAACGTAAAAACGTATTTTTACCATGTGGGAGCCAACGCATGGGCAGTAAAAACGTAGTTTTACGTGACTTGGGAGTCAATGTGTTAATTCACAAGTGAGGGATGAATATTTTGAGTATTTTACAATTATTGTAAAATACAGTCGGATGCTGTTGTAGATCCACCGTAAATATACAGCAATTCATTGTAGTGTATCAATCTCTGCATTTATTTCAAATAGCACTTTACACACCGACCAAACTTGCTCTTATTTGGGGTTTTAAGAACTGGACGAGTTATATTTTCCCATTACAGAGACCCAGAGCCGGCCCAAGGCATATGCCAACTACGCGGTCGCTTAGGGCCCCCACGCCACCAGGGGGCCCCAGAGAGCACCGAGACGTTGTGATTAAAAAAGTAAATATTTACATGAAATTAAAATAACATTGAATAATTTAAATGAAATTGTATTACACCAGAAAAAAATAATAATAATTTTGACAAAATACTAATACTAGGTTAATTTATGCCTCCTGCTGGCTGCTGCCACCGTTGGGCAAAATTATTTAAGTATTGTATTTATTATTTAAGTATTTAATTTTGATTACGACTTCATTTTTCTGTAAGATAATGTAAATGTCATTCAATTCTATTTTGTATTTGTATTTTGAACATTTTGCACACCATTGCACATCTGAAAGAAATTAAACTATTTAACGTGTTTACTATAAAGTCAGTCTCCAGCCTGCTGATGTTACTTTCAAATAGTTAATTAATGAGCCATACTTATACATCACTCTTTATGTAGAAGTTAATTAAACCATATTTATGAGTTTTCTATCCCTTTAAGGTTAAAAACAAGAATGACACCTGTATAATGTAAGATGATTACAAATAATGCTAATGATTGTGGGTCCGTTACACACATAACAGTGTTGCCTATATAATAATGAGGCATCTGGAGCTGAGGTGATGGTAGGGGGGCCCCAAATGAAATTCTGCTTAAGGCCCCATAAAGGCTTGGGCCGGCCCTGCAGAGACCTCACTCCAGCACAAACCTCTTAAATAATGTTCATGACTGTGAGGTTAAACTGCTGACTTGCATAATGGCACAACAACTTAAAGGCTTGCAGGAGTTTTTACAGTTGTCGATATGTACTGTACTAAGGATTGCTGTCATTTCTACACTGTTCATTCATTGTGGATGCAAACACTCAGATTAAAGCTGCGTCAGCATTTCAACCCCCAAAATCCTTATTGTGTGTCAAATGAAAGAAAACGGCCTGGATGCTTTTAAAGTAAACACACCGTGTGGCTAAATCTGCTGCTGGTGAATGAGAAATGAGCCGGTGCCGTACAGTGTGGTGTCCAAAGACACTTTATCCCATTGAATTGTTCCATAATTGAGACTGCTAAAGCACACAGAAATGTATTATTGAAGTCCTGCAGTGATGGCAGGGTGTTTCACGCGCGCTGTGATATTTGTTCGGCCCCTCTTTGTGGGACTCATCAGGAATCTTTGGTAATGAAGATGGAAAAAAAAGCTCTGAGCAAAGAGACTTTTTTTGTCACTTCAAGGTACTATGCTCACCTTGTGATCACAAACCGACAAAAACCGAGCCAAGAAATGAGTCACGATCTGATGGCTTTCAGTGGTGGGAGCTTTCATCTTTTGGCTACACTTTGGATGGCCTCAGACGCACAGACTCTCACGCAGACCTGCTACGCACGCAAGCTCACAAGACACAGAGAGAGAAAGAGGGAAAAAAGAAAAAAAACTAGGTCATCTGAAGTCCCGAAGGCTTTGAGCTACAATTTTTTTTTTCTTGTTTTGCATAATCAGGAGAGAAATTTAAGCAGGAAGAGGGGAAAAAGAGAGTGAGAATGCAGTAATTAAATTAGCGCATAAAGAAAATGAGGGTAAGAACACGGATCAGCCCTGTCGGAACCAGACTGGAAGCAACAGAGTCAGAGTAGGGCTGATTGAAGTGAGGAAAACACACACACACACACACGCACACGCACAGCTCAGCTGCTGTCAATAAGGAGGGCGTCCCTTTGAGAGAGTAAACGGAGGAAGAGGACTGAAGCTCAGCCTCCCTCTTCCTCCTCTGCTCCTCCACGAGGAGAGCTTTACCCATCCGGTGTGGACTCAGTGTGGGGGGAAACATGCTCTTTCTCCAGGCTATATTAAAGAGAAGGCTGCTGCAGAAAGGTAAAAAAAAAAATCTTCTTTTTATGCAGCTTTTCCCTCATTTGTTCACTTTTTCTGAGCTTGTTGATGCAACTCCCAAGTTTCCACAGCGCGCGTCGGCGGCTCGCGGTTCGGACACGTTTGGACTTGATGGAAACAGTTGAATATTTATCCACCAGGTGCCTTTATTCCTAACTGGTGAGTTCGACTTCAGGGTCACCGGCTAGATGAACTTTATCACCTCCGAAAATAGGGTTCAATATCCTGCATCCTCCTCCAAGCACAGGCTGCACAACATAAGGATTAATATCACATGTATATGTTGGGTTAGTTATCTGCGGGGTTTTGGCTGCTGATACCGTGTGTTTTCCAGGTTTTGTGCTTAATGTTTGTGATTCTGAAAGATTAAAATGTTGAAAACTTGAGTTGTCGGACTGATGACCATTAGAATGTTCTCCGTGCCCGACGATATTTCTTAGATTAAATGAACCATTATTCGCTCTTTACTGCAAGTTTTTAAACTTAAGCTTCAGAACGAGCAGGTGTAGCATTTTGATACTGATTGCACGTTTTTTTTAGCGATGGCTTCTCAATACATCGAGGCTAATAAAGGTCCTTATGTCGGAATTTTATACAACACAAGCGGCATCCCTCGATCGAAGGTCGCTGGTTCGATCCCCGCGTCCGCAGCCTACTTGCAGATATGGAGAATATACTAAACACCGCACTGCCCCTTCAATGTGTTTGTATTATATTTATTGAGCATCACACCTAATATACAACTTAAGGTGGGTGTTTAATGAATTTAAAGTTATGTAATAACTTGGCTCGTCCAGTTAATGCAATAAGTCAGGTAAAGGAGCAATGCGCGGCCTAATCACGTTTAACGGGGCTGTGCGTGGCAGTGACGCTTAATTATCACATTTAAAGTGATCTTTGAACGTTTTACGTTGCTCCTGTCATTCATTACAAGGCGCTTTCATCCACATTTTCTCTCACAGTGTCTTTATGCTCTCATTATAACGTACGTGCGCGCGCGCCTTTTTGTCGCCGCTGTCTGTCGTTTTTGTTGGAATGACACAAGCGATTCTCTCTTTCCCTCTCCGACTGATTTATTTATGAGTTTAGAGATGTGATGCTTTGAAGTGAAGCCTGGAGATGCGGTGGAAAGAGAGGCAAATAGGGACAATAAACGCCCCCTATCGGCCTGTCGGGGGAGCGCTGCCCACCCTGGGGTCACCCTCATCACAACAATTTGAATTCCCCAGCGGAAATAAGAGCTAAAGTTGGTCAGATTGCTGCAATGTGCAGCAGATAAATCACTGTCACATTTCCTGTGTCTATCTGGTGTTAATGATACTGTGGAGATTACTCTGACACAGTTCCACTGTATCAGCGAGCATCTGAAGCTGTGAGGCTCTCAGCTGAAACCGAAGCATTGTGTTAGTTCTGACAGTCGAGGGGCGCAGAGCTGATATTTTATTGGGTCAGTCAGCGCGCAGCGAAAACATCTGCAGCTGTTATTTTCTATCACGATGAGAGTAAAACAACGAGCTGGGGTTGTGACTGTTCATAGGATGATATCATAGGGTGTCAGTGTGTGAGGATAATAAGCTTTAATGTCGGTGGTCAGTGAGATTATAGTGAAAAGGCTAAAGTTCAAAGCCACCCCGCCTGGGCTGCATCAGGAACAGAAACTCGTTTAATAAACGCAGCAAGAAAATGAGCAGCTGCAGAATCGGTCCGACGGATATTTACGCCGGCCATCTGTTCACGTGCGTAACCCCCTAAATCTTTTACTATTCTTCAGGGTTCTGCAGTTGAATACAAAAACACTTAAGATACCCTTCATTTCGTTACTTTTTGCCAAGACAACGGGAAGTAGGTGCAGGGACAATTTGGACAATTCTGACGAGCTTGGCACTATTTTCTCTCCCTTCGTATCACTGCCTGCTGCCGCCTGCCGACAGCCGCGCCTATCACGGTGTTTGCTGCTCGGAAGCAGGGGACTGCTCGGTCTACACAGCACGCAGTGATACGAAGGGAGAGAGAAAATAGCGCCAAGCGATTGTGAGGTTTGACTTTTTCCTGGAGAACGATTCTGCGATACAAATGTATTACTGTTTTGAACTCATATTGTTTTGAGAAGCAAATTTATTTTTGTGGCCCCAGCCAACTAGCCGGACTACCTTCGTCAACGCCATAACGAGGCTGGAACTCGGCTCACAGGACGCAGCAGGGGGTAAGAAGATGTTCATAAATGATATTGCTAGTGTAGCGGCTTTTTGCTCTCTCTTGCGTTGTGTATATCACAGAAGAAGACAGTCACTGTTGGCAAACTATCCTTTTTATCTCAGACATCTGGTGGGGAATTAAGACAGTCAGTCCCAGTTTCCTCACACACACACACACACACAGTACACACATCTGAAAAATGTGAAATGAAAGTCCAGGTTAGCTAACGACATGCAGCACTTTTTATAGCTATTTTATAAACAAAAAAGACAAAAATACCGTCAACATTTATGATAAAGAACGTGCTCAACCGTTTGGGAGCTATAGGTTTATAAAATACAACTTAAACCACGCTTTAGTAATACAGTTAAAGTAATTAATATAAAAAAATAGTTGAGCTCATAACTCGTGCACCTACCAGGGAGACAGCGAGGTCCGACTGCTGTTTACCCCCGGGGGGCACAACCTTAACCTCCAGGGGTGCTGCATTTAAGTACCATAGGACTTAGTTTGTGTGTTGTGTGAAGAGTTTTTTTTATGGCAAGTGGAATCACACTGCACCTTAAGTCCGTTACACTAGTATGGGATTTCATACAGCTTCATGTCAAAAGAGGCTAACTATCCCTTTAAGCTCTGCCTCCAGCGTCAGTTTTCTGCAGGGGAGGCTGACCTAACATGCAGGCAGAAAGCAGAAACAACAGTAACTGTAGTTATTAACTTCTTGGCTCTTCCTGGCTGTTTCAACCAGACACGGATTGTCTGTTTTACATCCTGCTGAACTAAAACATGGTTTTCATTCAGACTATAGGAGTTCCGTCTTTGATGAAGAATTTTTCTGAGGCAGAGTTGTATCCCGAGCACAGGAAGGAGACAAGATGTGCATCTAGAATTTAGAGGAAGAGGGTTACTGAGGCAGGATTGAGAGGAGGAGGCTTGTGTGGAAGGAAGAACGATAGGATGAGACCGACTTTTAAAGACTGGTTCAGGAAAAAAAAAAACAGGGTTTTACTGAACCAGAAGGTTGACCTCAGAATTGATAACGAGGACTCTTTGACAGCCGGAGTTGTCTGTACTCTCTGGGATGAGGGCAGATTTGAGGAAACGGATCTTTCTCTCTGAACTCATGCAAGTTTCATTCGAGTCTCATGAGATGATTTGAATTTTTCTCTTGGGGATTCATATTCGCATTCAGGAATCTAATTTTAGCTACATGTGGTTTGTGTGTGTGTGCGTGTGCTCAAGCATTGGGTGCATCACTACAGGTGTGTTCTTTGTGGCTAATAGTGTGTGCGGTCATGATCCACTTTATATGGCTTTAATGGATCGTGATGAGCTCAGGAGTGAAATCTTTCACCTGATTAAGCCATTTGCATTTTAGCCGTCCTCTGATTTTTCTTTACGCTGACATTAGGGCTGAGCGATAAAACGACAACTATCGAGCAGAGATGGGGACTCAAGTCACTGGGACTTGGACTCTAGTCGACTCGAGTCGCTGTTTTGATGACTTGTGACTTGACTTGACTAAAAATAAAAGACTTGAGACTCGACTCAGACTTGGAAGTTCGGGACTTGACTTGACTTACAATGACTTGAATGACTTGAGTGTTATTCAGTTCATGTTTTCAGTTTGAATCTAAAATTAATAAATTAATTAAAAAAATAATATAGATTACCCGGTAGGAGCGCAGGCTGAGAATGGCGTCATGATTGGATCATTATCCTGTGAGTCAGTCGTGCCCTCTCTACATACCTTAAAGGGATAGTTCGCCTCTTTTGACATGAAGCTGTACGACATCCCATACTAGTAATATTATTTATGAACATTTTCTTACCCCCCGCTGCATCCTTTGAGCTGAGTTACAGCCTCGTTTTGGCGGTGAAGTAAGTAGTCCGGCTAGTTGGCTGGGGTTTCACAAATAAAGCGTTTTGCTTCTGAAAAGAATATGCATTCAAAAGAGTAATACATTTGCATCACAAAATAGTATCTTCCGAAAAAGTTACACCTCACAATCGCTTGGCACTAGGTTGCAGTATCAATGCGCGCTGCCGACAGCTGCGCCTGTTTCTCGGTGTTTACTGCTCGGAAAGTTAACGTAGCTGGCCTGGGTCGCTTCTTCCAGTTAATTTTGGGAACGTGGAAAAATGTCCAGCATTCAGGATTGCGGGGAAGTCTTTATGATGCAGACAGAAGCTGGTACACTGGCCTCTTCATCAATTGAAAGGTATTGCATCTGTGATGAGTTCCCATTCGTGGCAGCAGTAGCTCTCCACCTCCGTTGGCATTACTGGGCGCTTCGAACAAGTGCACCACCATTTGTCGGTCACCCTGTGTCTCGCAGCTGTGGCTCCAACTTCAGCTGGGACCACTTCTCTGTCCCTCCTCTCTCTCTCTCTGCCCATTCTAACTCCATCTGGTGAAGTTCGGCGTCTGTATATTCTGGTTCATAAAGATATCCCTTTAGCTCTGTGGTAAAAGGGATGTCTTCATCATCTGTGTCGTAGTCAGACATGAAACTTTGTGGACTTTTTCTTTCACATCCCAGTGTTGCTTGTTTGGTCTTTTTTCTTTGTTTGACAGCCGGTTCTGTGGAAAGATTTACCGACAAGGGTTTCCTAACGTTTAACTTGAAGATCTATTTTGTAAAAAATGTAGTTTCATTTCTTTTAAGGTCTAAGATGATTCCCCAATCTGTCAAAAACAAATGGGCAGAACCATGCGGGCCTGAACTGGACTTCTGGCAACAGTTTCAAAGACTTTGGCTTTATGAGACTTTTTCAAAATCTGTTAAAGTGCTGCTGAAGCAGTTGTTTAGCTTGTGTCTGTGTTGCTTTGCTTTGTTCATGGCATTCAAGAGACACCTCATACAGAATGGTTAAGAAAAGTAGAATTTGCAGTGATTAGACCTCAGGTGAGCCGTTTGAATAATGCAGCAGCAGACATGAGCTGACTGAGGACCGAGCAGAGTGTCCCACGTACTGAAACTAAGACGATTAATGGCGCTAAGATTTATGCACCACTTTTTGTATCCTTTTTAAATCCTCAACACGAGTCTAAATCTGCCTCTGCTGGTTCCATCCCATCTTTCACCGCCTTCATATCACAGGTTCTTCTCATTACCCACATACAGCCTTCCTTTGAATTTCCTTTGCCTGTTGGACCCAAACGTTCCTCGGATTGTTACACCAGTCCTCAAAGTAGACAGAGTCCAGGGGGAAGAAAAAAAAAAGTGGAAAATATTTGACTTGGTCATTTATTTACTGACAAAATCCTCAACGTGAGCGGTGCAAGTTTGTACCTTTTAATCGTTACTGATTCCCTTTGTGATCAGTGTGTTGTGGGACAGCCCGTCTTGCAGCATTAACTGTTCACACACAATCTGTGGATCGACCGGTGGAGTCCAGAGCTAAAGTAAGGCTGGGCGAGTTAACTCATTATCGTTATTGTCGCGTTAACGTATTAATTATTTAACATCAATAAATATTTTATCGCGCATTAAAGGGGCACTAGGTAGCATTTTCACCTAAAATTATAGCCTTCAGGAGTTTACCAAAGGTTAAACAAGTCAATGGTAAGCGAATGAAGCCTGTCTCGCTCCCAACAGGGGTCTGTATGCTGAAAATCCCAAATGTAACTTCGACAGGAGCGACCCGCTTCTGAAGTCTCGCGATGCGCGAGAAGAGTCGTTTGTGTTTACGCCAATTAGCTAGGTCCTGTATGCTAGCTGTACTTGTAGGCTATGTGTTCGCTTGCGTTGAAGAGCCAACACCAAGCGTTTCATATTCTGCCTTTCACAGACTGAATATGAAACGTTCGATGTTGGCACTTCCCATCTTTGTGAAATTTCTCCAAGCGTGATCTTGTTCATCTACCATAGTGATCTGCGTTTTAGATCGTAAAGAGACAGGTGATGACGGTGCTCTAATTCCTCCTGAGTTCGAGACGTAGCCTAGCTTCAGAAATACACGGACTGACCTGATTAGAATAAGAATAGCGTTTTGATCCGAACAAAAATTGTTATCTACACATGAAAATGGATTAATTTTTTCGGATTATGATTGTAATCGGAATAGTGTAGAGCTAGTCTGCGTTTATTGCATGTCTAAGATGTAACTTTTGTAAGTGTCTGCTAATACAAAGAAATCACTCCACGAATACACCATGATGAGGGAAGAATCCCATTCAAGATCAGCAACAGTCCATCCATACATCCATTATGTGCCGCTTGTCCGGGGATCGGGTCGCGGGGGCAGCAGCCTGAGCAGAGAAACCCAGACGAGCTGTCCCCGGCCACTTCCTCCAGCAACAGGATTATAGCATATTATCTTGAGTTCTCTCTTCAGAAAATCTCTGATTATAGTATCTTACGTGGGCAGTCTACACTTGTGAATCAGATGACCTAACTGCACTGACTAAATAACACAACGGCAGCATTCGCCACGATGGTTAGTTAGGCAAGGCAAGGCAATTTTATTTATAGAGCACAATTCATACACAGGGCAATTCAAAGTGCTTCACAGCTACATAAAATCACAAGAAGGCAATAAAACCATTTGGTCTGAGACACAGTTACCAATTTCAACAAAATATTTCCTGTCCTCCAGATAGGACTTGAACCAGTTTAAAGCACGACCAGAGATTCCCACCCAGTCTTCTAACCTCTGTAATAAGATTGCATGGTCAACTGTGTCAAAGGCAGCACTCAGGTCCAGCAGAACTAAGACTGTGGATGTGTATAATACAAAAGTGGGCATTTTTACGACAGTGTAGAATTTCAGGTTGACCAATAGAGATCGATATACTGCCGCTAAACTACCTTGTTTCCCTTCAACGCATGTTTTATTTTTTTTTTCTTAAAAAAAAAGCTAGAAATTTATTTTGAGGGCTTTTGTGCATTATTTGCACAATTATTTTTTTTAAATTTGAAAAAAAAAAAAAAAATTGAAAACATTTTAAAGGCCTCTGTGCCTTTAATGGATAGGAAAGTTCAGAGAGACAGGAAGCAGGGGGCTGAGAGAGGGGGAACGACACGCAGCACAGGGCTGTCTGATGCGGGACTCGAACCGGGGCCAGATTTTTATTTTGGCTTTTATTTTGCAAAAGTCTGTTGCTCACAGGCTTTTATTTTGTAAAAGTCTGTTGCTGTCTGCTGCGGAACCGGAAAAGAAAGTAATCGGCGGATCCACCAAACATGGAGAAGGGTACGGAACTTTTACTCGGCCATTTTCATTTTAAACTTCTTCCAGACGGCGGAGTCGACAGAACCAAAGTCATCTGTAAACACTGCCAAGTTGAATTGTCTTCTCAGCGTAGTAGTTCCAGTCTAAAATATCACTTAAAGGCAAAACACACAACTGATAGCAGCAAGTCATTCAAGGAAACAGACAGTGGAGCGAGGCTTCTACATAAAAACTACAGAAAGATGCTGATGTTAAAAGTGTGTTTGCTTAACAAATGTTATGGCACTTTCATTCATATGGCAGCACATTTAAAATAAAACTAAATGCTAAAGGCTATACACTACTTATTAATTTATTTTTTGGATTTTGCGTACAAATGCGATTAATCGAGATTAATCAGGAAAATCATGTGATTAATTAGATTAAACATTTGAATCGTTGCCCAGCTCTAATTTAAAGCTATTCCAGTCTGACGAGTGTCAACTCAACTTTTTCCACGCTCCTCAGTAAATGTGTTGTGAATATGAGAGTTTGACCAAATTAAATGAAATCAGACTGACTCCCGTAGACTTGCCTCCATAGATTCAGTTTAAAAATGCAGGTTTTACATCCACTACTGTCGGATAAATCCATGAAAACTGATCAAAGCATTAGGTGACAGAAGCTTCCTGGGTAATTCCTTTTTTTTTTTTTTTTTTGTTGATTATTGAATATATAATCCTTATCATTCAGAACATTATTTTGAATCAAAGCTTCCCGAAAGATATCATGTAAACCTTGAAAGCTTTTGCCTAAATCTCTTGCTCTGTCCCTGTATCCTCCAACTTTTTACTCATTTGTCTCTCATCTGCATTTTTCTCTTCTTTATCCTGACTTGCTCCCCCCTTCCTGTCTGCCCCTCTTCCTCCCCTCCTCTCTCCTCTCAGCAATGCAGATGTGCTTTCTTTGATTTTGTCACCAGAGATTAATTAAGACTTTATTAGGAGCCCTATTTACACCTCCAGCAAAGAGAGGAAAAAAAAGCAAAAGAGGGGATGAGGAGAAGAGGAAGAGCCAGAAAAGAGGGAGCAAGAGACTCGGGGTGAGATGGAGCCGGGAAAAGACTAACATGGTGAGATGGAGTCAAACAGACAATAAGTAAAGGGGAAAGATGAGAGGAAAAACAGGAAAAGATTGTCTCAAATATGGGATTATCGTACATAAATATCTGGACTGTTGCTTGTTTTTAAATGCATTTAAATGATTTTATTTGTTTCTCTTTATATTATTTTATGTATTTTTAATGCTTCTTCCACTCCCTGCTGCAATGCTTTCATTTTATGTAAAGCACTTTGAATTGTTTTGTACATGAAATGTGCTACAAATAAATTTGAGAATTTGAGATGAGAATTAAAGAGGACAAACTGAACAGCAAAATAGGCCAAAAATGCAAAGCAGCGATCTTAGTGTCAGTAAAATGCTCCAGTAGCTAAATGTTAAACATAAAACAAGTTCTAAGTTTGTTTTCTGACAAAATATAACTTAGAATTTTATATTTTACCGTGGCCACAAGAGGTACGATAAATGTGTGGAAAAACGAGAGGATAGAGTAAGATCAAAGGGTGCGGGAGAAGAAATGAAATGGAGTGAGACGGTAAAAGAGAATTTATGATGTAAAACTAGGGGAAAAAGGCAAAGATGGAGGTCAGAGACAGGGCAACTCAAGTCTTGCATCAAAATAAAACATTTGTTCGGTAAAGGCTTTGGTTCGAGGAAGTTTAATCATCAAGAGAGTTTAAAATGGAGCCGTGTGCTGAGCATTGTTAAAGAATCTGTATGAAGCAACCTAACCAAATACCAGCCGACAACAACGGTAAGTCCTAATGTGGCTGTGAAGCTTTAGGTATTAATCGTGGTTCGGTTCAAAGAATCTTGAAAGCAGAGTAGGACCATTATGACGCATTTCGGTAATGAGACTGGGTTGCAATTGGAGAGTGAGAGGAGGAATAAGAAAGATAAAGAAGCTTATGTAGAGGACCGTCAAAAGACATGGAAAAATAAGTCCAGGAACAGGAGAAATTAAACCTAAAACTGAGCAGATTCTGCCAGCAAATCCCTTCGAGCCCGTTGGCACCGAGACAAACGTGTGAAAAAGAACACTTCATTATTAATTTGTTGTTAGATGTAATTTAATCTGTAAAATATTTTTCTCTTTTTTTTTTTTTTCTTTTTTTTTACAATAAAGAGGTGAGAAAGAGTTCACACTTGATTTACGAGATTTCCCCTTTACTCTTCAGTGCTTTCCTGTGTTTCATATCTGATCGTGGACCACATACCTCTTCAAATCTAGGCTAAAAACCTACTTATTTAGGATTGCTTTTAATACCCAGTAGTATGATGACACTTTGATCTTATTCGATTTTGTTGTATTTTTTTGTATTTTATTGCTTTCACTATTCTTTTATTGTTTTTACTTCTCTTTATTTATTACCTGCTGTAAAGCACTTTGGTACATCGTAAGGATTGTCTGTAAAGGGCTGCATAAATAAAGTACATTTACATTTACATATGAATCATTTTTCACACCAGTGTCAGACGGGCTAATGGTCCCAGCACACCTCAGAGTATCGTTTAGTTAGCTTTAGCAGCTACGGTACATTTTAGTTTCTTTAACTTGTCCGAAAGCAGAGAAATTAGCATTGTTTTGGTCCATTTTTTTTAAAATTAAAAAAAAAAAAAAACTTCATGTCTGCATTGTTGCATCATGTTGAAAAGTTTCTGTAAAGCTGTTGCATAGCAACTGGAATGATGCAACCCTCTGAGCGCTGGCCTGCTGTCCAATATGCCGCTTTCAGCTGCATCATCGGGGAGTTGGAGCTCCCATCCAGGTGCGGCCGCAAAATGATGCTTATTATATGCTGGAGATTGAGCTAAAACAGTCCGTTTCAGTCAGGGAACCTGTTTGATATCAGGATTGAAATTTTGATATTAAAGTTGTTTATTTTTGTGCAACACATCTGGTCAACTCAAATGCATGCTGGTGCTGACCGAACTTTTAAATCATACCTTATCGTGTTTATTTTTGCCCATAAATCGTATTCTAACATGACAGAAAATGTGTTATGTTATATGTATATAATCAGATGTGCTGTCTGCTAGGGGCTGGGTGCAAAAAATTGATTCATGTACATATTGCGATTTTTTTTTTTTTATGGGATGATTTTAAAAAAAATATCAAAATTATAATCGCTCCACTACAAGCAGGAAAAACACAGAAGACTATCAAAATGTATCATTAACACAAAATCACTCCTGCTATGGAGGAAAGATCCCCAAAACACCTACGGAACGAAATAAACCAAAATTTGAATATATAATATACAAATAGCAAATATATGGTATCAAAAAAATTACAAGAAACAAAAAAACTCACTTAAACAGGACTCAACAAAGCACACAGGTTGCTATGATCGAGGCTGTGACAAGGACTTGGAACGACTGGAGTGAAAGCACGTTGAGGCTGACAAATACGACACACTGGCACAAGACAAATGACTCTTATACACAGGGTTAACAGGGGACAGGTGGAATCATTGAGTGGGGTTACATGGCACTGAAAGAATCGGATTATTGGCTAAATTACAATAAGACTGAGTTATTAAGTTCATGTAGACACCTTAATCTGACAAGAAATCGGATCGAATCGGGTTACTCGCAATCGGATTAAGACCCTGAGATAACTCGGTTGAAAGTCACACTAAACCTGCTTGTAGACGCTGAAGCACGTGGTGAATTAGACTTTGCGTTCTGCGCATGCTCGAGATGTTTTCCCGGGGTCGTGACCCTGAAGTTAAAGGAGACGATATTCCTGTTGTTGTCGCCGTCAGAAAGAAACAAACAACTCGATGGAGAATGCTCCGTTGGGCATCGAGTTTGTGCAACAAGCAGCTCATCACAGACCAAATGTAGAGGGACGTAGCTTCATCTTGCTCTGCGTTCTTCATCTTTCTCCAATGCCTGAGTTTGTTGTTGTTGTTGTTGGTGAAGAGGTCAACAGGAAGTGGCTCTATTAGCAATAGTTGGAATGGGTACAGCGCCACCTATCATACCGGGGTATGAAATGCTTTGTGCCTATGATCCGATTCATTCACCGCCATATATCCAAGGATAATTACCCTTGCTCAACTCAGTCTTATTGTAATTTAGCCAATATTCCGATCCTTTCAGTGCCATGTGACCCCACTGATTCATTCGGCAATCAGACCGAGACACAAGAGGACGGGCAAGTGACCTGAAACAAGTTAATCTTTCAAAATAAAATGACGAGACACGACATGGAGACGAGACAAAGAACCCCCTTGACCTCACCGTGGTGTGACACTGGACTGACTGACATAGACTGATGTGCATCGTTTATGGCAGGGATATCCAAAGTCGGTCCTCGAGGGCCGCTGTCGTGCAGGTTATAGATGTTGCCCTGCTTCAACACACTTAATTCAGATCAAGACCTCATTAACAGGCTTGTGCAGAACTTAACAATCTGTTGAAGAGATCCATTTAATCTGAATCAGGTGTGCTGAAGCAGGGAAACATCTAAAACCTGCAGGACAGCGGCCCTCGAGGACCGACTTTGGCCATCCCAAAGGTTTATTGGACCAACAATCATTCTAGTAATATATCTAGAAATATAGAAGATGCTGATGAGGAAAAGGGGCTTTAAAGCCAGAGGAACAGGAAAAGAGGGGTATGAGCTGTACAAAGTTTTTTTTTTTTGTTTGTTTTTTTTTAGGAGAGGCAATAAAGCCAAGAGGAGATGAGAAGGAGAAACCAAATAAGACAGAAATGATGAGCTGGAGAGAGAGAATGTGAGGAAGCGATGGCGGTTGGTGTTTCATGTTGGGTTATAGAACGAAGGCAGTGAAAAGTGTCAGTGTTGTTGGGTGCAGATAAGGCCATGGGCTGACGTTTTCTTCGAGGAGCTTTCAGAAATCTTTTCAAAAACTGTTGGGCCTCTCTCAGCAGCCTTAGTCTGCTGTCAGTGAGCACAATGAGCTGAAATAAGTACAGCCAACAAATGGAAAGAGCAGAAGAGAGGGACAAAGGAACAGAGACCGAGGTCTCACTTTTTTTTCTTTTTTTGCTGGTTTGGCCTCATTATGTCAACGGCCAGTTAAGAGTGGGGAAATGGGAGAAGAAAGACGGAGAGAGAAATATTTAGGATGATATGAGCCTGCTGAGAGAGATGATGATGGGGGTCAAAGAGGCCAATAAATGTGGAAAATGATGTGTTCATATCATGCCTCGCACGCACCATTTTCACATGCAATGAAAAACAAATCCACAGCTGATGTGTCGCATTATAACTCACCTTTTCAAACCCTCACTCATTGACCTTTTTTCTAAAATATTTAGTGGCATTTAGGACAAACATCCCCAACACTTACCCACAGGAGCAAAGTCTCTCCTCACTCTGGCTCTGCTCGGTCGATGGTGGCTGCACCTGTTGGCTGCTTGCACATACACGGCGGTGTGTTTGTGCTGCGTTAGGTTGTTAACGGTCACTTTCTTTCTGGGAGATCATCGTACATTTAAATCTCGTCTATTGCACTGATGTCATTAACCTGAATGGATGGTGATTTTTGTCAGAGCAGAGCAACGGCCTTGAAATCAGGGAATGCACCGTTACCACATGTTTTAAAAACCGAGTACAAGTATTTACCTTTTGAAATTGACGATACAGAGTACCGATATGAGTACTAATCAAGGCCATTACAGTTCATACAATTAAACACATTTTCTTTTCTTTAGGCATATTGAACCCAAATGCTGCACTTTGTGCATTTTAGTCATATAACACAAACTTTCACAAACACATTGCAGGAAAATTAAGCTCCTGCCACACTGGTATCAGTTCTGTAGCATTAATGAATACTGAGTACGAGTACACACACATGGTATCAATACCAATGCGATCCTATTATCGCTACCGATACGATCCTGCCATCGGTGCCGGTACGCTCCTGCTGTCGATGCCGATACAATCTTGTTATCGGTACCGATACGATCCTACTATCTCTGCCGATTCGATCCTGCTATCGGTGCCGATAGGATCCTATTATCGCTGCCGATACGATGCTGCTATCGCTGCCGATACAATCCTGCTATCGATGCCGATACAATCTTGCTATCGGTACCGATACGATCCTACTATCTCTGCCGATTCGATCCTGCCATCGGTGCCGATACGATCCTGCTATCGATGCCGATACGATCCTGCTGTCGGTACCGATGCGGTCCTACTATCAATGCCGGTGCGATCCTACTACCGGTACCGATGCGGTTCTAATATCGGTACCGATACTACTACTAATCCTGATACTACTACTTGAAATGCTGTGATAGTGACCAAAGCCTGACACATGGGTCTCCATGGGGTACTTTTCTATAACAATTTTGGACGTATTTTGCTGTCTGACAGTAGAAATGGGAGAAATACACTGCCTTGACCAAAGAAAAAAAGAAGATATTTTGTCGGCCTGCCTCTGGCTTGAATTATTTTTCTCAAGAATCTTGTATTCATGATGCAAGTGTCAGAGTTATGTGTAAAGTCATCTGAAGAATATCCCTGATATTTTAAATAGGGTTAAGGCCTGGACTCTGTGGGTTTAATAGATCTTTAAAAGTTATGTTTAATGGTCCCTGAACCACTTCTTAACAATACGACCCCAATGAGTGCTGTCGTTGCCTTTTTAGATTACAAGAGCAGTTTATTTTTTTCCAGAAGTGGGGGATTGCCCGTCTTTGAAATGAATGTGCAACCAGTAAATAGTAAATAGCTGTTTTATCTTAAGTCTGGTGATTTGTAAAGCAGTGTACACTTATGGTTCACGTGGCATAAATAGAATAAATTTCTCATTATTACAGCAGAGATTGTAAAGAGGTCAGCTGGCAACTAGATATGAAAAAAAATTTCCAGATCCATAAAATGCACATGTTTCTACTTTGTGGGTGTAACATCCATCCTTACAGGAAGTGGAGTGAGTAAAGCAAGAGAAACGGCTAATTTAACAGAGGAAAAAGCAAAGGGAAAAACAAGAGTGAACAAGAGAAGACTGACAGGTAGGGTAGCTGGCACAGCAGAGAGCTGCGATTCCACAAAGGGAGAGTGGAAAACAGATTTGGGATTAATTTACATTTCAAACTGAGCTGACTTCCAAGTTGCGTAGCCAAAAAAGTGCTGATTTGCACACCACTCTTCTCGTTCCACCTCAATTTTCACAATTTTTCTGGTCTACTGTAGTTGAAACCATTCCTCTCGATGATTATTCATCGTCTTTTTCTGCTTACTTAATTGTTTTTTATCTGCCGTCTTTATTTCAGAACTGGACACTATTGGTGGTCACTGGTTAAACTCATTGTTATATTATAACTTCTTCTGAATGTTTTAAATGAATAGATAACAGAGGGGGAAGTAAAAGGAATTGGACTCGTACTGTATGAGTCAGTCTTGCCTTGTGGTCCAGTAGAAGTGCACCAGTGTTGGTGTATTTTTTTTTTCAGTAGATTTGCCAACTCTGCAGGTATTTGTGTCCATGCGGATCTTTTTTGGCCGTCTCCCCTGTTGCAGACAAACAAAGAGTTTGAGGCAGAACGTGAACTTTCACGTAAAATCTGTCAATTATTCATCGTGCTTTACAACGTAACTAATGTGAAACAATTGGTAAAATGATGTTTGAATAGTCCTCTTTATGACTTTATTCAGTGACTAACCACAGTCTGTCTCATTTTTATGCTGCATTTATGACCATTTCGATCATAAGGTTTCAGTTTGTGACATGAAAATATGACAAATACCTCGTAAGTCTGATTTTTCTTGTCTGTAAGTATGTTTTAAATCTTAGACGGGAAACAAAAAGTTTCATATATTTATTCGTAGAAATTTTAAGCTTGAGGTCGGAAATGACGCGATTTAGAGTTCCCAGTTCCTGTGTACATTAAGTGTTGCGTTACTCTGTAGTAGGGCTGGGCGATATGGGAAAAAATCATATAACGATACATATATATATATTTTTACATCATGATTTCGATATGTATCGGGTCCAGAACTTTTAGCATCCACTTGAACCCCTTAACCATCTCTAAACCAGAATCATCTTAAACCTAAACTACGTTTTTTACAAAATAGATCTTGAAGTTGAACGTTAAAGAGTGTGAGGGAACCCCCTTCATATGACCGGCTCCCTGAGGGAAACCCTTCTCAATAAATCTTTCCACAGAAAATACGCTGTTGTAACCGGCTGTCAAACAAACATGTCAGTTAGAGCTGGGCGATATCCGAAAAAGTCATATGCACATTCTCCGTGCTCAGACGGGTGGCGCTGCTTCAGGTGATGAAACAGATTTCCGTATTTTCCGGACAATAAGTTGCATCAGTCAAAAAATACGTCATGAAAAAGAAAAAAGACAACATATATAAGTCGGAGGACCAGCCAAACTGTGAAAAAAAGTGTGACTCCAGAAAATACGGTAGCGGTGTTCCCCGTCTTTGTCGGAACATGTGCTCGACATAATTCGCAGCGCACGCTACTCTGTTTGGTGTCGGACTTCAAAAAGAACGAAATACCTCCAGACCACCGAACTTTTCGGGCCCTTCTTATCAAGTGTCATCAACGATGTCATCCCTTACGCCTTGGGCTGCGTCTTCCGTCGTTTCTTCAGAGGGAGCACTCGTTTTCTGTTTTATACGGCTGCAGCAGCACAAACAAACACGCCACGGCCAGCTGCTGGCATGGCTCTATTCCAGCCACCTGATTGGTTCAGAGTGGCGCAACTCTCGTTGTCATTGGCTGTTAGTGTCGCCTGTCCAAAGATGGATGAACGTAATCTATCAAAGTATATGGACCGTGTTTCATATCTCGTTTTATCGCGCGGCCCTCCTCTGCAGCAAAGGGAAGGAAGTGCTTAGTTTGAAGTGCTGCATTTATAGATGGTAACAGTTTACCGGAGCTTCATTATAATTTATTTGATCGGAAGAAAATAAAACTATTTTTTAAAACCACATGTAGAGCTGGATTAAAAGGAGATTTCGATATATTTCACTGGTTAATATTAGTTTATTCTTCTAATTTGTTTCATTAGTGAAACGTTTTCTAAGGACGTAAACTAGGGATCAAATTTTTATCAATGAAATTTGAAAGTGAGCTTTCTGCAATAAGTCACCATCGCTGACTAAATTAAGAACCTTTGACAGCTTCATGTTCACAGTGTATTTCTCCCTCATTAAAGGCATAATAATGAGCAGAAGTCCTGATCTCACGGCTCAGTCGTAACAAAGCTGCTGACCCTGACGCTGTTTACTGTGGTTGTTTGCTAGTTTTCTACTGAACTGAGCAGCAGAATGAGTCAGTATTGAATGTGCTACCATATGAACAAGTCAATGTGATAAAGTGCTTTGAATGGTGATATATTAACCCACAGTGCAGTTGTACAGACTGAAGTGTCCACTTAGGTTAGAATGAAGTGATTCCCGACCTCCTTTTCATTATAGGAAAACCGTGAACATTCAAATCTATCTCTTATTACTAATTTCTCCTTTCTGCTGCATCATTTATTCTTTCTGTTTGCTGGTTTTGTCTCCATCTCCATCTCACTCCCACTTCCCCCTCTGTATTTACCCATCGTATGTTTGCCTCAGTTTTTCATCTCATGTGTTGCTCTCAGGCAGTTTTTTAGTCTCCATCTGTCCTCATTTGTGTCCTGCAGTGCAAAGTGCCATTAGAGTGGGAGAATGAAGATGCTCAGCAGGGGGAGATCGAGACTCGAAGAGAGGCTGAGGGGGAGTTTGAGAAAGTAAAAAAGGAGGTAGAGCTACAAAAAGTGCCGTAAAAGTGGGACAACAGATGGAGAAAGACGAGTTTTTATCTTAACGCCACAGTGAAACGTAAAAATATGAAGATGGAGGAAAAGGTTGAGTGAATAAAGCTTATTGAGATATTCAGGATGAAGTTACGATATCCAGAGTTCTCACATGGACACATTCAATAATTGAGCTTTAATGACTGATATAAAGATGGGATCTCTGGGTTTCCGGATGGCTCCGTTTTCAGACAGTAATTTGCTGCAATGCAGATTCATGCTGCTCTTCTCTGGAGCGATGGTGGGTGAGTCCTGTAGGTGTTGTGTGGGCTCACATTAAGAGTCAATAGCTGGGTTTCTGTCACTGTTTTTGATTCACATTTGCAAGACAAGAAAAGGTTTAGAAAGGAGTAAAAATATAAAAAAATCAGTCTTTTTTTTCCATGAGGGACTTGGTTTAGTCCTTGTTTTTCTGGCTCCAACAAACACTTAAAAGAAAATCTGTTTTTACAACCAGTATTGCTGTATTGAGGCGTTAAAACCAGCTCTGACCTGGATATGTTGCACCTCTGACATGGCAGAGATTGAAATAATGACTCACCAGCTGGTTTTGGTCTGAATAGGCAAAAGTTAAACTCACCAGTCAAGTGACTGGTCGACATCTTCTTAGAGTTTATTTAATATTTTACATATTTCCAAAGATTAAAGCAAATTTCACCATTTTCCCTTTTTTTTTGGCAATCCATCACAGTTAATTTTTCGGGTTTTCTTTCCAGTTGGGTCAAAGTCAAGTTTATTTGTAGCACATTTCAATGTACAAAACAGTTCAAAGTGCTTTATATAAAATAAAAGCATTGCAGCGGGGAGTGGTAGAAGTATTAAAAATACATAAAAGAATATAAAGAGAAACAAATAAAATTATTAAAATTACTAAAAACAAGCAGATTTCATGCATAGACACATGAGAAAAGAAATGTTTTTAACCTGGATTTAAAAATGTCTACATTTGGTGAAAGTTTAATCTCCACTGGCAGTTTGTTCCACTTGTTTGCAGCGTAACAGCTAAATGCTGCTTCTCCATGTTTAGTCTGGACTCTGGACTGGACCAGCTGACCTGAGTCCTTGGATCTAAGAGCTCTGCTGGCTTTATATTCTCTGAACAGATCACAGATGTGACAGACTAAACCGTTCTGGGATTTGTAAACCATCAGCAGGCTTTTAAAATCTATTCTGTGACTGACTGGAAGCCAGTGTAAAGATTCTAAAGCTGCTGTGATGTGTTCAGATCTCTTAGTCCGGGTTAAAACTCTAGCAGCAGCGTTCTGGATGAGCTGCAGATGTTTAATGCTCTTTTTGGGAAGTCCAGTTAAAAGAGCGTTACAGTAATCGAGTCTACTGGAGATGAATGCATGGATGAGTTTCTCCTGGTCTGTTTGGGAGAGGAAACCTTTAATTCTGTTGATGTTTCTGAGATGGTAAAAAGCTGCCTTGGTGACAGCTTTGATGTGGCTGCTTTTGGCTTCCCAAAAGTTGGCTCTGGATTTGGTTTTCTAATGAACGGAGACTCAGTTATGAAAGACTTTTATTTTTTAGAGCTAGTAAATAAACACCAACCAAGCCCTCTAATTGGATACTTTGATTTAAGACAGAGTTGTCACTGTTCGGTTTGTTTTGCACAGTGTGCAAACTTTAGGTGCTAAGTATTATGTTCAGTTTTATGCTTTTAATCTGTGTTGCTTTTGTAATCTTCTTCTTATCTTTGCAACAACTCAAGTTATTTTTGATGCACACAAAGTGAAAGTTTAATTCGCAGGTCGACAAAGCTTTAGTTAAAATAACAAACTCTGGAATTATTTGAACATTAGAAGGTAAAAAAAACAATCTTATTGTGGATAATCTGATCTATATTTTTAATTAACTAATTAATTAGCTTTTTAATTCGTAATTCGTAAGGATTGTCTGTAAAGGGCTGTATAAATAAAATACATTTACAATTATATTCATCATTCAGTTTCTGGGTAGAAAAAAACACTAAAATTTGTCGTAATTAAAGCTCGCGGTCAAACACTGAATATCTAGTTTACAAATTGTTCACGATTTTTAGATCATTCTTATCATGATAATATAATTTAACATATTTCTTCTTTTATAATCGTTACTCTGACTTTCTGTGTATGATCTGCAGAAAAACAACTTTTTTTTCCTATTTATCTAGTTTATCTTTGCTGGATTCTTTTAAAAAATAAATTTCCAGACGGGTTTGATCTAATTAAAGTTAATTTCAATCAAAGCCTGAGGTGCAGATCAGATAGCTGACTTTGTGCGTGTGCCCGTGTGTCTTTGCTTTGCCTTTCCTCGTCTGCTCGCACGGAATCAGCTGCCTGCTACGATGTGTGTTGGTGTGAATTAAAGGCTCGATCTGTGTGTGGAAGCGCACGAGTGCACGAGCACGGAAAAGAGCGCGCGGACGCTTACGCACGCTCACGTGTTTTTTCCTGCATCGAGCCACAGGAGGCCATCATCTGCCACTTCAAAGTACTTACCCATAATCCTCAGTGTGGATTCATTTGCACTTGAAACCCACAGATTGAGAGAGAAGGAGGGAAGCGGTGACACAGAGACACAAACGAGAGGAGGAAACTGACCACACGCAGCACAAGATGCACAGTCGGTTGATGTGTGAGCGCGTGGAGGAGCGAGCTGACATGACTCATTTTCCCTGACTGCTCACTTTGCCTCCTTCCGTCCGTTTTTTCCTCTTCCTTCATATTAGCTTTTTTTTTGCATTGCTTGAGGAAAGCTCTCACCCCCACCTAATCAGATCCTTGGAATTGGGTTCTCTTTGTTCATTTTCAACCTACAGAATCATTAAGTGTGGGTCTATTTTTTTCTTATCTTTTCTTTTAAATAAATACTATGTAACATTTCTACCATAAAATAACAGCTTGAAAAAAATTGTGCGGCTAGAATGAGTTTTAATATTACGATTGGCCTGTCTCCTATGCCCTTCGGGGGTCTGAGTTGGGAAAAACTGCGCTATGTAACTTTGCTGGACCGGCCCGGGAGCTGAGCGGAAGTACTTCGACTTGCTTTCTGACACACCTACCGCAAAAACAAATAGACCCCTCTCACGCTCCCAGGTACATTTGATTACTCTTACCTTCTCGGTCGACATAGCTTGCACCTTCTGACTCCTCGCCGGTTCGTCAACAAACGTGAAACGTGAAAGCGAAAGGGTGTTGTATTTACGACAGTGTAACCGTACATTACCTCCAAGCCTGTAGGGGGAGCTCCATAATGGGCTTTTTGAAAAGTTACATTGTATTGCTTTAAGCCGAGCCTTCCCTGACCCAAGTGCTTTCGGTGGCTACAGTTAACCCAAAATCTAAGATGAAAAGCAGTAGTCTCATATTAAGACAATATTAAGATTAGCTGGGCTGGGCGAGTTAAGTTGTTATTAACGCGTTAACGCATCGATTATTTAACGCTGATTAATATTTTATCTGTTTCATATTTTAACGGATGTTTTATTTCTATTTCTTTGAAAGAGAAAAAGAAATTTCGGGGGACTTTTGGGCCTTTAATGGATAGGAAAGTTCAGAGAGACAGGAAACAGGGGGCAGAGAGAGGGGGAACGACATGCAGCACAGGGCTGTTCGATGCAGGACTAGAACCGGGGACAGAATCAGAATCAGCTTTATTGGCCAGGTTTGTGTAAACAAACAAGTAATTTGACTCCAGTTAAACTTCACTCTCAAAGTACAACACTCAACAAAAACATAAAAGAATAAAATTAGAAATAGAAATAAGCTGCAGTGAGGACTATAGCCTCTTGTACATGGGGCCCCTGCTCAACCCACTACGCCACGGACCACCTGTTTTTTTTATTGTAAAAGTCTGTTGCTCACAGGCTTTTATTTTGTAAAAGTCTGTTGCCGTCTGCTGCGGAACCGGAAAAGAAAGTAATCGGCGGATCCACCAAACATGGAGAAGGGTACGGAACTTTTACTCGGCCATTTTCATTTTAAAGTTCTTCCAGACGGCGGAGTCGACAGAACCAAAGTCATCTGTAAACACTGCCAAGTTGAATTGTCTTCTCAGCGTAGTAGTTCCAGTCTAAAATATCACTTAAAGGCAAAACACACAACTGATAGCAGCAAGTCATTCAAGGAAACAGACAGTGGAGCGAGGCTTCTACATAAAAACTACAGAAAGATGCTGATGTTAAAAGTGTGTTTGCACAACAAATGTTATGGCACTTTCATTCACATGGCAGCACATTTAAAATGCTAAAGGCTATACACTACTTTTGAATTTTAATCTTTTAATCGTGATTAATCAGGGAAATCATGTGATTAATTAGATTAAACATTTTAATCGTTGCCCAGCTCTAATTAAGACTTAAAATTGCAACTTATATTGACGCAGTCATCATTTCTTACGGCTGATAGTTTGTGCTTTTTGTCAAAATGGCGGTGTTTGATTCCCTGGTAGTGCGAACAGGTCGGCGGTATCCGTCTACATGTGATGCTCACGTCCTCAGAAGCTTGTTTGGGATGCGAGAGACACAGAATTTACAGCCTGATTGCACTCTGTTGCCAGGCACACGGTCCTCTGAGGATGTTCAAATGTGCAACATACAACAGTCCTGTTTCAAATATTCTCGTTATTCTAGCTCCTGTTAGTTCTGTGCTAGCAGGGCTGGGCGAAAAAAATTGATTCATCTACATTTTTTTTTTTTATGGGATGATTTTTAAAATTGATTTTTCTCCCCGGAATCGATTACAGGCAGGTTTATTTGTACAGCACAATTCAACAACAAGGTGATTCAAAGTGCTTTACAGAGACATTTAAACAGTAGAAATAAAAAGCATGATTTAAATTTTAAACAAAAAAGAAAGAAGTAAGAACAATAGATAAAATCAGATAAAATCAGGAGTTAAAATGTGATTAAGTTTTGAAACTCAAGCTTCAGATTTGGAGCTTTATTCAAATGCAGCTGAAAATAGGTGTGTCTTCAGCCTGGACTTAAACACACTGAGTGTTTCAGCTGATCTGAGGCTTTCTGGGAGTTTGTTCCAGACATGTGGAGCATAGAAGCTGAACGCAGCTCCTCCATGTCTGGTTCTGACTCTGGGAACTGATAGAAGACCGGATCCAGATGAGCTGAGGGGTCTGGAAGGTTCATACTGGGTCAGGAGGTCACTGATGTATTCTGGTCCTGGACCATTCAGAGCTTTATAAACCAGCTTTATATTTCTTTATATTACGTCATATCTGTGTCCAGAAAAACTTAATCAATTCATTACATTAAGTTATGTTAAAACTAGCCCACATTTGTGCTGTGTTGACATTTCAATGCATTTTGTAACTGTAAACTTTAAAAAATGCCTCTTTTTGTCTCAGTTGAAATAAATGTCAGCTGCTGGACTGCCTGACACAGACTGATGTGCGTTGTTTTAATGCAGCTTTCCTTTTCTTAGTGGTCATAGGCTCTTCTTCTGTCTCCTCACTGGGCCTTTTCCCCTTTGCAAAGAAACTTTCCAAAGACGTCTGTTTTTCACTCATTTTGCTAGCTTGTGAGTTTAATATTAGCGTTAATGTTTCACGTGACCGAGACAAGCATCTTGACCCGTGTCAAGAGTGTCATAGACGGATGTAACGGAGAGAATTCGGTTATTTTTTTAAAATAAAATCATTGTTCAGACTCGGATAGTAAATAAAGTGGAAATATTGTAAGTTATTTATTCTTTCTGTGCGGCCCGGGGGTTGGGGACCGCTGTTGTAAGTGATCAAATGAATAGTGAGCAACAGTGTGTTGTAGCACGTCACTGCAGGTGAATTTGGGTGGAAATTTAAGCTAAACTTCATCACATAAGCTGCACCTTATTAGGCACTAGGGCTGGGCGAGTTAACTCGTTATTATCGCGTTAACTTGTTAATTATTTAACGGCGATAAATATTTTATCGCGCATTAACGCAGGTTTTATTATTGTAAAAGTCTGTTGCTTTCTGCTGCGGAACCACCAAACATGGAGAAGGGTACGGAACTTTTGCTCGGCCATTTTCATTTTTAAGTTGGACATCACCGCTACAGGTGCTCCTCGGTCTGTGTGTGAAGCTCATGGAGCTAACCGGCGCTACTTCCTGTTTTACTTGTTTCAACATAAAAGCACGTATTTCAAAATAAATAAAAAAAAAAACATTTAAAATAAAACTAAATGCTAAAAGCTATACACTACTTTTGAATTCATTTTTTGGATTTTGCGTACAAATGCGATTAATCGTGATTAATTAGGGAAATCATGTGATTAATTAAATTAAACATTTTAATCGTTGCCCAGCCCTAGTAGGCACAGATGGATTTTTTTCTTAGTTTTATTGTAAAACTGTAATATTTTTTGCATTGAAACCACAGCGATGAGGTGCCAGCTGTGGATGAGATTTCTCTGCCGGAGGTTCAAGACACTGTTATTTCAGCCCAAAATCTGCTGTGTCATGTGGGTCAGAGACAGAAAAGAGGGTCTGAATGACTGTTGAACCTTAGATCCAGTGAGAGGTTATGAAAGCAGGATCTGGACCAGCTTTTTACCCTCTTGAGATGTCTTAAGTGTTGCTCATTCACGCTGTAATTTGGTCTTATTTGTGTCTTGTGTATGTAGACTAGACTGTAGTGTAACTCAGAACGTCTGCAGATGCACAGATGTGGGGGTGAGCTGTTCGGATGAATTTAGGTCAGACTGCACAGGGCGAGCGACCTTCACAAGGAACAGGCCATGAGGCAGAGAGAGAGTGTAATAGGGTTATTTGTCTCTCTGCTCCCTCAGCCAGCCAACAGACGGATAAGGCTTCATATTTGTGCTATCAAAGCATTTCTGCATGTGCAACCATGTTAGATACTGTATGCATATATTTACTATATATTTCTCTCTTTTTATTTATTTTTCTTTGATTATTTTAGACAGTGGGAGAGGAATGATGTCTGAAGCAGATACCTTCCAGTGAGGGGAGAGAAATGGATATGGAATAATGAGAGAAAGAAAATGGTGCTTCAGAACAAAAAAGAAGTAATTTCAGCAGAGAGTACAGAGGAGATGAAGCCAGTTAGGAATGATGGAGAGAAGCCTGAAAGTTTCCCCCTCAGTGTAAAAAAAAAATAGAGACCATTTTTCATTTGTAAGCAAAACGGTAGAAATTTGAATAATATCATATTCAGTGAAATAACTCGGGCTCATTGTGAAACAAAGTTTTTACATTTGTGTTGGGATGCACCGATCCGATATTTGGATCGGACATCTGTGACAATGGGCCGATCCATATCGTCTGTGTTTTTTTTAAAAATTTATTTTATTAATTTTTTCCTTTGTCCTGTCCAGCATTGGCGTTCTTCCAAGGGCCTTCTGCCCCCTCTAGTGGTGAAAAAACTGGTTAAATTGGGACTACCTTTTTTATTTATTTATTTATTTTTTAGTTTTTATAAGTGAACGAATAGTTTAGTCAGAAATTGTGGAGACAAGGTTGTTTGAATATAGGGAACATTAGTCAAAAACTAAACTATTATGGCATGATAACCCAACTTTGTCATTTCTATCTAAAGTCATGTACACACGGGTTGAAATTGTAACAAACTAAAAAAAATTTAAAATGTATTCCTCCTGCAGTAAAGCTGTGTGGGATGCATTCAAGAACGGTCTGGGTTGCATCATCATGTGGCGAGGTCGGGCTGCCCTGAAACATTGAAGGTTTTAGGTGGTTCAGATTGTGTAAAAACAGCTTTTCCGGTGGCCATGTTGTGAAAAGCTTTTAAAAAACTGTTGGGGAAAGTTTCTGCTTCTCCAAAACTGAGAGCACAAGTAATTAACACAATTCCACTTCAAAATAAAAAAAAAACGGATATAAATGCTCTCTTTTTGAATACTTTCTAATTGCAAATAATTGTATAAGATATTTCATTTATGTCCTGCCCTTAGAAATCAAGTGCAACAGTAAGTTTTCCCCATTCATACTTTCAGCTTGCTGATATTTTAGCTGATTTCAAGCATTTTGATTTATTAGAAAATATAGAAATGTACTCAGCAAAGCAAATGGTGATGCTAAAAGTCGAGGCTTAAAGACATTAAATTGTATATAAGACTATGAACAAGCCTAAACTTAAAAACGTAAACCGTGCTAGCCATTTTCCCAGACTTGGTTAGCCGTAGCTGCCGTCTCAGTTGTTTACAGTTGGTATTATTTTTGTTAGAAGTGGCAGATTGGAAAGTAGCCTTGACATGGACCTTTGTCCTCATCAAGCCCAATAAAACTAACGTCACCGCTTTAATCCAAGGTAAAAAGTAAGTAAGCTCATCTCCACTTACATTTCCCACAGGTTTATCTGACAACGCTGCACTGTGGATGAGAGCTGCTGCTTATTCTTTGAATTTTGGATATTTGAACGAATGTCAGTGCCTCAGTCTGGAAGCGCTTTAGACCAAAGGTTATAAAAAAGGTTGTAAAAACGGGTTAATCAGATCTTTAGAAGTAGTTTTTCTTGTGATTCAGATTTAGTCTAGTATCAGCTCGGCCTAATCCTCACTTTTATGTCCTCTATTGTTTTTGATTTGATTGATGAAACCAGCAGGCAAAGCCATGACATCCGTACACATTTGAGGAACTGTGTTTATTTTGAATATGTTCAATTTAGAAATTCTTCGAACCAGTTTTGCACCGGGATGCATCCAGTGATGTTTTGTAATCGAGAAACCGGTCCATAGCTCGATTCCATCCATCCATCCATCCATTATCTTCCGCTGGTCCGGGGATCGGGTCGCGGGGGCAGCAGCTTGAGCAAAGAGACCCAGACGTCCCTGTCCCCGGCCACTTCCTCCAGCTCTTCTGGGGGGACCCCGAGGCGTTCCCAGGCCAGCCGAGAGACATAGTCTCTCCAACGTGTCCTGGGTCTTCCCCGGGGCCTCCTCCCAGTGGGACGGGCCCGGAACACCTCACCGGGGAGGCGTCCAGGAGGCATTCTCACCAGATGCCCGAGCCACCTCATCTGACTCCTCTCGATGCGGAGGAGCAGCGGTTCTACTCCGAGCCCCTCCCGGATGACCGAGCTTCTCACCCTATCTCTAAGGGAGAGCCCAGCCACCCTGCGGAGGAAACTCATTTCGGCCGCTTGTATTCGCGATCTCGTTCTTTCGGTCACTACCCACAGCTCGTGACCATAGGTGAGGGTAGGAACATAGATTGACCGGTAAATCGAGAGCTTCGCCTTCTGGCTCAGCTCCTTCTTCACCACGACGGGCCGATGCAGAGCCCGCATCACTGCAGACGCCGCACCGATCCGTCTGTCAATCTCCTGTTCCATTCGTCCCTCACTCGTGAACAAGACCCCGAGATACTTGAACTCCTCCACTTGGGGAAGGATCTCATTCCCGACCCGGAGAGAGCATTCCACCCTTTTCCGGCCGAAGACCATGGTCTCAGATTTGGAGGTGCTGATGGTCATCCCAGCCGCTTCACACTCGGCTGCGAACCGCTCCAGTGAGAGCTGAAGGTCACGGCCTGACGACGCCAACAGAACCAAATCGTCCGCAAAAAGCAGAGACCCGACTCTGAGGTCGCCAAACCGGACCCCCTCAACGCCCTGGCTGCGCCTAGAAATTCTGTCCATAAAAATTATGAACAGAATCGGTGACAAAGGGCAGCCCTGACGGAGTCCAACCCTCACAGGAAACATGTCCGACTTACTGCCGGCAATGCGGACCAAACTCTGACACCGGTCATACAGGGACCGAACAGCCCATATCAAGGAGTCCGGCACTCCATACTCCCGGAGCACCCCCCACAAGAGTCCCCGAGGGACACGGTCGAACGCCTTCTCCAAGTCCACAAAACACATGTAGACCGGTTGGGCGAACTCCCATGCACCCTCCAGGATCCTGCGGAGGGTATAGAGCTGGTCCACTGTTCCACGGCCAGGACGAAAACCACACTGCACCTCCTGGATCCGAGATTCGACTATCCGGCGGATCCTCCTCTCCAGTACCCCCGAAAAGACCTTACCAGGGAGGCTGAGGAGTGTGATCCCCCTATAGTTGGAACACACCCTCCGGTCCCCCTTTTTAAAGAGGGGGACCACCACCCCGATCTGCCAGTCCAGAGGCACTGCCCCCGATGTCCACGCGATGCTGCAGAGACGTGTCAACCAAGACAGCCCCACAACATCCAGAGCCCTGAGGAACTCAGGACGGACCTCATCCACTCCCGGGGCCTTGCCACCGAGGAGTTTTTTGACCACCTCGGCAACCTCAGCCCCAGAAATGGGAGGTCCCACGTCCGAGCTCCCCAACTCTGCTTCCTCATCGGAAGGCGTGTCGGTAGGATTGAGGAGGCCCTCGAAGTATTCCCCCCACCGACTCACGACGTCCCTAGTTGAAGTCAGCAGAGCCCCGCCCTCACCATACACGGTGTTGACGGTGCACCGCTTCCCCCCCCTGAGCCGCCGGATGGTGGACCAGAATCTCCTCGAGGCCGTCCGGAAATCGTTCTCCATGGCCTCCCCGAACTCCTCCCAAGCCCGAGTTTTTGCCTCAGCAACCGCCGAGGCTGCGTTCCGCTTGGCCTGTCGGTACCCATCAGCTGCTTCCAGAGTCCCACTGGCCAAAAAGGCCCGATAGGACTCCTTCTTCAGCTTGACGGCCTCCCTCACCACTGGGGTCCACCAGCGGGTTCGGGGATTGCCGCCACGACAGGCACCGACCACCTTGCGGCCACAGCTCCGGTCGGCCGCCTCAACAATGGAGGCACGGAACATGGCCCATTCGGGCTCAATGTCCCCCACCTCCCCCGGGACATGGTTGAAGCTCTGCCGGAGGTGGGAGTTGAAACTCCTCCTTACAGGGGATTCCGCCAGCCGTTCCCAGCAGACCCTCACAATACGTTTGGGCCTGCCAGGTCTGACCGGCTTCTTCCCCCACCAGCGGAGCCAACTCACCACCAGGTGGTGATCAGTTGACAGCTCCGCCCCTCTCTTCACCCGAGTGTCCAGGACATACGGCCGCAAGTCCGATGATACGACTACAAAGTCGATCATCGAGCTGCGGCCTAGGGTGTCCTGGTGCCAAGTGCACATATGGACACCCTTATGCCTGAACATGGTGTTCGTTATGGACAATCCGTGACGAGCACAGAAGTCCAACAACAAAACACCACTCTGATTCAGATCGGGGGGGCCGTTCCTCCCAATCACGCCCCTCCAGGTCTCACTGTCATTGCCCACGTGAGCATTGAAGTCCCCCAGCAGGACGAGGGAGTCTCCCGGAGGAGCACTCTCCAGTGCCTCCTCCAGGGACTCCAAAAAGGGTGGGTACTCTGAACTGCCGTTCGGTGCATAAGCACAAACAACAGTCAGGACCCGTCCCCCCACCCTAAGGCGGAGGGAGGCTACCCTCTCGTCTACCGGGGTGAACCCCAATGTACAGGCGCACAGCCGGGGGGCAATAAGTATGCCCACACCTGCTCTACGCCTCTCACCGCGGGCAACTCCAGAGTGGAAGAGAGTCCAACCCCTCTCGAGGAGGCTGGTTCCGGAGCCCAAGCCATGCGTCGAGGTGAGTCCGACTATATCTAGCCGGAACCGCTCAGCCTCGCGCACCAGCTCAGGCTCCTTCCCCAGCAGAGAGGTGACGTTCCACGTCCCAAGAGCCAGCTTCAGTAGCCGAGGATCAGACCGCCAAGGTCCCTGCCTTCGGCTGCCGCCCAGCTCACACTGCACCCGACCCCCATGGCCCCTCCCACGGGTGGTGAGCCCGTAGGAAGGGGGACCCGTGTCGTTTCTTCGGGCTGTGCCCGACCGAGCCCCACGGGCACAGACCCGGCCACCAGGCGCTCGCCGGCGGGCCCCACCCCTGGGCCTGGCTCCAGGGGGAGGCCCCGGTGACCCGCGTCCGGGCAAGGGAACACGGCGTCCAAAAGTATCACTCATCATAAGGGTTCTTGTGAGCTGTTCTTTGTCTGGTCCCTCATCTAGGATCTGTTTGCCATGGGTGACCCTACCAGGGGCTTAAAGCCCCAGACAACATAGCTCCCAGACTCATTGGGGCACGCAAACCCCCCCACCACGGTAAGGTGACAGCTCAAGGGCTCGATTCTCTCTTCTATAAAATGCTAAGCTCTTCATTTTGGTGCCATTTATTGTAAAACATGACAAAGCAAGCTTTGCTTTTGGTCGGGAGATTGCGTTAAAAGGTTCCCACCTTATTATTGTGTGTGGTTTCCACTGTTTTTTTTCCCCGATTCTTGCCTGGTTTACATGAACATTCCCATTTGGTCATTTAGCTGATGCTTTTCTGATGATTTTTCCAGTTTAAATATCATAAAGATAGAAAAAAAAAGCCAAAATATCAAACTCATGATTTTTAAAGTGGCGGTCCACCAGCTTTGCAGTCTATAATCGGATACTATCCATCCCTGCATGTGAAATTCAGCTTTTCCTATAAAATGTGATACATGGAAACACACAAACTGAGAGAAATGGGTCTGAAACAGGATTTTTCCATCAACCCTCTTTAAAATAGACATGGATGAATTGGCAAACAAAAATGACTGAACATCCTTTCTATGTTGCTTCTCTTCTAAAAATGAACACTGCTTTTCCTCTCTGTTTCATCCTTCTCATTTTATCTCTTTGTTGCTCTCACTCCCACATCTCCATTTTTCTTTTCACCAATTACTACACACTTTCTCTCTTCAAGCCTCAGCCTACCCTCCCTCCTCCCCCTTCTCTCTCTTGGGGGTTGAGTGGTTGTAACGTAAGCGCCAGTCATCTCTTATCATCGCCACTGTGTTCCCCGAGCGCTCGGCAGTCCACATCTCTCCCTCTGTCTCTTCCCTTCTCCTCCTCTTCCCCGTCAGTGTCTCTCTCTGCTCTGCTGTGGATGTTACTCTAATAAGGGAAAGTCGATGTCTGCGGTCATGTTTTGCGGTTTGAGAAGGGACGTTGGGGCAGCCAGCGTTGGTGAGTTGGTAACTAAAGAGAGAGGCATTGTGTTAAATTATTTGGGGCCAGTGTTGTTGGGATTTATTCTTTTTTTTTTAAACTACTTTTCTCAGAACTCCTGTGCCATTCAAAAATTGCTTGGGATGTTCATGCAATATGGTTAATGTCCTGCAGGTGGTGCTGTTTTCTTTGTCTGATTTATTTATTTTTTATTTTTATTTATTTATTAATTTTTCTTAATACAAACCAGTAATGTCTTGTTTAAGATTTTTGTTTTATTTTTCTTGGGAAAGGTGTTATGGTGTTACTTTGCGTATTAATTTTGTACTTTTACGTACAATTTTTCATTAGAACATCTCTGTTTAGGGCAAACTGTTGTCCAAATCTCTGATCTAAAAATAGGAGACTACTTTTGCATGTTTATTTGTCTAATGCTACTGAAATTTGAACATATCCACGATATATTTGAGTGACTTGAGGGCTACATATGTCTGGAAGATAAACTGCTACATTCAATAAGCGGTCTTTCACAGATTTTGGAAATATCTGTCCAAGAAATCCAGAAAAATGTTGCGGACATTTTCTTTTTCGTGCACCACCATTCGGTTATGTCGTCGGCTGCGATGCACGTGTAAAACATGCTTTAGTTTACCAGCTAACACACAATTACAGCAGATCTTAAAGCTTCCAGTAAAAAAGCAAACAAAAAAGGGCAACAAAACATTTCGTCGAGATTAATCGTGCCCCAACAGCCATCTGTTCCATCTCCCAGCTCGTTGTGCACTGAAACTCGGCTAATAACCCTTCTTATAGCAGTTTAAGTATATCTGCTACAACTTTCGAAGATACTTTTCAGCAACAAGATGGTGATTTACTTGAGCATCATGGCAATGAAAAGTTATTGTATTTTTTCTAATAGTTTTTAACTTGTGCATATAAGACACATTTAGGTTTAAATAAAACTAAACCCCTTAAAGTATTAAGGGGTGCTAGAGCATGCTCGAAATATTTTCTAGCTTCCCATGTTGTGATATCCCACCTCAGCTGCTAACAACACAAGCAGATGTGCAGGCTTGAGAGAATGAAAGATGTAGAGCCTTGAACATTGAATATTGCTGCTCAAAAACAATTACTTTAGGATTGGACTGGCTGTTTGTTTTGGTTTAGGCAACAAAATGACTTGTTAATGTGCAGAAAATGATTATCTCCCAAAGTCCTTATATTCTATTCCTTAGCGGAACTAATTTAGATGGTCTGCTGGTATCGATTTCAGATGTATATGTCTCGTTTCCACTGTCAGTACGGTTCAGGTCACTTCGTATCGATACGGGTCGGGTCTCTTTGGGGTCAGCTTTGCGTTCCCACTGTACAAAGGGGACCCTCAGGGGTGTACGGAGTGCGTGCCGAAGCGTAAATACTATTTACTAAAAAGCATCCATAATTTGGAACCACCTCCAAGCTTCTTCAGCTTAATGCGACACTGGCTCGCGGTCCGGTTGAAACCACTCTCTGCCATTTTTGCGGCAATCAGCTGGAAAACTTTTTGGTTTGGCACATCGAGCTCCCGCTGCACAGCCTCCTCACCAACAACGGAGAGCAGAGCCTGGAACCGGTCCTGTGTGCTCGGTACCCCAAGCAGAAGGACTACAGACATGGGAACGGGTTCCATGGGACCGGTACGCTTTCATGGTAGTGAAAACACTGAAATAAGCGAACCGTTCTGAACCGACCCATACCGGACTGCATAGTGGAAACGGGGCTTTAGTAACTTCTGAGTCCTGTTGAACTACATTTGACATTGAAATGTGACACCAAGGGTCTTGACACTGGTCCAGTTTGTGACGAGTTAGGCGTTAGAGCATGTTGGTCCATAATGCCCCCCTAACACCCCCAGAGGAGTACTCTGGGTGATCTGCTGTCAACTCCACGACAGACCTGAA
Organism: Odontesthes bonariensis; assembly: GCF_027942865.1. Taxonomy (NCBI): domain Eukaryota; kingdom Metazoa; phylum Chordata; class Actinopteri; order Atheriniformes; family Atherinopsidae; genus Odontesthes; species Odontesthes bonariensis. The sequence goes on along the minus strand of NC_134508.1, from coordinate 8,006,805 downwards.
TATATCAGACTGAGTTAAATAGAAATGAACAGAATACTTATTGATAGAGATCAGCTGTTCAAACCCACCGTAGATGAATGAATGCACTTACCTGCAGCCTACATATTTCAACCAAATAAATTCTGGTTTTGTTTTTGTTGCCACCCACAAAGATGTTGGGCTGAGCAATTAAACTGTTGAAGTGAGTTTGAAATGCCCAGAATTGTCACCTCATTGGACTGGACTTTGGGAAGATGGGGAAGGTTTGCTGAAGTTGAAGTGTCACCATTGGCACTGTTGGAGCTTTTTATTCCTTATCTTCATTACTTTGAATTTTGTTCAGATTTATTCTTGGGTTACTTTATATTTTAGGGGGTTATTTACAGAGTTTATTTGTAGGTTAATAATTGTTCATTTTTGTTTCTTTGTTTTAAGTTAGACAGGAAGAACTGTGGGTCCATTTCTTATAAATATAGGGACTGGTATAGGACCAGGATGGATCGGGGTGGGGCCTATGGTTTTTTTTTACCAGAGCAGGAGAAGCAGCAACAATCCAACAAAGAAAAGTTGGATCTGTATTATTTGCTTGCCAGCTGTAAAAATATACCGTCAAAATGCAATCTTCAGGTATTGGTCATTGGACTTCTTTTTTGCCTGCGTACGAAACCCAACCCCAGTTCAGTGGTGGCTTGTTTGAACTTATAGGATGTTTGGTTTGACAAACAATCGCCACTACAGTCCCCATTGGCACCAAGCAGCAAATGATGTCCGTAGGTCGAACATTTGCACAGCACTCACTGAATTACACACCCTATCATGGCCAAGATCCAAAACTAGCAAACATGATTGCACTCTTTCAAGTCTTCCTGATACAGAGTGCATTACTACGATAGAGTTAACCACATGCATCAGGGATATTAATAAGGTGAGCGCCATCCTATTTCATGCACCGATGAGCATAGTGGGGACGATGTTCTCTGCAGTGGCCTCAGAGACTTAGCTGATAACAGTGTGGGGATGCTGGAGCCCGACGAAGCTGTTTTCATTTTATTTGTAATTTTATGTAGATACATGCACTTCAGAGGTTTCACATTTCAGCACATGCCTTGTCGAACCTCTTTAATTTGTCTTCATTGTTATGAGGGATTGAAAAGGAAAAGTTGGGAGGATTATTTTAAAGAACATGTCATTTTCTCCCCCCGCTTCTCCTTCTGTTTATGTAGTTTGCCGTTAACTCGATGGATGAATCGTGCTGCTTGCAGTATTTTTTGGGGGATTGATTTAATCTGTTCATTACTGCTGAAGAGATGAGCACATAAAATGCCAATGGAGGAGAAATGGACAATAAATGAGTGATGAGAGGTTTATCACTGCTTTGGCTTTCTGCCGACTGCTCCGGTTGATCCACTTCATTTTCCGAGCATTACAGAGCTGACCGAACCAAAAATCTAGCGGGGGTCTGCGAGGCACTGAGCGTGCCGGGTGTTATCGTCAGCTGTGCATGATGCGTGCAGTTTTCTCTGCTGTTCCCTGCAAACTCCATTTTCCTCAGCTTGTTGCAACTGTAATCTTTCAGCAGGGCGTCTGTTCTGTGAGCTCGATGAGGATGCAGCCTCATAACGTACAAAGATGGGGGCTCATTGTGCATCCATGATGACAACCTAGGATTGTTTATATTTAAACAGTAGGTTACACTTGACTATATACTACATTGTGCTCATTGACAGATTCTTGAATGTCCCTGGTGACAGTGTGGGGTCACATGGCACTGAAAGGATCAGATTATTGGCTAAATTACAATAAGACTGAGTTATTAACTGCATGTAGACACCTTAATCTGAAAAGAAGCTGGATCGGATCGGGTTACTCGCAGTCGGATTAGTACCCCGAGATAACTTAAATGTGCTTGTAGACGGTGAATTGGACTTTGCATCTGCGCATGCTCGAGATATTTGTTGCCGGGGTCGGGAACCGGAAGTCGGAAGAGACGATATTCAGAGATGGGGACTCAAGTCACTGTGACTTGGACTCAAGTCGATTCGAGTTGCTGTTTTGATGACTTGTGACTTGACTTGACAAAAAATAAAAGACTTGATACTCGACTCGGACTTGGAAGTTAAAGACTCGGCACTTGACTTGACTTGAGACACGATGACTTGAATGACTTGAGTGTTAAGCATCTAACATAACTTCGAACTTTGTTCGTCATTTGAAGATCCATTCTGACCAGTAAGTGCTTGTCAAATTGGCTAATATTATCCTGTTAGCCTAGTCGGTAGTTAGCTAACGTTAGCTAGATTTGATACGGAAAGGACAAGTTGGACACATTGGCCAATGATGTTTACTGACAGTTACTTATATCTTGTCTTTTCACTTTATTAAGATCAGATTCTGCAGGTAAAATTAGAATAATAAGGTGACTTGACTTGCCTAAGAAAAAATTACTTGAGACTTGCACATGTGTGATTTGTTCCTATCTCTGACGATATTCCTGTTGTTGTCGCCGTCAGAAAGAAACAAACAACGCGATGGAGAATGCGCCGTTGTGCATCGCGTTTGTGCAACAAGCAGCTCATCACAGACCAAATGTAGAGGGACGTAGCTTCATCTGGCTCTTCGTTCGCCATTTTCTTGAATGCCTGAGTATGCTGTTGAAGAGGGCAACAGGAAGTGGCTCTATTAGCAATATAGCCAAGGATAATTACCCTTGCCCAACTCATTCTTATTGTAATTTAGCCAAAAATCTGATCCTTTCAGTGCCATGTGACCCCATTGAGTGTGTGGGTAATTTACATTTTTAAGCAGTTAGATGGTGTTCTTACCTCAACAAGCTTACAACCATTGCAGGCACAACACAGCAGAGTGTGTTGGCATCAAACCATGCAGATTATTAATGATGCACTGCTTTCTGTACCTCTTTTTATATTTTTCATTCTTCTTTGGTATCCTGTCGCCGGCCCTCTCGTGAACCCGTCAGCAGAGTTAACAGGGCGTCATGTCGGATATGTGGCATAGACACGTTGGCAGGAAGAAAGTAAAGTGCAGCTGCACAGGAGTTTTTGATGATTTGTTTTGTGTTTTTTCCCTGACCTACTACTGCCAATCTTTTTGCTTCACGCGCTTCTCTGCAGCTGAGAGATGCTTCTTTGTTTCTGAGACGAACCAGCTCTCCTTTTGGTGTGTTTCAGCAAAGCTTTGCCTCCAACACTTAAAAAAAAAAAAAAAAAAAAGCTAAATTCATCAGAAAAACTGAATCTTTCTGTACTTTTTGTCATTGGACTGAATGACCGAATGATGCCCAGTCAATATTTTCTGAGGATTTGAGTATTTCTTCTCTTTCAGATAAAAATAGAGCTTCTTTTTTTTTTCTTGTGATGGTAAAATCAAACCTTGGACTGGACAACACTTTATGTAATGTCTGTAGTGTTACTAGCAGGCATTTCAATCCAGTTATTGTTAACACCCAATGTCGACATTCAATCCTAGTGCAAGAAAATAGTGGAATGAATGGATTTTAGAGGGTTGAATGAATGTTAACCATCTGATTGGATGCAGGAGGACAGGTTTTTGCTTCCTGTTAGAACTCTGTTTGCCATTTTCTAAATGTTACCAATAGTCTTTCCCAACCCAGCAGCTCCACAACTGTTCCCCAACATGGATCATAATGGAGCTGCTCTTGTCGTCTTGTCCCACAATGCGTTTGAGTTTTCTTAAGGCAGAGACTCGTCTGCATTTGGCTATTTGATCAAATGTTTTAAAAATCCATGAAAGCAATTTAACTTGGTCTGAAAGATGCAAAAGTTTGATATAGTTCGATTTTTCTAGTTGGCTAATTTGTATCTTTTTAGATTGGGGATGCACACATTTCTCAATGTCGACTGGTGCATTTCACGCTTACACTTTCTTATCTAGCATACAGTCTATGCTATAATTTAACAGTTAAATGCCCTCTTATTCCAATTTGTCTGGAGAAAATGTGTCTACGGTGGTGATAGCGGAGGTAGCCTGCATTCCAGTGAAAAAAAAAAACGGTTGACTTTCTTAACAAATTGATCCTCCCTGAAGTATGCAAACAAATGACGTGGTGGTGTTAATAATCCATCACAGGGAAAAGGTAACTTCACCTCTACATCCACCACATCTGCAGTTCCACAGACTGGGAATCAGAGGCTCCAGATTACAGGTGGTGCCAACAGCTGCAACCTCCTTGATGAGTGACCAAACACTGGCGTCAGAGTGCATAATACTGGACATTTAGTCAGAAAATTATTCACATTTTTCGAGCCATTGGGCAGGCAGGAAAAAGCCATTTAATCGTACGCCCAAGTGTCCGTTCTTTCTGTCTTGAGTTTGAAAAAGTTTTGCACAAACAAAGTCTACTGCTTGGAAAGAAAGGGGCTGATGCAGAGAAAACTAAAACATGAGATCATTCGAACTGAAGCGGTGATCAGGCCCGTCTTCTGTCCGCCGTCCACCCCCTTTCTCACCCTCAAAACAGATCTATACAGGCTGCAATTAACCACAACAGACAAGCCATTAACCATCCTAATTACTGCTTGTTCCTTCCATAGATGCTCAGAATGTGTGGGTGAGATCTGTATGTGTGGTTGGTGGGGGAGGATGTTTAAAAAAAGTGTGGATGGGTTTTGTACGTGTATGGATCAGGATGAGCATGTATTCTTCACATCCTATGTTGGATAGCTACAGTCAAACTGTTCTCCAGCACCATTGCACACAATGGCTAATTATACTTCTTCAGCAGCTGCAGCATCATAATGGCTGCAATCATACGCCTTGGTTTTTAGTTACTCATATACATTGTGTTTAAGTTGCCACACACACACACACAGGTATGGGGGCTAGAAAATATGGAAAGATGCATAATTAGCAGGGGTCTCTGTTTTTCATGAATAGTGTGCATCAATTAAATGGATCAGGGCAGGAAAATAAAACCACAGGAATGGCTCGACATGATCATCTAGACTAAAGAAAAATCAGGAAGTATTTTAAATATCCATCCATCTTCTGTATCTGTTCAGGGTCACGGAGGTGATGAAGCCTGTCGGAGCTGCAATAGGCAAGGCAGGTTCATTTGTAGAGCACAATTCAAAGTGCTTTACAGCTACATAAAATCACAAGAAGGCAAATTAAATCATTAAAACTAGGGCTGGGCGAGTTAACTCGTTATTATTGCGTTAACTTGTAAATTATTTAACGCCGATAAATATTTTATTGTGCATTAACGCAGCTTTTATTATTGTAAAAGTCTGTTGAATGCATCAAATTCACACAGTTACAGCAAACACCACAAAGCATGGAGTAATAAAATAAAGATAAACTAGCAGGTAACATCACTGCTACAGGTGCTCCTCGGTCTCTGTGTGAAGCTCACAGAGCTAACCGGCGCTACTTCCTGTTTTACTTGTTTCAACATAAAAGCACGTATTTAAAAAATAAATCTAAGAAAAAAATCCTGCATTTACAGCCAAGTTGAATTGTCTTCTCAGCGTAGTAGTTCCAGTCTAAAATATCACTTAAAGGCAAAACACACAACTGATAGCAGCAAGTCATTCAAGGAAACAGACAGTGGAGCGAGGCTTCTACATAAAAACTACAGAAAGATGCTGATGTTAAAAGTGTGTTTACACAACAAATGTTATGGCACTTTCATTCATATGGCAGCACATTAAAAATAAAACTAATTTTTGGATTTTGTGTACAAATGCGATTAATCAGGGAAATCATGTGATTAATTAGATTAAAAAATTTGAATCGTTGCCCAGCCCTAATTAAAACATCAAATTAATCATTAATTAATTAAATTAAAAGCAAAGAGTGCAGATAAAATACTTTCAGGTGCCATATGCACAGCTAAATAGAACTGTTTTCAGCCTGGATTTAAACATTGTCAGAGCTGAGGCCTGTCTAGCATCTTCTGGAAGACTGTTCCAGATTTTAGGAGCATAAAACTGAAACGCAGCCTCACCTTGTTTCGTCCTGACTCTGGGCACCAGCAGGAGACCCCTCCCTGAGGTTCTCAGAGCCCGAGTTGGTTCATATGGCTCTAACATGTCAGAGATGTACTTTGGCGCTAGACCATGAAGAGACTTGTACACAAGCAGAGCTGTTTTAAAGTCTATTCTCCGAGGGACAGGAAGCCAGTGCAGAGACCTGAGCACTGGACTAATATGGTCGTATTTCCTGGTTCTAGTCAGGACTCGAGCAGCAGCGTTCTGGATGTACTGCAGCTGTCTTACAGCCCGTTTAGAGCCCAGTGAGCAGGCCGTTACAGCAGTCTAACCTGCTGGAGACAAACGCATGGATTAGTCTCTCTAAGTCTGGTTTAGACACTATTCCTTTGATTCTGGCAAAGTTTTTTAGATGGTAAAAAGCTATAAAGTAAGAAGCGGAGTACACCCTACATTGGTCGCCAGTAAACGCCTGAATGCCATGAATTTTGCTCATTAAGCATGATGATTGCTATTCACAATTCTCTGAATGTAATCATTAAAATTGAACAATTCCAACAAAGTACCAAACATTTACTTAATGGATAAGATTGCCTTGCCACGTCTATTTGCAGTCCCACCAGTTTGTAGCCATAGCACTTCTATCTGGTGTATTAGAAATGTCAGACAGAAATGAATAATAACTTGAAAAGACAGACTACTTTAGACTACTTTAACTTAAACCAACGGCTTTGTTTAATGCACAGCTCTAAAGATAATGGCCCAGTTTTCAGTGTGTCTTTGCACCTGCCACAGAGCTTGTTTTGTTGTTGTCAAAAAGGCGCAGTGGGAATCTTGTTGGCAGCTTGAATAATTCCATTTTTAAAACACTTAACATATTAAATGCGTTTTATCCAGCAGTGACCAATGAGAATGGAAAAATATCTCCATATTAACATATATTGTCCCTCTTTCACCTCTCAACTGAACAAAGTGATTGTGTTAAAACTACATGTTCGGTAACTGAAAAGTGTGTGGAGGTAAAGGGTTAACCAATTTGAAAGAAAACTCAACATAGAAACCCCAGTTGGGGTTTTCTCTGGGATTTTAGCTGGATTTACAGACCTCAGTTAATTAAAACATAAGGACTAAACTGCCTGGGTTTAGTCAGATTTAATCAGACGTCTTCATGGATCAATGAGGGCTATGTTTAGACAACATTTAAATACCGGTTGGGGATTAAAATGAGCCTGTTGCTTCTGTGTTTTGTAGAAATGGACCCTCCCATCGGCACTTTTTATGATTTACGACTACATTCTCCTTTCTCCGGCTTAGTGAATCTGCTTCGATGTGTCGGAGTGATGGACAAAGAGTCTGTAATTTTCAACCACATTCAGAGAAACACAGTTAATGATCCGTCCTGCCTGTTAGTGTGTGCTCTCTGTGTCAACTCACAAGACAACATTGAGAAAATGAGCTGTGAGTCTACGTTCTTGTGTTTAATATTCAGACTCGGATGGTTTGTTTAGGAGGGTGATGGCCTGAGGGGAAAAAACTGTTCAGGTTGTCTGGTGGTTTTGGTCTTGGTGGACCTGAACCTGTGGCCTGATGGGAGGGTTGTAAACAGGGAGTAAACTGGGTGTGATGGGTCGCCCACTATCCTTCCAGCCCTAGGCCTGGATCTGCCATCGTGCAGAACCACTGATGTATAATGTTAACTGGATAAGGGACCACAAAATGGCCGCCGTGGATTTCAATGGAGTTGCTCGCCGAAAAAGTTTCTGACGGGTTTACCTCCGCATTATTAAGATCTGATTTATTGGTCATGCATACACACAAAATTTGTCATCTGCTTTTAACCCATCCAGGTTGACACACACATGCACATGCACAGGGTCACACACTCAGAGACAGATGCCAACCTGGAGCGGTGGGCAGCCATGAAGCGCCCAGGGAGCATGGGGGGGTACAGTGCCTTGCTCAAGGGCACCTCAGCTGTGACCTCACCCCTCCAGCTATCAGTTCCACCAATCTTTTTTGAGTTGCGAGAGTGGGAATCGAATCACCAACCTTCCGGTTATTGGATGACCGACTCTAACCACTGAGCCTCAGCCGCCCATAGAGCCCATAGAGCATGCGCAGTAGATGCTTTTGGGCCTCCCATCATGCACGATGAGGACGTGCACGTACGTACACATCACAGTGCACGTACACAGCTGTGACGTCACGCTGGGAAAAGAGACATTTCTGGGCCTTTTCTGGCCGTTAGAAAACTTTGTGACGAATTAAAAAGTCCATGACTTAAAAATATAGAATACAAAGATTGGAAAATAAGAGCGGTTACAGCTGGAGGCGTCCTGTGAACAGTTTTACAGGCATCTCGTTTACTATCGCCGTCTATGGGGAAAAATGCTTTTTGGGCCACAGGGGATTTTTTTGTTGCAATACCACGAGTGACCACTGGGAAAAATCAGCGTGCCGGCTGACATTACATTACATTACGGTCATTTTGCAGACGCTTTTAACCAAAGCGACTTACAATAAGTGCGTTCAACATCGGTAGGCAAAAGAACTTCAGGTCACAAGAAATCATAAGTGCATTTCCTTCCAAAACCAAACAGCTAAGAGCAAAACTAGTGCTAGAGTAAGTGCGATAAGTCAGGTACCTAGACAGATGGGAAGACAATTTAGAAAACAAAGACAATTTAGGATTCAATATAAACACAAGAAACTTGTGCTAAAGAAAAAAAATAATAAAATAAAATAAAGGACCAGACTCAGTGAATAATTCCCTACACTCCCTATTATATAGATCAGTGAGCAGTGCTGTCCAACATATCATTGGGGTCATCAGGTGGGAACCTCCTTCCATCAGTGTTTCGTCTAGTTGGGCCCACGACACCTCCAGGAGGCTAGACAGTGATCACTGGCGTCCCAGAGTCACCCCCTAATGCCAGCCAACACCACAACCACCATAATCTACCTCAGCCTCTCACCAACTGCACACCAGTCACAGCGGGGTGGGGATGCAAACCCTGGTTCGGGTAGGGGAAGAAATAAAAGAGGTAAGAAAAGCAGGAATGGGATTCAAACCCTGGTTCGGGTAGGGGGTAATGAAAATATAGAGGGTGCCAGTAGTGGAGGAAACAATAAGTGCGTAAGGAACTAGGACGGAGCAGGTGATGTCCTAAGAGGGCGGATCAGGGTAGTGTTTCCTGAAGAGGTGGGTTTTCAGCCTGCGGTGAAAGATGGGCAGCGACTCAGCTGTCCTGATATCAGTCGGGAGATCGTTCCACCATCGGGGTGCCAGAACAGAGAAAAGCCGTGACCGTGTCGATCGTGCGCAGGGACCCCTGAGTGACGGGGCAGCCGGCCGCCTGGTGGCCGCAGAGCAAAGTGGTCGGGCGGGGGTGTAGGGCTCGACCACAGCCTGGAGGTATGAAGGAGCTGTTCCTTCCACTGCCCTGTAGGCCAGCACCAGAGTCTTAAACTGGATGCGAGCAGCTACAGGGAGCCAGTGTAGAGAGCGGAGAAGGGGAGTGGTGTGGGAGAACTTGGGGAGGTTGAACACCAGACGAGCAGCAGCTTTCTGAACCAGCTCCAGAGGTCTGATGGCAGAAGCTGGGGCGCCAGCAAGGAGGGAGTTGCAGTAGTCCAGGCGGGAGATGACAAGAGCCTGGATGAGCACCTGTGCTGCCTTGTCGGTGAGGAAGGGGCGAAACGGTTGTGTTTACTCCACTCACTTCACTGCTCAGGAAGATTTGCAGCCACCCTTCATTTTACCTTGATTTGCTGTGATGAGCATAACTTTTCCTCGAAAGAGATATGAAACACGGTCAATATACTTTTCCATAGATTTCATTGGTTCATCTTTTGACAGACGATACCAACAGCCAATGACAACGAGAGTTGCGTCGCGCTGAACCAATCACGTGGCTGGAATAGAGCTATGCCAGCAGCTGGCCGTGGCGCGTTTGTTTGTGCTGCTGCAGCCGTATAAAGACAGAAAATGAGTGCTCCCTCGGAAGAAACGACAGAAGACGCAGCCAAAGCTGAAGGGATGACATCGTTGATGACATCATTGATAAGAAGGGCCCGAAAAGTTCGGTGGTGTGGAGGTATTTTGGTTTTTTGAAGTCCGACACAAAACAAAGAAGCGTGCACTGCTAATTATGTCGAGCACATGTTCCGACAAAGACGGGGAATTTCAATTCAATTCATTTTTATTTATATAGCGCCAAAAACAACAAATGTCATCTCAAGGCACTTAGATAGTAAGTCCAATTCAAGCCAATTGGAATTCAATTAATTAATAATAATCATAATTCATAAAATAATCCAATTCGTTCATATAGAGCCAATTCAAAAACAATTTCCTAGCTAAGAAAACCAACAGATTGCACTGAAAACTTTTTGTTTTTCGGTCCAATCTCACACACTGCTACCGTATTTTCTGGAGTATAAGTCGCACTTTTTTTCATAGTTTAGCTGGTCCTCCGACTTATATATGTTTATATATCTATCTATCAGTGGCAGCTGCTGACTTTTAAAACAGGGGAAGCCCATATTACGCGTTCAGGGTTGTAGTGGCTCGCGTAGGGCTGGGCGATATGGACCAAAAGTCATATCCCGATATATTTAGGTTGAATATCGATATACGATATATATCCCAATATTTTTTATGCGAAGTGAGAGCTGTGAAATGAAATTCTCAGTCAAAGTCAAAGCCAAATATGAGTAGATTTATTGAAAACTCACTTTAAAATGTAAACATAAACACTGTATAACAAAGCTCCGTAAGGTGCACATTTAAATAAAAGAAATATCCTAAATAAAATTGGCCTATAAAATGAAATAGGTAAATCTTTTTCTGAGGGCAGCATTTATATATAAAGAGATAACATAATAAAGTGCTCAGTTTAAGAAAAACGTTTTTAAACATCAGCTTGAGATTACCTGTTTCCGATATTTGAACTATATCGATATATGCGATATGGTCTAATTCCATATCTTATTTAAAAATATATCGATATATCTTAAATATCGATATATCGCCCAGCCCCAGGCTCGTGCCATCCCAAAGCAGAAGATAGCAAAGTTCAAAAGAATTAGGTATAACATAGCTGCGTCTAGTATGACAAGTATGCCCAGCAAATACACAGAAAGAAGGTATAGACTTTGAAAATTCACACAGCAAGGCCGAAATCAAGTATGATCGAATCTAAGGCCTGTAAATGGCTGGATCTGTGGCTGGATCAGAATCTGTGGAGCATTTTTCCCTGTCATAATGAAAACTTAGAGTTTGATGGTGGTGGTAAGTATTACATTATTACATTATTATTATTTACAGTGTAATATTTACAAAAGTGTATGTGTGTGAGGATGGAAATGGAAACGATGGGAAATGAGTGAAACTTCGACAGCACTTTCACAGACAACCAGTCTCTTTCGTATCCGCTTTGGGACTGAAGTTCCAGCGTGCTTCTCCCCGCTTAAAAATTCGGCTGCCAAAGAATCTCTCATGATGGACAAACACTAATGCCAATCATCACGAGACGGCCCCTCATATTGACACGCCCAGGTCTAATCTACCCCCAGAGACGCCGAGCAGCCTCGGAAGTGATGAGTTTTTGTCGATTTAGCCAATGATGACTTAGATTTGTAGAAAAAAACTTGACTCTCCCGCTCCCTCCTGAAGCCGGGCAGCCCTCGGCTCGGAAGCCCGGCTGTTAGTGCCGGCTTCATAACATGATTTCCTCAGTGAACGGCGGCGATTTCAGAACAAATCACTTCATTAAGCTACAGGACAACATGTTGTAGCTATGAAAGTAAATGCAGTATTGGGCATATCTTGTGTTTTGTGAATAACTGTTTTATTGTCAATTTAACATTGAAGACGTAGCAATTTCGCCAGAGAATGGGAGAGGCTGTCCGGCGTCCCGTGTTGTCTCTGAATATCCGCTCTATCTATCTATCTATCTATCTATCTATCTATCTATCTATCTATCTATCTATCTATCTATCTATCTATCTATACATCTATACATCTATCTATACATCTATCTATACATCTATCTATCTATACATCTATACACCTATACATCTATACATACTTATAGTCTGGAAAATATGGTAATCTGTTTCATCACCTGAAGCAGCGCCACCCATTTGAGCACGGAAAATGCAAACTTTTACCAACACAGTCCGGAACCAGTTCTAATCTTTCCCCGATAACAGCGCCTGTGCAGCAGCAGAAGACCACAGAGTCTGCTTTATCCAGCGCCGTATGACAAAAAAGTCTGAGAGACAAATGCAGCTTATTGTGTTGCTAAAGACATGCTGCCAATAAGCACAGAGGAAAACAAGGGGTTCAAGCAGATGCTACAAGTTATGGACCCAATATATATCGATATCGACTGATAGGAATCAGAAGCAAACAAATAACTAGAGAGTACACTAATATTATCTGAGAAAATAATACATCTATATCTTAAGGAACTCTGACCTACAATGGTGGCAAATGTTTACTCTTAACTTCTGAAAAGAATTTAGTGTGACCATAAAAAATCTGCACATCTTAAAAACTAAGTGGCGTTTTCTTGGGCCAACTTTGTTTGAGTTTTAATTACATGTTAGAGGAGGGAACTGGTATGAAAGACAGTTTAATTGGGTAATTTAAAAACCAGGCGCCGTACAGGCATTTGCATAATGCTTCAAAGAAATTGGTGGTCAACAGGAAGGTCAAAGTAACCTGCTTATTTGGTCACTTTGACAGGGTAATAGGTTTGGTGGAAACAGCTCCACAATGTGTCTGCTATTGCTGCTAAAAAGGAATAACGATTAGATGCACAACAAACAGTAATTACCTGCAGATCTGGCTCTATTGAAGGTGTCCATTTTGGAAATATTAGAACATTTATAGAAGCTGAAAGTTGCTGTTTATCACAGGTGAAATTTGGCAATAAAGTCAGAGAAAATCTCCCGAAGTGACGTGTTGTTGCTGTGCCGTGTGGACAGTTGTCTGCCTTTATCTGAAGCACACCGGCACACCGGCTCCTTTGTTCTGTCACACCTACTTGGTGGTTTGGTGAATAGCGACTTGATTATAATGGCGTGTAGGCTTAAAAGCCTCATTCTAATAAATAAAAAGAAAGAATAGGCTGAATGGGTTACTGTGTTTGGTTTGGTTCTTTTCAACTGCATCATCTTTTCTTTCTTTTATGTCCTCTGCGAAGCTTTGCTGATTATTGTTGCTCTATCTCTGCAGCTGCCCGTTTCAGTTGCGTTACAATCATTGGCACCTCTTCGCTGCTCATTGCACAAACAGAACACGCGTGTAATTATAGCTCATTCAAGTGTATTTTTCCTATTAAATGAGGCAATGACATATCATAAATAGATGTATACAGTGTGTGTGTGTGTGCATTCTGGACATTCATTAGCTCTTCCACACGTGGGAATAGTTTCATTCAGTGTTCTGTTTTCATGAATAATTTTCATAGTAGTTCAAGGCATGTTTTTCTCAAAGATGAATCACACTTCTAAATTCTCATGAGTATGGAAGGAGTCTTGTTGTTGCATCAGTGTTTCTACGACAGAGAAGAAAAAAAAAACAGCCTGGGAGACACTTTGCTCAAAACTGCAGTTTGAAATCCTTTTAAATAGTTTTCACTATCCTGCATTTTCAAGTCAGCTGTTAAAACATTTCTTCCAACTTATCTGGGATGCAGTCTTGGCTTCCTATGTTCAGAAATGTGCTGGTTTGCACTGTCCTTATTCTGATTTTCCATCCATCCATCCATCCATCATCTACCGCTTCAGCCGACCTGAAGCTAATTTCACTTAAGCTCTAAACTCTGTAAACTTTAGCAACATTTCAAACATTTTCAGGCGAGAAAGTAGTCGTTTAGATCCTCAAAGTGTTGAAAACCTGAAAAAATACCGGCTATTTACAATTTTGTTCCCATGAATTCGGCGCTACTAAAGCTAGCCGCAGTGAGCAACGCACTTCCGGTTATTTTCACAAAATAAAATACCCGTTGCCTTTTATCATAGGGAAAGCCATTACGATACAATTGGTGCTTTTGTTTTGAAAACAGGAAGTGGACCTACCCTCGTTGTAGCTAGCTTGAAACTGCCGTTTTGACAGGAACTGACGATCGGCGACGTCACGTTACGTTGCATCTTGGGTAGTTTGAGTATGAGTAGTAACCTCATGATGCATACCCAACATTTCGGAGAATCTAGTATGCATCCGGGAACTTCTCGCATACTAACTCAAAAAGTTAGTATGAGTAGTAGGAGGAGTATGCGGTTTTGAACACAGCCATAGTCTCTCCAACGTGTCCTGTGTCTCCCCCGGGGTCTCCTCCCAGTGGGACGGGCCCGGAACACCGCACCAGGGAGGCATCCTAACCAGATGCCCGAGCCACCTCATCTGGCTCCTCTCGATGCGGATATTTTTATCTCTTTATATATTTATTTTATTTTATTCTGTCTTCTCTCATTGCTGTTGGTTGCAGATATAAAAGACATTTCACTGTACACGGAACTGTGCATGTGAAAAATAGATATCTGATCTTATCTGGGTGACAAACTGCTACATTTATTGAAATTTGCATGAACCTCAACAGGTTTAACAGAGGTTTAACAGAGGTTTAACAGAGGTTTATCTAAGCAAATAAAAACACTTTGAGTTCAGCCATTTAGCTTTTCAATTCCTCCTTCTGTAGCTCATCAAACATAATCAAATAAGTCTTATTACTAAAAAACATTACAGATACAAAATAATGAACAATATTTAAGTCCAGGTACTGAACATGTTTTAATCTAACTGCAGCACAGTCAATAAATACGTCTACATAAGGGAATATTGCAAAGTAAAAAGTCAAAATCTTAAATTAAGAGTACCTGATATGTTCTGATAGGTTATTCTCCTGATTGAGTTGCCTTTTAAACTAGCCTACCCACATTTTATCCATTTATTATGCCTGAGGTAGTTTAGTAAATAGGCTATAATAGGCAGAAAAGGATATTGAAGAAATTAGAAATGACAGTGGCCTACAGGCCACTTTAAACAAACACCAGATGCTGTTTGTTTAAAGTGACATCTTTTAAAAACCTTGCTTGTTACCGTCTCTCCTACAAATTGTAAAATAATGCGACTGTGACAAGGCTTCGTAATTATGTTCTTCAGCTTGAACCTCAACACACTCCATTATTTAACTGGTTATTTGCTATGGTTACTGTTGGGAGCTACTTGAAAGTCATTAAATGCATGGTTTTAGATGACTTGCTCACTTAAACGGAGACAGAAAGTTATTTCTTTAAATGAAAACTCAAACCTCACCTGATAATCAGGATTTCAGTGCTGCTCCTCATATCGCACCGCTCTGGAAGCCCTGTTGAAGGACTTCCAGGTTAACATTTCGCAGAGCTCTGGAAGATTATAAAACCTCTACCGTGACTTCTCTGCAGCATCACACATGGCTCTGCCAAATTCATGTTCCCAAACACGCACACAGGGCTAATCCAGAGTGGCACTGACTTACTCCCACTAGAACTTCTGGTGTGTGTGTGAGACATTTAACACAACGAGCTGAAACTTTGATCATCATGCAGGTTTCCCCGTGTATATATATTTACATCCCTGACAGATTAGGAGAAATCTCTTCAACTTCAAAACTTTATTTATAAAGCACTTTTCATACAAAAAAGCAGCACAAAGTGCTTTACATAATAAAATCAATAATGAAATCAATTCATGCATAAACTCACACCGACAACCACACTGCACACATAATGGATAAATGAGCATTAGGGCTGGGAAAGTTGACGCGTTATTATCACGTTAACTCGTTAATTATTTAACGCCGATAAATATTTTATCGCGCATTAAAGGGATAATCCGGCGTAAAATGCACTTTAGATGAATTTACGGGATGTTGGGAGTACATACGTTGAGTTGACATCAAAATCATGTCATTCGGATGTGTTTTGAGAATTTCGATTTGACCGTTGTTAGCCAAAAGTCGTTAGCCTGGAAGTGATGAGGGTATCGAGTATCGCCGCTACAAAACGCTATTTTTATACCTCTTCTACAGCTCCACACAACATAACACTTACGTGGTAGTGAGTAGAGGGTCCCTAAAGCCAAACCAAAGTGTCCCGAGGTCTTCATGTGGTCGGATATAGAGTCCAGAATGAATTTAATCAAGCCAGGACCTTTCCGGAAATGTTGCTGCTGCAGCTGCCGCTTAAAGGGGAACTCCGGGGCATTTGAAGCGTGTTTCCATTGCTAGAGGTTGTCAAATACTGATAGTAGGACACAGAGAGGTGCGTATCTGCGCTCCCTGTGTGGAGATCGCTCTGTCCGCACAGCATGTCATGCGAGGCTAATACGTGGTGGCTAAGGGGCAAGCGCTAACCCTTCCACGTAAAACAACAACTTGCACACTGCAGAAACGTCACACCACTTTATAAACCATCTGACAATAAAGTCACAAGCCTTACCATCAAAACCATATGCATGGTTCTCACATTACTGGCATGGGGACGTTACAAAACAACTTTATAAACAGCATGTAACTCACCGGCTGGTTGTAGGCTCGCGCATGTGAAAGCCCAAAATAGTCGATGGAGAATAATCCCATATACAAAACAATTATATCCTCTAGAAAAACTACGTTCAAGTATTTAAAACATTACAAGAATATTACTGGGCATGTATTGTTGTCCTCTCTGTGTCCTACTATCATTATTTGACAACCTCTAGCAATGGAAACACGCTTCAAATGCCCCGGAGTTCCCCTTTAAGACCGTGCTCAAGTTGGTTTGATATTGGTTTGAAAAAAAAGACTTATTTCCTCATTGTGAATATCTGTCGAAAATCCAATATCAAACAAAGAGAGAGGGGGAATGACACACAGCACAGGGCCGTTATCACCGTTGTAGTTCCTTTCTAAAATATCACTTAAAGGCAAAACACACAACTGATAGCAGCAAGTCATTCAAGGAAACAGACAGTGGAGCGAGGCTTCTACATAAAAACTACAGAAAGATGCTGACGTTAAAAGTGTGTTTGCACAACAAATGTTATGGCACTTTCATTCATATGGCAGCACATTTAAAATAAAACTAAATGCTAAAAGCTATACACTACTTTTGAATTCATTTTTGGATTTTGCGTACAAATGCGATTAATCGTGATTAATCAGGGAAATCATGTGATTAATTAGATTAAAAATTTTAATCGTTGCCCAGCCCTAAAACAAAGTAAATAAATAAATGAAATAAAATTCAGCTGTAAGCTAAACTAAAAAGGTAGGCAGCCTCTTTTTAAATCAACAGTCTTCACAGTTCAACATGTGTGTGCCTGCGTATGTGTTTGCACCTGTGAAGTAATGATTGCATTCCACCAGCTGAGATGGCCTCTGTATATACTTTGCATACTTTTGCATGAAGATGTATTTGAGTCCTCGTAGGTAATGTCACAGCAGGAGCTTCGAGCACCGCAGGGCCTTCTGGCAAACTAATTAATACAAGTGTTTTTGTGTGTGTGTGATTGTTTCAGGAGAAAAACGGAAACAAAAACTCTCTGCTGTGTTTTGTGTGCGAAAGGATGTTCATGTTTGGGCATATTGTTGACGACCTCGAGGTCCGTCTGTCTGTCTGAGCCATTCCTTGTCTAATAGCTTTTTGGTAACCTTGAGGTGGGATGTGAAATAACTTTATAAATATGCAAGTCGATGTTTCTGTTTATGAGTGTTCGAACAAACTCAGATGAAGCTGAAGAGAACTTTTTAGGTAAATGTGCTGTGGACCTGAAGGGAAAAACAAAGATTATTCCATCTTTTTGGGAAATTTACTTGTTCTATTTTATGTTTCTGTTCATGGTTGTCAAAAAATCTAAACATTGCCTTTCTGCGTTGTCAGGTTAGAAGAATATTGGAGTGTTGTTTTACCCAAAACTTTTTGAAGCCTAATGCCTTATTCCCAGGTTTTTTCACACCAGTCCACAGCTTGATTCATGTGGCGCTGATGGCTCTCACAGTACTGCTTGCAGATTCAAATTCAGCATTTTGATGCGCAAACTACCTCGATTTGCAGACCAAAAGACTTCCAGACATCGCATTTGTATTTGGTGACACTTTGGTGCTGTGTGCAGAGGTGGGTAGAGTAGCCAAAAAGTTTACTCAAGTAAAAGTACTGTTACTTCAGAATAATATGACTCAAGTAAAAGTAAAAAGTAGTCATCCAAATAATTACTTGAGTAAGAGTAAAAAACTACTCAAGTACTGAGTAACTGTTGAGTAACGTCTGATTTATTTGTTAACACAAGCATTCAATCAGACGGACAAAAATACTAAATAATCATCTTTAGGCAAATTAGAGTTCATCCAAGTGATAAAATAAATTAAAATTAATGAATAAATAAATAAATTACAAAATAGCTTAAAATAATCCAGGTAAATTCAAGTACTTCAATAAAAAATAAGAGGGACTTAGGAAATGTTTAAAACATATGTAACCCATATGTAACCTAAAAAACAAACATTCACCTATCCATGGGGGAAAAAAACTAATTTAGGAAACTTACCGCTACATGTTTCCTCAAGTTAGATGTTGAGTTTCTGCTGAAATGTGCGTTTGTTTTGGTTGACACAGAAGACACATAATGTAGCTGCTGTTTCTCACTCTTTGTAAGGTAAACATGCTTTCAGTATGAGGCCTCGTCTGCGTCTTCATTTCCCACCGTTGGTTCTGACATTTTTCATCTGTTTCTTTGTTTGTTTGCTACGACTGTAAACTGTAAAGCTAACCCGTCCCGCCGCTGAGATTGAGTATGGTCACGTGACCAGACTGCACGGCTACGTCTGATTGGTGGAACACAGTCAGGTGGTAGAGCCTTTGGCGGAAGTCTCTCTCTCTGTCAGAATAAAACATTAAAATGAGGCGTACGCGGGGGGTAAAAATAATGAGGCGTAGAATACCAAAGAGGTAAGAAGAAAAGTAACCAGCTCATTGTAGCCTAATGTAGCGGAGTAAGAGGACAGTTTCTGCTGCACACATCTACTCAAGTAAAAGTAAAAAGTATAGTGATTTAAAACTACTCCGAGAAGTATAATTTTTTCAAAAACTTACTCAAGTAAATGTAACTCGTTACTACCCACCTCTGCCCAGAACACATTTAGTTCTGCTTTACTCAGACTTCAAGAGATACAGTACATATTCATAGATGGTCATAGAAGTATTTTTCTTAACTTTGCCTTGAATATTTGTGTATTCAGTTTTTCTTGCTGCACACCGCAGGCAATCATCAGAATCTGATAATCTGATAAGATAATCATCTGATTATCTTTTTGAAAAGTTTTTATTCTCATCGAGCTGTTAAGAATGCCAGTTTAGATATTACAGCAAATTAAGAAATAAACCAAATCCCGATCCATTTCTAGATCATTGAAAATGGATCAAACGTTCATGTAAGTACAACTTATGATGTGAAACGGTGGATTTGTCACATTTTTAGCAATGCGGTATATTTGTACAGCAGATATGTTTTACTGCACTCTGAAAAATTACTCGGCAACAGAATCGTTCCTGTTGTAGAGAAAATTATCTACATTTTTCCACATTTTTTCTGATAACATGCATCGTTTAATCTGTGAGACTGTCCGAGCTAAAGCCATTACTGTCTCAGCCTGAAAATATGCACGTGCCGTAAGTATTATGCCTGCCACAGGAACGAAATCTGGCCTGACGCTTCCTCTGTAGCTCAACCTGCTCGGTAACCTGACAGTGCCAGCAGTCATTAGCCTAATCGCATTCAAATTATTCACGAGGACACATTCATTTATCAGACAGAGATGGGAACCGAGAGGGAAGGCAGTGGAAGGACAACTTAAGGATCACTGTGAGGATGATAGAAGACTAGTTGTACTAACTGATCCAGTGCAACGCTTTCAAATGCTTGTTGTGATGAATAACACCCGAGTTAGAAAAGCTGACGTGAAAGATTTGTGGGTTTGAAGGATGAGAATTGAGGATTCATACTGCTTAGAGGAAAGATGTGTGAATAAAAGCGTTTGTCTCGCATCCAGTCAGCAGGACAGAGATGACAAATCTGCCTGAAGCATCCTTAATGTCTGTGTGAGTATCTGTGGAAGTTCTTTTTTTCAGTGTATGCAGGTGTACAAGTGGTGCTCCTTTTTGTGTTAGCATCGCTGTCAGTTTGAGCCAGACTATGTGTTTGTGTGCTGATGAGCATCCTCTGGGGTCCATTTCGACTGCGACAGCCCCACAGCAGGAAAGCAGTCATCCAGATAACTTATGAATGTGGTTTGAAGCCAAACGGAATCCACAACGTGTGAATTATTGAACTTATTACACCTCTGAGGAGATCGCTAAACTCTGAGACACAACAACAATGGCCTCTTTTACCGCCGTCACCTCTGGGGAAAAGACCTGATTTCGAAATATTACCACTGGGGAAGTGATGTATATTTTAGAGGGCAGAAAAATATGTCACGATTGGAAATTTTTAATGGTGAAACCCTTTGTATGAAAGTATGCGGCAGGAAAAAGCTTTACATTGTGATATTATTTAACTATTTCATCTAAACACATTAAAGCAATGGTCCCCAAACTACCGCCCGCCTCGTCATTTTTTTATGGTCCTCCAAAATATGTCCGTAATGTATTCAATTTCAATCCCTCCCACACTGGACTTCAACACCATCATGTCTTATTTCTCCCTGTTCATTCTCTATGGCGAGTGCATGTGTAATTCCGTTTTTGGCCACTGGCAGTTTTGGCGCTGTTGTGCAGCCTTTTTCTCTGGTCTATTTATCGAATGCTGCAAATGTAATAACATAAACGCATTTTTGTCCTCTTATGGCCACCATATTCAGAACCGTATGTACTCATCATTACATAACGCTCACACTGCTCTCACCTCAGATTTGTGTGTCAAGAATATCCTCCTCACCGAGTAAAATTTCCCCCCAAATCTAAGCCGTGGTTTTATTTGGCATTAAAATGTTCTTTATTGTTCTTCACCCTCGGAAGTTTTTTATACCAAACAGAATTGTGTGAGTTCAAAAATGTCGGAATGAAATATAATTTTTTAAAAATGCTTAAACATGCTTTTATCTAACATTATTAATGTTATTATTCTTATTTTGTGATTTCAGCTATTTCCATTTAAGACTATGCTGTATCATTTTAAATAATAACAATAGCCTACAATGAATGGGCTAAAATTCAGCTAAGATAGATCTGCTGTATACAGTAGGCACGTTTACTGTAATTTACATGGAAAAATCTCCATGTAAAGCCAAGCAGAGCGAGCCGGCCCTCTTTAGAAAAGGTTTGGGGACCACTGCATTAAAGAGTCACTAGAAATACTCAATAAATTTTACAGAGGTGCTTTCCTCTGACCTGAGTTGCTCTTAAATGTATTTGATCAAAGATTAAATTCTGCTTTAGTTGCCAAATCCACTCTTGATTAGCACAGTGAAAAAACTCTGAGTCAACGCTTAAAAATGTTTCCACCACAGTCTGCATGGAAGAAAACTGTTTCATCGTTCTCCACCTGCTCAGAACTCTCAAGTTCAGAGTTCTCAAAGATCCGAAAGTTCAGCGAGTGTGGCAGTGACCTGCATCCGTAAAACGGCTTGTCTAGTTTTTCTGCCAGTTAGCTGGACCCACTTTATCCTCTCTGGGTGGGACTGGGTGCCCACCTGGAAAAGAGGCCAGATCCATCCCCACAGATTTAAAGCAATACTATGTACCATTTCTTCCTTAAAATAACAGCTTGAAAAAAATTATGCGGCTAGAATGAGTTTTAATATTACGATTGGCCTGTCTCCTATGCCCTTCGGGGGTCTGAGTTGGAAAAACTGCGCTATGTAACTTTGCTGGACCGGCCCGGGAGCTGAGCGGAAGTACTTCGACTTGCTTTCTGGCACACCTACCGCAAAAACAAATGGACCCCTCTCACGCTCCCAGGTATAAGGCTAAGCTAGCGCAACATTGTCAGTACGATCATCATGGCAGAGGCACCGAAGAAACAGAAGAAGACGTTGACTGATGAAACAAGGAAGATAAAAAGAGATTTACGACAGTGTCTTAACCATACATTACCTCCAAGCCTGTAGGGGGAGCTCCATAATGGGCTTTTTGAGAAGTTACATAGAATTGCTTTAAGTCCTTGGATAGAACATGCAGCACACACCTGTAAAACCTGAGAGGAAAATGACTTCATTAATCGAGTTTTTAAGCATGTGGAGTGAAGTCTAACACCAGCCCCGATCCGTTTCTCACCCTACCAAAGGATTCTGTTGCCCTAAACTGGATCGG
This sequence comes from Odontesthes bonariensis, assembly GCF_027942865.1. Classification (NCBI taxonomy): domain Eukaryota; kingdom Metazoa; phylum Chordata; class Actinopteri; order Atheriniformes; family Atherinopsidae; genus Odontesthes; species Odontesthes bonariensis. The sequence continues at coordinate 7,984,519 of NC_134508.1, read as the reverse complement.
CTAATTTATTCCAGCTCCATTCAACACCTCTCCGGTGTCCAGTAACGGCTCTTTTTCAAGATGGAAATATTCATCAGCAATATTATTTGATAACGCATTTACAGAAGGGACAACTATGTCAGTGTAAATACAAATTAAAACCCTTTGACAGAATCAAACATTATGTCAGCAGTGCACAAAGCTATCTTCTGCTAACTTTTTCAGTTTCTTTAAAGTAGCGAGGGGCCTTTTTCTGTCTTTGTGTTTGTAAGCTGGTTTAAAATGTTGCTTTACGGGCTGAAAATTCATGTAAAATATATCAATTTACTCAGCAAGTTTAGCAGAGATGATTGTAACATCCCTTAATGACACTCCTGGAGCTTGGTGTGGAAGTTGATGAGAAGTGGCTTATGCATTGTTAAAGTTATCTCACCCCTCTGATGAAGCAGAGGTTGTAAAGTAGAGTTGTTAAGTCCTTTCCCCTCAGAGTCTCAACAATAGCCTCAGCTCCCGTTACGGCTGTCGAACTCGGGGAAAGAGCAAAATACTTAATATCCTTCATGTATCATTGATGAGCTTATAATGTGTACATCAATCACAATGTGATCATCGATAAACTCCTTTAAAACTAAAACTGGACACCTAAAACCTAAAAACACCAGAGCAGTTTTCCATATTTCCACATTCACCTGCTGTGGGAAATGAACTGGAAGTTCATGCAGAGGTTTATCCCATACGTCAACATATGGATCCAGGGTTTGCTTTTTCTTATTCAGCCTCTGTAAACGAATGTAGTCTGCGCCCGTTGTTCGTGTTTCCTTTGAATAATCCTTAATAATTTGTGTTATTTTGTCATTTCAGCCATATTAAAATGGAATTTCACCACCTCAGATTTCATGTTGTCAGTTGAAGAAATCCCAAATATTTGAGCCACATGGTTGTCACTTATTCCAAAAGTTTCAAAGAGCATGCAAAGTGTGTTTGAACGTGTCCCACGTAGTTTGTGATGATGACCAACACCATGTCACGGGTTGTGTGACATTCATCCAGTCAAAGCTGCCAGTGCTTTTTGCAACATGAACAGATGTGAACAGGTGTGCGTCTTATGGCTGTGATTTGTGAAATAAATTTGCACTTGGAATTTTCTATCATGCCTCCAGTTCTGGCTTTCTGTACCTCCCTCTATGCCTGCACTCTATCTCTACACTGTATGGACTTCCTTTTTTTGGGAGTCACTGCTTGACTCTGTAGCGCCCCCTACAATGCTTTAAAATGATCCCCGCAATAGGATTAGTTTCGCGTGGGACGACGAAATTCGGTACTCTCCTTCATCATGCCCAGACGCACAAAAAAGTCTCGTGCCGCCATGGTCCCACGTCCACAGGAAGGCGGTCATTTTGGATGGAAAGTGCGTTTTGGTGCCATTTTTGATCGATTCCACGCCTTGCATATGATCAAACTGGTCCTACAGATTTAATGCTACAGGCTTCAAACTTGGCCAGGTTACTCTTAAGACATGGGGGGGGGAATCATGGAGAAACTTTTTCAAACCTCAAAGGGCGTGGCCGTGGCGATGCCTCAAAGTTCGATGACTCGCCATCACTCGCCACAAAAATGAAGACGCTTATAACTCCCACATACATTATCCAATCAGTCCCAAACTTCATACGGTGAATTCTGGACCCAGCCTGAACGCGCACATATAATAGTGAGATCCACCTATAGCGCCACCTACTGGTGGTTGGAAACGGCTTTTTTTTTTCACACCTCGCATTTGAACAAACTCTTCCTACATATTTAATGGTAACAGCTCCAAACGTGGCCAGGTTACTCTTAAGACATGGGGGGAAAAAAATCATGGAGAAACTTTTCCAAACTCTGAACGGTGTGGGCGTGGCCAGGCAGTGGAAATCATGTGATGGCGTTTGTGGTTTAAAAGCCTTATCATCATCGCAATGTCATGAACCTTGGCACACACGTCCAGTCTGACGACCTCGTACTTATGTAAAGGGTATCGTGTGTGGGCGCGGAGTAAAATGGCTCAAGGCTGTTTGCAGCTTTAATATATTTTTCCAATTGTAAGTCGCTTTGGATAAAAGCGTCTGCTAAATGCATAAACATAAACAGTTCCATAATAACTTCCTGAAAATCCTCTCCCTAAACAATCCCAATGGGTATGGTATCTTTGCATATAACTCCTGCTGTCTCATTGGTGATGGTTTTAAAAGCCTTTGACTGTAGCTGGCTGTGCCAAACAGCAGGCAGTCGAATGATGTTGAACACCCAATGCTGACTAGCTTATTTGCCTCTGTTGCCTCACTTAGGTGTAAAGCTAGCATGTGAGTGTAGAAAAAGACAGGTGCTGTGCACAAAATTTAAAAATTACCTCGTTTTTCCTTTGCTGTTTATGGTGTTGAATCCGAACTACTTTCAAATACCGCTTTTCACATAAATTGGTTTTGTGATTGTGATCTTAGGATGGCTTTTGCTGGTTAATTTTCTTCCTTTTTTGTAGCAACATGGCAAACATTTTATCGTGAGGTCACCTCATGTGGCATTCGGTCAGGCAGATACCAGAAAAAAAATATTTTTATGCATCAGTCCATGCAGCTTATGATCTGAAACACTTACCAACACACATAGAAATTTAGTAAAATCAAACTTCAGGGAAAAAGTGACATCCCTGAAATATAATATTAGATATGATATCCATATCTGTGCTGCTATTTGCTTTGATATCCTTTAAAGTTTGTATTCCACCAACCATTTTACTTATCTAACGTGCCTCTGTCCATCTTCCAAACTGTCCCAGATTGATTAATTAATTGCTTTGCTCATTGATTTGTTGTGGGTGATGTAACAGTGGCGGATTAAAGTAGTGAAATGTTGCTCTCCATCGTGTGCATTGATTCAGCAGCTTAAAACTCCAGCTTTACACACGTGGGGGTAATTGTAACAGATGGGAAATGATAACCTATCAAATTTTTAAAACCTTTGTACGTCTTTGCCAGAGACTATAAAGCAGGGGCATCTGTCCCCGTGTAAGTGGCCTGCATCAGTGATGGCCTCTGTTTCATTATTCCAAACTAGCGAGAAGCTTCCCTCATCAACTCTTCACAAACTCCCTCTGTGGGTATTTACCAGAGTATCAACCTTCTGGGAGTACAATAACACTGTAGGTACCAGGAAAATCTTCTTACGTGGGTGTAAGTACAAAACGGATGCAATTGCATGTGTTGTAAGTATATTATGAATGAGTGAGAGGAGGAAAAAGTCATGTAAGAAAGCTTTTCGAGAAAACTTATTGGGTGTAAAATATGATCCATATATTGTCTGACACGGATCACTGAAATGTAACATCAGGAGTTTGTCAGGCTGCAAACCCAAGCCTGACGTTTTCCTCTAACTTTTAAGCTGGTGGGTTACAGATTAGTGGCCACAGAAGAACAAAGTAATACGTTCGTGTCATCAAAGGGTGAAAATGACTGACTGTGCGTTGGCCCCAAGCACTTCCTGGATACACTAATTTATGCAACAGTATCTACCCTTATGAGCAAAGTCCAGATCAAAGTTTTTATGATCATCCTTAACTAAGCAGTTTTATGGTGTGTTGCAGCAGCTGATAGAGTTCAGCCAAAAATAACACAGCATCTAAAGCCAGGGAGTTCAGATAAGCTACAGTCTATCAAAGACCCAGATCTTCAGAGAGCATCTCCTATCTTAGCACCTACCCTGTACTTCCCTCTATGCTTGCTAGAGATGTCCCGATCCGATCACGTGATAATAGCTTAGTATTTACTGTTATGTGGTGGTACAGAGTCAGACCTCAATCATAGAAATAATATACGTAGACGCCTCATAGACTGACGCTGCCTATTGGAGCTGACGTATCAGCGAGGCCGCCATCTTGGATGGGTCTCCAATACCTCCACATTACATTTATTTCGACTGAGGAAGGTGTATATCCCCAACTACAATAATCATAACTCTCAGAATTTTTACATCTATGGTCTCAACTCCACACAGAAACAATGCATGCGGCATGACGTCACTTTGCTGCCGTAAAGCGAAGCAGAACACGGCAGCAGCTTGAAGCTTGGGGCCGAATGTCCGCGGTGTGGAGGTATTTTAAAGTGGACGAAAAAAACGCTGCGATTGCAAACTGTGAGGAATGCAAACTTGGGATCTCAAGAAGTGGCGAGGACATGGCTAACATCCTTGATGAGAACAGGAACAGGCTGAAACCTGACAAGGTAGAGATGTTGGTTTTCATCAAGAAAAACGTACATTTCCTTCTGTGAAGCCAGAGGAGGAGAGTAAGAATTAGGAGTGCAGTTAAAGCACATTACTGGCCTTACTTTATAACACTGTGGCACTTTTATAAGTTTTACAAGTGTTAAATGATAAAATAAGGTGAATAAAATTTTAGAAAATCAGGGACATCCTGGATCTGTTTCTTCGCCGTTCCTTTTTAATGGATCTAGGACGGCCGATACTACCAAGCTTCGGCCAAGGCCATTCACTTCGTTGAGGAAGGACAAAGGCCAGAGAGGGCACTGAAGAACTGCTCTGTTGGTTTGCTCTCCATGGCACGACACTGGGCGATGACAGTTGACCTGGAAAGGCAGCTGAAACCCACATCCACCCCACATCACCCGGTCCAGTATAAGACCTGACATCATCTTGGTCCCGGAGGCCACAAGACAATCTTGCTGGAGCTAACAGTGCCCCGGGAGGAAAGGATGGAGGAGGCTCGGGAGGGAAAGGGGGAGAAATACCAAGAGCAGGTGGATGACCAGGCGGATGCCAGTGGAAGTGGGCTGTCGGGGATTTGCCCGCCATTCTCTGAATAAGGCCTGTGGCACACTGGGCATTACAGGTGCCAACCATAAGCAACAACGTCTGGATAGTGTAGTGGTAAGATTGCCACCTTTCATGTGGGTGACCTGGGTTCAAATCCCCTGCGTGAAAGGTAGTACCTCCAGTAGGGGTGGGGGTCCTCAGGCAAGACCCCCGTTACCCTACCTGCCTACCTGTAAGTCGCTTTGGATAAAAGCGTCTGCCAAATGCATAAACATAAACAACGTGGAGGCAGCAGAAAAAGCATCCAGACGGCTCTGGTTGAAGAATGCCACTTGGACACAGGCTGGGGTCTGATCAGCCTCGGTGGGGTGTCTGTTGTAAGACCCGAAACATCCGGTGAATCCAGGAAACAACACTGATGACGTGTCCCGAGGTTGTGCATCAGAAGATGCTTCTGGAACACTTAGATTAGACATTAGCTGTAATGTTATATCCTTGTCTGTGAGTCGCTTTGGATGAAAACGTCTGCTAAATGCATCAACATAAACATAAACATATGGCCTGTGGGCCATCCAGTAGCAGCCTGTAGATCACTGCAATCCCCTAACGGCTTCAAGTGAAAACTAAATAACTTTCCATCAGAGCTGCTGTCCTCACTAACGTTAGTGAGGACAGCAGCTACATTTGCTATGGGAAGGTGTGTGTCACTGTGTTCAAGGAGTGCAACATCAAGAGAAACTTTTCAACCCGTCGTTATTACTGTCCTACAGAGGAAAATGCCCTGAAACTGTCTTCCAACGTGTCAGAACTCACCTTTTTATTTACCTTCTGTGCGCCGTCATCCACCCTCCACCCATGTTAGTGTGAACATTATCGGTGTACCGTGGATATTTTTTAAACTCATTTAACAGTGTTTATATAACCAAAGAAGAAGAAGCACCAAAACAGCAGGACTGACACCCTGAATGTTCCCATAGAATTCAAACTGCTCTCTTTAAGTAAACTTTAGAGTTATCACTCCCCCCCTTCCCAGTTGTGTCCAAAAAGCAATGAAAAATACTGTAAAAGGAATGTCGACATTGTATGTAATTTAGGGCTGTAGCAATACACTAATCTCACTATACGGTTGGATACACTTACATCATTTTCTGGGGGAAAAAAAGGGACATTGTGATTTGAGATGGATCGTCGCTGATTGGACTGGTTCAAATAGAAAATTTAGATTTAGATTTCAATGGGAAAATCGATTGAAAAGCACTTAACGAGCCAAAAAATTGCATTTTGAAAATGCCATAAAAGCTGTATTTTAAACAGGACCTTGAAAAAAATGATATAACTGTCTTTAGCAGACTTGTCTTATGGGAAAATCGATTGAAAAGCACTTAACGAGCCAAAAATGCCAAAAACTGCCTTATTTTGGAGGCCTCATAACTCAGCCATACGACATCCCAGAGGCCTCATTCAAAGTTTATATGTGACAGGAGACTCTCAACTTCAACTGAACTAGAGGGTTTGTTGATAGGGCGGGCAGTAGATTGGCACCCATCAAAATTTCTTCAGAAATGTTCTATTTTTAAAAAAACTTCAACTGGTTCCAACCTTTGAACCGGAAGGACAACACAGCCAGACAAACAGAAACAAACGAACACCATAAAGAACACTGAAGGTTTATTAAGTTTTTCTTTTCTTGTCGTCCTAGATGATGGGCCATATGGAAAAACTAAGGACATCTCTGGACCAGAACACACCATGGCTTTGAGAAGACACAGTATACCAGGTATGTGGCACTTTCAGGGGTAAATTTGATGTGCTGAGATTTTTACTGGGGGGCCCGACAGTCCAGAGCAAAGGTTGTGGACATTTTGGTTCTTACATGCTGCCCCTCCCGGGACATCTCTCCAAAATGTGAGGACTGTTGTGTACACAATAAAATGGCTTCACACACACACAGACTTTCTCATAAAATCTGCAGATTACAACAAAACTACAACATTTCTCTCGCTCCCTTGAAAAAACCCACAGTTATGTAGCATTTGATGGCAGCCGGGAACTCTGAGTTTCCAATCTCACACTGAAAAAAATCCAATAAAACTCCACGAAGACGGTCGATTTCGTGGTCTGTAACTCGGGTCTCCGAAAAAGGACGGCTAACGCAGTAAAGGGAAAAACTCATTTTCAACTTGAAAATGACTTCATCCAGAGTTCAACTTTCACCCTCCAGAGGTACTTTGTATTAAGCATCATTCTGCAGTCAAGTGGAGTAAAGGCCAACATGCACTCAAATGTCATCCCTCCCTGAGTACAATAGCAAATCCACATCAAATACTTCCACATACTGTCATTTCACTTCAAAATTCACTGTTAATACAGTGACTACAGTAACTACCCGTTAAGATATACTGTACAACATGCATCATTGCAATCTCAAATTGTATCTTTAGGTGCATACTTCTCTTTCCTTTTGTTCAGCTGCATCTATGAAAAACAGCAAAAATAACACAGTGTGACAGACAGAAAACAGGATTTCTGCAGCAACAAGGTGATTCCCAAAGAGCTGTTAGCTGAAAGCTTGGCATATCTCAGCATGGTGTGCAGTGTGTCCTTAAAACATTTGAGGAAACTGGACAAGTGGAGGACAGAAGAAGAAGTGTCAGGCCTAAAGAACTATCTACAGCAGATGAACAGGATCTCAAAGTGATGTCCTTAAGAAAGAGGAAAAAATCCAGCAAAGCCCTGACACAGGAGCTGAGAGATGCATCTGGACCTTCAGCTGATCCATCTGCTGTTGGCCCAAGCCTCATCAGAAATGGGCTCCATGGAAGGGTGGCTGTCAGGAAGCCGTTCTTAAGGAAGGGAAACAGGGAGAAAAGGCTGAGCTGTGCCAAATGACCAACTCAGTCTCACAGCAAAACGTGGTATTGTCCCAATTTTGCCCCTAAAATTGGGACAATACCACGTTTTATTTGGCCTATTCATTTACATCGCTTCGCAACCAGGTCACTTGACTATCAAGTTTCCCTCAACTAAAAAAAAAAAAATGGCCGACTGTCGACATAACATTTTAAGAAAGCATCTGTATGCATTTTGATGGCATTTCTAGCGAGAACTATGCATAATATTTTCATGATATTCGTTCAGAGAATGTAGATGATCTTTCGTTTATTAGTTTCGCCAAAGATTTTAGTATCTCCTAGAAAAAAACGTAACAATAAAATGTTTTGTACCGTTGTTAAGGTGGTTGCTATGGAGCAATGTAAATGAATAGGCCAAATAAAATGTGGTATTGTCTCAATTTTTGGGGGCCAAATTGTGACAATACCATTTTTTCCCTTGTGGACCAACGTAGCTATTACACGTTTTGCTGTGAGACTGGGTTGAAATGACACAAGAAGTGGACTGAAAATCAGTGGCAGCAGGTCTGATGGAGGGATGAATCCTCCCCAGAGCCCGGAGCTCAACATTACTGAAGCAGTGTGGGGTCATGTTGGCAGAGAACGGAACAAAAGGGAGCCAATATCCAAAGAAGAGCTTTGGGATGTCCTTCAAGAAGCCTGGAGAACTATTCCTGAAGACTCCTTAAAGAAAGGACAGAAAGCTCGTCTGAGAGGCTTCAGGCTGTGTTGGAGAATAAAGGAGCTCAGACCGCCTCTCATTTCCTCAGTATTTGGTCTAAAACTTTTGCTGTATGTTGTTTTCTTTCTGCCTCACCTGTCACAGAACGTCACGGTTTGCTCTAAAAAATGTTGACTTCTACGTATAGAATTGCTTTTACACATTATTTGTTTTAACTTTCATAGAAATCTTTGCCCTTGTCAGAAACTCCTCCCCTGGATGAAAAAAGGTGTTCATTCTCAGTAGTTAAGGCTTATCTTATTTGAATCTTATATCTGGTCGTGTCAGGAGATCAGAGTCTCAGCTTTGCTTTAATCTGGAAATGGGAGTGAACACAGCAGCCATTAACAACCTGTTTAACTGCTGCATTTTGTGTCTTTGTGTCCGTTTCTTTGTGTGCGTATTGTCGTGATCTGTGTGTGTGTCTTGTATGTTTTTGGTTAGAAGCTCTGCGGGGGGTGACCATGGTGGAGCTGGTGAAGAAAGAAGGCAGCACGCTCGGACTCACCATCTCAGGAGGAACCGACAAGGATGGGAAACCGCGGGTATCAAACCTACGGCCCGGAGGACTGGCAGCCAGGTGGGTGAAGCTCAGGAAGAAAACGCATTCAAAAGAATCTGATTTTCTGTAGGGCTGGGCAACGAATCAAATTTTTTATCTAATTAATCACGATTATCAGGCTGACTGCCATCCCCTCAGAGAAATGTGCAGATTTCCACTGAACTCACAGGAACTCTTGTGCTCTTTCTTCCTCTGCCGTCGCTTGAGCAGCGAGTTTCGAGGACTCATGGGAACTGTGGGCCTGGGCAGCGTGCTGGAGCTCTGACTGCTGGGGCCTGACGTGGTGGTAGAGCCCGGAGAGAAACTGGCAGATACTAGGGCTGCAAAAAGAGAAAAATATAATGTTTGTGGTTCCAACACAGCAATGAGTAGAAAGAAAAAGAGTGATGTTACTGCAGGTGTGAAAAGGGAAGAGAAATAAAAGTTTCAGACGGCACAAGATGAATGTAACAAACATAAGTATGACTGTAAAAAAAACCAGGGGTGGGCAACGATTAAAATGTATAATTTAATTAATCACGATTAATCGCATTTGTACGCAAAATCCCAAAATTAATTCAAAAGTAGTGTATAGCTTTTAGCATTTAGTTTTATTTTAAATGTGCTGCCATATGAATGAAAATGCCATAACATTTGTTGTGCAAACACACTTTTAACATCAGCATCTTTCTGTAGTTTTTATGTAGAAGCCTCGCTCCACTGTCTGTTTCCTTGAATGACTTGCTGCTATCAGTTGTGTGTTTTGCCTTTAAGTGATATTTTAGACTGGAACTACTACGCTGAGAAGACAATTCAACTTGGCAGTGTTTACAGATGACTTTGGTTCTGTCGACTCCGCCGTCTGGAAGAACTTTAAAATGAAAATGGCCGAGTAAAAGTTCCGTATCCTTCTCCATGTTTGGTGGATCCGCCGATTACTTTCTTTTTCCGGTTCCGCAGCAGACAGCAACAGACTTTTACAAAATAAAAGCCTGTGAGCAACAGACTTTTACGATAAAAAAAAAACAGGTGGTCCGTGGCGTAGTGGGTTGAGCAGGGGCCCCATGTACAAGAGGCTATAGTCCTCACTGCAGCTTATTTCTATTTCTAATTTTATTCTTTTATGTTTTTGTTGAGTGTTGTACTTTGAGAGTGAAGTTTAACTGGAGTCAAATTACTTGTTTGTTTACACAAACCTGGCCAATAAAGCTGATTCTGATTCTGTCCCCGGTTCTAGTCCTGCATCGAACAGCCCTGTGCTGCATGTCGTTCCCCCTCTCTCTGCCCCCTGCAGAGAGAGGGGGAACACTTTGTGTGTGTCAAAAATAACTTGAGTTGTTGCAAAGATAAGAAGAAGATTATAAAAGCAACACAGATAAAAAGCATAAAACTGAATATAACACTTAGCACCTAAAGTTTGCACACTGTGCAAAACAAACCGAACAGTGACAACTCTGTCTTAAATCAAAGTATCCAATTAGAGGGCATGGTTGGTGTTTATTTACTAGCTCTAAAAAAATAAAAGTCTTTCATAACTGAGTCTCCGTTCATTAGAAAAGCAAATCCAGAGCTATCTTTTGAGAAGCCATGCAAAAGAAATGTGAATCAGACACGTTGTTTGAAAGGAATTAACTTGGCTGTTGCCAGAAGGTAGCAGTAAACGAGGCTAAAACTCTGTAAAGTCAGTAGAAATTGTAGCTGTAGCTGTGTTGATAGACTCAGATCTGACTTTATGTAGAAGCCTCGCTCCACTGTCTGTTTCCTTGAATGACTTGCTGCTATCAGTTGCCTTTAAGTGATATTTTAGACTGGAACTACTACGCTGAGAAGACAATTCAACTTGGCAGTGTTTACAGATGACTTTGGTTCTGTCGACTCCGCCGTCTGGAAGAACTTTAAAATGAAAATGGCCGAGTAAAGGTTCCGTACCCTTCTCCATGTTTGGTGGATCCGCCGATTACTTTCTTTTTCCGGTTCCGCATCAGACACCAACAGACTTTTACAATAATAAAATAAATAATAAATCAGGGGTGGTCCTTGGCATAGTGGGTTTAGCTGGCCCCGGTTCAAGTCCCGTATTGGACGGCCCTGTGCTGCGTGTTGTTCCCCCTCTCTCTGCCCCCTGCTTCCTGTCCCTCTGAACTTTCTTATCCATTAAAGGCACAAAAGCCCCTAAATTTTTTTTTTAAATTTATTTATTTATTTTTTTTAAATAAATAAAAATAACATAAAACCTGCGCTAATGCGCGATAAAATATTAAATGCCGTTAAATTATCGACGAGTTAACGCGATAATAACGAGTTAACTCGCCCAGCCCTAGTTTCCTGTATTTGAAATCCTTCTCGTTTATGCTTTGACATGTTCGGATTCCTTCTCTGTGCAGGAGCGACCAGCTGAACGTCGGCGACTACATCAAGTCGGTGAATGGCATCAATTTGACCAAACTGCGGCACGAAGAGATCATCAGCTTATTGAAGAACGTAGGGGAGCGAGTTCTGCTGGAGGTGGAGTATGAGCTGCCGCCTACAGGTACATAATGGTTCAGCTCCACGTAGCTCCAGTAAGCTTGCATTCGCTGAGAATGTGGGCTTTTTTTTCTTACATCTGATATCAAATTACTGCAATACAGTATCTGTGCATGAGGCACATCAACTCTGGAGTCATATTATTGGAAAAAATCTCCACACACTTACTTTCCATATATATATATATATATATATGTTGGATGTTACATCTTCAGTACGGGAAATTGCTTCTGAATATAAATCACGACATGCAGAATCATTCAGAAATGAATGTATTTCCATGGGAAAATGCAAACTCATTTTCATTTCAGTAATACAGCTGCAGGCACAGTGGGGGGGTCGATGCATAGGGCTGGGGAAGAAAAACATAGCACTGCACTGCATGATGGGAACTCCTGACTCTGTTCCTTTCAATCATAAAGGGATAAATGACTGTTGCTGTGATCTTGAAACTTGTGGATCCTTTACCCAAACAGTTTTTTAGATCGCATGTCCAGTTATTACTCGTGCTTCATTGCGGCAGCCACAGAAGCACATTACTGTAGATTTATACCTCTTTCTGCCCGTTTCTCACACATGTCCTGTGTATCTCCTCCCTCTCAAAGCACCAGACAGCACCTCAGGGGTTATATCAAAGACAATCGATATCTGTTTGCACAAAGAAGGGACCAGCTTTGGTTTCGTCATGAGAGGTAAATGCATAAATGTAAATTTCATTTAAAGATATCTCACAGCAGGGATTCATGTCGGTATGCTGCCTGTTCTGGGTTGTTGTTGTTTACGAAACCTTTTGATAATTGCGTTGTTGTTGGGGATAAATGTCTTTGCTTTGGTGTATTCCAGTGGTCGTCAGTGTGGTAGTTTCAGATTTAGGATAGGTGTGTTATGCCGGTTGACTGGTATATAACTTAACTCTTAAGTTTTACCAGCATGAGCCAGTTCAGTGCATGACTTGCTTCAATCTTGCCCAAGAGGTGGATTGGTTTCCGCTTTCTGTGTAAATGTAAATGTACTTTATTTATACAGCCCTTTACAGACAATCCTTACGATGTACCAAAGTGCTTTACAGCAGGTAATAAATAAAGAGAAGAATAAGTAAAAACAAATAAAAACAATAAAAGAACATGGAAAGTAATAAAATACAACAAAATCAAATAAGATAAATGTCATCATGCTACCGGGTATTAAAAGCCATCCTAAATAAGTAGGTTTTTAGCCTAGATCTGAAGAGGCCCAGGTCAGAAATAAGACACAGCTGGACGGGGGGCTTATTCCAGAGCCTGGGGGCAGCTTTGGGAAAAGGCTCGCTCACCCCAGGGTTTGTATTCTGACCTGGGCACTTCCAGCAGAAACCGATCTGTTGACCTCAGAGTTCTACCAGGACTGTTAAAAGCTCAGATAAATACGACGGGGCGAGGCCGTTAAGAGCTTTAAAAACAAACATTAAAAGTTTAAAATCAGTTCTATGAAGGACAGGAAGCCAATGGAGGGAGTTAAGAACAGGAGTGATGTGCACACGTCTGTTGGTGTTGGTTAAAAGACGGGCAGCAGCGTTCTGCACCAGCTGAAGGCGACTGAGAGAACACTGGGAGACGCCGACATAAAGCGCATTGTAATAGTCTGACCTTGAACTTATTAGGGCATGGATGGCTTTCTCAAGGTCATGACGACTTAAAAACATTTTAACTTTGGCCAGGAGACGTAACTGGAAAAAACTAGTCCTGACAACATTGTTAATTTGTTTGTCCAACCTCAGATGACTGTCAAAGGTCAAAGGTCACTCCCAGATTTCTGACAGTTGAACTAAGCTTTGAAGACAAGGTGCCAAAGCCAGCCGTCACAGTGTCCCCAAACACAATGAATTCAGTTTTGTCATTTAAAAGAAGAAAATTTTGGGCCAACCACTGGTTAATATCAGCAATACAATTAAACAAAGAACATTGTGCACTGTTACTATTTGGCTTCAATGGTAGATAAATGTGTAAATCGTCTGCAAATCAAACTTCAGACGAGAGAAATCTAAATTTTCTGTTTGATGTGTGCTAGTGTGAGCTTTTAGGCTACTGTATGCTCACTCATACTGTACACTAATAACACGCTTTGATAGCTATGTTACAGGATATATGTCCAGATTTTCTTTTTTCATGGTTGTGTGGAACTCTATAAATGAGGCACATTGCCAAGAAGACAGGAATGGAGTATTAAAGCATCGACTATGAAAAGAGCTGTATAGAAATGGTTGAGAAGAGTGCTGTGATACCGCCCTGTGTGACATCTTAAACCAAAGCATGTCACAGTCATTTCATTAAAAAAAGAAGAAAATTGTGTAAACTTGTGAAAAAAAGTGTGCAATATGTCACCTTTTTAAAGTTGCATTTTGCTTATGCAAGGCGTGTGTTTTTTGGTCCACAAGGCTCAAGGTAATTTGGTTAATTTGGCTCAAATTATCAGACTAGTTGTGGGAATAAGACGGAGTTGAAAGTGGCCTGTCGTGTCAAATTAATATTTTCAAAATTAAAATGATACATTTGTGGGATAAATGGCAAAAAATGGAGCAAGATGGAGATTTTTATAAATACCTAAAAGAACACAGGTGGAGTATAAGCAATGTAAAAATGAACATTTTATAAGATTCTACTTAAAATATGTGACAATTGTTTTAAACTACTTTGTTCAATGTTGGGGTGGAACATATGGTTCTTAAAACACGAAGCACAGATAATGTTTTGTCTTTTTGTCTGTTTGAGTGTTCATTCTGCTAATTTCTGTCAAAGATTTAGTGTGAACATCTTCTTTCTGCTCCCCTTTAAGGTGGTACCCATGAAGACTGGCACAAGTCACGGCCCCTCGTTGTCACCTATGTCAGGCCAGGAGGCCCTGCAGACAGGTAGAACTCCCATATCCATACATGCTTTAACACTTATTATTCTGAGACATTTGAGCATTTTGAGCAGCCTGAGACGGGGATTATTTTTCCTTTTTTTGCTGGTAGTGGTTGTGGGTTAAAGGGGCAAAATCTTCCCAAAGAAATCTGATGTCTACAGGAAAAATAAGCCATGAAAGCAGTTGCTTCTGTCAAGTATTACATTTCCAGTCTGGTCGATTTGACTGTGCCTTCAGAGGAATAAACCCAAAGATTATGGTGTCATTTCCTGTGACCATCACTGGCATCTTGACAGTTATGCGTCACTCACAGCTGCACCAGCATGAATCACCTGTATCACTTTAATGCTGTCATCATGTGTCTGCCTCTGCCTTCAAGTTCAAGTAATAATCCCTGACATTTTCATATAAACGTCAGGTTTTTCCAATGGTTGCACTGCTGTAATCCAGTGATGATTCAACACATCCCGCGCAGGAAGTCTCTCAGACTCACAAACCGTGAGGTTCTCCAGTGGAAATATCATCCTGGAATGAGAACAAAGCTTTAGAAATTGATGTTTTTCTTGTCCAGTTTACATTTCCAGAGAAAAAATGTGCCATTAGCAGCAAGTCGGATATTGTAAACAGGGTGTGGAAGATGTAAACTCTGTGTAGTTTTTACAAGGGCTGGGCAACGATTAAAATTTTTAATCGAATTAATCGCGTGACTTCCCTGATTAATCGTGATTAATCGCATTTGTACGCAAAATCCCAAAAATGAATCCAAAAGTAGTGTATAGCCTTTAGCATTTAGTTTTATTTTAAATGTGCTGCCATATGAATGAAAGTGCCATAACATTTGTTGTGTAAACACACTTTTAACATCAGCATCTTTCTGTAGTTTTTATGTAGAAGCCTCGCTCCACTGTCTGTTTCCTTGAATGACTTGCTGCTATCAGTTGTGTGTTTTGCCTTTAAGTGATATTTTAGACTGGAACTACTACGCTGAGAAGACAATTCAACTTGGCTGTAAATGCAGGAGTTTTTTCTTGAAATACGTGCTTTTATGTTGAAACAAGTAAAACAGGAAGTAGCGCCGGTTAGCTCCGTGAGCTTCACACAGAGACCGAGGAGCACCTGTAACAGTGATGTTACCTGCTAGTTTATTTTTATTTTATTCCTCCATGCTTCGAGATGTTTGCTGTAACTGTGTGAATGTGATGCATTCAACAGACTTTTACAATAATAAAATCTGCGTTAATGCGCAATAAAATATTTATCAGCGTTAAATAATTAACAAGTTAATGCGATAATAACGAGTTAACTCGCCCAGCCCTAGTTTTTACCAAATAAAGTTTTTGATTTTGAACTTTTCTTTTATGAAATCACCTTAAAAATTAAGTTCAGCAAGTATGTATGACTGAGACTTTGGTTCAGTGTACCTCAGTCTTTGAAAAATAACGAATATGGGATTAAAAATGCATCTCATTTTTTTGTGAACTGGCCTACAAACCTGTGGTAAAGTGAGAGATTATTAAGTGGCGGTTTCCTATCCTTTGTAACACAGATCTCTGTGTTCAGAAAAGCCAGCTTGTAGAACATGCTCGACTCAGCTTTTCCTGCACTTTATCCACAGCTGAGACAGAAAGAGACTGGAGAAACGAAATGTAACCCCCTGGTCACTCAGCAGCTTCAGTCATTTCATGCTAGACTTCAGAGCCAGAAAATGTTATCTGCCGACATCTATTTGTGAGAAGAGAGCAGCAATGAGGCAGATGCAGATTAACTTCATGAAAGTAACTACTTTATTATTTCCTCTCTGATGAGGTGATTTAATACCTCCTTGAACATTTTCAGGGCCTGTGAGAGGACTTTCAAGTAGAATCCAGCCTTCTTAAGGTGAATTGCAGGCCTATTAGCGATTAGCTTTTATGAATTATCATCTTTAGATGTCCTAATTTCCAGTAATGAAACCACTCGTATTTATACACTTCTTTCACATTCTTAATTCTGATTTGTTTTGCTCAGAGGCTCATCTGCAAAATGTGGGTCAGTCCAGGGAAACCGATGAGATATTCATGCCACTTTATATACCAATTATATGCCAAGTGCAGAAACTTAATCCACAACACCATACAGTCCCAGGAATCCCTACATTTTTTTTAGCATTACCCGGTGGGAATTAAAGCACCGACTGAGAGCCTCTGAGTACCACAGAGCTTTTACTCGGGGCCACAAAGAAGCAGTTTTCACTGCATCATCAGAAACAGAGAGCCTGCAGGTCCTGAAGCACCCAACATGTCAGTGCCGTCCTTAAGAGTGTGCGTTTCATCCGGTCATTTGTATTAGAGCAATCTCCCACACTTAAGTGTAAACACAGTTTAAATCCTCCCAGGCTCTTAGATTTACCGCTGTGGGTGGTGTACATTCGATGTGATTTTAATGCGCTTTCTTAATAAGTGTGTGGAAAACTGGTTTCTGCTGGTCCTGTATGTGGAGACATCACTGCACACCAGGAAGAAATGTAAAACTCTCAAAATACTTCCATTATGTGACCCAGTTCCTGCTGTAAAAAGGCCCCTTGGTCTCAGCTGAGCTTGCATCGTGTTGTTAAAAGGCTTCAGGACTGTGAGCGTCATATTTTAAAACTTCAGGCTGAGATGGTGACAGCTCTGTATCCCCCCCCGTTCTGGCTGCCTGCGTAAAGCGTCTATCAGCTCTCTAACGCAGGACGCTGCATTAAAAATGTTTGTGGAAATGGATAACTACCTAAAACTGAAAACATTTAGAGGTTCTGTCTGTAAAAACACTGACTGACATTTTCAATACTGGGAAACGCAGCTGAAAAGCCTGAAATCTTAGAGGTTTCCACTGAGTCTGCAGGTTGAAATCAGTGTGAAATTTAACTGTAAGTCTCAGAAAGATTTGGGGGGAGAGGAAAGGGGGGGGATAAGCCATTGGTAGATTTAAGACAGTATCTTTCTATATTAATGGCAATTCAGTTTGTTCATGGGGGGGGGGTTAATAAGACGATAAGGAGGAAAGGCAGCTTGGAGGACGCTTGTGATTGGGAGATGCAGGTAGATTTAGGAAATAAGCTTGTTGTTCCCCAGGAAATAGCCTCTACAAATCTAAGGCCTGATATAGTTTTGTGGTCTAGGAGTAGAATGAGAGTATATTTCATAGAGCTGACTGTTCCTTGGGAGGAATTAGTAACAGAAGCATATGAAAAAGCTTAGGTATGTAGAGTATGCAGAAGAGGAGCAGCAAGGATGGAAAGTTAGGATCTGTCTTGTGGAAATAGGATGTAGAGGATTTGTTGCAAAATCTGTTGTCTCATTGTTGAGGGAGCTGGGTGTACGTGGACAGAGTGTGGTCCTTTTTTTTTTATCTTTAGCACTTTCTTTCAACGACTATTAACTACCTTAAAAAAGTAGTAAATAACTGTAAATTATCTGGTTAAAATAACAATTTTTCAAAAGCTACTTTTCACAAACGCTCACTCACTCGCACCCTAGCTCAGTGATTTAGGTCGATGGCTCATTAGCTGGTTTGTGCAGAATTGAACAATCCTTTGAAGAGCTCCATTTAATCTGAATCAGGTGTGTTGAAGCAGGGAAACGTCTTAAAACTTGCAGCACGGCGGCCCTTGAGGACAGTTTGACATCGCCGCCCTGGCTGAAGTGGGTCTCTGTCAATCTCCTTTCTAACACAGGTGTATAGATTAAAAAATAAATTAAAAAAAAGAAGTGCTCCTCTCCTGAGGAGACGCTTGAGAGGCTGTAGAGCAACCTTGATTCCAATCAATGTGAAATTTATTTCTAGGGCACATTTGAAAACAACAGAGGTGACCCAAATGCTTTGCATCCAGATAAATTTACTAAAATAACAGCAATAAGAGGCACTAAAATATAAAATCATGATGAATTAGAACATGTCAGCAATTAAAGATAAAAGTAGCGCAGTATTATTTCAGTCAGAAACCAAGGAGAAGAAGTCATTTAAATATGAGTGGTAGATTGCTGGGGAAGTAGACTGCCACAGGGTCAGGAAAGGAGCTCAATCTCCTCTACGTTTCAGTCTGGATATCAGAACATCAGGCTGGGTGACCGCAGTGCACTTTCAGAAGTGTGTATGTGAAGGAGATCTATTAAATAAGATGGTGCCAGTCCATTTAAAATCAATCCTGAAACGGACAGGCAGCCAGTGAGGAGATGCCGGTATTCGAGTTATGCCTTCAAGCCTTTTCTGGCCAGTTAAAAGACGAGCTGCTGCATTCTGAACCTTTTTAGGAAAAGCTTAACTTCTGCAACACTGGCTTCAGAAAGTGGAGTGATAACGAGTAGCTTCCAAGGTTAGATTCCAGAGTTTAGAAGGATTTTTGCCCATTTCAATTTGAAAACAATGTTGCATTTAAGTTGGATGATGAAGCAGAAAAAAAGTCACTGATATGTATCGTAAAGGATCCATTGTCTATACCCACTTAATCCAATTCAGGGTCATGGGGGGGGGGGCTGGAACCTATCCCAGTTACCGTCGGGTGAGAAGCTGGGTACTCCCTGGACAGGCCACCAGTCCATCACAGAACTGAAGATGCCCCCAAATCTAGACATTGATGGTGCTGGATTTAAGAAATTACAGATGGTTGAGAATCGTAGTGAGAGAGAAAATCAGGAGGAAGAGGGACGAGATTGCAGTGATATTTAAAGAACAAGACTGTGAGCTGATCGGGGCCAAGAAACTGCAAAAATATTAGAAGAGATCAGTGATGTGGAAATGCAGGATGTCATTTTTTTTGACAAGCGTGGAAAAGCAGAAGTGACTAACTTAATAGGCATGTTGTAGCCGATATTCACCACAGAGGAAAAAAACGGATGCAATGAAAAAGTCTTCAGCTTCACTCATGTTTTATATGTCGTATTAGTGGTTATTTATCAAATAATCGCACTGGAGAACCAGTGTGACCCAAGGGTCAACAGTTTGGCCACCTGATGCCATGTTTTTTCAAGGTAAACACAAGAAACTTGTGCTAAAGGAAAAAAAATAAAAATAAAAATGGACCAGACTCAGTGAATAACTCCCTATAGATCAGTGAGCAGTGCTGACTAACATGTCATTGGGGTCATCAGGTGGGAACCACGACACCTCCAGGAGGCTAGACAGTGATCACTGTCCCAGAGTCACTCCCCTAATGCCAGCCAACACTGCTCCTCCCACCACAACAACCATCTTTTTTTTAGAGCCACTGCACACCAGTCACAGTGGGGTGGGGATACAAACCCTGGTTCGGGTAGGGGGTAGCGATAGAAGAGTTAAAGATAAGTAGGAATGGGATTCAAACCCTGGTTCGGGTAGGGGGTAATGAAAGTATAGAGGGTGCCAGAGGTGGAGGCAGGACATGACACACTAGCAGATTCAGCAGACAAACTCACCTAAACAGTCCTACAATCACTAAAAATGCCAGCAAATACAAAGCATACAACTCACTCAAAGCCAACTCACCTAAAATGGCCGCCTGGTTTCAAAAGGCTCACATGGGCCACACCCTCCACTTAAATATCTTGAACTTCTTCTTTGCTTCTCCCAAAAGTCTGTTTACCCTAAGTGCTTCCCCTGCTGGGCCCCCAGCTGCTATTGTTTCTTCTAATCCAAATCCACTGACTGGACTTTACTGCCTCATCTGACACTTCCTTCACTATTTTCCTCACACTCTGTCTGCTTACACCCAGCAATGAGACAACAGACTTTGCAACAAATCCTCTACATCTGTTTTTTACCTGTTTGTGTACTCAGAGAAGGCACGCTGCGTCCCGGTGATCGTCTCCTGAGTGTGGATGGTGTGCCGCTGCACAGCGCCAACCACAGTGACGCCCTCAGTGTGCTGGCTCAGTGTGGCCAGGAAGCCCTGTTCCAGATCGAATATGATGTCACTATCATGGGTGAGACGCCACACATACACACGAAACATATAAGCCTGCAGCAAAACTGACTTCGATTTCTCTCAAATGCAACTGAAGTGAAACAAAGTGATTAGTTTGTAATCACCAAAAAATCTGTCGGCTTATATTTCAAGTACATTTATATCTCAGACTTATCTCCCAGTGTTTGTTAAAACTATAAAGAAAGGAAAGGTCCTTTGCTGTGTCGTTGCATGAAAGAGCAAAAATAAAAACTAAAGTCCTTTTTTTTTTTTCCAAATCAGACACAGTGACGAATGCCTCTGGTCCACTATTGGTGGAGATCGCCAAGTCACCAGGGGCAACGCTGGGGATCACGCTGACATCAGCCAGTCATCGAAACAAGCAGGTTATTGTCCTCGACCGGGTTAAACCTGGCAGCGTGGTGGACAGGTGTGTACGCACAGTCTCACACACTCAGCTTTACCTGGAAACAGTGTCTGTGTCATCAAACATGAACATACTGTCAAAGCTACATGCGTGTCATGGCTTTATCTTTATCCTGGTTTACACTGAATCATCTGGTCTTTTCCAGGTAAATACAACCTCGGATGAACAAAAGCACATGACGTATTACATTGTGTCTTTAAACTAATCCAAAATAAAGAAATGAAATAAAGTCCACCCCGTGATTCAGCAGCTTATAGAATCACCTATCGCAGGAAAGACTTTTAAGTTATCATTTCCTGTGGGACGTTATCAGTCTCTCTCATGGTTCTGGAGGAATCTTGGTCCACTCTTCTTTCCAGCATCTCAGTCAGGCTGAGGTCTGGACTCTGACTGGACCGTTGCAACACCTCGATTCTTCTCTTCTTCACACATTCTGCTGTAGATCTGCTGCTGTGTTTGGGATCATTGTCCTGTTGATGAGCCAGTTTCAGCCCAGCTTCAGCTGTCGGACAGACGGCCTCACATCTGACTCTAGAACACTTTGCAAACTGACAAACCTTCTGCCTTTATAGAGTTGCTTACTGCACCCGGCTGCTTCTTAAAGGGATAGTTCGCCTCTTTTGACATGAAGCTGTATGACATCCCATACTAGCAATATTATTTATGAACATTTTCTTACCCCCTGCTGCGTCCTGTGAGACGAGTTCCAGCCTCGTTTTGGCTTTGATGAAGGTAGTCCGGCTAGTTGGCTGGGGTTTAAAAAATAAAGTGTTTTGCTTCTCAAAACAATATGCCTTAAAAAGAGTAATACATTTGCATACCTTCATCAACGCCAAAACTCAGCTGGAACTCGGCTCACAGGACGCAGCAGGGGGTAAGAAAATGTTCATAAATGATATTGCTAGTATGGGATGTTATACAGCTTCATGTCAAAAGAGGCGAACTATCCTTTTAACCTTTTAAATCCTACGGAAGGTGTAAGGATGGACTTCTGGCTTAATATTTGTAAAACGTGACATGGTATAATATGTTTCAAACAAATTTTTTTTATTCCTTTTTTATTATATCCTGATACATTAAACCTTGAATTTGAATGAGGATGTACTTTCTGCTGGCAGATACGACTTGTATAAACATCTATGAACATCACATTACACCCTGCTCTGAAGCCAGTCCTACACTGCAGGGTTACAGATATGCAGGGGTTGCATTTATGTACTTTACATCCGCTTGCACACACACAAAAACACCCAGAAAGACACAAAGCCGGTGTCCAGCCATATAGCTGACACAGACGGTAGAGAGAGGATGTTTCCCCGAGCTGAGCCTCAGTCCGGCTATAAAATATGCATAAAGCATTTGAACTAGAATAAACTCGGTCAGCTGAACAGGTTAGCTGAATTTTTTTAATCTGACCTCAGCTTTGGATGGCAAAGTAACAAAAAGAAGGCCATCAGCAGAATCTGTACTGTTATCATTCAGTCCTTCTTCTTCTTCTTCTTCTTCCTTTCTTCCTGATGAAGCAGATGTGGAGCGTTGCACACTGGGGATCACCTGCTGTCCATAGACGGGACATCGACAGAGCACTGTACAGTCCTGGAGGCGACTCAGCTGCTGGCCAGCACAACTGAACTGGTCAAGTTAGAAATACTTCCCTCACATCAAACAAGGCTAACTGGGAAACAGCACGACACAGGTGGGTCAAATCCCCCAAGATTAACAATCCGTATGTAAATGTATTTTATTTATACAGCCTTTTACAGACAATCATTACGATGTACCAAAGTGCTTTACAGCAGGTAATAAATAAAGAGAATACAACAAAATCAAATAAGATAAAATAAGATAAAAGTGTCATCATACTACTGGGTATTAAAAGCAATCCTAAATAAGTAAGTTTTTAGATTTGAAGAATGTGGCATTGTCTAGTTGCATGTAACAGAACTTCACAAGGCAGCGAATAAAAACATTCTGGCAGTTTAATCTGAGTAAAAACTGCTCAATTTGTTGTCATGAGCCTTTTGTGATATCACTTTCATAATTACTGAATCCAGCAATGATTGTTGATTTTACAAGTGATTCTGTGTCGTTTTTTTACAGTCTACGAGTCTAGTATCATAAGCGTCAACATAAGCTCAAACATGTTTGAGGTGCACTTTGGATGGTACGTGCACAAGCTTGGACATCTTGAATCTCGTCCTCTTTTTAACCAACTTAAAATGCATTTCTTTGCACAGCATCATGGCGTCGTATTGATCTGTAAAGCTCTGACGCATCTCAGCATGCAAGCTGTGCTCAGGGAGTAAACAGATGTATTTGTCGTTTTCTAGTGGACTTCCAACAATAGAAACCCTCCACTTTTCATCATTAGTACTCATACAGGAATCTTAAAAAATGTTTGTATGAATACAAATGCAACAGTCAACAAAAGATATATAAATATAAAGCTGTTCTCATTCAGGCTTGGATATTTTGTAGCCTGTAATTTATACATCAAAAAAGCCCAATTTCTCAACATTTCTCTCATTTAAAGCTGTTTTTTTCTCTCTTTATTGTCCCACGAAGGGAAATTAGTGTTGCAGCAGGAGCACACAAAAGACAAGGTACACATTGATAGTACCGGCAATATGAATAAAACCCAATTAAAAGTCAATAATAAAAGTCATAATAGAAACAACACAATATAAGGAGCACCATACACATATAGAAAATCACCAGCAAATGTTCAGTCCAGAGCTTCTACCAAAAATGGGAATTACTACCAAGAATTATGAAAAGTGCAAATGTACAGGTGTGCAAATAAGCCACACCAGTGCAAACATGAGCATTAAGTAAATGAATGAAAGCTGAAGTCTTTTAATCCTGCTTATAGGAAAACGACGACCTGAGGGCAAAAGGTCAAACTCGTTTAGAAGCGGATGATTAGGACAATCCAGAACAGCATCAGCCTTCCTCAGGACCTGTCTGCTATAAATGGGCATGACACCGAGATTTTTCCAGCAGTTTTAACAAGACGGATTCTTATCAGACAAGTTCAGGTTTCCAAAGCATGCAACAATACAAAAGGTTAAAACAGATTCGATAAAACTTCTGTAAAAGAGTCATCATCTCAGAGGAAACATGGAAGGTTCTCATTTTCCTTTAAAAGAACTATCCTTGCTGAACCTTTCTGGAGGTATCATCGACACAGGATTGGAAACACAGTTAATTATCAACATCTGCACCTTTGCTTTAGCATTAATTTAGGCGGTGTCCTCGTTTTTTTTTTTTTTATTAAAGAAATTTGGTTAAAAAAAGAATAAGTCAGGCTATGAATTTAAAAAAAAAAACAGTTTTTTGCTGACCGTTGCTGAACATTGCCCTGAAAAATAGTCTCTCCACAGGCCTGTCATACACTCCGAAGCTGGGGGTTGCTGCTATGATGGGTGCTGCTCTGCAGGTGACAACAGAGTAGTTCTAATCAAAGCTCGCTCCATCACTCTGACCGGACAGGGAAGTCTGAGCTGGCCGCTAATTTGAACAGCTCACTGACATATTTACGGTCTTAAACAGCCCTGACGAAGTACGAAGGTTGTGTTACACTGTCACAGTTTTCCAGATGGAAGTCACATATAGGTGGTAAAATATATGCATACAAGCACAGACAAATGGACATTTTCTTTATAGATATACATGTATGTATATATGTATATATATATATATATATATATATATATATATATATATATATATATATATATATAAAGTATAATGAAATGTAAATGGAACCTGCATTTTTTTTAGATCATAAAACCCACAGCTTATCTGCCCACATACTGTCACTGACTCAACAACCTCTTTGCCCCTTTCAGATACTGTTTATTGCTGTGTAAAGCAAGCTGCCATTTAAATTTATAATGGCTATATTTTTCCATTTGCACTGCTGTTTACCTCAAAACTAACAGGATTCTTAAACGAACCATTAACTAAACCTACACAGAGACTTTTTAGTTGTTTTTTTTTTAGCTTTTATTATGTGGCTACTTTAGTGTGCATGAAGTTTGAGCCACTGCCATGTGGCGTGAAATAGAGGCTCCTCAGTAATCTGTTTCAAAACCTTCATCTAGACTTAGAACTTGTGCACTTCTGGTCAGGACCTCCTCTGCATCACATTTCAGCGCACAGATCGGCTTCACTTTAGTGAAGATAACCTTATAGATTAGTTTAGATTATACTTTATTCATCCCACAACGGGGAAAATAGACTTCAGAAATCGATTTTTGGGAGATTTTAGACAAAATTCATCACCATATTAGGACTTATCGTGTACTTTGGAATCGTTTTTACTTAGTTTGCTGGCTTGTGGGTTTAATATTAGCGTTAATGTATCACGTGACCGAGACAAGCATCTTGACACGTGTCAAGAGTGAGTCATAGACGGATGTAACAGAGAGAATTCGCTCATTTTTCAAAATAAATGATAGTTCAGACTCGGATAATAAATAAAACGGAAATAATGTAAGTTATTTATTCTTTCTGTGCGGCCTGGTACCAAACGACCCACGGGCCGGTACCGGTCTCTCGCCCAATGACAGCTGGTATAGGCTCCAGCCTCAGCGGGTATAGAAAATGGATGGGTGGATGGTGCACAGCATCAGGACCTCCTACCTTTATTAGAGAACATGTGGTCAGCAGTTACAGTTGCATGTTTTTGTGCTGAGTTCCTGATCACTTTTTACAGGAATGTGGAATCAAAGAAGAGTTAAAATGGCAAAAAAGATTTATTTAGAGTCGATTAGGTCGCCCTAATCTGGCAGATCCCAGTAAAACACAGTCACCTTCCTCTCGTGTCTTTCAACCCACTCTTCAACACAAAGGAATGTTTTCATCTTCGGTGGCAACTCTTTGCCTAATGAGTTGGAGGAGCTTTTTTTTTTTTTTTCACCCGTGGCCAGACGATGGCCTTTCGTCTGTTACAGAATTAATGCCCTCTGGTTTACAAGGAGAATGCTGATTCCAGACACTGCTTTATTATCCTGGGTTAATGCTTAAAGCTGAGGGGCTCAAGTGAGACAAATGTGCACATTCATAAATGAGACATGTACGCAAGTGGAAAGGCAGATAATCACTCACACAGAGCCTGTGATAAAGCCTCCAGTGCAGTAGCGTTAAGCTTTAAAACGCATGAATTTATTTTGTCTTTTCCTCTCAGGCATGTAAATGTGCCCACACCTACTCTTTTCTTTGGGTTTGGTGGGAATATTCTGCACTGCATTTCTGTTGACCTGATTAAGACGCACATCAGAGAGGATGAGAGAGATGAGGCAACGAGGGCTAAAACGCTACAAATAAAAATGAGGAATTCTACACCAATTATCCCCCCCCCTTTTTTTTTTTAAGGTTTTGATAAAATGTCTGACACTACTTTGTCAAAATAGGTCCACAGCTCTCTTCTCATCACATCTTCACAGCTCCGTTCACAGCAGCAGGTTTTTGAGGGTGGATGGAGCTATTCGACTCGCCTCCTTAGGGTGGGCTTTATTTAATAGTGGTCATACAGTTTTGTATGACCATGCAAACTTAAATCTGAATACAGTTACACTTAATAACCCCTGAAGCTACCATATTTACTACCATATGAGAGTGCATGCAGTAAGCACACTGAGAACTCAAACTAGCATACATCAGACTGAAAACATTATTGCTTATATGTAGGGCTGTGCGAATTAATTATTATCGCGTTAACGCATTAATTATTTAACGCCAATAGATATTTTATCGCACATTAACGCATGTTTTTTTTTTTTTATAAAAAATAAAAAATAAAAAATTGAGGGCTTTTGGGCCTTTAATGGATAGGAAATTTCAGAGAGACAGGAAGCAGGAAGCAGAGAGAGGGGGAACGACACGCAGCACAGGGCTGTCCGATGTGGGACTCGCCTGCTCTACCCACTACGCCACGGACCACCTGTTTTATTATTTATTTTATTATTGTAAAACTCTGTTGCTCACAGGCTTTTATTTTATAAAAGTCTGTTGCCGTCTGCTGCGGAACCGGAAAAGAAAGTAATCGGCGGATCCACCAAACATGGAGAAGGGTACGGAACTTTTACTCGGCCATTTTCCTTTTAAAATTCTTCCAGACGGCGGAGTCGACAGAACCAAAGTCATCTGTAAACACTGCCAAGTTGAATTGTCTTCTCAGCGTAGTAGTTCCAATCTAAAATATCACTTAAAGCCAAAACACACAACTGATAGCAGCAAGTCATTCAAGGAAACAGACAGTGGAGCGAGGCTTCTACATAAAAACTACAGAAAGATGCTGATATTAAAAGTGTGTTTGCACAACAAATGTTATGTCACTTTCATTCATATGGCAGCACATTTAAAATAAAGCTAAATGCTAAAAGCTATACGCTACTTTTGGATTCATTTTTGGATTTTGCGTACAAATGCGATTAATCATGATTAATCAGGGAAATCATGTGATTAATTAGATTAAAAATTTTAATCGTTCTCAGGGTAACTTTTCATCAGTGTTTTCTTTTTTTTCTAATGGATTTGAAACCAAGCCAAATAAAAAAAAAAAAAAAACCAAAACATGTAGATTGCCCTCCCTTACTGGCTGCAGTATAGTTAATAACCCCCCCCCATATCAATGGATGGAACAGACTCACACAATATTAAAGTGCACTTCAAATGAATTTTTCCCCAAAGACAGTAAGAGGAAGCAGAAACCTGTCATCTATTATTTATACTGACAATAGTTTTGCTCCTGTTGGTGCATTCAGGGACAAAAGGAAAATGAATATCCAGCTTCCAATCAATGAAAACACCAATTACAAATCAGATTTCCTCATTGGGATATAAGGTATTGGAGATTATTATTACTTTTTAGATGAACTGTATAACTGCTAATTCATTGCTGATATCAAAGTAATCAGAGTTTCAACTTCATATTTCCAAGGTACGGTGAATGCAGCCTGATTTAAACGTTTGTTGGAAATAAAGAATAAAGGCTGGATTATTCTGCTCTGAGCTGGAAGGGTGACGTAGAAATCTGAACAGTTTAGGGATTGAAAATATGAAAAAAATGTCACACCAACGAGGCCCCAAACAAAGCAACACTTTTCCTTTTCCTCACGTCTCCTTTGAACTGAACTTAAACCTCTTCTTCAGTTGAATTCAGCCCAAATGTGTGGGATAGGACTTTATTCGCAGCATTAAAAGACCAGGACGAGGCTGTGTTGGGTGAAGTGATGGGCAGCTGAGTAATCCAGTGGAGTGACAGGTAATGTAGAAGCAGGATGGTATTTAATTAAAGTCACTGTACCTCTCTTACAGCTGTCAGAAACTGCTTCCAGCCTGCTGCTTTGTCCTCTCCGCCGTCCTTTTTTTAATCTCCTCTCCTCCTTCCTTCACAGAAAATTCCTTTTTCACCTTGATTTATTTTCTTATTATACTCCTTTTATTTTCCTTCTTCTCTGCTCTCTTTTATTATATATATTTATATATATATTTTTTTTTTTAGAGAGGCAAAAAGCTACAATTTGAATGAAGGCCTTGAAGTTATTCATGTGAGCAATCGCGCACATTTAAAAGCTGCCCTCCATCTCGTCTGAAATCTCCTTCGTTTGTCCCGTGGAAGCATAATTCACGCTTTTCTTCCTTGTAATCGTGTTTGTGTGCCTGCCGTTCCAGCGTTTGTATGTTGAGAGACGAACATGGCTCATTAGGATACTGATGGCCTTCCAGCAGACCCTGCAGCCAGCTCGCCGCTGCTTTATTAATAGACGCTTTGATTAAAGGTTTTGCCGTTGTGTGTTTGTGTGTGTTAGCGATGCACATAGTGGCTTGATCAGTCCGTGTCTTCTCACATCCATTCATCACGTGTAAGTCTGCAAATGACTTTCTTTTGTGCATCCTTGTCTGCCACAGTGCGGCTCTGCAGCCGTTTGCTGTCAGCAGATCTGCTTCTCCACACCTGATCATAACTCTGTTTTTTTCTACTCGGTAAGGATTAGATGGGACATTGTTCCCACATTTCTCAGAATTCACCCTGAAGTTGCCCAACAGTTCTGCCCCTCAGACTTCCCTCCACCACGGTGGTTTGGATAAGTCTCGGCTGGATGGGAGCAGCAACACATTGCAGCTTTGGATCAGCTTCAGAGTTCAGAGGGGTATGTGTGGTGAGGAATTACACATGGAGCTGTGTAGGTTGCCAGACTGCAGCCTTGATTGTATACTGATGCTCTCAGTGGGAGTTTCCCCAGAGGATGTTCTCCCCCAACATCTGAGGAAATGCGACTTTTTAACAGATGGCACAGCCCAGCACAGTTTTTCTTCTTCCAGGGTTGCATTTGTAGCCACTCTGTTGCAGATAAGTCACAAAAGGATGACTGATCTTATTACAAATCTATTTGATAAGTAATGAAATAATAACCTCAAAGTTTTTTTTTTCGTTGTTTTTTTAATTTCATTCAGTTAAATTCTGGATAATCCAATTAAATCAATTTATATAAATCCAAACCACTACAATTCATATAATGCCAATTGATACAAAGTTGCTTGGCTTAGGAAACAAATGGATTGAATTGAATTTTTTCTTCGATTCAACCACCTGTCTCAAACATGCGGCCATCTGCCGCGACCGGCTGGGGGTTGAAAGGACAGGAAAGAGGGGACAACAAGCACTATAACACCAGGCCAGGGATACCTGCTGAAAAAGAGGAAGGAAAGTTTTAAGCCTGATCTTAAAGGTAGAGAGGGTGTCTGCTTCCTGAAGCCAAACTGGCAGCTGGTTCCACAGAGAGGGGCCTGATAACTGAAGGCTCTGCCTCCCAAACTGGCAGCTGGTTCCACAGAGAGGGGCCTGATAACTGAAGGCTCTGCCTCCCAAACTGGCAGCTGGCTCCACATAGAGGGGCCGGATAACTGAAGGCTCTGCCTCCCAAACTGGCAGCTGGCTCCACAGAGAGGGGCCTGATAACTGAAGGCTCTGCCTCCCATTTTGCTTTTAGAAACTCTGGGAACCTCAAGTAAACCTGCAGCCTGAGAGCGAAGTGCTCTGCTAAAACTGGAGAAATGAAACTGTTACTTGAATCAAGTATTATCAATACAAATCCATCAACTTTAATTAGAGAAAGACTCCAATAAACTTCAGTAATGATCTCCGAAGGGACCTGCTTTATTAGGTACATATAAATATTTAGCAGCAGTGGTACCATCTGTCAGAGGTTGAGTAAAATGCAAACTCAAGGCAGAAAGGGCCCCAGTCGAGATTTGAACCGGGAACTCTCTTGCTGTGAGGTGATGGTGCTTAACAACACACCACTTTGTAGCCTGCAAGACAACTAACAGTTACAAATAAAATTGTTCCCCAAAGAGACGGCACGCTATAAGCGTCTGGAACTAAATAGAGCCGATAATAGAGATTATCGTTAGGCCAAGCAGCAGGCTGGACCTCAGTACAGTTCTGTTCAGACTGTGGTTTAAATGACCATTGGTGACGATAAGTGCACTTAATGTGAACTCTGAATTAGTGTTAGTGTCTTACAATGGTAGAATGATGAAAGCTTATCAGCTATTACAGAAATCCCATGAATTTGCTTCAGCATATTTTCATGATTCCTGTCAGTTTTACAGGAATTATGAGTCTATATCTGACTGAAACCAGACTTTTAAAGTACGTGGAACCATGTTAGTCAGACGAAATCATACCAAATCAAATTTTCCAAATTCTGACTGACACACCCCAACAATGCGATTGGAAGTGAAACTAAACCTGCTGGATGTTCGGATAATGCGCCACTCTTCCTGCCCTGGGCTTTGACCTGTAAGCAACAGAAGAAGGAAGAAGATGAAACAGAGAATAAGGACAGTAGTGTGCATCTGATTTGTAATGAATAAATGAATAAATGCATAAAGCATACAGATAAACCATGTATTACCTGTCAGCTTGGTAATACC
Organism: Odontesthes bonariensis; assembly: GCF_027942865.1. Lineage (NCBI taxonomy): Eukaryota > Metazoa > Chordata > Actinopteri > Atheriniformes > Atherinopsidae > Odontesthes > Odontesthes bonariensis. The sequence goes on along the minus strand of NC_134508.1, from coordinate 7,953,901 downwards.
TTGCCACTAGCTAAATTGGTTTTGTCCAGAATGTAATAGGACAGCCAGAGCAAGCCCAACATCAACAAACTGAAAGGTGCATATCGCCACATTCTGTTTTAGCGGAGCCGGACTTACTTTAGTCGATAAATAAATTCAGCTGCTTTAAAGCTGGAACGAGGACAGTTGCCCAGTTAGATGACGTAGTTGAGCTGTAACCGTAGTTCAACTGAACCATGCATGGAAACATGTGGTAAACAGAAAGTCACAGTCTGCTCTGACTGGTCAGCTCTAGCGGCCTGATAAGGCTCCACGCACCGTTTTGCTTGAGCAAAAGTTTCATTCAGAAGTTTTTGTTAATCATTTTTTGGGACTTTTATGCCTTTAAAGGTGGGGTAGGGGATCTTTTTTTTTACATTTTTTTACATATTGCTTGAAATACTCTTCACACCCTCATTCCAACCAATTAATTAAAAGTTTTGACACAAATATGAAAAGTTTTAGTGGCCTCTAGAACGTACAATCTAGGAAAAACACTATCCAATCATTGTGAACGGTCCGTTCATAATGATTGGATTCTGATGCCGTCTATCAAACTGCAATCTGCTCCTCCCTCCCCCTCCCTCCCTCCCCCTCCTCCCCCCCTGTGCGCGTACCCTGCTCCATGAACGAATTACGCGTCCAGAAGCTTGGCAGGAAGCTAAACTAGAGCCAGCTTGGCTAGCACCTAGCATTATTAAACGTATAGTTATCATATACTAAATACGGCAACGATCGATGCTTGCTGTCAGAACAGCGCTCGTGCACATTCGTGCTCGTGCGTGTTCATGTACTCTAGAGGCGTGCCTTCGGGGGGAAAGTGAAGAAAAGGGTTGGGACTTTTTACCTGTGTATTTTCAAAATGCAGCTTCGCTGGACTCAAAATCCAGGATCTTCTACCCTACCTTTAAAGGGCAGGACAGTTCAAGAGAGACAGGAAGCAGAGAGAGGGGGAAAGACATGCAGCAAAGGGCTGTCCAATGCGGGACTTGAACCGGGGCCAGCTGCAGCGAGGACTGTAGCCTCTGTACATGGGGCGCCTGCTCAACCCACCATGCCATGGACCACTCCATTGGATACAGAGTTGGTACAAGTTGGTACATGCTTCTGAGTGCAGGAGAAGCCAGAAGCATTTAGAATGAATTACATGGGGTTACAATTTCCAAAATACCCCACAGAACACTTACAAAATGATCATATAAAGATACTTTAACATCTTTCTTGATACATTTAACTGTGAAGAAAGTCATGAAGATCCAGTTATGCATCGTATCATACTCGTGTCCTATTGGTTACTTTCACAGTATATTAGCTGACCATTCATTTTGAATGCATTCTTTTTTATGATTAAGGTTAGAATTATAACTGGGTTAGATTTAGGTAGGCAAGGGTTGAATATACAATGTTTTAAACCTCAGTCCAGTAGAGAAGCAATTGTTTGTCAAGATATTAGAGGATGTATATTCACTGAAAGAATGTTTTTGTCTGAAGAATGCCCTCAGATGAGATTCCTTAAAGTGGACGGTTTCCCGAGGAAAACTAAATCTGCAAACTGCACATTGTACTGTGTACGATTGTGTATGTGACAAACAAAACTATCTTGAATCTTGAACCTTGCTTAGGTCTGTTTTGGACCAACGCTGCTGCTCTACAGTGACACCTGGTGGTCTTCTGGAGTCGTACATTGCACCTTTAACTCTTAGGAGTCTGTGCCGTCACGCACAGAATAAATTTTCACATCAAGTCACGTATTTCTTTTCGTGTAAAATAAGTCTGTCGTGTATGCGGTGGGTTTTGAGATTTACTGAAATTAATCGGTCCGCAAAGTCAGCATGCACCAACTTGGACGGATCTTTGGTTCATTCTGCACATTTTGATATGCAACACATCATAATATGAAGTGCCTTAAAAGGTGATTATAAGCAGATATAGCAGTAAGGGACATGTCTAACTCCTCAGGGTTAAGAGCTTAATCCAAGCGTGGCAAGGACCTAATTAACAAATTGACTTGTGTGTGTTCCAGTGAAGGTCCAGAAGTCAGACCATCCCCACTCCTGGGACCCCTGTGTGAACTACTGTCACCCTCCAAACTCCACCCAGTGCAACACAAGTTCCACGCTCAACAAATCGTGGGCCGCCTCCAACAACAACACAATCAACAGTCTGGACTACTGCAAGTGTAAGAGCATAATCCTGTCAGCCAGCCAGCAGGGTAAAATCCTTCAAAGTTGCCAGTAAATGGGAAAAGTGGTAAATCTTTTCTTTTAGGGCTGGGTGAGTTAACTCGTTATTATCGCGTTAACTCGTTAATTATTTAATGCCGATAAATATTTTATCGCACAGGTTATATTTATTTATTTTAAAAAAATAATAATTTTTAAAAATATTTTTTGGGGGGAGCTTTTGTGCCTTTAATGTATAGGAAAGTTCAGGGTTAGAGAGAGGGGGAACAACACGCAGCACAGGGCCGTCCGATGCAAGACTTGAACCGGGGCCAGCTGCAGCGAGGACTATAGCCTCTGTACATTTTATTACTTATTTTATTATTGTAAAAGTCTGTTGCTATCTGCTGTCGGAACCGGAAAAGAAAGTAATCGGCGGATCCACCAAACATGGAGAAGGGTACGGAACTTTTACTCGGCCATTTTCATTTTAAAGTTCTTTCAGACGGCGGAGTCGACAGAACCAAAGTCATCTGTAAACACTGCCAAGTTGAATTGTCTTCTCAGCGTAGTAGTTCCAGTCTAAAATATCACTTAAAGGCAAAACACACAACTGATAGCAGCAAGTCATTCAAGGAAACAGACAGTGGAGCGAGGCTTCTACATAAAAACTACAGAAAGATGCTGATGTTAAAAGTGTGATTGCACAACAAATGTTATGGCACTTTCATTCATATGGCAGCACATTTAAAATAAAACTAAATGCTAAAAGCTATACACTACCTTTGAATTCATTTTTGGATTTTGCGTACAAATGCGATTAATCGTGATTAATCAGGGAAATCATGTGATTAATTAGATTAAAAATTTTAATCGTTGCCCAGCCCTAGTTTTTTTACAGTCATACTTATGTTTGTTGCATTCATCTCGTGCCGTATGAGCCTTTTATTTTTTTCCCTTTTCACACCTGCAGTGACATCACTCTTTTTCTTTCTACTCATTGCTGTGTTGGAACCACAAACATTATATTTTTCTCTTTTTGCAGCCCTAGTATCTGCCAGTTTCTCTCCGGGCTCTACCACCACGTCAGGCCCCAGCAGTCAGAGCTCCAGCACGCTGCCCAGGCCCACAGTTCCCATGAGTCCTCGAAACTCGCTGCTCAAGCGACGGCAGAGGAAGAAAGAGCACAAGAGTTCCTGTGAGTTCAGTGGAAATCTGCACATTTCTCTGAGGGGATGGCAATCAGCCTGATAAATGTGCTTATGTCTGTGTTCAGTGTCCCTGGCGTCCAGTTCGGTTGGTCCGGGTGGTCAGGTGGTTCACGTGGAGACCAGCGAGGTCGTCTTAAACGGAGATCCACTTAATGGCTTTGGTGTGCAGCTGCAAGGAGGAATATTCGCTACAGAAACACTCTCCGCACCGCCACTTATCCGATTCATAGAGCCCGACAGCTCAGCAGAGAGGTGAGCTCACAGAGACACATTTGTACTCTTATGGATGCATTAAATCTATAAAACGTGTGTTTAATGTGTAGTCTTTTCACTACAATTGCATTTTTAAATCCAGGTTAAAAACATTTCTTTTCTCATGTGTCTATGCATGAAATCTGCACGATATCTTTTCATTTATCTGGACTGTTGCTTGTTTTTAAATTCATTTAAATTATTTTATTTGTTTCTCTTTCTATTCTTTTATGTATTTTTAATGCTTCTTCCACTCCCTGCTGCAATGCTTTTATTTTATGTAAAGCACTTTGAACTGTTTTGTACATGAAATGTGCTACAAATAAATTTGATTTGATTTGATTTACAATATTGACAGTTAAAAAAAAAGGATGCAAGCTTTTTACATTTTTACAGAAGTTTTAATTTTTTGGTTCTTCAATTCCAAAACACGTCGGCTTCTTCAGAGCTTTGCTTGTTTTCTCCCTTAATGTTCTTAAGCAAACGCTGCAGTTGGGTTAAAAAAATAAGATCCTTAATTAAAAATGTTGAAGTCGTACACATGTTTTGGAAATTCAATTAAAATCTTACATAATCCGACAGTATAGGACGCTATGGGACGTTTGCAAATAAATGGTGCTTAAATTGGAGAACAGAAGCCAGACTATAGTTCAAGGTTGGCAGCTGGAAGCAGAAATGTCACTCAGAAGTTGGATGGGATTAGTAATTTAAATAAGAAAACATAAAAGTGATAGATTAGATCAGTGATACTCACTATTTATTTCACAAGAGCCACATTGGCAGAGCAAAATCCAGGAAAGAGCCACTTTTACCACAACATACTAAAGTCTCCTTTTGCAAATATGCATTTCTACATATAAAACATCCCACAAAAAAAGAAACAACGCAGCCAATACATTTTCAATTAAGACCACATTTACCTTAATACTGGGATGAGCGGAAGCTGGCATGCATGTCCTTGACTTTCTTTATGTTGTATTTGTAGTTTGTTGTTTTAATCATAGTGAGACATTCAAGATGAGCATGGTTTTTGCCTGCTCGTCCCCTCTCTGGCGTCTTCATGCAAATTTTTGTTTGTTTTTTGTGCTGGTTTTTGCCCTTTTTTAATTAAAAACCGAAACATGGTGCCTGCACCTCACGCTGGCTAAAGGAGCTAGCGTGCAAAATGATTTTTATTGTTACCATATTGTTATAAGCTACTATGCGTCTAATCTAACATTGCTCTTCAGCTGCTCCTACAGTTGCATGATGAAACATTACTGTCATAAAAGCAAATCTCCCTGTGAGCCCTGCACATGCACAGCCATACGCATGAATTTGTTGTCACCTTAAAGAGGCCAAAAAGTGTGGTGCAGGAGTGGAAACCAAAGTAATGAATTGTTGTCTCTCAGCACAAGAGTGCTCCAGGGCAATTCAGGCCGGTCAGTGTGCACAACAAAGGTCATTGTACTTCCAAACCAGTCAGAAGCACATGGCTTAAGGTTCACAGACTTCTCTGGTGTTGCTTTATTTGTGCCGAGTTGACTCTGATAAACATGGAAATGCTTTGCCGGTGAGTTTCCACTGTATTTAAAGGTATTTAAAGGTACATTCCCTTTACATTTTTCCAAACTCGGACTGAAACGCTAAACTTTAACTGACCTAAAAGGCAGCTTAGACAAGATTCATTTAGAAGACTTTTGCTAGTTTCTTTTATTCTATCAAGCGAACTGAATGATTTCTGAAAATCGTTTGGTTTTTATAGCAGAGCCAGATGAAGTTTGCAAAATTCTCAAAGGCTTTGATTTGCATGGAAAACAGAAAAACTTTCAGTGCATATTGTGTCAAATTATATATGCGTACTGTTTTTGATGAAATGTTGAGGGGGGATTCAGTCTTTATCCCTGGAAATGGGGGGATTCCGGACCCCTTGTGATGTCTCTGTGGTGGCAGGCAGAGAACATCACAACTGCAGTGTAGTAGCTGTATGTGTGCTAACTGATAGACAGAATTATTGTGTCTGAGTGACGTATTTGGCTCTTGTTCTGCAGCTATGCTGATGTTTCGGTGTATGAACAGCTTTCCCTGGCTCTGCGTCATGCATGGGTGCATGAGCATGTGCCTAAGTTTAGAAAGGGTTTTCTAAATATTGATGTCCAAGTGCATCTGCCTGTTAAAGTCACTTATTACTCTGTTCCTCAAAACTTCATCTAAGCCTCATTGTGTAAATCGTTAATTGTGTGTGCATCATGTGTGTATGTTCATGTGTCCACTGCCTGACGTCTCCATCATATTAACAGCTTTTCTGAGTGCTAGGTGTGTTTCTGCGCCCTGAGGCCACCCTCCTTTTACCATTAGCGCCCACACTAACAACACTGATTAATTAGCTTCCCCCTCGCCCACTACAGAGGAATCAGTGCATACTTTTCTCTCTGCTCGACAGTTTGAATCCAAATTATCACCATCACGCTGCACTGAATTTGCTTCCAGTACAACTTACAGCATTTAGTGTAATTTAAACACATTTTTCTGTGGCGCTACTTAGAAAAAAGAAAATATTGAGAGTGTTCTTTGTTTTCTTCATTCAGTTCTTTGTCATATGATCAGAAATACAGCAAAGTAACAGAAGAAATGCTCATGGTGGGATAGGAAAAACTGCATGACTCCATCAGGTGATCTTTGGTCAGAGATGTTCTTTTCTACATGTGAGGAAAGGGTTAAAATATGCCCTATGAGTGTGAGAGTGTGAATTACCATGTACGGCAGCGGCATGTCTGAAAAGTTGGGACACTGTGCTTCATCCGCTTTTCTTTTGACAACGGTCTGTAAACATCTGGAAATTGAAGATAGCAGTAGCCGGACCTCTGGGAGAGGAATGTTGTTCCATTCTTGTCTGACGTTGGATTCCAGCTGCTCAGCAGTCCTGGGTCTTCTTTGTTGTATTTTGTGTTTTCAATTAGTGAAAACTCAGAACTTCTGTCTTCTACTTAAAAGCCATGCATTGTGCATTGTATTGCTGAAATATGCAAGGCCTTCTCTAAAAAAAAAACATGTTATCTGGATGGGACCGTATGTTACCCTTAAACCTGTGTATATCTTCCTGCGCAGATGACACAAATGTCCCCTGCAACACCAAGGTTTGCCAAATGTGAGCAGGGATGAAACCAACCCTTTACAAAGTACAAATATATGTGCCACTAGTAGGGATGGGAATGGAGAACCGGCTCCCACTAATTTATTCACGTGGAATTGTTAATCCGGCTGCCTAACGATCCCGTTTATAGGTTCTGCTAACGCCTGACGCTTCTGCGCGATGATGTCATGTGCACGCTCCGTATTTTGGCTCAGAATGTTTCCAACATGGCTCGAGGCAGAAGCGCTCCAAAGTTTGGTTATATTTCACCAAAAAGGAACAAAACTAGGGCCAGTTGCAACACGTGCAGAGCTGTGATCACATCAAAGGGGGAAATACCTCCAACATGCTGAAACATGTGACCACACAGCATGCAGTTACTTTGCACAAATGTAAAGTCTTTGGCTGTGTTCGAAACCGCCTACTTCTCCTACTATTCCTACTAGTCATACTTTTTTAAGTTCCCGGATGTACACTAGATGCATACTAAATTCGCCGAAATGTTGAGTATTCATCATAAGGTTACTTGTCACACTCAAACTACCCAAGATGCAACGTAACGTGACGTCGCCCATCGCCATTTGAACGGTCAAATTCCGTTAACGGGACGAGAGCAGTCAAAACGGCATAACCGGAAGTGCGTTGCTCACTGCGGCTAGCTTTAGCGCCGAATTCGCGGGAACAAAATTGTAAATAGCCGGTATTTTGTCAGATTTTCAACACCTTGTGGGTCTAAATGACTACTTTCTCGCCTGAAAATGTTTCCTATGCTGCTAAAGTTATATATTTACAGAGTTTAGAGCTTAAGCGAAATCAGCTTTTCAGGCCTGCTGATTTCGGCTCGGGCAGGAGTGAAGTGCACTGTGTGTAAACGCTCTGCATGCTGTCTGATCGATCAGTATGCCGTTTTCAAGTATGTAGTATGTAGTAGGCGGTTTCGAACACAGCCTTTGACACGCTGCTAAGCGATGGCAGCGACTCTCGCGGGGGAGCTTGTGGCGCAGCGTCTTCAGTCTCTAAAGTCCCAGGTAACGTAAAACTTCCAGGTCCTGTTGATTGTTATAATGTTAGCGACATGCTGTATGAATAATTCCCATCTGATATTAACATTTAGTTGATGAGGACTGCAAGAGTGATGCAGGCTCAGAGTCGGCCTCAGAGTCGGGCTACCGCATACCTGTAGCTCCCCATTTCATCGAGGCAGGGAAAAGTAAAATGAGGTAAATAGATAAAATTTGGTGCTTACTTGAAATCTAAGTGTTATGCAACTAAAGCCATTTTAACTATAAATAACAAGATGAGAATCGAAAAGAGAATCGATAAGGAACTGAATCGATAATGGAACCGGAATTACTAAATTCTTAACAATTCCCATCCCTAGCTACTAGTTAAATTTGTCAAAGTTCAAACTGCAAAACCACATGGCACAATCTTTTTTTAATTATTTTTTGGGGATTTTATGCCTTTAATGGTTAGGACAGTTGAAGAGAGACAGGAAGCAGGGAGCAGAGAGGGGGAACAATATGCAGCAAAGAGCCGTCCAATTTGGGACTGGAACCAGCGAGGATTGTAGCCTCTGTATATGGGCCGCTGTGGGAGAGCAGAGCCATAACACTTGTCCTAATTACACATTGTGCCTTGTTGTGAATATTGAATGAATATTAATGCACAACCAACTACGCTACCGACCACCCCACGCATGGCACAATCTTGAATAAAGCACAAAAAAGCAAATATGTTTTTAAAAAGAACAGATTGAGATAATAAGGAAAAAGTAGAACTCTTGATTACCAAAGAAATATTGCAAAAGAAAGGAAAGAGATGGAGAATAGAGCCTTGGCAGGCCTTTTATTCCTCAGTGGCTCAAAATGAAGATGTCTGACTGTACATTGATGCAGATCACCCACTCATAACTTAACGGAAGCTTCAGCAGTTATGTGTTTGTTTTAAAACAAGCGATAATCCAGGGACAATAACTGCATGTTGGTGAGGACTCGTTCAGAGGCAGACAAATTGCTTCATCCTTAATTTCTCCCGGCAGATGTCTCTTTTGAGCAAGAGGAGCACTACTCTGATTATTCAGTACCAGAGAGTAACAAGGCTTGTATTTCAGTTCAGTGAATCACTGAAGTGTTGTTTGCCTTAAAGGATAAGATCGGTTTTTTGACATTGGGCCCTTGATTTCACATTATAACATGATGTTCTACTCACCCCTGCTTGTTGTTGGTCATTTGGAGCTGTTCCGAAGATATTCGCGAGGCGTCTGGCTGCTCTCTTGAGATATTCGGCCATGAAACGGTTTCCTATGGGCAAGCTTATACAGGCACAAACTATGCTGTTTATAATTTATTAATTACTGTACATTAGCACTGATAACGTGGAGGTGCGTCGCTTACTTAAAAAAATCCGGGTTATTGTAATTTTGATTTTTTTGTCGTAAAGTGGGTGTTACTGACGTCATCGTCGTGCTACTGCCACAGACAGCCCACAGACCTGCTGCCTATTTATTCATTCGGCTAAAATTCAAAATTAGTAACCCGGATTTTTTTAAGTAAGCGACGCACCTCCACGTTATCAGTGCTAATGTACAGTAATTAATAAATTATAAACAGCATAGTTTGTGCCTGTATAAGCTTGCCCATAGGAAACCGTTTCATGGCCGAATATCTCAAGAGAGCAGCCAGACGCCTCGCGAATATCTTCGGAACAGCTCCAAATGACCAACAACAAGCAGGGGTGAGTAGAACATCATGTTATAATGTGAAATCAAGGGCCCAATGTAAAAAAAACGGTCTTATCCTTTAAAGACGAGAATGTTTTTGTGCATCTGGTCTTGTGTGGTGAATGGACGACGACATGAGAAGGACGTGAACATGAAACAAACACTTAATAAAATGGCCTGGCCAGCAACCACAGATTAGAAATATGCAGCCTAAAGGGGAGGGAAAGACTAAGATGGTGGCTTTAAATCACAGTAGAGTGGAGAGGAGAGGAGAAGAAAGGGCTTTGGTGCATCATTGGTGAGCCTCCACAGGCATCTGGTCACCTGAGCCAATCAAAATCTTTACCAAACGTTTTATTCGTCTAATCTTATGAAGACAGATCATGGCTGTGTTCAAAAACGCATACTGCATACTTCCATACTGCATACTCATCGATCAGACAGTATGCAGAGCGTTTACCCACAATGCATTTCGCTCCTGCCCGAGCCGAAATCTGCTTCAGGCCGGCTGATTTCGCTTAAGCTCTAAACTCTATAAACTTTAGCAACATTTGAAACATTTTCAGGCGAGAAAGTAGTCGTTTAGATCCCCAACGTGTGAAAACCTGACAAAATACCGGCTATTTACAATTTTGTTCCGACGACTTCGGCGCGACTAAAGCTCCTGCTGGTTATTTTCACAAAATAAAATACCCGTTGCCTTTTATCAAAGGGAAAGCCATTACGATACAATTGGTGCTTTTGTTTTGAAAACAGGAAGTGAACCTACCCTCGTTGTAGCTAGCTTGAAACTGCCGTTTTGACAGGAAATGACGATCGGCGACGTCATGTTACGTTGCATCTTGGGTAGTTTGAGTATGAGTAGTAACCTTGTGATGCATACCCAACATTTCAGTGAATCTAGTATGCATCCGGGAACTTCTCGCTTACTCAAACTCACATACTAACTCAAAAAGTTAGTATGAGTAGTAGGAGAAGTATGCGGTTTCGAACACAGCCCTTGACTTAATGAAACATGAAACAGATTTACCTGATACCAATTGGCTAATTTAGCATTGTGTAAAACAGATTATCATTTATATATACAGAGAGAGTCCTGCACTCCAACTTTAGGTTAGGAAAGCAGAACTAATAAAACATCTCTTATGAGGCGCCGCAAACCGCCACACAGACCAATATACCTCCGATAGGAGCGAGGTATGAGGGGTGTGTACAGGATACTAAGTGCACATGAACACGTTTGGGAAAACTGATGATCCTGTTTGGACATTTGTTGAAACCCCCTTCCTTTCACTACTCACCAACGAAGCTCAGAATGTTGAACTGCTCCATCATGGATCCATAAACCCTGATAGCGCGATGATTTACAGTAAACCTGCTCTTTCTCTACGGTTATCGTTCTCATTTCAAAAGCTCATGCTTTAGTCTGCATTTTTGTACCCTGATGTTGGGGCAAACGTGATCACAGCTGAGCCAGCAAAGAGGTTTTGACAAATAAAACTTACTAATACTAAGAACTAACCACAGACAGGGAACATATTTACACGAAGTGACATGGTTTATTCAACCCTTCATGACGATGTACAGACCGTAGTTACACAAACAGAGAAGGACGGTTTGGGCATCAGGCCTCCAGCACTTTACCCTTCACTAGATTTTGTTTTACTTCCAGCGTTGCTGACGTCACCGTGGTAACTGTTGTTGCAGGTGTGGCCTGCTGCAGGTTGGAGACCGCCTCCTGTCAATCAACGGAATCCCTACAGAAGACGGAACGCTTGAGGAAGCCAATCAGCTTCTCCGAGATGCGGCACTGACCAATAAGGTCTCGCTGGAGATAGAATTCGATGTCGCAGGTTTGTAGAATAAACAAAGTTTACTCCATTCTGCATGTATCTGACTTGATTCAAGCTTCCTGTCCATCTACGAAGGTTGGAAACATGTGCTTGGGGTTCTATTCACCTACACTGTAAATGTATTTGCAGGGTTTGGATAACCGGGTCGTACTCGGCTGCAGGGGGCAGGGGTGGACAGCATAATTGCGGCTTTTCCCTTGCAGGGCAGTAGCCCCATCAACATGCTTTTAACCCTGTGGAATTATGAGTGTATTATTTTCTTCTCCCCTGATTTCTGTGTATGAGGAAAGTCTGAAAAAAGCTAAACTCATAACCTGATTAAGTTTTTTTTCCTATGATGGAAAAGCAGAGTTGGTGCAGTGTTTTTTTTTTTTTTTTAAGAGAATCTGTTGACAGCTAATATTCAGTTTATTTAGAAAGCCGGCTCTGTGAGAGGATATGAGAAAGTAGTTTATTTATGGATAAATACCTCTCACTTTTTGAAAAGTCTTAGTCTGACTTCAGAAGTCGTACAGAAACTGAACTATTAAATGTCATAAATGATATTGGGATGAATTCTGATGCCGGCTGTCCTCATGCTATTGGATCTCTCTGCAGAATTTGATACAGTCAGTCGTGGTATTCTAATATAAAGGCTGGAAAACTCTGTAAGTGTGAATGGGATCGTCTTATTTGAGCTACAGAGCTTCTACTGTTTCTGTTGGGGATTCCAGCTCCAGTTTGGCAAACATTTACCTTTAATGTTACTTTAATGTTCCTATTATTTTCCATATACACGTTAACACTTGGTCGGGGTAACAGCAAAAAGAAAATGTTAAATTATATGCAGATGACACAGATTTATCAGTAAATACAACTGACATTACCTCGTTTTTTCTCAGCATGTTTTTATCGACATAAAATCTTTTAATTGTTAAATGCTGATGAGATCAAAATGATGGTCTTTGGACGTCTCTTGGCAAAAAAACGTGCGTATTTTGTTTGATTCCAACCTTAATTTATCCCTACATTTCAGTCACACGACCAAAACTGCTACCTTCTGACAGATAATTGATCTTTTTCAGCTTCTTCACTCGTTTAGATTACTGTCAGCTGAAAATATTCAGATATTTCTCATATTTCACCCTCACTGCATTGGTTACCAGTGGTATTAAGACTTATTTGATGGCTCATTTTTAAGCCATTAACCGGCCGTGCCCCCATTCTACCCTTTTGACCTTCTCACCCATTACACCCCAGTTTGTGCTCTTACATCTGCAGACCAGCTGCTGCTCTCTGTCCCCAGGGCGAGGCTGGAGACAGAGGGTGGTAAAGCATTTGCTGTTAGAGCCCCAAAACTGTAGAATAATCTTCCACTAAGAATTACCAAAGCTTCCACCTTCTAATCTTTTTTTTGTTTCACATTTTGGATGGGTTTTATTACAGTTGGTTCTTGCACATTGCAATTAATTGCTGTTGTTTTTTTCCTTTGTTTTTACTCTATTTTATGGAATGCATATTGTTTCTCTTTCTATATACAAAGTCCCTTTTTTAACTTGTTTTTCAAAAAATGGCATTACAATTAAAGCTTATTATCAGCATTATTGGTTTTGCAGGCGAACAGTGAGCATTGTTTGCCCCAGAGGACAGCATTTCACAGCAGATATGAGCAAGAGCTAAATGCATTGTAATTAGCAATATAAAACACAATATAAAAAGCAACAAATAAGCACTTCCATCCAGCTTCACATTTCTATGTTTAACACTGCGTCTGTGTTTCTGTTTCAGAGTCGGTGGTGCCTAGCAGTGGTACTTTTCATGTCAAGTTGCCGAAGAAAAGAGGAGTGGAGCTGGGACTCACCATCAGTGGTACAAAGAGACACATTCTTCCAAACATGTGATCTATTTTTTGTTTAGAGCTGCTGCTGGCAGAGTGTTTACATCCCAGCAGAACTTCCTGTGCTTCATCTTAGACACGCACATATCTTCTTCATGGTCCCCCATCCTGCAGGGAAGCTCAGCTTCAAACGTGGCCTGTGTTTATGAAGTGTTATGGTCACAGTTTTTCATTCTGATGCCACTGGCTGTACAGTATGAGGGCAGCTGTGTTTTCTTAGTTAGCTTTCAGTCTGTTTTAGCATCGCATGGTCAAAGCAGGAAAAGAAAACTATGCAGCGTCACTTTCTCTGACAATACAAAGCTTCAAACTTTGTGGCAGCAGTTTGGAGATTTCTTTTCTCAGCAATGTACCCTAAATAAATAGTGAAAAATGCTTTGCTTGTTTGTCGGGGGAAAACTTCTACCCCACCACTATGAGAACGCTTTCCATCAGCTGTCCCATATTTCCTACATCAGTGCACAATTAATAATATATTGGCCCGACCCAGTCCCATGAACGAACACTCGATAGCAGCACTGGTCCACATAGGGCTCCCAAAATTATACATTCATTATGTTTTCCTGACACTGCTCCATACAGATATGTTTTTTTAGGTCTCAGTATGTCATCATGTTCACCTTTAACGTCTTCATAAAAGATGTTTGTTGATCTTCTTGCTACATGTTCAACACAGTTGATTTGAGCACAAAGACGCAGCAAGTTCAAGTTATTTCACGGTTCTTTCACCTTTTATTTCTCTCTTTGTTTAAACATGAGGAGTTCAGAGCACATGGTCAGGGTTAGAATAAAGACACAGGATTCGGGGGTCACACGTTTTGGTGCTCATTGGTTGCATTTCCCTGTGTGTCATTACGTTACATTACATCACGGTCATTTTGCAGACGCTTTTATCCAAAGCGACTCACAATAATTGTGTTCCACATCGGTAGGCGAAAGAACTTCAGGTCACAAGAAATCATAAGTGCATTTCCTTCCAAAATCAAACAGCTAAGAGCATCACTAGTGCTAGAGTAAGTGCGGTAAGTTAGGTACCGAGACAAATGGGAAGACAATTTAGAAAACGAAGACAATTTAGGAAACAAATAAGTGTGTAAGGAGCTGGAACGAAACAGGTGATGTCCTAAGAGGGCGGATCTGGGTAGTGTTTCCTGAAGAGATGGGTTTCAGCCTGCGGCCAAGATGGGCAGCGACTCAGCTGTCCTGATATCAGTCGGGAGATCGTTCCACCATCGGGGTGCCAGAACAGAGAAAAGCCATGACCGTGTCGATGGTGCGCAGTGACCCTTGAGTGACAGGGCAGCCGGCCGCCTGGAGGCCGCAGAGCGAAGCGGTCGGGCGGGGGTGTAGGGCTCGACCACAGCCTGGAGGTATGAAGGAGCTGTTTCTTCCACTGCCCTGTAGGCCAGCACCAGAGTCTTAAACTGGATGTGAGCAGCTACAGGGAGCCGGTGTAGAGAGCGGAGAAGGGGAGTCGTGTGGGAGAACTTGGGGAGGTTGAACACCAGACGAGCAGCAGCTTTCTGAACGAGCTCCAGAGGTTTGATGGCAGAAGCCGGGGCGCCAGCAAGGAGGGAGTTGCAGTAGTCCAGGCGGGAGATGACCAGAGCCTGGATGAGCACCTGCGCTGCCTTGTCAGTAAGGAAGGGGCGAATCCTCCGGATGTTATAGAGGTGGAATCGGCGAGATTCCTCGCAGTCCGTGTTGACGTCACCAGGGAGTCCTCCATGGTGATGGCCAGGTCTCGGAACGGGCAGCCCTTCCCCAGCTCAGTCTTGTCATGTGGGCGATGCCCTGCAGGAAACAACAACCTTGCGATACGATGCCACCTTACAAAGTTTTTAATCTTGGATTGTGTCATTAATACGTTTCAGACATGTGACCAAACATCTATTACAGGTCTTCTGCTGAGATTCGGATTAAATCCCTACAGCCAAGTTTCAAATCCTAACAGTGGAGGCTGTTCCAGCAGAAGTTAATTTAAGGAATCCATCACATGCTCCTCCGTGGGAACGACCCACATTCATTGTTTATCCTTATTCTGAAATGTGTATTTAATCCTGTGCCCCAGTGTACTTTATCACTTCAACGAGCATCTTCCCAGTGACAGGTCGCTGTTAAATCTGACATCTTTTTCTTAATATTTGGAAGAAAACTCTTAAAGCCAATTCCCCATTGGAACCAGGGAGTTTGGGTTGGCACAAGCAGACTGCGTGTTTTTTTTATTTAACCTTTTCAGGAGGGTGTGATACGTTCAGTGTCTAGAATCCAAACTATTAATATCTTGGTGACATTTGCTTCATTGCATTTTTATTGACAAATTCAGTAAGGGGGGGTGTCAGCCATTTTTTTTTCTTCGGTCTCATAAGTGAAAAGCTCTTTCTAAATGCTGGTTTCAGAGTTTCAATGCTCTTAGCTCGAACATTCAGTTGTTTACTCTGCATTCAAAAGAAGACTCATTTCTATTAGAATCCAAGGAGGAAATGTTTTTAAGGAAATGGGACTGTTAGTTGCAGTAAATGGTGTTTCTCTATTTCTCCATCATATTAATAAAAGAAGGTAAACATCCGGCGTGAGCGTTCCTGTCTGCTTTTCAGGACCTTTTTGACATTTCCTGTCAACAAACACGTCATATTGCAAATTTATTTGCTTGTTAAACTTACAATGCAGTAGAATCCAAACGTTAAAAAGAAAATACCTGAGTAAGAATTCAAAGATCAACAAATAATGTTAAAGACCAGCAGAATCCTCCGGCTGCCTGAGATCACTCGCACAGTTTCTTCAAAGCATTTAAAGGGGAAGTTGTTTTTTTTTTTTTAAAACCTGGACCATATTTCTGGCATAAAATACGTTCATCTACTCACCGATAACAGTTTGGTGTTCATCAATGCGCGCCGCCTCTGCAACCTCCTTTCCAGGAGCTCCTCATCCGTATACTCTGGCTCAAAACGGTAAGGACGTCCATCATACTCAAAGTCATCGTCCACGTCGTCAAAATCTGATAAATATCCTGCCATGTTGCACAAAACTAGCAGTAGCAAACTCCGTGTGAAGTTAGCCGACCGTCTCAGAGCACAGAGTAAATGAGCTGTGCTGCAGCGGCGCGGGTTGATGACGTCATCCCAGTAGACGCGTGTGTAGAAAGCGCCTGATAACAACAACACAGCAGCTCTGAGCTAACAGTGCAATAGTACGCGTTCATTCATTCATTCGTCTCAAAGTATTGGTGAAATAAAGACAAATAATGTCTTATTTAGAGGCTGTATTGTCTCCCGTTATATGGATATACACCGATCTCCAGTGATCGAAATATCTTACCGAAGGACACCGACTTTCACCAAACTGTTATCAGCGAGTAGATGAACGTATTTTATGCCAGAAATAAGGTACAGGTTTAAAAAAAAAAACTCCTTAAAACTTCCCCTTGAGTGCTAAAACTAAGAGACGTGTGTGCTCGTGTAACTGGCATGAAACCTCTGCGTTGTGTTAACTGTTGTACGAATGGAGACCACACTGCTGCTCTTTCGAAGGTCTTTATTTTCCTCAACCTTTCCTCACCGAACATTAGAAAAAAGAAGAAGACTTTAGGCGGGACCGTGGCTGTGTTCGAAACCGCATACTACATACTTGCAAACTGCATACTTCCGTACTGCATACTGCATACTCATCGATCAGACAGTATGCAGAGCGTTTACCCACAATGCATTTCGCTCCTGCCCGAGCCGAAATCAGCCGGCCTGAAGCTGATTTCGCTTAAGCTCTAAACTCTGTAAACTTTAGCAACATTTGAAACGTTTTCAGGTGAGAAAGTAGTCGTTTAGATCGCCAATGTGTTGAAAACCTGACAAAATACCGGCTATTTACAATTTTGTTCCGACGAATTCGGCGCTACTAAAGCTAGCCGCAGTGAGCAACGCACATCCGGTTATTTTCACAAAATAAAATACCCGTTGCCTTTTATCAAAGGGAAAGCCATTACGATACAATTGGTGCTTTTGTTTTGAAAACAGGAAGTGAACCTACCCTCGTTGTAGCTAGCTTGAAACTGCCGTTTTGACAGGAAATGACGATCGGCGACGTCACGTTACGTTGCATCTTGGGTAGTTTGAGTGAGTAGTAACCTCATGATGCATACCCAACATTTCGGAGAATCTAGTCTGCATCCGGGAACTTCTCACTCACTCAAACTCGCATACTAACTCTAAAAGTTAGTAGGAGAAGTAGGAGAAGTAGGCGGTTTCGAACACAGCCCGTGTCTTGTGTCGCGGATGTTGCTCCCCCATAAAAGAATGTACAGAAACAGAAAAATAAAACAAAAGTTCCACCTGACTAGTCTTATAAATGTCAGGTTAAAAACAATAATTTTGTGGAATTATAAACGTGTCAAATTAACCCTTGTTACACTCGCATATTAACAGTATTCATGGACATATTCATAGAAACCTTGAAAGTAAAGATGTTTCTGTCACACAAATGAACCTTTTTGATTGGGAGGTAAACACCCAATGAGATCAAGTTGGAATGTTTTCACATGTATATTTTTAACACTGTATTGATATTTAATGCTTTATTATTTTTAGTATTGGTATTTTGCGGCACCCCTACTTCACAAAGAAAGGTTTCACACTCAAGACCAGAACTTCCCTGCAGCGCGTCCCTTGTGGTTAAGCTGTTTGCAGCAAAATGCGGGAAAACTCATTTAACCACCTTTTGTAAGATGAACACCTTCCCTGGAGCCATTTGTCTGATTATTGAAGAACTGTCATGTAACAGATTAAGCGCCCTCACCTGCTTCATCAATCCCCTGATTCTGCATTGTCTGATTATGCAGCGGTGCCCTGCATAATGGATGGCTCTATGCAAAGGAAAGTTTGTTAATCATCTTAAATGGGCGCGTAATTTCCTCGCTACTCCGAGTGAGGAATGGCAGGTGTGTGAGTCAGAGAGCACATGATGGACGACGAGCGTTGTTACTGTATATTAGCAAACCAGTGGCCTTTAAAGTGGGAGGAGTTTTAAAGGGGCTCAATGAATGGAAGCCAGGAAATACGTCATTAGTAATTACAAGAAGATATAAATGTTTGGGATGGGACGTGAAAGTTCGGATACAATAGTTCTTGGAGAAACAGAAGGAACTCATAAATTATAGCAAAACTAAGCAAAAAGGTTAGTATGGGGCCTGTTTTCCAAACTTTCTCATTCATTGGAAACCTCTGCACTGTAATATATGACAAGTTGTTCTGTATTAGTCTCTGAGACGGAGAAATGGAGCAATGCTGCCATCTGCTGAGCAATAAAAGCATTTTTTTCATCAATTCATTCCTCATTGTGACCATTTTTAGCCTTTCCATGCATTTATTTTACGATGAGTACGAATTATTTATCATTAAGAATCATTTCTGACTTTCTTCCATTGAAATCATTTTATTTTTGCCAGTGTTGATGGTATTGAAGCAGCACCACCTGTCGGGCTACGTCACAGTTCCAACTACAGATTCCCATGATTCCAATTGATCGGTGACAGCAGGTCTGTGCTACAGCGGTGTTGAACTTTGCTGTGGTTGCTGCTCATTGTTTTTGTGATGTCATTTTCGTCCACAGCCAGTAAGAAGTCAGGAGAGCCCCTCATCATTTCGGACATAAAAAAGGGCAGCATGGCTCACAGGTATCTCACACAGTCATCTCTCTCTCTTGTACCGTAAATTCCGAACTATAGAGCGCACCTGAATATAAGCCGCACCCTCTAATTTTTAAAAAGAAAATCCATTTTTGTGCTTATATAGGCCACACTGGATTATAAGCCGCGGGTGTCCACATTGTAATGTGAGATATTTACACAGAAAGATGTGACACATGAGGATTTTTAAACATTTAATTAAATGCTAAAGGTAACATGAAAAAATACATACTGCAATTGCTTTTTTTCCCCGAACAGTGCCTGTAACACCGATGGTTTTAACTTAAATACCTATTGGTAACGCACAAACACGTAAATGTTTTTTTTTTTTTTTTTGAACAGTGCCTGTAACATGGCTGGTAAAAAAAAAAAATCTTCATCTTGTTCAGCCAGATTGATTGCCTTTAATTTGTGTGTACAAATGACTGATTTACAATAATTTAGTAGTGTAAGTGTGTGTGATTTATCGTACAGTTTCATTGGACCACTGTGGACTATTCGTTAATTTTATTGGTCTAATGTTACGAGGCAAAATGTTTCTGGCGGCATGAAAAAAAAAAAAGAAACAAAAACATATATTAGCTGCACCGTATTATAAGCCGGGGTGCTCAAAGCCTGGGAAAAAAGTAGCGGCTTATAGTCTGGAATACGGTAATTATTAATGAAAGTTAATCTCTGGAGGTTAAGAACACGTCATATACTGAACACTTTAGAACAAACCTCACAATGTTGTTTACTTGTATACTTGCTAAATTGAGGTGCCGCCACATATTTGGCGTGATCCTCTTTTTTTATGTAGTTGAAATTCACTCAGTTGGTCAGTTTTCTTTCCTGGAAGAAATGTGAAGCAGCAGTACGACCACGACGGAGCCGGTTTGATCTTCTGCTTTGTTCTCCGTCTCCCCGTCACTCTCATTCAGAACAGGAACACTGGAGCCTGGTGATAAGCTGCTGGCCATCGACAACATCCGGCTGGAGAATTGTTCTAAAGATGACGCAGATCAGATCCTTCAGCAGTGTGAGGAGCTGGTCAAACTAAAGATCCGCAAAGACGAAGACAACTCGGGTATTTATGTGAATGGAGTCATGAACCTGAGCTACTTCAAATCAAATCAAATTTATTTGTGTAGCACATTTCATGTACAAAACAATTCAAAGTGCTTTACATATTTTACATATTTTTACATATTTCCAAAGAAAAAAAGCAAATTTCACCATTTTCCCTTTTTTTTTGGCGATCCACCACAGTTAATTTTTCGGGTTTTCTTTCCAGTTGGGTCAAGTCAAATTTATTTGTATAGCACATTTCATGTACAAAACAGTTCAAAGTGCTTTCCATAAAATAAAAGCATTGCAGCAGGGAGCGGGAGAAGCATTAAAAATACATAAAAGAATATAAAGAGAAACAAATTAAATAATTAAAATGATTAAAAGTTTAGATAAATTCAAAGATATCGTGCAGATTTCATGCATAGACACATGAGAAAAGAAATGTTTTTAACCTGGATTTAAAAATGTCTCCATTTGGTGAAAGTTTAATCTCCACTGGCAGTTTGTTCCACTTGTTTGCAGCATAACAGCTAAATGCTGCTTCTCCATGTTTAGTCTGGACTCTGGACTGGACCAGCTGACCTGAGTCCTTGGATCTAAGAGCTCTGCTGGCTTTATATTCTCTGAACATATCACAGATGTATTTTGGGCCTAAACCGTTCTGGGATTTGTTAACCATCAGCAGGCTTTTAAAATCTATTCTGTGACTTCTGTGATTAGTTACCCCTATTTCCTGAGAAGAAGAAAAAAAATCCAAAGTCTGTAAATGTGTTTGAGGCTGTTATTTGACAGTTTTCACTGACCAACTTCATTTACTTAGTAAATATAAACAAATCTGAAACTTGTTGCCAGCGACTCACCCCAATAAGTTGGGATAGAGGCAAAGAAAGACAGAAAGGTTTATAGAAAATGAAAAATAACGGCATTCTTGAAGATTCCACAATCAGCAGATTTGGGCGTTGGGATTGGATATCAATCCAATGCTTGGTCTTTACAAACAGGGACAAGTCATGGCTCAGCACTTTGGGCCAAACTTAGTCATAGAGGACAGGTCGTATGGAGCATCGTGAAGATGAGAATCATGCAACAACAACTGCTGAGCAGCTGGAATCTTGGATTCAGCAGGAATGGACCCAGATTCCTCTGAAAAACCGCAACAATCAGTATCCTCAGTTCCCAAAGCGTTAAAAAGTGTCGTAAAAAGGAAGCTGATGGAACACGATGGGAAACATGACTACAGAACAGCTTTCCCGAGTGTGTTGCTGCATCAGAATTTGGATTTGGTTTCAGTGAAGAGGCTAGAAATAAATAGATAAAGGTTTAAAGAAAAGAACAAATTACACATCTCCAGAAATGGGAGTTTGCATCGATTTGATTTATTCATTCAACATAAATGTAAAGAGAGCTGCGCTACCAGTGTCTGACCACAGGGTGGAGCTGTTGATCGCCGCTTGCTGTGACTGTGAAACGGTTCCACCGAACAAACAGAGAGACCGATCAATTAGGAAGCAGAACCTGCTGAAACAGTTCATCCAGTGAAAAACAGGAGAAGGATATCACACAGTAGGACATAAAGAACAGACGGTGAGTTCAGTGTTACCCATCGTGCAGCTGCCCATCGTGTTTGAAGTTGGGTGAGTCCCCACCACCATCTGATAGATCCCAACAACAAACAGATCAACTGTGCCAAACACATCGCTTTGTTTGGCGGAGGCAACAACACACAAGTGCACACTCACACACTGAGGCTGAACTCACAGAATTCAGGGATTAATGCGCACAGCTGATGTGTGATGACAAGGCAGTCTTTTCCCTGGTTCCCATGGAAACTGAATCTTCATTGCCAGTGTGGTTCTTAGAAGAGTTTTGACCTACTTCTGAAGTGTGTGTGTGTTTGTGTGTGTGTGTGTGTGTGTGTGTGTGTGTGTGTGTGTGTGTGTGTGTGTGTGTGTGTGTGCACGTTTCAAGTGAGCAAGTAACGTGACACCCAGTGAACCTGAGGTGTTTGTTTGTGTAACAGACGAGGAACGTACATCCGACAGCATCCTCTGAGCTGAAACTTTAGAATGACCTGTGTGTGTTTGTGTGTGTGTGTGTGTGTGTGTGTGTGTGTGTGTGTGTGTGTGTGTGTGTGTGTGTGTGTCTCAGATGAGCAGGAGACGTCGGGCAGCATCATCTACACAGTAGAACTGAAGCGGTATGGAGGCCCCCTGGGTATCACCATCTCGGGCACCGAGGAGCCTTTTGACCCCATCACCATATCCGGTCTGACCAAGAGAGGGCTTGCAGAGAGGTACATGATCACACACACACACACACACACACACACATATACTCTGCTTGAAAATCTAGGTGCCCATTTTGTTTTTCTAACACACTCAGTGGATTCACATGGCACTGAAAGGATCGGATAGTTGGCTACATTACAATAAGAATGAGTTGAGCAAGGGTAATTCTCCTTGGATATATGGCGGTGAATGAATAGAATCAGAGGCACAAAGCATGTCATACCCCGGTGTGATAGGTGGTGGTGTGATCGGACGGCCCTGTGCTGCGTGTTGTTCCCCCTCTCTCTGCTCCCTGCTTCCTGTCTCTCTGAACTTTCCTATCCATTAAAGGCACAAAAGCCCCCCCCCCCAAAAAAAAGCGTTAATGCGTGATAAAATATTTATCGGCGTTAAATAATTAGCGAGTTAACGCGATAATAACGAGTTAACTCACCCAGCCCTAAATATCAACTACAAGACAGTAAAAATGAATGAAAAGTCTGAAAATACCATTTTTAAAATCTAATGACCAGCACTAAGCTATCCACCAAGTCTGCCTCCTCCTGATGGACTCAGCTGATCAGCAGAAAGCTACACAGCCACCATGCATGCAGTGTTGTTTCACTGTGTATCACATGCATTTTTCCACTGTATGCTGCAAACATTGGTTTATAGTTCACAGTATGTAGGCTTCCTTAAACCACTGTGAAATTTTCAAAGTTTTAGTCATTTTAAATGGAGAAGATTGATTCTTCTGTGGCCCTGATTCCCATTAGCAGCCGGGTGTGCAGCAGGTGCCATTTGACACGTTGGGATGACAGATGAGATAAAGAGAAATGTGAGCTGGGTTAGCAGCCAGTGTCCGCGGCAACACTGAGCAGACAATGACATAATGGCTTCCCTGAGTCATAAACAACCACAGAGCTGAATGAATTCTACTTACATGCAGGCGACCACACACACCTGCTTCACTATAAAATGTCATCTTACATACAGAGACACAGTGGGCGGCTGTTTGACCTGCTCACACACACATTGTGACCCATTTTTTTGGAGTTTGTGATGTAATTGTTCCATATCTAAACTCAAAACGGTTGTCAATGAAGCACTTTGCCTCAGACCTGTTTTCTAAAAGCACTCTATGAATAAACTCGGAGCAGCTTGACACAGAAGAAAATGTGGGAGAACAGATTAGATCAACATCAATGCATCTGTGACCGGTGGGAAAAGTTCACGCTGACCCGATTATTATTTCTCTTTTTTTTCTTTAAGCCTTTTTCAGTGCTTTTATTTTGTTGAACCATGGAAACAAATCCTATAAAGAGTGCAGAAACCCAAAGCTGCTGTCTCAGACACACAGATATCCAACTTTAATTGCCTGTATTCGTACATTTAAACTCAAACAAATGTGATATATGCGCGCATGTCAGACAACACTTGGTACTGAATGATATCTTGTGTCACACTGACAGCAATAAAGGGTTGTTTTGCATTTCATAACTGCTTTAATACTGTGGTCAGTGATAGTGAAATGAAAAGGAACAGCTGTTTCCCTTCTCAGTCACTCTGTTGGGACCTTAGGTTTGTTACGAGGATGTTTGAATATGAATGAAGTTAAATGGCACTGCAGCACAATCATTTTATATTATGTCTGTGCTCTCTAACGCTTTGTTAATCTACTCATTAAAAAGGTAATGACATTTATAATTATCTCAACTCAAAATGATATCTCTCATTTCTAGTTTAGGTAGGGATGGAAATCGAGAACCGGCTCCCGGTAGTTCGATTCCGTGGAATCGTTAATCCGCCTGCCTAATGATCCCGTTCACAGGTTCTGCTGACGCATTTGCGCCAATATTAGGGCCAGTTGCAACACGTGCAGAGCTGTGATCACATCAAATACCTCCAACATGCAGGCTCAGAGGCAGGCTCAGAGGCAGGCTCAGGGGCAGGCTCAGAGGCAGGCTCAGAGGCAGGCTCAGAGGCAGGCTCAGGGGCAGGATCAGAGGCAGGTTCAGAGGCAGGTTCAGGGGCAGGCTCAGAGTCAGAGGCAGAGGCAGAGTCAGAGTCAGAGTCAGAGGCAGAGTCAGAGGCAGAGTCAGAGGCAGAGGCAGAGTCAGAGTCAGAGTCAGAGTCAGAGGCAGAGTCAGAGGCAGAGTCAGAGGCAGAGTCAGAGGCAGAGTCAGAGGCAGAGTCAGAGGCAGAGTCAGAGGCAGAGTCAGAGGCAGAGTCAGAGGCAGAGGCAGAGTCAGAGGCAGAGGCAGAGTCAGAGGCAGAGGCAGAGGCAGAGGCAGAGGCAGAGGCAGGCTCCCGCATACCTGCAGCTCCCCCTTTTATCGAGGCAGGAAAAAGTAAACTGCCTGAGGAGAAATTAGATAAAATGTTGGTGAATACTTGAAATAAAAGTGTTACTGCAACCAAAGTCATTTGTACTATATTTGAAATATATATAACTGGATGAGAATCGATAACAGAACCGTCAAGGAACCGAATTTATAAGCGATATATCGATAATGGAACCAAAATTGCTTAATTCTTAACAATTCCCATCCCTAAGTTTAGGCACAATATTTTTCTGTATGTATATAAGTGCTCTGAGGGCTACATGTTTGTGTGCTTTTATACGTCTCCAGGACAGGGGCTATTCATGTCGGGGATCGAATCTTGGCCATCAACAGTGTCAGTCTGAAAGGAAAGCCGCTGAGCGAAGCCATCCACCTGCTGCAGATGGCCGGAGAGACGGTCACCCTCAAGATCAAAAAACAGCTCGACAGTGAGTATAAATATCTCGTGGCACTCACAGAATTCAATCACATCATTTTTTCATGAGCTACGCTTTGTGACATGACTATCTTGGGATGGACAACCTGTTTTGTTGATGCCATTTTATGCCCTTTATGTGAAATTTAATGATGTCCTAAACAGTGATGGGCAGTAACGTGTTAATACGGTGACCTTTTTTTTTCAAGTAACGAGTAAAGTAAGGGATTACAATTGCATAAACAGTAATTAGATTACCGTTACTTTCCCGCAAGCAGACTGTGTTACTAAACCATGATTTTGTTTGCGAGATCTCATGATGATCACGTGTGAGCGCTGCGACGTCAGTGCGTTGCAGTACCGACATTACTTTGAGTTTGACTTGGTAAAAAGTGACAAAAACATTAGCGTGCGCTGTACACTCTGCATGGGGAGAAAATTTTTATCTACAGCGAAAAATTCCGCCTCAAATCTGAGCAAGCACCTAGCGAGCCGGCACAGGAATGTGAAACTCATTGAGAAACCCCCCCACTGACATGACTGCTGCCTTAAGAGCGACAGGTGTTTCATTTGATTCAATTCTATGTGATGGAATATGTAGAAAGAATAGAATTAGGCCTAAAAGTCTACTGCTTTATAGCGTACTCGGGTTGTGCATCATGTTTTTGAAAAGTAACTAAGTAATCAGTAAAGTAGCTGGATTACTTTCTTTGAGAAGTAATCAGTAACAAATTACTATTTCAAAGTAACTTGACCAACACTGGTCCTAATGAAAAGTGTGATAAGTTTCAGTCAACATACCACAGAGAGACAGTACAACAGCTCTCTTTCTGCCTTGAGTTTACAGCTGTGTTCATAGCATTCAGTTTTAGTGGTTAGTTGGGAGAGATCAGGAGCTATAGTTGACCATCCATCCATACATTTTGACACAAATCCAACTTGATAAGCTTAAAAACAGATTGTTATGTGAGAGAGCATACAGTATCCAGCCTGAGAACTCGCACATCAAACTGGTAGAAAACAGTTTTGACAGTTGGAAGCAATCCCACTTTTAGGCACAATCATGTCATAAGTCTTGCTTTAAACTGCCCCCAGGTCATCAGAATATCAAAACACCTTTAATTATAAATCACTTTCAAAACAACAGCAAGGCTGACAAAGTGCCGCACAAATAAAACCAAACATAAGACACACAGGCCAAGGGTAAACGATGCAGAAATACACACGAATCAGAAAACTTGGGAAGACCTTGGAGGAAATTGCTCACAACACTACTTGCAACACAATGGCCATTCAAAAGCACACCCAAGACACAGCTGGCTCCGTGACCGTGGACTGTTTGACTGACCGTAAAACACAGAAACAAGAAAAAACGAATTAAAAAAAGACACGAAATCCCCAGAAAACTTATTTCGTGAAGTTCTTGGGGCTCTCGCAAATATTAAAGGTATTCTATTATGGTCAGATGCCAATTTGGTGAATATCTCCTCCAGTGTAGACATGAAGAAATGCTTTTACTATAATATCTGATACTCTGATTCTTAGGCTGCTGTTGTTTGGAGGACACCTCATACAAACAAATCATGAAAACTAGATTTTATTCTTTGATGGAATCACCGCACTTTGCCATGTCTTTGTACGTCTCTCGGTGCGACATAGGCAAGCTGGATTTTACCAAACAAGCGAGAAGACTCGTCTGAAGATGCCCGTTGTTGATTAAAACCTTTTTTTTTTTCTCTTCAAGATTTAGAGGAGAGGAAGGCAGGAGAAGGAGAGGACACGACGGAGAACGAGATCAGCGACCCTGAGGAGGACGATTTGACGGACAGCCAACAGACCAATAAGCTCTCAGAACTTTACTCCACAACTATACCCAGCGTGGACTCTGCCATGGAGTCCTGGGACGGCTCCGGGCTGGATGCAGGCTACGGCAGCCAGGGTAAGCTCTCAGGTGGAGGATGTGCATGGCTGCCCACTTCACAAAAACATTTTCATTGTGATCTTTCACCAAAAAACTGGACATAATTCATATTGTTGTGTCTGTTGGAAACCCTTTTTCAGAATGGTTTAATGTGGTTTTCAAGACAAGTTTATTTGTACAGCACAATTCAACAGCAAGGTGATTCAAAGTGATTTACAGTTACATTAAAACAGTAGAAATAAAAAGCATGATTTAAATTTTAAACAAAAACGAAAGAAATAAGAACAATAGATAAATCGGTATTTAAAATGTGATTAAGTTTTTTGAAACTCAAGCTTCAGATTTGGAGCTTTATTCAAACGCAGCTGAAAATAGGTGTGTCTTCAGCCTGGACCTAAACACACTGAGTGTTTCAGCTGATCTGAGGCTTTCTGGGAGTTTGTTCCAGACATGTGGAGCATAGAAGCTGAATGCAGCTTCTCCATGTCTGGTTCTGACTCTGGGAACTGATAGAAGACCGGATCCAGATGACCTGAGGGGTCTGGAAGGTTCATACTGGGTCAGGAGGTCACTGATGTGTTCTGGTCCTGGACCATTCAGAGCTTTATAGAGCAGCATCAGAACTTTAAAGTCTATCCTCTGATGGACAGGCAGCCGGTGTAAAGACCTCAGAGCTGGACTGATGTGCTCCACTTCTTTGGTCTCAGTGAGGACTCGAGCAGCAGAGTTGTGAATGAGCTGCAGTTGTCTTTTTAGGTAGACCTGTAAAGATGCTGTTACAGTAATCAAGCCGACTGAAGATGAATGCATGGACTAGTTTTTCCAGGTCCTGCTGACATCAGATCATTTAACCTTGATATATTCTTAAACTGATAGTAGGCCAGAGATACTCATTGCGCGGCTCCTCAAGCTTTAATTGGCGGCTCGCACTCGCATAGTAGCTTATAACAATATGGTAACAATAACAATACATTTTTTCAAATAACATGCAGCGAATACTGCACAGTATTAAGTATTTTTATTAAGTTTGGGTTTTTGTAGTATTAAGTATTTTTATTAAGTATTAATTAAGGCTTAATGGTGTTTACTAAAAAACTTAAACCACCGTCACACTTGACCGCAGAGCATGCTAGCTCCTTTAGCCAGCACGAGATGCAGGCACAATGGATCGGTTTTTAATTAAAAAAGGGCAAAAACCAGCACAAAAACCATGCTCATCCTGAATGTCTCACTATGATTACAACAACAAACTACAAATACAACATGAAGAAAGTCAAGGACATGCATGCCAGCTTCCGCTCATCCCAGTATTAAGGTAAATATGGTTTTAATTAAAAATGTATTGGCTGTGTTGTTTCTTTTTTTGTGGGATGTTTTATATGTAGAAATGCATATTTGCAAAAGGGGACTTAGTACGTTGTCGTAAAAGTGGCT
The DNA here is from genome assembly GCF_027942865.1 of Odontesthes bonariensis. Lineage (NCBI taxonomy): Eukaryota > Metazoa > Chordata > Actinopteri > Atheriniformes > Atherinopsidae > Odontesthes > Odontesthes bonariensis. The sequence continues at coordinate 7,925,586 of NC_134508.1, read as the reverse complement.
CTTCCCTTGATTTTGCTCTGCCAATGTGGCTCTTGTGAAAAAAACAGTGAGTATCACTGTAGTAGGCTGACTTTGTTATTGCCTTAATGTGTTTTTCCAACCTTAGGTCTGAGTCCATCTCTACGCCCAGATTTCTGGCCCGGTTGGTAGTTTCTAGGTGCATAGATTGAAGCTCTGTGGTGACCTGTAATGGTTTCTCTGCCGTAGGCACATACAGCCATCAGGCAGTGGGTATCGCCCTCCACCCGCACGAGTGGCGCAGCACCAAGCAGCAGCGCAGCACCACGCCTCCTCCTGGACGACGGAAGAACTACCCGTTCAGTGATGGAGGCTTCAGCGAGGACGACTGGGACAAACCTCCGGGGTAGGACTTGAACTTTCCTCCATCTTTTTTTATCTCCATATTATATCTTCTTCATGTTCGCGGCGAGTCGTTTTAGTGCATTCTCTACGATTAGAAATTAGAGTTTCACCGGCTGCGGTTAATGTCGTGTTCCACAAAAATCTGATGATCCAAATTTCCTTCAGATAATCCATCACTGAACATCAAATCTGCTTTGGCTTTTTGAAGATCAGTTTGAAAGGTGTATGCACTGACGTACCTCTTTAAGGTGATATAAAATGCTGAAAAAGCTATCGTTATAAAGCATAACACACCTTAAGGTGCACACAAATGTAACCACATTTATCTTTGGGTAAAGTTTGGAAATCAAAATCCACCTGGGAATGTTTCCAGCCTTCTCAATGACAACATTTGGTCTTAAATGATCAATTTCTTCCTCCCTCTCAGAGGTCGTCTCGTGTGTTTATAACAGTTATATACAGGTGTAAATGAGCTTCCTAAAGGTATGTACGATGATTACACAGTTTGTTTAATTATCATTGACGGGGCAGGTTTAGGTAGGCTGGATCAGGAAGTAGAAATCTCACATATCAAAGTGTCTTTGGGACATATACTGAACCCCTGCACTCAGTGTGCTCCTCACCTATAAGTCACCTTGGCTGAACATCTGCTAAATAGATCAACACAAGTCTATTACTGTATCTCACTGAAATGAGTTAATTACAGCCAGTTGGCTTGTAGAGTAGATTTGACAATTGTATGTTTTATAACGAGGCTCAATGGACTGAATGCAGCGTTTTAAACGTCAAAAAATTTTATGTTAATAGCCAGAAATTCATACCTTATTATGACACAGTCCTGAATTGGTTCTATATACAGTTTGAAGCCGTTTGCCTCCATGTTGCTCTAAATCCATGGTCCCTAAACTACCCACCTCGTCATTTTTTATAGCCCCTCCAAAATATGTCCGTAATGTATTCCATCCCTCCCTTCAACACCGTCAATCTTATTTCTCCCTGTTCATTCTCTATGGCGAGTGCATGTGTAATCCCTTTTTTGGCCACTGGTATGTTTTGGCGCTGTTGCACAGCCTTTTTCAGAGACTGGCCCATTTATCGAATGCTGCAAATGTAATAACATAAACACATTTTTGTCCTCTTAAGGCCACCATATTCAGAACCCTATGCAGTCATTATTACATAACGTTCACACTGCTCTCACCTCAGTATTGTGTGTCAAGAATATCCTCCTCACAGAGTCAAAATAAAAGCTTTTTTAAAAAAAAGATTTTTATTATAACATACATTGCAAAATGTTTGAATGCATTGTGTTTTTAAATAGGCTGAGTAATAGTGAATTAGACTTATTATTTGCCAAATAAGTTTTGCAATATGTAGCCCTATTGATTTATTGATTAACAATGTGAAAGAAGCCGTGGTTTTATTTGGCATTAAAATGTTCTTCATTGTTCTTCACTCTTGGAAGTTTTTTATGCCAAACAGAACTGTGTGAGTTCAAAAATGTTGGAATGAAATAGGATTTTTAAAAATGCTTAAACAGGCTTTTATCTAACATTATTAATGTTATTATTCTTATTTTCTTATTTCAGCCATTTCCATTTGAGACTATGCTGTATCAATTTAACATGATAGCAGCCTGACATAAATAATAACAATAATCTACATTGACTGGGCTAAAATTCAGCTAAGATAGATCTGCAGCAGGCATATTTACTGTAATTTACATGGAAAATCTCCATCCTCCGGCCCTCTTTAGAAAAAGTCTGGGGACCACTGCTCTAAATTTAGGCCGAACGTGGCTCCCGTCGCTCTGTTAATGAACGATAGGGTTTCTACGCTCTATGTTTCACTTCTAACTGCATATCTGTGTGACATTCTGCGAGCAGGTATCTCATCATTTTATTCTCAGATTGGCTCTGCCAGTGTCAGAACCAAGAGCCGGCGAAGCGCACGTTTCTGTGCGGAGGTTGAGTCATAAAGTGCGATGAGCCGAGTATCTGGAGCCTCTGTGTGTTTATAGCGGTGAGTCAGGAGGTTAAGCCTTGTGAGGATAGTAACGTTCACTGGGGTTATATAACACTGCTGGGGGTGGAGAGAAACACAGGAGGGAGATAATAAATAAATAAACTGTACAGTTAAAGTGAATTAATCTTGTCAGTCAGGAACATTCGGTGTTAAAAGATTACTCATGTTGGATTTAACCAGAACAAATAGCCTTGTCCCGTACAGACTCTGCGGCACGGCTTTATCGGCTTTATTGATGGAGAGTGCAACCAAAGTTATTTTCTGTGGCTGGAGTTTAATGGTATGTGATTAGGGTACAAGTAGATTCTACAATTTACTGATGCTCTTTAAACTGCTCATATGCAGCTGATCAGTTGTGGAGGAAATCTTATAGCACGAGACATTTCAGCATTGCATCTCGTGCTAACCAGAGGTGGGTAGAGCAGCCAAAAATTGTACTCAATTAAAAGTACTGTTACTTCAGAATAATATGACTCAAGTAAAAGTTAAAAATAGTCATCCAAATAATTACTTGAGTAAGAGTAAAAAAGTGCTCGGTGAAAAAACTACTCAAGTACTGAGTAACTGTTGAGTAATGTCTGATTTATTTGTTAACACAAGCATTCAATCAGACAGACAAAAATACTAAATAATCATCTTTAGGCAAATTAGAGTTCATCCAATCGATAAAATAAATTAAAATGAATGAATTAATTACAAAATAGCTTAAATTGAAATAATCCAGGTAAATTCAAGAACTTCAATAAAAAATAAAAGAGACTTAGGAAATGTTTATAACATGTAACCCATATGTAACCTAAAAAACAAACGTTCATCTATCCATGGGGAAATAAAAACCAATTTAGGAAACTTACCGCTACATGTTTCCTCAAGTTAGATGTTGAGTTTCTGCTGAAATGTGCGTTTGTTTTGGTTGACACAGAAGACACATAATGTAGCTGCTGTTTCTCACTCTTTGTAAGGTAAACATGCTTTCAGTATGAGGCCTCGTCTGCGTCTTCATTTCCCACCGTTGATTCTGACATTTTTCATCTGTTTCTTTGTTTATTTGCTACGACTGTAAACTGTAAAGCTAACCCGTCCCGCCGCTGAGATTGAGTATGGTCACGTGACCAGACTGCACGGCTGCGTCTGATTGGTGAAACACAGTCAGGTGGTAGAGCCTTTGGCGGAAGTCTCTCTCTCTGTCAGAATAAAACATTAAAATGAGGCGTACGCGGGGGGGTAAAAATAATGAGGCGTAGAATACCAAAGAGGTAAGAAGAAAAGTAACCAGCTCATTGTAGCCTAATGTAGCGGAGTAAGAGGACAGTTTCTGCTGCACACATCTACTCAAGTAAAAGTAAAAAGTATAGGGATTTAAAACGACTCCTAGAAGTACAATGTTTTAAAAAACTTACTAAATGTAACGGAGTAAATGTAACTCGTTACAACCCACCTCTGATCCTAACCCTCATTTAGCCATGAATATCACCCATTAATTTAGCTCAAGCAGTTCACTCCTTATGTATTACTTGTAATATCACTCAAACAAATATAAATACACAAACTGTGCAAGTTAAGTCTGTGGATCATGCTAAAATCCTAGTGAACACCAACCTAGACTCCAACATTGATTTTTAGCTGAAAATCGTTCAACTCTCAGTCTGAACATCTAAGACCTTTTAATCGCCCACTTTACAGTCGCTGAAACGTCGGTTAGAGCATCAATGTGTGAAAACACATTTTGTTTTTACAGGATTAATTCATTTGGAGATATTTTATAAAGCGGGGTCTACAGGAAGATGTTATCAACACCAAATGTGTTGATGTTATCTTGTATGGTTCCATATTTCGGTGTGCTTCTAGCGATCAGCAGTTAAAGGGTAAAGGTAAAGGGCTCAAGTTTATTTAAACTGCCAATGCTGGAAACCATCAGTCAATGTCTTCATAAAACACTGAAAAAACTTTCACCTTTGAACTTAATTTAGCCTAATTTTAGCCTGGATGTCTTATTCATGTCTTTTTAGATTAAAAAATGAAATAAAAATAAATGCTCAGTGGATATATTGACTTTACAGACTAAAGGACAGCTATAAGGAGCTATGGATATAATACACATGCTGCTTAGAAAGAAAGAAAAACATCTAAGATCCAACCAAAAGGTTAAACCTGGTTCTATAAACAGAGAGGAGGCCTGCAAATGGTTTATCAGCCGATTCTCAAATTTAAATCTGGCTTCATGATGCAATTCATCATTAATTCCATCATGTCTGTACGAGGACTACATGCAAAACCATGAGTGTGTTGTATACTAAGTAAATAAGCCCAATAACTTCTCCTGCTAACAACCCTTTTACCGGCTGAACTACCATAAAAGAAGAAATTCTGGATGTTTTGTTGGTTTGTTGTTGTTAGAAAGAGAAATGAATACTGAATTTTAAAGATGGATGAATTAATCTGATACTGGTGTCTCTAATTTCTTATTTGTGCCCTTGTAAAACTGAGTAAAATGTTTAACTATTGAATGAACCATGACAGATGAGGTGGGGAGACCTTTATACCGATGGCCTTTTCACAATAAGTTTCCATCAGGATGTAACATCTTCTCTTCATGCTGAACTGAACTCCATCTCGCTCTCCTCGGCAGGGACGTTGCTCGGCATCCAGCTGTACATATGCAGAAAATGAGCCTGTACTGGATGTATAAGAACATTTATTAAAATTTTTCATGAACCTCAACAGGTTTAACAGAGCTAGAGGCTATCTAAGCAAATAAGCAAATAAAAACACTTTTGAGTTCAGCCATTAGCTTTTCAAATCCTCCTTCTGTAGCTCATCAAACATAATCAAATAAGTCTTTTACAAGAGGCAAAATTAACAAAAAACATTACAGATACAAAATAATGAACAATATTTCAGTCCAGGTACTGAACATTTTTTAATCTTGCTGTAGCACAGTCAATAAATACTTTTACAAGAGGGAATATTGCAAAATAAAAAGTCAAAATCTTAAATTAAGAGTACCTGATGTGTTCCTATAAGTTATTCCACTGATTGAGTTGCCTTTTAAACTAGCCTACCCACATTTTATCCATTTATTATGCCTAAGGTAGTTTAGTAAATAGGCTATAAAAGGAAGAATAGGATATTCTCTCCCGTTTTTCATCTGCCATGGAACCAGACACTGTTTCAGCCTAAATGCAAACGTTGTGTATTTGGCGTAAGAAATGACAGTGGCCTACAGGTAGGCATGAGCGTCCACACAACAGAGAAAACAAATCTCTCACCTCCCTCCACTTCACTCTCAGTTTCCTTGTTGCTTCTGACTCTCCTCTGTGAGAATTTCCTTATGTCCACGACCACGATGACGGCAATCCATCAATGTGTAGATGTTCATGTAGCCTACTACACTTCGATTGGTAAAATTCCCGACTGATGTCAGGACAGCTGAGTCGCTGCCCATCTTTCGCCGCAGGCTGAAACCCATCTCTTCAGGAAACACTACCCTGATCCGCCCTCTTAGGACATCACCTGTTTCGTCCCAGCTCCTTACACACTTATTTGTTTCCTAAATGGTCTTTGTTTTCTAAATTGTCTTCCTATTTGTCTCGGTACCTAACTTACCGCACTTACTCTAGCACTAGTTATGCTCTTAGCTGTTTGGTTTTGGAAGGAAATGCACTTGTGATTTCTTGTGACCTGAAGTTCTTTTGTCTACCGATGTGGAACCCACTTCTTGTAAGCCGCTTTGGATAAAAGCGTCTGCAAAATGACCGTAATGTAATGTAATGTAATGTAAAATGTGTGGGCTACTATCCGCTGATAAATATGACGTGCGGGCCGCAGTATCGTGCCTTCCATTCGCTGAACAGACACAGACGCACCCAACGCCTGCGAATACAACCTCTTCACTTCACTCTTTGGTAGACCTGTGCAGCATAAAGTAGGTTACGTGGTTGAAATAGGGAAAATCTTGCCTATGTTATCCTTCCTTGGCACATCAGTTGTAGTAGTCTGAAGGATGTATGTGGGAATTTTTACTGGGGCACAACGCATGTTTCCCTGCTCCTCTCCTCACACAGATGACACAATATTATGGCTTTACCATCTGTAACTATGAGGAAGATCTACTGAGATGGAACCCAAATATCTTGCCTTGTTCGGTGGCTTAAAAATTTATTTATTCATTCAGTGATGAACACAGATGGAAGTAGATGAGAATAGTTCTCTTTTGTGTCTGTGACAGATTTATCAGCCAGCAGCCAGACGGTATTCTGTTGGATCCCGACGACAGCTACTGGTGTCAGGCACTGGAGGACCTGGAGACCTGTGGACAGTCTGAACTACTCCGAGAGATAGAGGTCAGTGAGCGTCTAACTCGAAGCGCAGGTCGTTAGCATTAAGCAGCCTACGAATGCACGTGGTGCTTGAAAATGTTTCTTTCTGCATAGATGACAGGTCCAAAAACATGGTACAGCATCATACGTGTGGAGCAAATGTATGCAATTAGTTCATTTGAAGGTGTAATTAGAGTCAGGTGTCATTAAATGGGACGACAGCGGGGTGTAAGTGGGTGCTGGTGTATTTATATAACAGGGACCTGTCAGAGTTATCACAGCACAGGTTTTATAGAAGTGTATGATGAGGTTTTTGACAACCTGAGAAAAAGTTACTGGGTATAATAATCAGGCCGGTTTAAAAAGCCATATTTAACAGGTTTGGATTTCACCATTTCACTCAGTGGGTCTACATGATGAGATTAATTCGATCATAGCTATAGTTGGGTTATGCTCCTTATTTGAGCAAGGGTAATTCTCCTTGGATATATGGCGGTGAATGAATCGGATCATAGGCACAAAGCATGTCATACCCCGGTATGATAAGTGGCACTGTACCCATTCCAACTGTTGCTAATAGAGCCACTTCCTGTTGACCTCTTCACCACCAACAACAACAACAAACTCAGGCATTGGAGAAAGATGACGAACGCAGAGCAAGATGAAGCTACGTCCCTCTACATTTGGTCTGTGATGAGCTGCTTGTTGCACAAACTCGATGCCCAACGGAGCATTCTCCATCGCATTGTTTCTTTCTTTCTGACGGCGACAACAACAGTAATATCGTCTCCTTTGACTTCAGGGTCACGAACCCGGGAAAAAATCTTGAGCATAAGCAGAACGCAAAGTCCAATTCACCACGTGCTTCAACGTCTACAAGCAGGTTTAGTGTGACTTTGAACCGAGTTATCTCGGGGTCTTAATCCGATCGCGAGTAACCCGATCCGATACAATTTCTTGTCAGATTAAGGTGTCTACATGAACTTAATAACTCAGTCTTATTGTAATTTAGCCAATTATCTGATCCTTTCAGTGCCATGTAACCCCACTGACCGTTAGATTGTGGACAAATAGAGGAAATTCCAGATCACTCTTATTTGGGTGTGGTTATACATGACAAATTGTCTTTCAGTGACAACACTGATGCAGTGTATAAAAAAATCTCAGCAGCGACTGCACTTCCTCCGGATGCTCAACCGGTTTGGAGTGTGCAAAAAACTCATGGAAATGTTTTATTACTCCTTGATTGGATCCATCTTGACCTTTGCCATCATCACCTGGTTCGGCAGCCTTACAATAGGTGACAAAAAAAGGTTAGAACACATTGTAAAAGTCTCAAGTAAGATTGTCGGAGTGAATTTACCAATTCTCTCAACGACCTTTGGTAGGAGACTATACTCCAAAGCCCAGGACATCATACAGTGTCCTCACCATCCACTCTATCGTGAGTTTGAGCTCCTGTCCTCAGGCAGGAGATGTGCCGAGGCAGGAGATGTGCCAAGGACCAAAATAAACAGGATGAAGAACTCATGTGTACCACAAGCCATCAGCCAGCTAAACCAGAATTTGAAATAGTTGCCCCTCATGTTTTATGGTCCTATAGTGCTTTTACCCCCCCTTTCCAGTGTTGCCCCTGTACGTGTGTGATTGTGTTTTAATTTCTGTAAGTTTTTAATGTTTTATCTGCCTGCACAACAAATTTCCTGATGAAGTTGAAGTTGATCAGGAGTAATCGACCAACAAAGATCAGTAATCGCCCTCATAGTGACAAAGGAACCCAGCATCAGGAGAGCACCGAACAGGTCACTGCCCAAAAAGAACACTGCAGCCCGTCTACACTTTTAAGAGAACGTGAGCAAGTTTTAACGAGGGTAGAATCGAATTCAATGTGTTAGGTTTGGAGACAGGAAGACCCACCCCCCATCCACGCAGCATGGTCATGGTACTGTTCTGGTGTGGGCCTGGGCCGGGAATGCTTGCAGTCATTGATTACACAATCAATTCTGCAGGAAAAGTTTAATAAATGTGTTTGAACGGAATCTAAAGAGAAAATAATCCAAAGTCGTTCTTCTGAAAAATGGTCAGGGAAGGATAAAGTGAATGTTTAAGTTAAAGATCCAGTAAAAATGATGCAGACATGCCCAGATCTATATTATTTATTCAATTGGAGTATTATGTGATGCACAACAGTCTTGCCATAGTTTATTAGTAATTGTATCTCACCCATGTGTTGGTGAGATGTTTTAGGCTCCATCAGCCAGAATATCTCAGTTCTTTTACTTTGGGATGTAGAGCGATCCTAAAGCAGACCACATATGATGAAGCTGCAACTATGAATTTACACCTTAACCTCGTCATGGAAGGATAAATCCAGCATTATCAGAAGAACTGTGACACCACCGTAACTATTAAAACTTTATATTTAAAGATACACAAAGACGGGACAGATGTTAAACTCTTTTCCAGGCATCCATCATGACGGGCACAGCCATCAGTCTGGGTGTCGATGGTGTCAACAAGCCTCCACCCGAGTCCATGCTGAGCCACAGCAGGATGAGCCCGTTGAGGAGAAATTCCCTCCTCCATCAGGGAAACCTGCTCCACCAGAGTGCACACCTCCATCAGGGCGTCCACCTGCACGAGGAGGCCCATCTACACGAGGAGGCCCACCACCACCACCAAGGTCGGGGCCAAATGGAACAGAACTAGGGCTGGCTCTCTTAAAGTTTCACTTGCTGAGTTGGCAACATTTAATGGAGTGCCTCTTTAATTTGAATGGATTTAAATTAATTTGTTAGCATGTAAAAAGGGGTTGTTTGTTTAAAAATCTGTAAAACCTGCATCCAGACACCCACCTGAACGAGGAGGCCCATTTCAACCAGGAGGCGCACCTGCACCAGGGGGCCCATATTCACCATGACGGCCAGTCCCCTCTTCTGCACCACGAGTCCAAGTCCAAGGCGTCATTGAGAGTATCGGAAAGAACGTGGGAGTCCCGCCGGATCAAAGAGGAGATGCAGGGAATCTTATCCCCGACGCCTCTGGAGCTGCACAAAGTGAGCTCAAACCCTTTTTTCTTAGAATTCTGTCGAAGTTCAGGGTCTGCTCTGAGCCAGGATGTATTAAAGGCATAGTTTGCCTCTTTTCACATGAAGCTGTATGACATCCCATACTAGCAATATTATTTATGAACATTTTCTTACCCCCTGCTGCGTCCTGTGAGCCGAGTTCCAACCTCGTTTTGGCGTTGACAAAGGTAGTCCGGCTAGTTGGCTGGGGCTTAAAAAATAAAGCGTTTTGCTTCTCAAAACAATATGCGTTCAAAAGAGTAATACATTTGCATCACAAAATCGTCCACCAAAAAAAGTCAGACCTCACAATCGCTTGGCGCTACCTTCGTCAACGCCAAAACGAGGCTGGAACTCGGCTCATAGAACGCAGCAGGGGGTAAATCAAATTTAATAAATGATATTGCTAATATGGGATGTCATACAGCTTCATGTCAAAAGAGGCAAACTATCCCTTTAAAGTTAGGTACATTAGGCCGGAAGATGTGGAAGTAACAGAAGAGTTATGTAGGGCTTCATGTGCAGAATCTGAGTTTAGTTCAAATTTTGGCAAACACTTTTACATGTAAGCATGTGGTAAAAATACACGTTGGGTCCATCAACACTAACACAACTGAGGGGTAAACTTGTGTCTCTTAGCCATGTTTTCTGCATTAGGAGCACAAGCTACAACCATCGTTTTACAGAAACGTAAACCAGTCTTACATCATTGTGTTGTCCTTTTACAGGTAACAGTCGTAAAGGACCCAGAGTGCGATGACTTTGGCTTCAGCGTATCAGACGGTTTCTTGGAGAAAGGCGTTTATGTGAACATGATTCGGTCCGATGGGCCAGCGGACCGAGCTGGGCTCAGACCATTCGACCGGATCCTACAGGTGATCATGTATAACTAGTGTAGAAAAATATGACTAATAAACTGCAGACAGATGGAAACCGATAGTCCTTAGGGCTCCCTAAAGAGAAACTGGGACATGCTTGTTTGTGTGCAGATTATTCTGCAGCTAACCAGAGGGCAGAAAGGCTAAAAGCACCAGTGAGATTTGTTGAGGCTTTGTCTTTTCTAAGTCACCCCGTTGTGTAAATGTCCTGAATTGCTGGGGTTGCAGGGTTGTGCTGTGCAACTGCTCTGCCAGGATGTTGTACACCCTTTAAAGATGGACTAGCCAGTACACATGTGCAGACTGTAGGACATGCCCGAGGAAATTAGACCTTTGTTGGTCTTTGAAAGTAGAGCTTTGCCCACTTAGTGTTTTCATGTTTTCATGTTTTCAATTCAAGATGAGCTAATATTTGTTATAAGAAAGTCTCACTTTTAATATTTGATATGTTTGAGATTTATTAATCATTGCATTCAGCTTTTATTTACAGTCTACACTGCCACCATTGATCTGTATATTACAGTGTTATTATTGAAGTAGAGATTAGATTTAAAGTTGTAATTAGGAGTTATATCAATCTTAAACAACTGTTTGTTTCAATGCTAACAGGTTGAATAAGGGCAACTGAACTTCTTGAAGATGTTCCAAAAGGCATCTTCAGGTCTGAACTAGTTGGTGGAGTATTGGCTTAAGCTGGATTTACAGTTGACTCGTCGCTCACGGCGGTGGTGGACCGTGACGTCAAAATGAAGTTTCAGGCCTGGCGCTTGTCTTGAAAAGACGGCGCAGCGCGTTGTCGTGCACCAGTCAATTTTTGTAACTTGGCTGCGCCGAGAACGACAAACCGGATGGACCAATGTGAGAGCAGGCTCAGTCAGGAGGTGCGTTTGTACAGGCACCTGTACAAAACTGCAGTGAAACAGCACAGGGAGCACGTAAACTCCCAAAACTGGTGGACAGAGATTGGCAGAACTTTGGGGAAAAAGGGAGAGTTCTGTAAGAATGTGTGGCAGAAGCTACGGGACAGATACGTGAAGGCAAAGAAGAGGGCAGAGACTCCAAGTGGTGATGCCGGGGGCTTCAGATCTTCACCTCTTTTAACTGAATTAAAAAATTCAAATTATCCGAGCAGCAGCAGTATAATTAAAGCGGCGCTATGCAACTTTCAGTAACACGGGGTTTGTTTACCATGCGATACACACCCCAAAGCTGTAGGGGGAGCTCCGTAGAAAATAAGGCGACAGTCTAGCCAGACTGTCGTAAACCCACCAGAGGCAATTTACGGTTTATTTTTCAAGACACTGGCAGAGAGTTGGAGAGCCGTCGACAGCTAATGGAGAGGGGGTGTGTCTTATCAGGCTCCCTGGCTCGGCTCAGAGCCCTTTACGATGTGCCGTGAAGCAGTAGTTCTCGGCTCTCGTGTGTCGCAAGACTTCCAGAGGTAAACAAAGCACGCGGCGCCACAGGCAAGTTGCAAGCGCTGTTTCGGTCTAGGGCCACCAGATGGAGATGGAAATGTCACCGTTTTCATCAGAACGGGTCAGCCAAGCAATCTGATGATTGCCAAGCAATTTTATGACCATGAAAAAGTTGCATTGTGCCGCTTTAATGACAGTGTTCCTGCTCGTCATTGTTTTCTTCTCCACTTTCGTGGTTGTAGAGTAGCGGTAACCTTCACGTAGCAGCGACACCTCTGTGACGGAGAAAATTGCAATTACTGGCGCATCGATTTGCGCCACTATATATTGCGGGCACGAAATTGTGACGTCATCAACACCGCTCGCGCTAGCAGACGCGGCAACCATGCTAGAGCCTTAAGTAGTAGAGGGCATGTTTTGGTCTCAGGATCCAAGGTGTCAAACCTCCTGTGGAGGTTTGAAGTGCTTTCTTGAGGTGTTGGCTTTTCTTTTGTGTTCCCTCGGCCTTGGTGGGTACACTCTCAGCCCGGTGATCTCATGTTCTGATGACAGCTAGTTCGTCTTCTAGTGGATGATGGGATTTTAAAAAACAGGTACTGATCTGTGTGTAGGTTTCAGGTAAACCTCAGTTTTGAGACTTCCCTTCACCTCACTGTGCACAGAAGCTGTCCACCAAGTTGATGTGCTCAATGAAAGCCTCCACTGAACCAGTAGCTTGGTATTGTTCCTTTGTATGAGCTCAGTGCTTCGCCACACTCAGTGGGGTCACATGGCACAGAAAGGATCGGATTATTGGCTAAATTACAATAAGAATGAGTTGAGCAAGGGTAATTCTCCTTGAATATATGGCGGTGAATGAATCGGATCATAGGCACAAAGCGTGTCATACCCCGGTATGATAGGTGGCGCTGTACCCATTTTAACTATTGCTAATAGAGCAAATTCCTGTTGACCTCTTCACCACCAACAACAACAACAAACTCAGGCATTGGAGAAAGACGGAGAACGAAGAGCAAGATGAAGCTACGTCCCTCTACATTCGGTCTGTGATGAGCTGCTTGTTGCACAAACTCGATGCACAACGGAGCATTCTCCATCGCGTTGTTTCTTTCTTTCTGACGGCGACAACAGCAGTAATATCGTCTCCTTTGACTTCTGGTTCACAACCCCGGGAAAAAATCTCAAGCATGCGCAGAACGCAAAGTCTAATTCACCACGTGCTTCAGCGTGTAAAAGCAGGCTTATTTTGACTTTCAACCGAGTTATCTCGGGGTCTTAATCCGATCGCGAGTAACTCGATTCGACCCAATTTCTTGTCAGATTAAGGTGTCTACATGCACTTAATAACTCAGTCTTATTGAAATTTAACCAATTATCTGAGTGACATACGACCATAATGACCAACCCCTCCACTGTGCGTACACTCCTCACCTATTACTTCAGACGTAAAGACGTCCAGTTGCCCTTATTCAAGCTCTTAGAATTACCATGAATTAGAGCAGCCATTACCTTTCTCTCTGTTCAGGTGAACCATGTACGGACAAGGGACTTTGACTGCTGCCTGGCGGTTCCCCTCATCACAGAGGCCGGAGACAGACTGGAGCTGGTCATCAGCCGCAACCCGCTGGCCAACGATGATCCAGAAGACAACAACAACACCTTAGACCATCCATTGGATCTGTAACCCTCACACACAGACAGATGAATCTCTACCCATGCACATTCAGTCTTGTTAAAGGCAGGAGACGTGTCAAGTTATGAATTGTATACATAATGAGTGGAACTGGCCCAAATATACACACACATCCTAACATTTGCATGCACAGTCACCTCATCCCTATTACACAGAGTTGTACTGCTGTTATACAGTTTATTCTTTATGGAAACATTACCACAAAGCGGGGAAAAAAACACCAAAAACTCTCCTGCCAATTTGCATGGTGGTCTCACTGTTGTTCCAACATCAGCACACACTTTAGTGGCATTGCAAGGAGTCATTTCTACCGATTCTGATTTTTAAGGAATTCAATGAAAACCTAAAAAAATAAAAAAATAAAAATAAATAAGGTAGTTTCAGCTGAAGAACATAGGTTCACATGAATCTAAAATGTTTGTGTAACCAGACTGATCTGCCTTATTAAACAATGCAAGTGAATTTAGGAAATGTAAGATATTACAAAAGGGGAAAATTGTCTTGCTCAGTTTGTAAAGAAGATGTCTGATTATGGTTTGTACAGATGGAGTCCAGTTTTTTTTTTTTGTTCAGCTGTTAAAATGCAGACTTATGTTGGTTAGTAAATCACAATGAAGAAAATAAGTGCCATCATCACATCAGAAGAATGATGTCATCACAACCGTGTTTGTTTTATACAATGAAAAAGGGGGAAAAAGGAGGCATGGGTGTGATTTATTTATTTTTTTTATACTTTCTATTTTTGAAGGGCATTTTAAATTGAGTTGATTTTGGGCTGAAACAGAACGGGCAAGTGTGCATGTTACATCAGAGTAAAATTATGCTGCCAACATAAAAACATCTACCTACAACATTGAGAAGTTAATGACCAGTTTCCATTTTTTTTTTTCGTGCCAAATGCCGAGATGTTGCCAAATTGGTCATTTATAGCTGCTCAAGAGCCCGAGTAAGGGGTCTGCAGAAGGTGGGGGGCGTTTTTCAATCGCAGGTCGTGATTGGCCAAAAATCACTCATTGCTTGATCTAACTTCTCTGCATGGGAACTGGCACACAGCAAAGCTTCTCCTCTTTCTCAGATAGAGCCTTTGCAAACCTATACAGAGAATAAAACTGTTACTGGACCGGCTTCTATAAGGTGTGAATAGAAGCTAAAATGTTGCTACATGACTTAATGCACTAATTATTAATTTGCATTTCTTTGCAGCTTTCCTACTCTCAGATTACAGATTGTGTATTTCGATAGAAATCTATTTCCATTAAAGCTGCTTTCAGTCACATATTTGTCTGTCGCCAGACAGCTAAACCAGTGAAGTTGTGATTGCCCGATAAGATTAGCTCGCCACCAACAGTCACTTTTAAAATACTGCGAGGCTTCTGCTTTATTAAATCCAGACTTTTTCTTTAAGCACAGCTGACAAAAGCACTGCTCGCCGAGTTAAGCACAACATATTTGCAGTGATTTGTCACCAGAGCTTTGGAAAAACAAGCTGTTGAGGGAGTCTGAGCAGCACATGTAACCTTCAGGTCCAGTTTGGCAGTCACATTTTCCAATCAAACACCCACTGATTTAAAAAAAAAAAAAAAAGAAATGCCTGAATCCATTTTGCAGGGAGCTGTACTTGAAGAGCCCTGGGATCCCGTCATCTCGGCTCATTCTGGCCTGCAGGGTCAGAGTTGTAGCGCCTACTGTATTGAATGCCTTTAACAAAGAAACCACGATTAGCTTTAAAGTTCAGCACGATCACCTACACCTAGCTTTGCCATTAAACGTGCAGCGTTGAACTTAAATGGAAAGTTGGCCGCGTAGACTGGAGAAAAGCACGTTCTGTTGAGGGTTCCCTGCACTTCACCACATTTGCCATCTCTGTTGAGATTTAACGCATAAATGGAAGTAGTCAGAAGGCATCTGGTGTTGAAACCAGTTCATTTGCAACAACTTATGACTAATGAGTTGGCAGCTGTAACGCCACACACAGAACCTTTTTATAACATTGATGGATCGCTGCTTCTGTGCGGTTTTTGTAGGGAAAGACGGCACAAAGAGTATAAATGGAGGTTAATGACCTCTAATGTCAGGATGCAGACTATGAACAGGTCTAACCATGAGCGTGCATCTAACATGGGGAGTTAGCCTTTCAATCTGGCAAACAAACCGCTGAAGCCTGGTGGTAGCAAAGAACTGTATAAACTTTAAAACTCTTTGGGTACACATCGCCTCAAAGCTAATGCAAACAAGATAGATGAGGCCGCAAAGTGAGCCACAAATACACACTTCTAAACCAATGCAGACAGTCTTTCATGGAAATTTCTGTCAGACTATTTAAAGCTCCTCGCATAGATCTTTCAACTTTACGGCATACAAGCTTGAAACTCATCTCCTGTTTTATAACAGCAGACATTCCTTCCACTTCCTTCACCTCCTGTTTTTCATGATTTTTCTCAGATTCCTGCCAAAATGTCTTTGCTCAAGTAGTCTCGGATAAGCCAAAAAGAAACTGGCTGTTGTACTTGGCAAAAGTCTGAGTGTGACAAAGTGAAGAAGTGTGTACAGAGCAGAAGGCAATATTTTTATATATTCATGTACTGTGCAAAAATGCCGAAATGAAAGGATGCCAAAAGGTTTTTACCTACATACTTATATAATACGCGGTTCAACAAATGGGAAAAATAAAACCTAAATCAGTGCTTGATGATGCCACCATTTTCTCTCCGAACTGCACCAGTTTTGTCCAAGTCTGAGTTTTATTCCAAATCCCCTATGAGACTGTACAACAGCTCCTTTGTGGACTACAGCCTTCTGTTCTCAGCATGCTACTTCCACCATGATCACAACACTATCACTGACATTTGTCAAAAACCACCACAGATTGTTCATATGCCTAAATACGACCAATAGGAGCTCACGGGCCGCTTTATTAGCCAACACTTCAGCCCATATTCCCTCTTCACAGGAAGCACTAATCTTGAAAGTCATGAAGAGAAATACATAAGCAACACTTTTAGGTTTTGAAAACAATGCTCTCTACTATAGTACGTTCTTTTTTTTACATTGCCACCCTCATCATAATGGATGTCATATTGCTTCGATGACCCATCCTCGTAACACGTTACGGCCACGCTTCATCTTCTGAATTAGGCAGTAACACTTGTTTAGGGTAAGAAATCAAAATTTACTAGAGGATTAAACCTGGTTAGGACTAAGATGTGCCATTTGTTCTATGCCACCATAGTAGATACCCGTTAGGCCTCAGTATGCTTCTCCGTCACTATCCGTTAATCCGTCTCCGTGGTCACGGAGAGGCTCTCCGTCCTTTCGAAGTTCTCCGTCGGGATGTCGGATACGCAAGGCAGTTCACCTCCCGATCAGTAGGCGTCGCTACGTTAGACGACCTAATCTCGCCACATCTATCGTGAAAGTCGTTGATTGATTGTTCACCTTCCGGCTCCGTTCCACTCCTCACAGTGAACGATGGCGACCGAGAGAGACAGACTGTTGCAGCTTATTGATTTTGAAATGCAAATAATTTTGACCAAATGTTGACCGGCACACAGTAAACTCTTTCAAAAATGGCGGTGTTGTTGTTCTGAGAGGAAGGAGCTAAACCGGAAAAGTGATTCCGGAAATTATGTTGTTAGCCGACCAATCACTACCCTTGCGGTCTCCGCGAGTCTTCGTTGCCTCGACGGATAGATAGATAGGAACTTTGGCCGACGGAGAGCGTCTCCGGGAGGGCTCTCCGTAGCCGACCATAAATCACCCTTTACACTTCACATGCAGTTACTCTCGCTGCCACTAGATGTCGCATGATACGCCGAAATCGCCTGCACGAACAAACAATCCACGGGCTCGTGGGAGGACAGTCTCCATTTGTGAAAGATCAAAAGAATCTTGCAGGTCAGATCTGAATCCCACCTGCGTGAAACTCATGACTAGAAGAGGCGTGTCGCAAGTAAATTACCTCCACCAAAAAGTACAGGGTTGTCGATTGACTAAAGGTCGATTGGTGCAGGAATAAGAACCTAATCCATCTTTGCTGGCAAGCGTTACCGTCAGATAGAAAAAACTACGAGGCAGATCTCAGTTTTTGCTCCTGAAAATTCTGTCGCTTGGCTTCATCGTCACAGAAAAACAAACAAAAAAAAAACTATTTTAGCAGCTTTTGAACAGGCTTCTTGAGGCTTCTGCTACAGTCACACAGGCTTACCTGCCTTCTACTGGACATCTTCCAGCTTTAAAGAATTATCTAGCTTCATGTATCCGTCCTCTGCTGCTCTCAGTCTCTTTGGCAGTTTTCAGTCTCAGCCTTGCTATGCAATGTGTACTGGAAACTTTAGCTGCTCGTCCCGAGACATTAACTGTCAGTACTGTGTTGTGGAGAGCCACCATTGTCAATAGCCTTTGGGCAGCTTCTTACGATACGTCCAAGTGTCTCCCTTTCAGAGCAGACATTATATTTAACATGCCAACATCTCAATGGAAAACTTTATCCACGTATAAGATCCATCCGAGATAAATGTTTAAAGCTAATAAAGCTTTTACACAGTAGTGTGTGAACACTATAGATACCACAATGGTGAGTTTTGATTCATACAACGCATGAATAATGTAAGAATATTTGTGTTGGAGATGACAGAGCGATCTTTGTTCTGTGAAGGATTAGAGGGTTTAAAAAGGAACAATTACAACCTCTGTTCCCTTCACAGTCTCACTTTTTCCTGATGTTACATAATAGAGTTTGAATACAGTTGCTCCCTTTGAGGGAAAAAAATGGGTGAGAAAAGCAGAGTGTATGCAACTCTGCTGAAGTGATTTGTATTTCTGTGAGGCAATGTATGGGCCTAAAGTTTTCGTTTTCTTTTCTTTTTTCCGGTGTGTGTGTGTGGAAGAGATTTAGGTGGTGTACATTTCATTGTACAGTGGTGATGTTTTCAGGATGGTTTCACTCCTGTCTGAAACCCAGATGAGTTCAATGCACATGAAAAAAAAAAAATAATCGAGAAAAAAAAGAAGAAGACTCATTTCTCTACAAGCACTGAGGACAAAATAAGAAGCACACTGTTGAATATCATACACTGTAATATTTTTCATGTACGACTGAACAAACTTGTCTGAGTGCTTTTTAAATGCAAGTAGCCAAAAGAAAACAAAGAAAAACTTTTGTAAAGCAAGAAAAAAAAAATGATGCTGAGAAAAGCCTCCCAGAAATGTGTTTTGTTTTTTATTTTGATTTATGCGTGTGTGGTCATCCATCCTCCCTATGCATTCTGGGTTTGTTTAAAGCCCAATCCAGAACCGTGAGTCCACTGGTTAGGTGAAGTTTACAAATGTACATTTATCATCCCAGCGATGCGTTATTTATTGCACTTTTACAGGTGATTCAGAACTGTGACACTGATGTCTCCGATCTTGTAATTCATATCCAAGTTACAATAGAAGGATTTTCTTTGGGGAGGGGTAGAAATGTTACAATTACAAAGTCTTCAGCTTTTATGACAGTATACTGTGTTTTATTGCACTGGCTGGTCGTCATTACCCACCTTAAATCAGTGAAATACATTACATTGACATCTAAATCATATTTATCACAACATTAGCTGCGTTAAAGTGAACTTTTTTTGTGGGTTTTTCTCCAGACCGATAAGACAAAATCGTCTTTGCTCATCTGTGTCTCAAAAGCACGCTTTCTGCATCACAGATGTACATTTATGAAGCAACTATTTAACCAAGGTCTATGTTATTTTATATTTACTCACAAGCCCACAACCAGTAAACCATTCATCATCCTCCTCGAAGGGGAAATAAATAAAAACAATTAAAGTGGTAAAAATCCTAAATGAACCTTCTGGTTGTATATGGACACATTTGTAATAGAAAACCCATGTTAGCACAGTTGTGAGAGTTTTGGGGGCTCACTTTCTGTCACATTATCGCAGCCGAGAATTAGCTTTTTCCCCCCTTTTACCCATGTTGAATATTCAGAATATTCATCAGTTCAAGCACTCTTAAGAGTTTCTAGATACAATGACATGGGAGCACACCCTCTGTAGGAAGCAATACTATTAAAGTCTAAATCTGTATTTCAGAGAACAAACAGTCAGGTTAACAAATAAAGTACCTGTATTTTGCACCAAAAGCTACTGATCCACAATGAAGCTAATGGTGAATAAACATTAAGTCAAACAAAGTCAGAATTCCTCTGTTAGCTAACTGTTAGCTAGTTCAGCTAGTTAGCTAGCTTGCTGCTTCTTTGTATTTCCATTCAGTTTGTTGCACACTAGCAGAATTGCTGCATAATGTCAGCAGCTTGCCAGCTATTGATTTAACTCGTGCTTCAGATATCTTACAAGCCTGTCGCCATTCCTGTAAACATGAAAACACTCATCTCTGGATTTCTAGCCAGCTGTAGCTGTGACTCTACGTGGGGAAATTATTTTAAAGCAGCACGTCTAATCATTCTACACGTTTCCTATGATTACATGGTAACTTTTTGTATAAAGCTCGTAACATTTCTATGTTTTCTGTTTTTAACAAGTTTACATGTAAATTCTTGATGCGATTCCGGATTGGGCTGTTAATGGTACATGTGTTGATATTGTGTATTTTTTTCAAATTGTGTAAAGGTATATTCTATGTAATATAGTATTTTTGTATGACAACATTACTCTTCCGGAAGATGGGAAGAAAAAAAAAATAAATAAAAAGAACAGAAACATGAAGTGTATACTTTGTTGTTGTCATTCTCATTTTCTATTAAATGAGTGTACTGCTATGCTTCTCTTTTTGAGAGAGGGAAAGATTAAAAGCAAGAAAAATAAAACGTTTAACTTTACGTTGGATGAGTGGCCTGTTTTATTCATGCATGCATATCAGGGGACTTTATGTTTTCAACCAGCAAAAAAGAAACTCTTCTATAGCTAAATACGAACAAAAAGTTTTTTAAAAAGTGACATTAAACATGAATACCGCAGGAAAATGACAGAACAAGGCAACAGGATTGCATTTACGGAGGCATTTAAACTTTTAAAAGTTGTTCCTCAGTTTTCACAACAACTCTGATGGTAGAATTTTGTCTCATCTTTAAAGACGGTTTTTTGTTTTGTTTTTAAGCTGATGGGATCCTGTTCTGTTAAAGGTTATAATAAGGGTTTAGATAAACTTATAAGATAGGCTTTCATTAGTCCCACGGTGGGGAAATCCACAGTATGACAGCAGCAGGGAGTGGCACCATTTGTCACCAAAGGCATTAAACCTAAGTCTGTCTTGATTTAAAGTGGAAGTTAGTTTTTTTTTTTAAACCTGGACCTTATTTCTGGCATTAATATATGTTCATCTACTCACCGATAACAGTTTGGTGAAAGTCGGCGTCCTTCGGACGATATTTCGATCATTCGATATCCGCGTATATCCATATAACGGGATAGAGCAGGGCAGAGACAAGACAGCCTCTAAATAAGACATTATCTGTCTTTATTTCACCAATACTTTGAGATGAATGAATGCATGAACGCGTACTATTGCACTGTTAGCTCAGAGCTGCCGTGTTGTTGCTATCGCGCGCTTTCGACACACGCGTCTACTGGGATGACGTCATCGACGCGCACCGCTGCAGCACAGCTCATTTACTCCGTGCTCTGAGACGGTCGGCTAACTTCACACAGAGTTTGCTGCTGCTAGTTTTGTGCAACACAGCAATTTGGAAATACGCAATAACGAACCATGTTACCAGCAGCAGTAGCAAATTCTGTGTGAAGATGCTGCTGCAGCGGCGGCGCGCGTCGATAACGTATTGGTGAAATAAAGACAGATGCCTTATTTAGAGGCTGTATTGTCTCTGCCCTGCATGTTCTCTCCCGTTGTATGGATATACGCAGATCTACAGTGATCTAAATATCTTCCGAAGGACGCCGACTTTCACCAAACTGTTATCGGTGAGTAGATGAACATATTTTATGCCAGAAATAAGGTCCAGGTTTAAAAAAAATAAACTTCCCCTTTAATGACATCATGGAAGAGACCAAGTAGAGGGGTATTTAAGGCTGGACTATTGGTCATAAGAGGGACTGTTACCATGTGCATGTGGTTAGAATCTAATTATATTTCGTTGACTAAATTAAGCTTTCAGTTAAGATGTTTTTTAAGTTTTTTTTGTGTGTTGGAACATGCATTTGTGAATAAACACCTTGGGTCAAGGAAGATCGACTTACCACTCCGGTCGACTTACCACTCCGGCTTCACAAAGATCTTACAAGAGAGAAAAACACTGGCATATTTGTGCTCAAAGATAGTTTGACAAAGGGCTGGGAGTTCTATTATCATAACACATATTTAATCATTTTTCTGACATTAAAGGAAAAATAAAATGAAGAAAGCAATCTGTATCAGTCATCGGCCAAATTATTACACCATTACTGGCCCAGAAATTCACATAGAGTGCATCCTTTGTAGAAAGTCTGTGGGGAACAATTTTTAATAAGACTACAAAAAAGAAAGTAGATTTTGGATCGGAGGATCAAAGAGTGGTCTCTGGGTCTTCAAGACAGGATTTCATTAAGGCAAGAAGATGTCTACAGCATTTTAAGAGCCCAAAATCACAATAATCTCCATCATGCTAAAAATCAATGAGGTTTGGAACAAACAGCAGAGTTCCTAAATCTGGCTGCCCAGCCAATCCAAGTCATGACGACATCAGAGAAGTGATAAAGAACCCAACAGTTACAACTTATAGCTTACAGGTATAAACTAACACTGCAAGAATGCCTTTGGGGGAAAAAAAAGCTCCTTAGGCCAGATGTATAACACTGTAGCTTCATGATTAGAACACAACTGCTAAATTAGATTAGATACAGGGGAAGCTTTACAAGGTCAATCAACCTCCTCCCTGTGCATCTCTGCTCAACTGCAGACAATCCTACATTCACTGTACCTTTAAAGTGAAGTTGAAATCCTTTTAATCTTGATTCCTGCTTTGATATCAACATTAAATCTCATCAGTAGGGATATAGTTCACTGAAATTAAGAAATAAATGAGGCAATACAGCTGGACCTGCACTTTAATGTTTTATACACCAACAACAAACTGACTTCCAACTGACTTTTTTTTTCTTTTTCTAAGTGAGTCAGAAGATGGAAATTCCGATTTTCCCCATTCACCTCTGAATGCAACGTCAGTAACAGCAAAGTTACCAAAAAAAACTTTGGTTAAATATTGGCCATACATTGAACAGTAACCCTAACCCACAACAGGGAGGCAGATATGCAACGGAGGAGTTATGACTCCAGTTCTCAACAGTATCATTAACCAGCCTGCAAATATTAGCATTCTGGGTTTGAACCACTTTGGGCCACTTCAACTCAACTCGCAAAGAGATGTACCTAAAAGATGATTAGAAGCCAGCCAGCTGTCCATGGTCCAACTGCAGACAAGGGAATTGTAAGTATTTAAGAATGAAAAAGTCAAACAGTTTGTTTTGTGGTCCGAGCTCTCAGGTTGTTTACTTTATTCTCTCATAGCATAATAATGAGCTCCAGGAGTTTAAGCACTACAGATCTGGAAAGAGCGGAGAACAGTGGGTCATAAGGTCATATCGTCTCCTTTAAAAGTGTTATTTGCAAGGTCTTCCACGATCATTAAGTAACAACATAACACACAGCTGCTTCATTGCACCCATGATTAAATAATATATCAGGAAAAACTCAAACTAAAGTTGCCATTGTGTAGGAAAGGTTTTATTTTAAATGGTCACATTTTTTCATACGAGGCATCAGTTCTGACGGTCTCCTGAGCGTGAGGTGTGCACAGCCTCCCTTAATGAATATCAGTTTGTGTGAAGGAGAATGGGTTTTTACTAGGGCTGGGCAACGATTCAAATTTTTAATCTAATTAATCACATGATTTCCCTGATTAATCGCGATTAATCGCATTTGTACGCAGAATCCAAAAATTAATCCAAAAGTATTGTATAGCTTTTAGCATTTAGTTTTACTTTAAATGTGCTGCCATATGAATGAAAGTGCCATAACATTTGTTGTGCAAACACACTTTTAACATCAGCATCTTTCTGTAGTTTTTATGTAGAAGCCTCGCTCCACTGTCTGTTTCCTTGAATGACTTGCTGCTATCAGTTGTGTGTTTTGCCTTTAAGTGATATTTTAGACTGGAACTACTACGCTGAGAAGACAATTCAACTTGGCAGTGTTTACAGATGACTTTGGTTCTGTCGACTCCGCCGTCTGGAAGAACTTTAAAATGAAAATGGCTGAGTAAAAGTTCCGTACCCTTCTCCATGTTTAGTGGATCCGCCGATTACTTTCTTTTCCGGTTCTGCAGCAGACAGCAACAGACTTTTACAAAATAAAAGCCTCTGAGCAACAAACTTTTACAATAATAAAAGAAATAATAAAACCTGCGCTAATGCGCGATAAAATATTTATCGGCGTTAAATAATTGAGTTAACGCGATAACAATGAGTTAACTCGCCCAGCCCTATTTTTTACATATTTAAGTTAGAATCCAGAACAGCATCTCTTAGGCAAACTGTAAAATTCCCATACCATAAAGTGATACTCCTCATCGAAGCTGATAAAGCTTGAATGTTTGTGAGAATTTGAGAAAATTATGTAAAAAAAGGAAGGGAAATCCAGTTTTTAGGAGCATTTCCAGGAATACTCAGAGATGCAAGTACTGGAAAAGTCCTTTTCTCTGGACTGGTCCAGTCCAGAGTCCAGACTAAACATGGAGAAGCAGCATTTAGCTGTTATGCTGCAAACAAGTGGAACAAACTGCCAGTGGAGATTAAACTTTCACCAAATGGAGACATTTTAAATCCAGCTTAAAGACATTTCTGTTCTCATGTGTCTATGCATGAAATATCTTTTAACTTATCTAGACTGTTGCCTGTTTTTAAATTCATTTAAATGATTTTATTTTTTTCTTTGTATATTCTTTTATGTATTTTTAATGCTTTTTGCACTCCCTGCTGCAATGCTTTTATTTTATGTAAAGCACTTTGAACTGTTTGTACATGAAATGTGCTATACAAATAAATTTGATTTGATTTGATTTTACTTTGAATACCAATGTAAATAGGGTTTTGCTGTCCAGTTTTGTCAAATTAAAAAGGTCTGAAACTTCTTCAATAGCAGAAGGAAATAATTGTTGGTCTGGATGCAATGCTAGCTCTTCTGATTTGAGGAGAGAAACTTTGCCCACACTGGAAAAAATGCCCCTCCAAAAATAAGAAAAAAAAACAACAAATACAAGACATTTTGCTTGAAATAAGCAAAAAAATCTGCCAATGGAACTAGTGATATGATATATGATAAATGTGATATTTAGGACTTATGGGTTAAAAGTGATCTTGAAATTAGCTTAAAAACCTCTTCAAATGAAAAAAAAAGCTTGTTTCATGTGAAATATGACTCAAAACAAGATGTTTTCAAGACTTTTTTACTTAACAAGATATTCAAGATGTATTGTATTAAAACAAGTCCCTATATCTGGCTGCATGAAATGGTATTTGTTAGGCAATTGTGTCTGATATTAAGTGTAATGAGATACTCAATGAGACAAATATACTTGGTAAGATTTAGATTTTTTCCAGTGCAGAAGTGCCAAACTATGGTCGTGGTAAGCACTGCAGCCATTTTTACATTATTTACAATCATTTGGCTCAATTTGAGAAGATGATAGCTTGAACACTAAAGGTGTTCAAACACCCAACCCCAGCTCTTACTTTTACCCTGAAAGCAAATGCGAGCAGAGACCGACCAAAAACCTCCTACATTTTCAAAAATGACTTCACGAGAGCCAAAATGAAACCTGGTGCTCAAAAAGATAGCTGCACAAGTAAACAGGAAGGCTGTTTGCAACAAAACATAGCAGAGAGAGCCGTAAAATACTGAAAGTGGGACAATAAAAATGGAGGTGTTGAGCAGGGAGGGCAGCTTATAAATGTTTCTGAGTACTACATGTATTTTCCTGTACTGCATTTGTGCAAGTGTGTACATGTGATCTTTTTTTTCCCCCGTCGACTTTGCCAAATAAGTCTATTTTTGGTGTGTGTGTGTACTGTACATTTAGCTGCTGCAGACTTAATTATCCCCGTGAGTATACCGTTATGCAACAAGTCCGACACACACGGCACGTATAAATCTCACACCCTCACAAACAGCCAATGCAGTCACACATGTGGAGTTACTTTAAAACCCCGCTCACAGGACTGTATGTACACAAATAAATCTAATATGAAACTTGAAATTCTGTCAAGAGAATCAGTCACGCGTACATGGACGCTAATGGAAGTGATGGAAACATAACACAGTGGTGGAAAATAACCCGAACAAGCCTGGACACACCTCTAAATGACTGGCGTTAAAGATGGTTTTTCTCCCCCTTTGTGTCTCCTCAGCAGCAGAAGAAAGTGTTAAACATCTGAACAGATTATGGCACAAGCTGCAGGTGGAGGAAGCATCATTTAAGCTGTTTAGTTACAGAGTTCATGTGTACACTGGAAAAAAATCTAAGTCTTACCAAGTATATTTTTCTCAATGAGTATCTCATTACACTTCATATAAGACACCACTGCCTAACAAGTACCATTTCAGCAAGATAATTCAATACATTTTGAATATCTTGTTAAGTGAAAAAGTCTTGAAAACATCTTGTTTTGAGTCATATTTCACATGAAACAAGCTTTTTCTTTCATTTGAAGAGGTTTTTAAGCTAATTTCAAGATCACTTTTAACTCAAAAATCCTAAATATCACATTTTATGTCAAGAAATCTCGACAAGCCGATTTTCACTAGTTCCATTGGCAGATTTTTTTTTTGCTTATTTCAAGCAAAAACGTCTTGTATTTGTTGTTTTTTTACTTATTTTTGGAGGGGCATTTTTTTCCAGTGTAGAACTGAAAGGAATATTCATCTGAAAAACAGACCAAACTGGATGCTCTGAAGTCTTACCCTGAAGTGCATTTTGTCACTTAAGGGTTCCACACTGGAGAGTCGCGTGACTTTCTCAAGTCAAGCAGGAAGGGTCAGACTACTTCACAATAGGTGATGTCACAGGTTCTGACCAATCAGGAATGAGCCAGAAGCAGTCAAAGTAAGAAATCCACAGTAGAAAGTAAATAAAAGTCTTTAAATAGTCACCAAGAACATTCAAAGGTTGACATTTTTCAAGTATTTGAGTGTCCTTTAAAGAGTTGAGGCCAGAACACACACGAGCTGAACTATGCATCAAAACAGATGCTCCAATCATAACATCCGACACCACCAGCAGCAGCGGCTGTCCATGTGACTGTGCACGTGACTGTGCATGTGAGACGCTTTCTTAACAAGCGTCACTGCGACTGAAAAAATCCCCACATTTTTTCAATTACACACACCGCACCCCCTGGAAGCTCATCTTTCTTCTTTTAATTGGTTTAAATATCACTTCTTCTCTGCTTTTATAGCAACACTGTCACATCAAATACATTTGTGCTTATTTTAAACCCTGCTTTAATATTTGATGTCTACATGACAGAAGAAAAAGTAACATTTATTTGAATAAAGAAAAATTCTGAAAGCCATTTTAAAATAGGATTTTTTTTGGCCATTCAAAGTGTGCTTGAATGCAGTTTTACAGGCTTTGACATACAAAACAAGTTAAAGACATAGTAGGTAATCCTGATCAGAAACACATTTTGTAATACTGGGTGAAATGGTCCGTCTATCCTGAGAGAAATCTATACAAGATGTATTTAGAAAAAGGGACGAAAATAATCAGACCTCTGTGGCAGCTGCAGGACTGAGAAAAAGCTGACCAATCCGAGATCAGCGGGACGCTGATCTCGGATTGGTCGCCTACAAAAAACCAATCAGATGCCTCTGCTTTCTGCCTACGCCCCCCTTTGCCGGCTCCCTGCTCCATGTGCGCATGCGGTTCCACCGGCTTTGGATGAAGCACTGACGGAATGGGGAGGGGGGGGTGGAGCTTAGAGGAGTGGACACTTTCGAATCTTGCTAGCTCTCTTGCTAGCTCTCTAGGATTACCTACCATAGCTTTAAAGACATGGTAGGTAATCCTGTTCAGAAACACATTTTGTAATACTGGGTGAAATGGTCCGTCTATCCTGAGAGAAATCTATACAAGATGTATTTAGAAAAAGGGACGAAAATAATCAGACCTCTGTGGCAGCTGCAGGACTGAGAAAAAGCTGACCAATCCGAGATCAGCGGGACGCCTACAAAAAACCAATCAGATGCCTCTGCTTTCTGCCTACGCCCCCCTCTGCCGGCTCCCTGCTCCATGTGCGCATGCGGTTCCACCGGCTTTGGATGAAGCACTGACGGAATGGGGAGGGGGGGGTGGAGCTTAGAGGAGTGGACACTTTCGAATCTTGCTAGCTCTCTTGCTAGCTCTCTAGGATTACCTACCATAGCTTTAAAGACATGGTAGGTAATCCTGTTCAGAAACACATTTTGTAATACTGGGTGAAATGGTCCGTCTATCCTGAGAGAAATCTATACAAGATGTATTTAGAAAAAGGGACGAAAATAATCAGACCTCTGTGGCAGCTGCAGGACTGAGAAAAAGCTGACCAATCCGAGATCAGCGGGACGCCTACAAAAAACCAATCAGATGCCTCTGCTTTCTGCCTACGCCCCCCTCTGCCGGCTCCCTGCTCCATGTGCGCATGCGGTTCCACCGGCTTTGGATGAAGCACTGACGGAATGGGGAGGGGGGGGTGGAGCTTAGAGGAGTGGACACTTTCGAATCTTGCTAGCTCTCTTGCTAGCTCTCTAGGATTACCTACCATAGCTTTAAGATGCAACTCATAAGTTTTAAACTCCTTAAAAAGGAGTCATAACTTTTTTCCACCAATAAACTTACAATTTTACGAGGTCTCAATGAAGTGTTGGTAAAAAAAATAACAGTACAGCTTTTTCTTCCATTGATTTCCACCTCTATTCAGGAGGATCATTTTAGAGCTTTGGAGTGACCCACTGGACTCGACTCTTCCTCAGAGTCTGCCTCTTTCAACATCTGTCGTACTCAGTAACCCTTTGAGAAAGTTGATATATGAGAGCTCAGACTACCACACACCATACAAACAGAGAAATACTTAGATTTATTTAAAAAGAAATAGAAGAAATGTTGATTTTATGGCCAATATTTCACCAATGTTTGCATTTTTAATAAGGGCAGTGACTAGTGCTGATCATGCAGTCAGTGACAAATGGGAAATCAAAATGTCCAACTTCAAAAGCTTTTCTAGTCTAGCTGACCACTCAAAGCCACATTCATACAGCTTCCTACTACATTCACACACCGATGGATGCATCGGTAGGCAACATGAGGTTCAGCATCTTGCCAAAGGACGCTTCGACAAATGACCCGGGGAAGCCGGAGTGGAACCACCGACCTCTCTGACTGCTCTTCTTCCTGAGCTACAGCCGCCCCAAAGTGTCTTTCCTCAGTTAAAGGCATGGTTGGTAATCCTGGAGAGCGAGCAAGATTTGAAAGTGGCACCTCCGCTAAGCTCCACCCCCACCCCGTCAGTGCACCATCGAAAGCCCCCCCCCCCCCCCAAAACTTGAACGCGCAAACACTAGTTGGTGGAAGAAGAGGTCTCATCAATCTGTGTTTCGACGGCGTGGAAGTTGATAGCGCTTTCTCATGGCTAAAAACAACACGTAGAAGAAGCTAATGTTAGCATTGGGCTAATGCGAGCTACAAAAGTAGCCAAGTTGGCAAACCTGTACATATTTCATGAAAATAACAAATCCAAAACAAATAATTAGCTGTCCAACAGAGAGAGAGCAACCTCTGCATCGCTTTAAAGGCCCTTCGGATCTTTTTCTTCCCCTTTTAGCGGGGCAAGCCGTTACAAGTAATGGCAGTTTTGGTTAATGAATGGGGAATCTATAAATAAGCCAGTCCAGTAGATGACACTTCACCTCTCCTGCCGCCGTCCTTTTGCAACTCAGCTTCACTGCACAAAGGCCAGTGTAGTATAAAAATCAGGGATGATCGCCGAGCCGATGTGGAGATGTGGAGATGAGTGATGACATGGACTTAATCGAACATAGAAACCTTTATTGCATCCATCAGGTCCGTCTCGAATTTACAGAAAAGATGCATCAAGTCTGGAGAGATGAGCCCAGTCGTTCGAATGAAATCTCTCTCCTTTCAGAGGGTGAAAGTCCTTTTTATGGGTGTTAATTTATCCCTATATGGTGGAGATGCTCCAGGTCTCTTCTGTGCCCATACACAGTTGTTTAAAAAAATATACGGACAGTCCAGAAGGTAAGTGGAAGAGGACTTTGTGGACAAATGTGTCTAAACTTCATGATTTAAATACTTTGAGAAAAAGAAGAACTGTATTCCAGCATGAGAGCCATATCGCATCTGAGACGCAGTGGTCGTATCATGGTTTGAGCCCGTTTTACTAGATGTGGGCCAGGACAGCTCATCATCTTTGATGGGACAAAGTGTTCCAAAGGAAAATATCCCAGCATCCATCTGTCTGAACAAGACTAACGTGCAACAAACACTGAGAACACAAGGCTTTGATTAAGCCAAAGTCTTGACCTCTATGCACCAGAAATGTTGGCAAGCAACATCAAGCAAGCAGCTCAAGGAAGGAAGGAGCTCTGTGCTGACAAAACTCCTCCAAGCTGATGTTCAACAGACACTGGAAATGCTCATTTCTGCTCACTGAATTCATTTCAAGACACTCATACTCATACTCATTATATGCAATTCTGGTTAAGTTTCCCCAACAATTACGCAACCTTGCATTTATTTAATCTGCTTTTTTATCTAGTTTCAGGATCCGAGAGAAAACCTTGAACATTCTTGGTCATTAGCAGGATACTTCTGCAGATAAAGAGTTTGGATCCAAAGACACATGATGCACATCTTACCGCAACTGTGAAAATAAGAGCAGGTTTGGTGTCCTTCATAGAGCAGGAAAGGTTTTGCATCTTTGTGTCTTCCTAAAAAGAATAAAATCAACCTACAGCACACAGGCCCACCTCAGATAACTCAAAGGCTCGGTATAAAGTGCTGTTCTGCTTGTTAAATCAAATCAAATTATTGATTACTTTGCCATTTCACATTTGACCCTTTTGTAAAATCAAATCCCTTGTGACCGTCTTATAAAAGGTTTTGTTGCAGTCATACACCATTTAAACGCTGACGCTTACATCACGTATGAACAATAATTTACACAATAACTTGGACTGGGTGAGTTAACTCGTTATCTCATTAATTATTTAACGACACTCAGCACAGGGCCGTCCGATGTGGGACTCAGCCGCGGCCAGCTGCAGCGAGGACTATAGCCTCTGGTACATGGGGCGCCTGCTCAACCCACTATGCCATGGACCACCCCTGTGTTATTATTTATTTTATTATTGTAAAAGTCTGTTGCTGTCTGCTGCGGAACCGGAAAAGAAAGTAATCGGCGGATCCACTAAACATGGAGAAGGGTACGGAACTTTTACTCGGCCATTTTCATTTTAAAGTTCTTCCAGACGGCGGAGTCGACAGAACCAAAGTCATCTGTAAACACAGCCAAGTTGAATTGTCTTCTCAGCGTAGTAGTTCCAGTCTAAAATATCACTTAAAGGCAAAACACACAACTGATAGCAGCAAGTCATTCAAGGAAACAGACAGTGGAGCGAGGCTTCTACAGAAAAACTACAGAAAGATGCTGATGTTAAAAGTGTGTTTGCACAACAAATGTTATGGCACTTTCATTCATATGGCAGCACATTTAAAATAAAACTAAATGCTAAAAGCTATACACTACTTTTGAATTCATTTTTGGATTTTGCGTACAAATGCGATTAATTGTGATTAATCAGGGAAATCATGTGATTAATTAGATTAAACATTTTAATCGTTGCCCAGCCCTAACAATAACAAACATGAGTCTTTAATAAATACACCAAAAAGCTAACCAAGATAGATTTAAAGTATATTTTATACAACTAATAATAAGACGTGCTTCACAGGAGCTGCAGCTGGAAAAAATCATCAATCTGTTTGCCAAAACAAATGCAGAAGAACATGGACAAGGTCTCCATGTCTCACAGCAAACTGCTGCGTTATCCTGGGATCAGAGCTGCCTGCATTTGATGTTCCACATCGTCCAACTTTCTCCGCCACACCACTTCCTGTCTGTCTATTTTTAAACTGTGGAGCAAAAGGCTAAAGAAACATGAAACACTTTTCTTAAAAAACACAGATTTGTCTCAGCGTGAATGCCAACAAATCGTTTTGAGGATGAAATGGAGACAAATTCTCAACAGAAGAATCTATTCCTCGAGCTGTTTGGCTGAAATGTGAGCGTGTGTTTTTTTTTTTGGTTTATATATACATATAAAAGCTCAGAAGCATGGATGTGCTTGTGTTGGGTCACAGGAGAGGAGTAAAACATAACAATCACATTCATCAATATGAAATATGGAGCAGCAGTGGTTGGAACCAAACTGTCCCGGAAACAGTATTTTCTCATCAGAGACTACTTGTTTAGCATAAACATTTCAAAGTTGTGCTTTATATAGCCCTCATATAAATCCCCTGGGAATAGTCGGTTGATTTTTTTAAGAACAATAACAAGCAGAAAACAGGGGGGAAAAAAAAAAAAACTCATGTAACCACAAAGACTGAGGGAAAAATGACAGTCTGGGAAAATTAGCTGAGCTCAGTACCCAGCCTCTGTTAAGCATCAGCCTGCCTGAGTCTTTACCCCCTGCAGAGCAGCGGATGTTTGGGTCAGAATATTCCATAAACTGAAGCCGCTTCCTGTAGCACCACAGCAGCGCTTTCTGCAAATGTTTCAGAGCAAGCTTCAGCTTTTGGAGGGCTTTAGCTTTTTTTCCTACTGTTCTGCCCCTATTTGTAGTAATCAGTAATAAGCTTATTTAAGTGTTTCGGTCTGTATTTGTTGGGTAATCACAGACAAGGTTGATTCGTTTGTGTGGGTGGCCTCAGTAGAGC
Organism: Odontesthes bonariensis; assembly: GCF_027942865.1. Taxonomy (NCBI): domain Eukaryota; kingdom Metazoa; phylum Chordata; class Actinopteri; order Atheriniformes; family Atherinopsidae; genus Odontesthes; species Odontesthes bonariensis. The sequence goes on along the minus strand of NC_134508.1, from coordinate 7,892,828 downwards.
TAACAACAAGCCTTTAAGTTTGACTAAAAACCTTCTTTATGTGGTGAAGACAATTACTCACCTCAGTTTCCAGGTTCTCAAAGACCTTCTCATCAGATTATTTACCGCATAACAACTTGAAAGTGACAACAAAGGCTGAATTGTTGAATCTGAAGTTAAGGCTGGCAGCTGCCAACCAGGAGCCAACCAGCAGCCAACCAGGAACCAACCAGGAACCAACCAGGAGCCAACCAGCAGCCAACGAGGAACCAACCAGGAGCCAACCAGGAGCCAACCAGGAGCCAACGAGGAACCAACCAGGAGCCAACCAGGAGCCAACCAGGAGCCAACGAGGAACCAACCAGGAGCCAACCAGGAGCCAACCTTGAGCCTACCAGCAGCCAACCAGGAGCCAACCAGGAGCCAACCAGGAGCCAACCAGGAGCCAACCAGCAGCCAACCAGCAGCCAACCAGGAGCCAACCAGCAGCCAACCAGGACCCAACCAGAACCCAACCAGGACCCAACCAGGACCCAACCAGGAGCCAACCAGAACCCAACCAGGACCCAACCAGGACCCAACCAGGAACCAACCAGGACCCAACCAGGACCCAACCAGGACCCAACCAGCAGCCAACCAGGACCCAACCAGCCGCCAATCAGGACCCAACCAGGACCCAACCAGGACCCAACCAGCACCCAACAAGGAGCCAACCAGGACCCAACCAGGACCCAACCAGCAGCCAACCAGGAGCCAATCAGCAGCCAACCAGCAGCCAACCAGGAGCCAACCAGCAGCCAACCAGCAGCCAACCAGGACCCAACCAGGACCCAACCAGGACCCAACTAGCAGCCAACCAGCACCCAACCAGCAGCTAACCAGCACCCAACCAGGACCCAACCAGGACCCAACCAGGACCCAACCAGGACCCAACCAGGACCCAACCAGGACCCAACCAGGACCCAACCAGAAGGCAATCAGCAGCCAACCAGCACCCAACCAGGAGCCAACCAGGAGCCAACCAGCAGCCAACCAGCAGCCAACCAGCAGCCAACCAGGAGCCAACCAGGAGCCAACCAGCAGCCAACCAGGACCCAACCAGGAGCCAACCAGCCCCAACCAGCAGCCAACCAGGACCCAACCAGGAGCAAACCAGGACCCAACCAGAACCCAACCAGGAGCCAACCAGCAGCCAACCAGGACCCAACCAGGAGCCAACCAGGAGCCAACCTTGAGCCAACCAGGAGCCATCCAGGAGCCAACCAGGAGCCAACCAGGAGCAGGAACAGGAACACATCATACAAAATCACAGCAAGCATGTCTGACAGGTCTACAAGAGGAGGAACAAAATTACTCAAAGGAAATAAGGTTTTATTTGCCACTAACACATGGCAACCTGGAGCATTTACAAAAGTTAACAACCTATACGGTAGATTTTATATTGAGATCAGAAGATCAGAAACACTTTAATCAATAAGATTTTATTCTGAAATGTCTGCAGTTCGGTCACAGACAGCTGGCGCCGATGCCTCATTTAGGAACGGCATCACAGAGTGGAAGAACAAGCCGGCAGATTTATACTCAATGAAAGTCATGTCGGGATTTCTTCATCACATATGGTCTTCATAATCCTTGGGTCTCACTGTGTTCCACACCTCTGTGGGTCACGTGTTAGAGGCTGTTACGGCCAGTGGCCTTATGGTGTGTGTGTGTTTCTCTTCTTCCCCCCTCTTCATCATGCAGTCCCCTTGAGTCGCCAGCAGGCTCCATTGGATGCAGCCCTTCCCGTCTCTCCTTCCTGGGTGTCGCCCACGGACTTTGTGACTGGCTGGGCAATTGAGTGCTCCACCTATCCCTGAGAAGGACTGCCATATTTAAACCCTCACTTCCTTTTGCTTGCTGCAGCTGTGAACAGTTTGCCCACTTGCTGTTGGTTTGACACAGATTCTAAGCTTTGTTGCTGTGTAGCTTTTGCTAGGCTTGTTACCTTTTTGGGTATTTTTGTGTTGCATTTAGATTTTCTCAGTATTAGTTTTTTTTTGTGTTCCAGAGCCATTTGGCCTCGCTTTAAGTTGAGTCCCAGTTTTGTTTTGTATGGAGTTTGTTTTTCATTAGTTTTTGTTGTTTCTCATGTGCCACACTCCTGTTTGGAGGACGTTATCTTTGTTTTCTGCCCAATTTTTAATCCAACAAAATAAACCCCTTTTCTTTATCACCATCAAAACTGTCTGGGATTATTAATGTCGCATCTCTCACCAGATGTCCGAGCTGGGATGTAACAGAGGCTGAACATTATGAAGTGTTACCGGTTAGTAACACTGACAAAGTTTTACCAGTTAAATAAAAGAATCAAGAATGACAATCAGAAGCCAGATTTCCTGGCCAGGATATGAAACGTTGAATAAGGTGCTCAACGGCATTATTAGCTAATTTTTCCCTTGATTTGACTGCATAACTACTGATGTGAATGAAGAGTTCCAACTTCCAAGGTACAGCGACTGCAGCACATTTGCAGTTGAAGTTGGGCGCAGACAAAGATGGAGAGGTTTGATATTTCTACTCTGAGCTGAGTGTGCCAAATCTGAACCAAAGGGGATTTCTTTAGTTGTCGGTGACCTCAGTCACGCCTATTTATAATCCTGTATGTCCCCCTTTAATGTCATCAGTGGCGCCTAAGTGACCAAATAAAACATTAGCATTTCTCACATTTCATTTAATTCTATTATTGTAAAAGTCTGTTGCTCACAGTCTTTTATTTTGTAAAAGTCTGTTGCTCACAGGCTTTTATTTTGTAAAAGTCTGTTGCTGTCTGCTGCTGAACCGGAAAAGAAAGTAATCGGTGGATCCACCAAACATGGAGAATGGTACGGAACTTTTACTCGGCCATTTTCATTTTAAAGTTCTTCCAGACGGCGGAGTCGACAGAACCAAAGTCATCTGTAAACACTGCCAAGTTGAATTGTCTTCTCAGCGTAGTAGTTCCAGTCTAAAATATCACTTAAAGGCAAAACACACAACTGATAGCAGCAAGACATTCAAGGAAACAGACAGTGGAGCCAGGCTTCTACATAAAAACTACAGAAAGATGCTGATGTTAAAAGTGTGTTTGCACAACAAATGTTATGGCACTTTCATTCATATGGCAGCACATTTAAAATAAAACTAAACGCTAAAAGCTATACACTACTTTTGGATTCATTTTTGGATTTTGCGTACAAATGTGATTAATCAGGGAAATCATGTGATTAATTAGATTAAAATTTTAATCATTGCCCAGCCCTAAAAATGAACAAAATCCCAAAAGATCAAAAAGACTTTATCCCCTTCCAATCTTCCAGTGATTTAATATATCTCATTCAGCATGTTTGTCCACTGTCATTGATGTAAATATGTTGACACTGGATATTATGTATTTTATACATAATTTTCCTCCTTTCAGGTCAATACGTCATTAGCAGGCTTGTGCAGAACTTAACAATCTTTTGAAGAGATCCATTTCATCTGAATCAGGTGTGCTGAAGCAGGGAAACATCTAAAACCTGCAGGACAGCGGCCCTCGAGGACCGACTTTGGACATGTAATGTATTCACATGTTGTGCACGAACATGAAGTAATGTGTGATTACTCATCGTTTCCAATGAACGAATGTCATCTGAATCACTTTAAATGAAATGTATTTGACCTGCATCCCAGCCAGCATGTCCATGTGGGGCCCATAGGGTTTCAATTTGGGCTGCAGATAAGGGTCCCAAGTGGGTTTGTCCGCAGTTTCCACAGTGGGCTCACCTGTGTTTGCCCGTATGGGTTTCAAAAGTGCAATTTGAAGGGTTAGGGGTTAGGGTTACCCTAAGCCTTAAATTATTCCAAAGGCAATACAGATAAACACAATCACACAAAGTAAATTGGCTAAATGCAAAGTTCAACCAAAGCCATACAAAGACTTGAAACCCATATGGTCAAACACAGGTGAGGCCACCGTGGAAACAGCGGACAAACCCTCTTGGGACCCTTATTTGCAGCCCAAATTTAAACCCTATGGGCCCCACATGGACATGCTGGCTGGGATTCTACGTGAATCCAGCTTATAATGGCACAACAAGACTTCAAGCTTGCAAAATATGACGTGCCGTTTAAAACGAAGGGATTTGTTGTGCGATGGTGCAGTAACGCTGTTCCTCGTGAAAGCGTCTCCTGGCTGGAACCTTTCCTCAGCTTTCAGGCCTGTAGGTTCTCGGGTCGACCCTGAAACGCACACATAGTTGCCAGCCCCGAGCCTGAAAAGGATGAACCGGTGAAAAGGGAACAGAAGAATGACGAACACTTTCATTCGAGTTAGATTAAAGGTGAGCTGTTGTTGCAACAAAGAGCCTTCCAAGCCATCGATTGCTTTCATATGCTAAGGCACACTAGCAGAGGTGAAAGTGCTGGAATGCATCCTCCTGCGTTGGCTTGAATACCTCAAATCTTGTATTACAGACTTTAAGGGATTATAATTCATTATGCTGTCATGGGGATTTAGGCACTCGGGCCCCACGGGTCGGGAAATTGCACTCGGATGGAATGATCTGTGCATGCGTGTGAGAGCACTTTGTCAGACAGACAAATGAAACTCAGGCTTCATTTTCTGAAGACAAATTTTTTATTAAGAAATAAAAAAAAGTTTTACACCTTCGTAAAACCTGTTCAAACACACACACAATTTGTTTTTGTTTTTTTACTTCTTCTAGCCTACAGGTTGGCGATAGAAATAAAAGATAAAAACCTTTCAAATTCTTTTAAAAACGTTTTTTTTTTCTCAATCAAGAATTAAAAAGACATTTTACCCCCGTGTACATTCTTAAAAAGGAAGGGCTGGTATACAGTGCGATGAAAGAAAGAGTTGGAGAACATGAGTCTGGTGACGGAGGAGGAGGGACGGACTCAGTTTCCGGAACACCTCTGCACAGAGATCACATTCATTTTGATATGATTAGAGAGCTGGAGGTGAAAATCTTAGGAGGATTTTGATATTTTTTAGCTATTTGCTTACATTACAGATGTTACCAGGACTTGGGCCCAGCAAAAGGAAGGAAGTTAGTGATGAAACAGATGTTTCTTTACCTTTAACTCACCTAAAAGTCACATGTGTTGGTCTAATAATTGTGAATCCTGCAGATATGTTGGGTGTTTTTAACAGGTCGACAACAGGCTCTTTGTTCCTGTATAGACGTTTCAGTTTCTTTGCTAATGCACCAGGGTTTTGGCATAAATCAGAGTGATTTAGATAGAATAGAATGTCTTGTTAAGCAGGACGCAGAAGTTTTAATGTAGTCAGTCTAAAAAAAGCCCGCATCTGATATGATACATACTTTTTTATTGGATTTGCGGCTTTTTAAGAGGTACAGCTTTGCCAAAAGCACCCAAAAATGATCTTTCCACAGTATTTGTTCCATTAAAAACAATCGAATCGGACTCACAAAACTTAGAAATGTACCAGTTAGATTTAGCAGATATTGAGGTTTGTTAGAAATGAGAACTTTGGTTGTGGTGTTTTGGTTGGCTGCCTGATCTGAATCCGCTGTGCAGAGAATAATAAAAGCTGAGCAGATTAAACAGTGGGCTTTCTGGCAGTGTTATTGTGACACAAAAGAAAAAAAAAAAAAAAGCATTTTGATTCAGTTTTACAAAGTTTAATAATCAATTAATTCTCAGTGCATTTTAAACCACACAATCTTTGATGGAACAGTGGTTTAGTTTGGTTTCGTTTCCACATTACAGTGAATTTTGAGGCGGGTTTTTAAATTTTATCTGGACCCTGAAATGTTCCTTCTTCAAAAAAAATTCACAGGTTGTTTTCTCGATTCCAAAGTTGGTACCACCTCTTCGAAAAAAAAAAGACAAAATGAAAGTTTTCTACAAAGTATTGCACGCGACAAATCTTAGCTTTTTTTTTTCTTCTCGTGTTTTGATTGTTAGTTTTACATGTCACTCCAATGACAGAGGTTTCAAATACAAAAAGGCAAATGTGACAAACACAATCAAAAGAAAAACAAGCAAAAAAATAAAAAATAAAAATGCTGAACTTAAAACAAGATCAAGAAAAGTAAAAAGAAACAAATCATTTTTATTTGTGCTAAAAAATAAATCTTCAGAACTTTTTTTTTTTTTTTTTTTAACATTCACCCGCAGGTGACTTTCACATTTTAACATTCGGCGGTAAAAACTTGTGCATTTGCTAATGCTTCAGTTCTCTTGCAAATTCATTATCTCTGATAAAAATTGGTTAGCTGAAGTCAACGGAAGGTTTACTACGTAGGCTAACCGACAGAGGGAGTGTAAGAAGGCAGAGGGGCTGGTACATACTGCAAATACACAATGAGAGGCTGAATAAACTGATAAATGACTGCATTAGATATCATCTCTGGTTCGTGTGTTCCTGACAGAAGAAGGATCTCAGCAGAAGGAAAAAGACGTAAAGTCTCGACTCTCTGATGACGTCGTGTATTTCTAAACAGTTATTTCTACACACGTTTTTTTTTTTTAAAAGATGAGCTACGTTCGCAATCTTTGAAACGATCTGCAACGAGCCACAAATTTAGAGACGTTCTAGTCCGACACTTTTTTTTTTCCTTTTCGACTTTGCGCAAAGATTCTTCAGCGGAACCAAGAACCATAGATCTGTACAAAAAGTTAACAAATAAAATGAAGCTTTATATCGGCATTTAAATGGCAGCTTAGCTGTACAAACACGACCTGTATAGGAAAAGTTGTATGAAAATAGATGTCTGCTGTGGATTTGGTTTTGCAAATCCCTTTTAATGATATTATCTACTTTATTCTACTTGAAAAAAAAAAAAAACTAAATTAAAAAATGATCAAAGCTTAAATGTAAAATGTGGTCCTGACCTCAATGCCACCTCCTGTGGGAAGTCGTTGGTCAAATTACTGCAAATTGTGTGTACTTGTGTGCATGAATGGCCTTGATCTATGGAATATATCAATATATATCTTTTTGGGAAAAGGTCTCAAGAACCTCGACTGAAGCCGTCAAAAGTTTTCCCATTTGGCCCATTTGATGGACAAAGAAATCCAAATTTTTACAAATAACTACGAAACAAATCCTAGCTTTGATTCTCTCTTTGTACTTTTGCCTTCGATTGTAAGTAGAATCGACAGATTAGGTGCGATTTTTCCCAATCTGCAATGGCCGGATGAAAACGTTTTAGCTCTTTGTCCCTCACACATCGAAAGGGAATCTTTTTGGACGCTGGTTTCATGCAGCTTTGCAGCCGACGAAAGCAGCACAAGGAAGGTCCTGAGCAGATGGTCGCTGGTGACACACAAACACACACACACACACACACACACACACACACACACACACACACACACACACACGGGTAACGCTTTGTTTTAAACGTTTTAAAATGACTACCGCGCTCAGTTGTTAACCGTTCACATCATCAGTATTATGGCCCCTTGTTACTGTTATGAATGTAACGTAGTTTTCTTGTCACGACTGCTAAAAATCAGCCAGAGTTGAGGACACAGCCAACACGTCGCACGGCACCTCTTGACACTACGTTAACAGAGTTTGGAAGTTCCATCATATCCACCTATAAAAAAAAAAAAAGGCAAGATGTCCAATTCAGAAACGCATATATAAATAAAAATGACAAGTTAGCTTATACTTAATCAAAGCTATAAGTGCATTAAATTTACTTCTGATCTTTTTATTTTTTGGTTTTGGATGGATTTGATTTGAACTCTGAGCAGCATTTTTTTTTTAGTTCTTCCAAAGTCTCAAGCTGTGTTCGAAAACGCATACTTCTCCTACTACTCCTACTACTCATACTGACTTTTTTCCCGGATGCATACTAGATTCGCCGAAATGTTGGGTATGCATCATGAGGTTACTACTCACTCAAACTACCCAAGATGCAACGTAACGTGACGTCGCCGATCGTCATTTCCTGTCAAAACGGCAGTTTCAAGCTAGCTGCAACGAGGGTAGGTTCACTTCCTGTTTTCAAAACAAAAGCACCAATTGTATCGTAATGGCTTTCCCTATGATAAAAGGCAACGGGTATTTTATTTTGTGAAAATAACCGGAAGTGCGTTGCTCACTACGGCTAGCTTTAGTAGTGCCGAATTCGTGGGAACAAAATTGTAAACAGCCGGTATTTTGTCAGATTTTCAACACGTTGGGGATCTAAACGACTACTTTCTCGCCTGAAAATATTTCAAATGTTGCTAAAGTTTACAGAGTTTAGAGCTTAAGCGAAATCAGCTTCAGGTCGGCTGATTTCGGCTCGGGCGGGAGTGAAATGCATTGTGGGTAAACGCTCTGCATACTGTCTGATCGATGTGTATGCAGTATGGAAGTATGTAGTAAGCGGTTTTGAACACAGCCTCAGTTTGACTTTAAGCAAAATGTATTTGAAAGCTGTAAATAGACATTTTATTCACTGCTGCTATGACAGACAATTCTTACGCTAATCCTACACGATTACAGACATTTTTGGAATCTTTTTTTTTTAACCTGTACCTACTCATTTGTGCGGTCAATATTCGAGCTCCCTTCAGTGCTCATTTTAAGAGAAGAAGAAGCAACATGGTGACTGTGGAAAAAACCAAACTCTTTCAGCCCCCCCCCCCCGACCGATCCGTCTGCAGCCAGATGCCACATTTCACAGTGTCTGGAAAAGCAGTCTGACACTCAAATGAGTCGACAGTTAGTGACGTGATGGTTAGCTACTGGCTTTAACTGCCCTGTCTGGCTGAATGTGACCAAATCGTAATGCTATTTACAAAAGAGGAAAAAGCTATAAAACCCCAACACCTGCAAACATGGAGCCACTGCAGAATTCCCATTTTTTGGCTTTTTACATCAAACTGCTCACTGAAAGAATTGACCCACACCTCCGAGATAATATGTGGAGAAAAAAAAAGCGTAATTCAGTTGCATCGTTTGCTCGTGTGACACTGATGGTGAAACTTGTCGGACCAAAGAATGAAGAACTGCACGATGAAGGCTGTACTACAATGGCTGCCACCGTAAAAATGTATGATTTGTATAATAGCTTAGTATTTTCACAAGATGAAAGAAGTGTTCCTTCTTCTATTGTAAAACTACAGCAATTCAATAGTGAATACCAATAACAATAATAAAAAATCTAAACACTGACAGAGGAAAAAACTAATAATAATAATGTAACTTCCTCTGCAGAAAATAAAACAAATTCAATCCAAAAAACTTTAAGCCGAGAGTGCCTAGTGCAGTCACTAATGTACTGTAAACTGGTCTAGGACAGAGAAAGATAGATAAAGAGATAGATATAGATAGACTGATAGCTACTACTGTACAGTACGCCACAGACAACACACTCAAGGGTTCAACCTCCACACTTCAAATCCTTTCAGATACCTCTCTGTTGGTGGCGGGACGGGTTCCCCCGGCGCCATCTCAGTGCTCGTTATCTTTGACCAGAGTCTATGATAAGGAAGGATGGGAATAGTTTGTCCTAAGGTGCGTTCAAAAACCATTATTCTAGTTTTGTTAAGGGGTTTGCGTTAACGACTTTTCTCTGATTTTTTTTTTTTTATTGTAAGGTTTTTGTCCAATTTTCAGCATCCTCATTGTTACCAGTCTGGCGGATCCGTGATAGTCTGAGATGAGGAGGCAGCGGCGGAATGAGCCTTTGGCTGTAGTGGCTGCAGCCTGGCAAAACTTTTAGCAAGTTTTAGCTTGTTCATTTTGCCCAAGCCTGACAGTGGAGTAAGATTTGACCAGATTCAGCATGTTAAAATTTGTATCGTCGGTAAATATTTCAAGTTATAGCCAGAAATTGAATTTGGTCACATTTCGCTGTTAAAGCAATGCTTAGTGCAGCTAATAAAAACATAAAAGCCAATATCACCGGTAGTCCCCGAGCGTCCTTTCCACAGTGGAACGCTATAAGCCAAGGCTGAACCCTTTGGCACTCGCCTTCAGAAATGTGCGACCTCTTCAAAGTATATTCCTTAAAAAAACTTCTTCTTCTTTTTTTTTAATGTCATCGCTACAAAAAACTGTTTGATTCCAAAACTTTTTTCCGTATTTGAGAACAATGACTCATTATCTATAAAAAAGTAGCTGGTGGAATGAGAGGACAGCTACCAGCATATGACCGGAGACCGCTGCTAATCTATCGCACCGCGGGGACGTGAAGTCACATGAAAACTATTAATAGAGAACAAGAAAAACAGCTTGCGAGTAGTTCAGATATAAATTCGAAATGTGATTACTGCCCTCTTCAGAATCCCATCCACAGCAAACTACTTCCAAAGTATTCCTGAAAGATTTGAAATGTGAACTTTTTTTTTTTTTTCCTTAAAACCCTTATCAGTCCACCAGAAAGACACAGACAGACAGACAGACAGACAGACGTAAAGCTAAAGCTAGCTTTAGAAGCATTTTCAGAGGACGCGAGAGGGGAGGAGAGCGATCTCATGGAGAGCCTCCGCCTCATTCCTTTACATCATGGTTTCTACGATGGTGTGGGTGGGGGCCTTCATCAGGAGACCCTTGTTCCCGTTGGGGTCCATCGGGTAGGCGAGAGGGCCACGGTGGTCCGCAGGACGGGAGCTGGCCCCACCACGAACCGGGGCTGCCACCGCCTTAATCCTCTGCAGGACGGGGTAGATAAAGATGGAAAAATCAAAGTCTTACCAAGTATATTCGTCTCATTTCTAGTCAAAATATCTCATTACACTTAATATAAGACACAACTGCCTAACAAGTACCATTTCAGCCAGATATAGGGACTTGTTTGTAGACAATACACACTGGAAAAAAAATGCCCCTCCAAAAATAAACAAATACAAGACGTTTTTGCTTGAAATAAGCAAAGAAATCTGCCAATGGAACTAGTGAAAATCAGCTTGTCAAGATTTCTTGGAATAAAATTTGATATTTAGGACTTTTGAGATAAAAGTGATCTTGAAATTAGCTTAAAAACCTCTTCAAATGTCAAAAAAAGCTTGTTTCATGTGAAATCCGACTCAAAACAATTTGTTTTCAAGACTTTTTCACTTAACAAGATATTCAAGATGTATTGTATTAAAATAAGTCCCTATATCTGGCTGAAATAGTACTTGTTAGGCAATTGTTTCTTATATCAAGTGTAATAAGATACTCAATGAGAAAAATATACATAGATTTAGATTTTTCCAGTGCATCTGGAATATCTTGTTAAGTGAAAAAGTCTTGAAAACATCTTGTTTTGAGTCGGATTTCACATTTTTTGACATTTGAAGAGGTTTTTAAGCTAATTTCAAGATAACTTTAATCTCAAAAGTCCTAAATATCACATCTTATTCCAAGAAATCTTGACAAGAAGATTTTCACTAGTTCCATTGGCAGATTCTTCTGCATATTTCAAGCAAAAACATCTTGTATTTGTTGTTTTTCTTACTTATTTTTGGAGGGGCATTTTTTCCAGTGTAGAATGAGACACTGGCTTCAGTAAATTAAAAAAACAAAAGAACCAGAAGGCTAATCCACCCACCTCAATGAGGGGCCCATCAGATCGGATGATCTTGATCACAACCATCATGGGGATGCAGATCATGGAGGCCAAGGCCAAAGTCCAGCCTATTCCAATGGCCCAGTCGGGATACCGGTACACCTTGTTGTACGTCAATGGCTTGTATTTGACCAACGAGAAGATAAAGCAGCCCTGCGGTGGATGAGAAAGACGCCTCCAGCTTAGCTGTTGCACGTAACACCAGAAAACTTAAAACAGGAAGCGGGTAAATCTGCAGCCTGAGGTGCGCTAAAGCACAACGAAGCTCTTACCATGCACAGTAAAGGAGTGATAACAGTCCAACTCCATTTCATCCAAGGATTTGGTCTGTAGCCAATCATGTCCTCAATAGCATCATAAAAATTATCAACGCCTGCAGAGACAGAGAAGATGCAAACATCTCAGAGAGTCTGCCTGTACTTCCCCACAGCAGCAAAAAGCAAGGCAGGATTCTGTGTGTTTCAGTTTGTTACACAGAAACATGATTAAAACGGAATTCAATTATTCGTAAAAAAGATGAAGAAAAATGAGGGGGGGGGGGGGGGGGGGGGGATAAAAATAAATAAATAAAAATAAAAATCACTGAACGGACAGCACGACCCTCACGTGGCATTTTTCCATCACATGGTGCGGTACAGTTAATGGTAACCCCTGGACAGCTGGCGTGAAGCTGTGGCTACACAGCTACCTCTGACCATGGCTGCCTGCTGACTGGATGTTTCCATGAGAAAAAAAACTGAATATTCTGTTGGTTTGACCAAAACTGAACTTTAAAAATGCACAAAACATGTTAATCTGACTGAAATAATGAAAAAAACAGCAATGCAATTGGGGGTCAAATCCCTCCTCCATGCATATGCTCGACTAAAACATCTCCTCCCTGATCAGAATGACTGGAGCCATAAAGTTTTATTCCTTGGTGTAAGTGTGTGTGCCTACAACTAAAAGCTACAGTACCGACCGTACCATGTCACGTAAAAAACAGAATTCTGTAGGTTTTTTTTGTCTCGTCACTTCCTGTTTTATTTTGAAATATTAACTCTCCCTTTCGTTTCAGGTCACTTGCCCTTCCTCTTGTGTTAACTCGTTATCATTGCGTTAATTTGTTAATTATTTAACGCCGATAAATATTTTATCCCGCATTAACGCAGGTTTTATTATTGTAAAAGTCTGTTGAATGCATCACATTCACACAGTTACAGCAAACACCTCGAAGCATGGAGTAATAAAATAAAATAAACTAGCAGGTAACATCACAGCTACAGGTGCTCCTCGGTCTCTGTGTGAAGCTCACTGAGCTAACCGGCGCTACTTCCTGTTTTACTTGTTTTAACATAAAAGCAAGTATTTCAAAATAAATTTATAAAAAAACTCCTGCATTTACAGCCAAGTTGAATTGTCTTCTCAGCGTAGTAGTTCCAGTCTAAAATATCACTTAAAGGCAAAACACACAACTGATAGCAGCAAGTCATTCAAGGAAACAGACAGTGGAGCGAGGCTTCTACATAAAAACTACAGAAAGATGCTGATGTTAAAAGTGTGTTTGCACAACAAATGTTATGGCACTTTCATTCATATGGCAGCACATTTAAAATAAAACTAAATGCTAAAAGCTATGCGCTACTTTTGAATTATTTTTTGGATTTTGCGTACAAATGCGATTAATCGTGATTAATCAGGGAAATCATGTGATTAATTAGAATAAAAATTTATATAAGTATATAATAATAATTTTAAATGATGGATGAATAGATAAAAGTAAACTAAACCAAAACAAACTAAGTAAATAAATAAATTAAATTAAATTCAGCTGTAAGATTAGATTAGATTAAGATTAGACTAAGATTTTAATCGTTGCCCAGCCCTAGTCCAAATACAACATATCTACAGCCCAGCACACAGTGACGTTGCCCTGAGGAGTTCTTTACACAACGTTTTGTTAGCATTTGTATTTATGCTGTTTGATACTCACCATAAACCCAGGCAACAGCTATACATTCAAAGAATGCCACCCACAGAAGGCACACACCGCTAGCTGCATAGAAGTCGAACAGCTGGAAAACAAACATGCCACCCTGCAGAAACACACACACACACACACACACACAGACACAGACAGTTAGGTTTCAAAGTAACAGCTTTCTACCAGATGCTTTTTTTCTTTAAGTCGCCTTAAATATTCACTCAGAATCCTAAACGTGGGCATCTGACATGTTCACACGTGAGAAGGCTACTCCGAGTGTGCAGTACGTTGGCCTTCGTGCTCACACGGGAGCCCGGTGTTAAAACTGTTAGCAATCATGGGAATCTGAAAGTTGAATCAGGCCACAGCAGCCATAAAAAGATGTTGTCATGGGAACAACAGAGATATGGCTGTACGCTGTGTGAGAGAAGAATGGAAGGGTGAGAGGGTGAGCGTGGAGGACGGAAAGAGGGACGATGGGAGGTGGAAGTCATAGAGTGGGAGAGTTGTGAGAGTAAGTGGAGACGTATGACAAAACGGATGATCTGAAAACTGTCTTCGCCGTAAATAACAAGAATTTTGACAACAAAAGATGCATTTAAAGGGGCCGCTTATAATTAGATTTATAGTGAAAACCTCATCGGATCGGGCTCATAAGGCTCAACCAGAATACATTTTTAATAAGATGAAGAAATCTGATCAGCACGACATTGTTGTTCTTTTTGTGCATGTTCGGACCACATGGGCGCATGCTAAACCTTTCAGAAACATCTTTCATAAATTTCCCTATCATAAGTCATGGCCTCACTGGAAAAAATCAAAGTCTTACCAAGTATATTTGTCTCATTTCTAGTCAAAATATCTCATCACACTTAATATAAGACACAACTGCCTAACAAGTGCTATTTCAGCCAGATATAGGTACTTGTTTGAAGACAGTACATCTGGAATATCTTGTTAAATGAAAAAGTCTTGAAAACAAATTGTTTTGAGTCACACATCACATTGAAACAAGCTTTTTTTTTAACATTTGAAGAGGTTTTTAAGCTAATTTCAAGATCACTTTTATCCCAAAAGTCCTAAATATCACATCTTATTTCAAGAAATCTTGACAAGCCGATTTTCACTAGTTCCATTGGCAGATTTATTTGCTTATTTCAAGCAAACACGTCTTTTATTTGTTGTTTTTCTTACTTATATTTGGAGGGCAATTTTTTCCAGTGCTCAACCTTTCAGCCACAGTCTCTTTCTGCTCCTTACAGGAGAACAGAGTGACCTTTAAAGGCTGTAAAGCTCCACTTTTAGTGCCTGCTTGTGGATAATGAAGATAAACAGGCGATAATGAGACAAACAGGGGAATGCATGTTTATTTTGATTATGTTAATGGTCCAAAAAGGGGGGTTGGAATTTAGCAGGGAATCACGTTTCTTACACACAGTTACAGTAAAACTGGTTTTGAGTTTCATTGATTTTAACTCGCGCAAAGTGCATCCACTCAATCAAAAAAAACACAGAGCCCCATGGTTAGTAATCCCTTCCTGTGTATAGATCTGTGTTGTTTATCTTGTTCCTTGTTAATTTATTCTCTCATCCTTGTATTCATCTCTCCTCTTATTCGCCAAATCCGACCATTTTTACCCACTTTTAAACCAAAGCTAACCAGGTAACAACGTCTGCAGGCACACATTACGAATGAATGTGAATGTGCTCCTCAAAAGATAGTGCCCTCATCCCAGCATGCAACCGGGCATGATGCACCTTTAATTCCTCTACAGATGGCAGGAGAAACAAGCCAGCTGTATGTATGTGCTACTGTAGGAGGAGCAGAAATCACTAGCTGGAACCTGTGCGTCTCCATACTCACCTTCTTTTGCTAAGTGAATGCAATTTTATCAACAAAGCTAGAAAAATATTTTGTTTTCTCATTCTTCTATCATATTTCTCAAAGATTAGTGATTAGATTAGAGTTTCATTCTGATTAATGAATTTGTGCAACATTTATCTCGTCTTTTTATTGAGGATCCTAGTGAAAAATAGCTGCATTTTTTCAATTTCAGTTCAATTCAATTCAGCTTTATTGTCAATTCTTTACATAGAAGACATACGAAGCAATCGGAATTACGTTTCCCACCATCCCACGGTGAAGACAAAGACATATGCTAAAAAAATTACACATAGCTACCAATGTGGAACACATTAAGTCGCAGTAAGTCGCTTTAGATAAAAGCGTCAGCAAAATGACCGTAATGTAATGTAATGTAAGCTAAACATTAAATAGGCATCTAAAGTAAGTAGAGTGCATTGTAGGATGGAGGATTAAGAAGGCAGTGGAATGGTGCAAAACAGTTCTGTTTGGTAATGGCTAAGTGTGCAAATTGCATAGTAGTGCACAGACAGTCATGGTGGGGGGGATCTTTTGAGTCTTTAATCGGATTTTGATCACACTGAAGAAATATTTGCACATGTAAACATAGCTAATGACTTACGGATATTTCATAAAAAGGTAGTTTTGATGCCAACTGCTTCGTATATCTCAGCATTTCTAACGTAAAGTGACTGAGCGAGTCATTATTTCTCGTTTTAGGTGAAACATTCTGGAAAAATCTGTGTTTAAGACGCCTGCTTGTGTCCGTCTATGTGACATTTTAGTCGTTAGCTTAAGTTAGCTTAACTTGGAAGTTGCAAAAACACCCAAACAGAGATGGAGGCAGAAAGAAAAAGTGAGGCACGATAAACAGCAGGGAAACTGAAACGGAAAAGGAGGCGCAGCAAAATGATTTGGAAAATCTAAATCAGGTCTACTGTACTGCAACTATAAATACCAGAGGATGGAAGGGAAGTTCTCATGACTTGACAGTATAAATAGCCCCCCCATCATCTCTCATGGGATTGTCACTAATAGCTGTCTGAGCACTGTTTTTCCTGGTGTGTGGAGCCTGCACTGGAAAAAAATCTAAGTCTTAACATGTATATTTTTCTCATTTCTAGTCAAAATATCTCATTACACTTAATATAAGACACAACTGCCAAACAAGCACTATTTCAGCCAGATATAGGGACTTGTTTGAAGACAATACATCTGGAATATCTTGTTAAATGAAAAAGTCTTGAAAACAAATTGTTTTGAGTCACACATCATATGAAACAAGCTTTTTTTTACATTTGAAGAGGTTTTTAAGCTAATTTCAAGATCACTTTTATCTCAAAAGTCCCAAATATCACATCTTATTTCAAGAAATCTCGACAAGCCGATTTTCACTAGTTCCATTGGCAGATTTTTTTTGCTTATTTCAAGCAAAACCGTCTTGTAGGCCTATTTGTTGTTTTTCTTACTTATTTTTGGAGGGGCATTTTTTCCAGTGTGGAATAAGGTCAGCATATGTATATAGTGTACACATGAAACAATCAAAAATGAACTGTATTTTTAACTAGAGAAAAATCTGTAAATGTGAGGTTTATGTTTATGTTGTCGTCACCTTGGTAACCATAGTCAGTCCAAACAGGTAGCTGATGCAGCAGATGATAGCGATGAAGATCTCTCTGCGGTAACCCTTCCTTAGGAAGGACGGATACAGATCCACCAGTGATGTGATCTGCCCTTCCACCTCCACAAACTGCAGAGGGACACAGAGGCACAGTCCACTGTTAACATGACTTAGACACCATCCCTTTAATTTCATTTAGAAACAACATTGCAGCCCTCCTGTGCTGTTAAACAGATGAATTTCATTGTTCTTAGAAATCCTCCACATTGAGGAACAATGTGCAACTCTTTGGCACTGCCTGGAGAAGTTGGCTGTGGGAGCTTTATTTGCCTGCTTTAAGGACATGTGCTTTTGCTTTTACACACAGCTGTGTCGGGATCTGTGCCCATTTTCAGGACTGCACACGTCTGTAGCTGTAGATTAGGGGTGGGGCTAATCTTTGCTCAACTTAAACTTAAAACTTAAACCTTCAGCAGTTAGATATGCTGCAATAACTCTTTTTTTTACATCCCTTACATTGTGCACAGGCATATCACATGCTTCTACATTTGGCCAACGAACAGTTAACTGTCAAACTGTGGTTTCCAACGGGCCGATGTACAAAAAAACACTTGCAAATGCTTTATCTTCCTGCGGCTACCCGAGTGTAAAAATGCGTCTTTCTCTGCTGACCTGACTGTCGAGGCCAAGCAGCAGCAGCATAATGAAGAAGAGAATTGCCCAGACTGTCGGAAAAGGCATCATGGTAACAGCCTTGGGGTAGGCGATGAAGGCCAGGCCTGGACCTGCAGAGGAGTAGGGAGGTGGGGAGGGAGCAGACAGAAGGGTGCGGGGAGGAGCGACGTTAGAATCATATGATAAGATCATCTGATCTGCATCCCTGTGGTGGGGGAACAAGCCACAAATAATAGAGACGCAGAACAGGATGTGAATAAATAATCAACTACTGGCAATAACACTGGGAACATATGTTTGTATGTGTCACACATTTTTTGGATAAAGATAGGTGCTGTCTTTAAATCTTATCGACTCTATGTGTTACACATCTTCACTTACCTCTTTGTTGTTGCACATTTTATGGCACACTACTAACTGTATGCACTCCACACATGACCCAGTTTTATGTCATTTACACAAGCATGTGACAGAGATATCTCAGAATGTAATAGGAACAGGAAAATGGAAGCTCAGTAGAGAACATGTTATCAAATGTGTTTTTCTGTGCATCTCTGTGGAAGCAAGTCAGTTATGAGCGAAACATTCTGTAAATGGATGCGTGTTCAGTATGTGTGTTACCAAAAAAACACCAGCGAATACACTGCATTAAGAATATCTAACCTGCTTCGGGTGTGCTAAGCTAACTTCCAAATGCTACAAAAAAAAAAAAAGCTAAATCAGGCACATCACGGTTTGTCAAATGATTTCAGTGTATCAATGCCTACATCACTCGAGCCATTTTGCATCCCCGACTGAGAAAAGCATGCCCCATTTTCTACGAGGAATGCAAAATGACCATTTTCAAAACAGCAGCAGATGCAAACTGAGTGGTCAAATAGAAAACAAAGGCTTTTTTGTTTGTTTTTAAATCTGGTCTGATTCGACACTGATGCTACGTTGGGAACTGGGAAAACAGAAATCAAGGAACAAGAAAGCAGCCACAACAGCAATAACAGCATTGCAGCTGATAGCAAAATATGTGATTATGTTCCATTTTTGTAGCAAGTTATGACAAGGCATCCAACCAAACACCACGTTGACTCAAAAATAGCACCGACCTCCCATCCCTGAGAGGAAGCGTATGCGCAGAGCATTAAGCAAACCTAGAGTATGTAAACTCATCAAAACAGGGTGTTAAGAATGACTTGACTGTACACACATTACATTTTAAGAATTACTTTTTCTTTAAGCACATTCTTCAGTCAACCAAAGCTACAGCATGAGTGCGGACATTGCACTATAGAAGCCGTTCACTGATCCATAGTGTACATCAGAGGCCACCAAGGTCATAATTGTTGTTCCTGACCTTTTAATAACTTGCCTTCCTGGCTGGGCTTGAAAGTTTGAGTTTGAATACTTACTGTATTCTGCTGTCTACTTAATGCACTCTCTTACAGGAGTTACAGCACATAGACACACATTTTCAGGCTGAATAACTCTACTTCTACATTAGTAACTGAGCTCTATGTTTATCACCTGCTGTGCTGGGCTCCGTCAAAGCACCTCTGACCAACACTTCCGTCCTAGTTACCTGTGGATCATCAGCCCACTCGCCAAACAACACAGATATTGGCCAATTCTGCAAATTCCACCATTAAGTTCGTGCTGCAGAATTGTGCAATACTTGCATCGACTGGGCTGGCAGCAGGACTGTTTATGAAGTTAGCAGATCGTGCTAAACTAGATTAGCTTCAGGGCAATCAACTGATCTTGGACGTTGGATGAAGCTTTGGTTTCACAAAAGCTGTTTATGCTGAAAACGACCTTATTCATGTTCATTTCTCATTTTTAGGTCAAACAGGAGAGCGTATTTCCTATGCAAGTAACTGTAGGGTTTTATGACGGAAAATAGGAAAAAAAAATCAGCCTTTCTAAACAAGTTCCGAAGGCAATTCTTAGAGAAAATGTCTCTCGCTTTGCGGCTGGTGTTTGAGGATAGCACATCATGTTCACAGAATGAATCATCAATCATTGCTTATCTGCTTTGGGATAAAAAAAAAAAACAAGCATAAATAAAAATCCTTGTGCAATTCTGCCAGAAAACCAGACCTGACTTCTTCAGTAAACTAGGCTTCCTTATTTCCACGAGGCTCAACCAATGCTGTACAGGCTACTGTGTGAAGTCCATGGAAAAGATGTTGGCACTTAAAACTTTTTCCATAAGACCAATAAAATATGGCTATCTAAACAAATGCAACAACTCTTGGGTAGAGCCTGTTTTTCCTTTAGATGCAAAAGTGAATATTGTCATCATTTAGTTATTCTGATAGCTGTGGAATCTGTAGGTTGTGTCCAAAACTATCACACTCTAAAAAAAAACAGAAACAATCCCTCACTACAAATGCCTCTCAACTTGTAGAAACCACAACAATGGTGACGTCAGGTTGTCAAGTACAAAAAGGGAACATCTCAGAACAAAAAAAATCATAGCATTTTGGAGCCACACTGGCACAAGATGCACTGCATACCGTAAATACATTTTTCGGCAGAACCGTCCAATTTTTCGAGGTCTCTCCCTTAGCGCCGAACTGCTTTATTCAAATTGCAAACAAACCGACCAACTGTGTTCGTATTTTCTCAGATTCTGCTTTTGTCAAGGAGTGTTTGATTGCGGAAGTTTCCATATTCTGATGCCGTCATTTGCATTTAAATCAGGGGATCCATTCAGTTCTAAATTACAACTCAGTTCGAAATTGAACATAAAGGCTCTTTTTTTTTTTTTGGGTTTCGTTGCTGTTTTTCTTTGAAATTACTTTTTAATTTATTAACCAGGAAGCAGCGCCCACCATCACTGCTGCCTTTACATAACCCTCGTACCTGACTCTGCCACATCAGCAATGTCCACCCCTTGCTCTTGTGCCATGAAGCCCAGGACGGAAAATATTGCGAAGCCAGACACAAAACTGGTACCACTGTTGAGGGCTCCCAGCAGCAAACAGTCCCTATGTCACACATATGTCATGAGGAGGATTTGTTAATGAACACACAAGGATCCCTTCACCCCCCTCTCTCCCCTACGGCTAACCCCCTCCCTGAAAACTGATGCCTCACCTGTAGCAGTTGTATTTGTACTTGTTGTAGCTCCCCAAGGATGTCATGGCGCCCAAACAGATGGCATAGGAGAAGAAGATCTGAGTGCCTGCATCAATCCATACCTGCCGAGTTGGGGGGGAAAAGAGTGGGGGACAGAAAGGCTGAGGCCTGCTGATGAGGGGAAGCTTAAACCTTTTTCACTGTGCTGCTTTTTTCGCTTCCATCTTAGGTCCTAAACCTCTTTAAAAACATAACGAGTTTGTTCTTGCAATACTTTTTAACTCAAAGCTGAACTTGGTGACCTTGAGAAGACGATGGACTTGAGCTTAAAATGTGTCGAAATCCTCCCGCTCCGCTGTGCTGCAGCAGAGGCCGACATGCAAGCTAGTAGCAGCGCTGGCAAATGTAGTGACCTACGCAACTGTTTAGGGAGTCCTTGTGGCTCTTACTAGTTGCTTTCAGAGAGACATGGTGGATTACTGCAAACTCTCATTAGAAAGAGGACCTAGAGCAACCTGATTTTAATCTTAGACGGTCTTATGTTTGAGGGGCACAATTTCAGCCGATCTGAGAATACGTTATTTCTACATTGTATTTTTATCTTATGTTTCTAGGTTAGTATACTCTAGGTCTTAGATTAGCATAGGCTATTATGTGTATTATATGTTCAGTATAGCTCTAGTAATTAGCGTAAAATGTATATTTTGTAGTATCCATATTGCCTATTTATTGTTATTGTTAGAGTACTTATGTCATGTCATGTTACGGCATGTTATGTCTTGTTATGGTAGTTGCTGTACGGTGTCCTGTCCTAAGAATTTCAGTGCCCAGTCCGACTCTGTTGTTCTGTGCATCTGACAATAAAAGACTTGAAACTTGGAACTTCAAGTCACCAAATTCTCTTTAACCTTTTGGGCCAGGTTTAGTTCTAATTAGATATTCTTTTTTTTTGCAAGTTCCAATTGAATCTTTGGACGCTTTCTAAGCAGCTAGTATGACCCGACATGTTGAGCACAGAGGTTGAACAGATATGTGACGAAGCTGGTGGAGGTGAAGAGGCTTCCTTTTCCGAAGCACAGGGTGTTGCCTACCTCTGGATCCTTCAGGCGTTCGAGGTCAGGATATAGGTAGAACTTGATGCCCTCAGAAGCACCTGGCAGTGTTACACCACGGATCAACAGTACAATGAGCATGATAAACGGGAACGTGGCTGTGATGTAGACCACCTAGGGAAAGAGCAGAACCAGGGAACCAAGGTCATGTACAGCACAATATATGGATCATCATGCTTCAGTTTCAACATTTCTCATCATTTTTTCTCACCCCTTTAGCTAATAATACAGATAAACAAACTCTGGAATGCACTTTAGCATCATTACTAACACAGATAGAGACGGATTTAGGGGACAGACCACAGGCTGTCCCCTTAAATCAATAGCAGTGTATTACCATCTGCTTTGCGGAGAGCGGTGACCACACATGGCCTTGTCGGAGTGATTTTATTACAACTTGGAACAGCTAGAAAGCATATATCAGACCAGACCAATCAATACTGAGTGTTGAGGCCACGCAAAGAGTAGTCTGGGATTGATCACCTCTGGTCTTCGGTTAAGCTGTTTTCGTTGCCACTGTAGACACAATTTAAAATGGTCTGAAATGTTGCATTTGTGCATTTAACAAAGGCCACATGCATAATGCAAATATGGCAAACGTAGAGCCGAGATCCTCCTTTGTACATATTTTATTTAAAGAATACACATTTAAGGGATTCGTGTTGCAAAGTGCAGAGGCAATCGACAGCGGCTAAATACGATGAGGATAGTGTTGGAGTCTTTCTTCGGGCGTTGAAGCACAGCTCATACGGCTCAGGAATGCCGTCAGTACTGCAGTAAAATGTTACTTTGCAGATTTCTGTCTCTCTTCAGTTATTCAGTTAACTTTTATTTAATTTCTATACAACTTCAAACTTTGTTCGTCATTTGAAGATCCATTCTGACCAGTAATTGCTTGTCAAATTAGCTAATATTATCCTGTTAGCCTAGTCGGTAGTTAGCTAATGTTAGTTTGATATGATACGGGGTGGGGGTGGGGGACAGTTACTTATATCTTGTCTTTTCACTTTATTAAGAGCAGATTCTGCGGGTAAAATTGCAATAATAAGGTGACTGGACTTTGACTTTGACTTGACTTGCCCAAAAAAAAATGACTTGGGACTTACTTGAGACTTGCACATGTGTGACTTTGTCCCATCTCTGCTGACTTGTTCATTATTACTAAAAACCTCATTAAAACAACTCGGATGAGCCAATAGGAACTGGATTTTTCGATAAAGTCTTCAGTATTACAGGGTATAGTTTGAGGAAATGTGGAGAAAAGTTATTATTATTCAAGTTACGAAGTTCTGCCTTCATTTTTCAATCCCACCCAGGCCTTCAGAAAAGGACACAGACCGCATTGTTCTCTAGGTCAGACCAGAGATAAAAAAAAATAATAAAAAAATCATATGAGCATCATCCTGTCGTGTTTTTTTAAGTTGTGACTGTGATGCAGTACAAAAACAATGATAAATTAAAAAAAGACAATTCAATTATTGTCTTTCTTTTAGTCCACCAAGTTGAGGGGGGAACAGAGTCTTCTTCCTCTGAGAAAACAGAGGAACCATTAAGGAGAACAAGCACATAGATCTTTTTACCTTTCCAGTGGATTTGACGCCCTTCCAGATGCAAAAGAAGCAGATGACCCAGACGAGCAGCAAACAGAGGGCCAGGTCCCATTTAACAGGGCCGATGTCCTCAATCCCACTGGTAATACCCAGTACATTATGTCTGCGACAGAAAAAAAAGACTCTGTGTTCATCTGTCCTGCAGAAATTAGGAGGCTACCATCTCAACTGTCAGATGTGCATCAAAAAAGAACATTTCACCGAACAAATGACATCAAATGTGTGTGCGCTTATGTAAGAGAGCAGTTTTTATGTAACTTACTCCCAGAACTCGGTGACGGGGGAGGTGAAGTTGGAGATGTTGGCAGCCACCCAAAGAGATTTGTTCTTGCGGTAGGTGTCCTCGATGCAGCGATCAGTGTTCCAGGGCTGCTTGCACTTGGCCCAGGGGAGCTCCGGCTGAAAGCACTGAGAGGTAAAAAAAAAAAAATGGATTAAAAAAGAGTTATGTTAGGGCACAAGGCTAACGCAGTTCAAAACTCCGTATTCCATAAATCTTCTAGTCTTTATGCAACTTTAAACAGAACTTAAAGCAAGGTTGGCTGACATCGTTTTAATGTATGTGTAAGAAAAACTGGTTCAGTTTTGTCAATGGCAAATGCTGAACCGTTTACCCGAGAATCTGGAGCTCTTACTAAACAGACATTCCTCTTTTTTCCTATGTGATGAACATCTTTAAAACCTACCTGGAATAGGTAGTAGAGGCCCCAGGCCAGGATGACAATGTAGTAGATATTCAGCAGGGACACAATCACAATGGAGGCGTAACCAATACCTGGAGAGGAAAATTTGAATTTAATGATATGAGAACCAACAAACTAAAATCTGTTTTCAATCCTAAACACAGTCTCTGTTGCTCCAGCTTTGAGTTTTCACCACATTTTGAGTAAGAAGAAGGTGGTAAATGCCAGAAAACAGTGTCACATCTCAATAAAGTCAAAGTCCACACAGATTTGCAGGAGATAAAGACTGAGTAGCAATTATCAAATTATTTCTGACATGGAAACTTAAGGTTTAGGTTATGTCTATTGATTCAAATGTTTATTTTAAGTTTGCTTAAAATTCTTAAACAAATCAAATAAATGTGGATAAAATGGTGCAGCCACAAAACATGGCTTTATTTGAACTACCGGGAGATATAATTGGTGTATTGAGCCATCAGTTCAAATATTTTGTGCCCAGAAATGTACGAATGTTATTCATCTATTTATTATTTTATCTTAAAATGGTCAGAGAAAGTATTCTCTTGACATAGAGAACAAACTGTAAGCTAGCTAGAATGTCCAGTCCCAAAAGCAGCTCTTCCTCCTACCCTTCAGTTGTACATGCTGTTGATCGAGGGGGAGGACGGTAATCTAAACTTTCAGACACTAAGCCCTTGAGCCCTGAGAGCGGTGGGATGACTTACTCTTTGTATCAGCATGAAAAAAATGAGAAATGGGGTCAAACGGTGAGGCAAACAGACATTCTGCTTTATCACTCCTCACAGTTTCGCTTTTATGGCGAAGGGTCAGTGGTATCCAATGTTTGTCTTCATAAATATCAAAATGTACAGTATATCTTAGTCTGTTAAAGATAAAAAAGGAGCTATGATTTAGTTTTTTTTAACCTTCAGTGACGTAAAACTTTGTCTAACCCGTCTAAGAGAACCATCAGCTGAGTTTCTCGTCTGGACACAGAACTGGTGGTAATAAAGTTCAAGGCCGTTTTGTGTGCGTTTCTGTTCTTCTTCTTCTTCTTCGGCACAGCAAATAAACACAACAAAATGGACACAGAACCGGTGGTAATAAAGTTCGAGGCCGTTTTGTGTGCGTTTCTGTTCTTCTTCTTCTTCTTCGGCACAGCAAATAAACACAACAAAATGGACACAGAACCGGTGGTAATAAAGTTCGAGGCCGTTTTGTGTGCGTTTCTGTTCTTCTTCTTCTTCTTCGGCACAGCAAATAAACACAACAAAATGGACACAGAACCGGTGGTAATAAAGTTCGAGGCCGTTTTGTGTGCGTTTCTGTTCTTCTTCTTCTTCTTCGGCACAGCAAATAAACACAACAAAATGGACACAGAACCGGTGGTAATAAAGTTCGAGGCCGTTTTGTGTGCGTTTCTGTTCTTCTTCTTCTACACAGCAAATAAACACACAACAAAATCCCTCTCAAAATGAGAGCAGGTGTAGGAACCGAGATTTGGATCACAGCGGATTAGATTTGAGTGTTGGAGGTCCCGTAATGACTGCTGCCACTGGCGGCCATCATAATTATATTGCACCGAGCTTTGTGTGTGTGTGTGTGTGTGTGTGCGCGGGCACAGCTGACAGAAGCCACTCATCCAAATGAATGTCCTTCAGCGTCACCGGCCATCTGTGCAGAACTGTCTGCATGGATCTGAAACTTCCTCAGCTCCCTTCGCCCTCGGTGCGTCTTCAGCGCGCATATAAACGTGTGAACCGTTCCACCGTCACCTCGCGTCCTTTTGATCACTCGGTTAATTAGCAGCTGCCACACACTGTAAGCGCATCTCTAAACACACTCGCTCCAAATCACATGGTACAGTGCTGATCAAACAAACAGATGCGTCCTCCTCCATGATGTCACTTCTTGTGCTCATCTGCCGACCCCGGCTGACCCTGCTCAGTTCGTTTTGCATATGCAAACTTTTCTCTTCCAAAAGGATTGTTTTTTTATGTGTTCATCTAATGTTTATTTGTAAAAACAGTCACGTGTTTAGCCAGCCTGTCCCCAGATGGACTCAGTTACACGAAACAATTTGAAAACAAAAAAAAGATCCTTTTCATAAAAGATTTATTGACTTTGCACATCCAGAAAAGCGGGCCGGACGGCTTCCCGTCAGTGATGCTTCTCCTGTTGTGACATGTCGGATATCTGCTGGGACTCTTGGCAGAAGGAGGAATCTGTGATATTAATTACTGTCAGAGTGATGAGGTTTTTGCTACTGCCAGTTGGTGTCACCGACTGCTGCTGCTGAACAGCTCTTTGTCATCTCATGTTTCCATCCTGTTTAAATTCAGCATTTTTCCTCAGTTTCGTTATTGCCTCGTGTTTTCTACGGAAGCGTATTGCATTCACTTAAAAAAAACAAAACTGTTTTTCTTTCTAATTTATTTTTTGGTTTGTTTTT
Organism: Odontesthes bonariensis; assembly: GCF_027942865.1. Taxonomy (NCBI): domain Eukaryota; kingdom Metazoa; phylum Chordata; class Actinopteri; order Atheriniformes; family Atherinopsidae; genus Odontesthes; species Odontesthes bonariensis. The sequence goes on along the minus strand of NC_134508.1, from coordinate 7,866,248 downwards.
CGGGGTAATTTTTTCTGTTTTTCTGTCTAATTTATTTTATTTTAGGTCTCAGCGTTAAATCACACGTTGCGTTCCTTCGACTCGGCCCTGACAAAGTCAGCGATGGCCACCACGGCGCGTCAGTCTCTTTAGTTGAAACACGAGCTGGGGTTTTTATTTGTGCAGGTCAGCTCAACCTGTAGCAAAAGTGCACTATGTGCTTTTTCCCCTCCTTTGGAGTGGATTCTGGCTCCAACACGAGAAAGAGATACGGCCCTTTCATAATCCCACCGACACAGCTCTGGGTGGCTTGGCTGATTTCAGAACAAACCTTTGTTTTTTTTTCTTGAAAGACAAAAAGGTGGAGGTGGCCATCGGTTTCGATGTTCCATAACGCGACGAATCGGCATTTTCTTTTCTCGTCTCATGACAGTAGCTCACCCAAAGTATCTGCTTCTACCTCAAAAAACAGACAGCGTTGCTCACATCTCTCTTTGCTCCAATTCTTTCATTCTCTCCTCGTTTCATCTCCGTCCAACAATTCACTCCCCCTCTTCTCTCTCGCCGACTTCTCTTTTATCTTTATCCATCCTTCTTTGACTTATTTCCTTCTTCCTCTTCCCCCTGCTCCATTTCTTTACCTAAATTCACACGTTCTTATCCCCCCCCCCCCCCGTCTTTATCAATCCATCTGTCAGTTCCAACGATCTCACTACTCTCTGCCTTTTTTTTCATCCACGCTGTCTCCCTTTTCTGATGTGTTGGTGCACTGTTGCCATAGCAACGTGCAATTTGGGACACTCTGTATGCCGATGAGACGGCATGTGTGTGTGTGTGTGCGCGCAAGACAGACAGAAAGAGGATAATATGTCTGAAAGGAAAAAAGACGACGTCGGTATATGCGAGACCGAGAATGGTATCACAAGTTAATAATTAAATCAAGATCCCGAGACCAGATACAGTTGTGATTATGAAATTACAGAGCTAAATTAAATGGCATAGCTGAGGATGAAGAGCCAGCATAAATATTAAAAAAAGAAAAAAACTGAAAGAAAACATTCCTATTGGGAACAGGATGAATACATTAACCTTATTCGGCTGGTAGTGAACAGGCGGAGAAGAAAGGAAGGACGGGAAGATGTACAAAAAAAGGAGGAGTGGTGGAAGTATGGATGACAAAAACGACCTGAATGTCAGAAAAGACACCCAACGACTCTAAATGGGCTTTCTTGGATGAAAGGAGGTTTTTTAAAGGACACAAGGTGAGCGCTCGAGAAGGTTAAAGCAGAATAGAGGTCTCAGTGTGTTGGTGTACCAGCGCAGGCTCGGTTGCCTGGTAACGGCTGCTGGGCAAGGTCTCAGCCGTGTGATTGGAGGAGAGTCTATTGTGACTCAGCCCTATGTTACGCAGCCATTCCTCTGTGAAAAACAGCAGAGGTCTGGAAAAATTCAAACCCTTTAATGTGACAACAAAAGGCCCGGTGATGAGGCTGTGCTCTGGGAGATGAGCAAGATTTCACAAGGGCGGGGCGACGGGTGGGGCTATGGGTGAAGCTATTGGTTGAGCTGACTGCAAAAGATAGAAAATGTGTTCTTTAAATGATACAGGCAGTGTTGGCTTTAGTTTAAAAAGGTAATTAGTTACAGTTACAAAGGACTTAATAACTCAGTTATCTCATTGTAAGAGTAATTAGTTACTGTGACGCTATTTTTCATGTTCTATCCGCTATTACGTTCAATAGCAGAGATACTCATTGTGTGGCTCCTCAAGCTTTAGTTGGCGGCTCGCACAGTAGCTTATAACAATATGGTAACAATAACAATACATTTTTTCAAATAACATACAGCGAATACTGCACAGTATTAAGCATTTTTATTTAGTATTAACTAAGGCTTAACGGTGTTTCCTAAAGGGGGCTCTGTTAAACCTGGCAACACAGCCCGCTTAAACCACCCTCACACCTGACCGCAGAGCATGCTAGCTCCTTTAGCCAGCGCGAGATGCAGGCACAATGGATCGGTTTTTGATTAAAAAAGGGCAAAAACCAGCACAAAAACCATGCTCATCCTGAATGTCTCACTATGATTACAACAACAAACTACAAATACAACATGAAGAAAGTCAAGGACATGCACGCCAGCATCCGCTCATCCCAGTATTAAGTTAAATTTGGTCTTAATTGAAAATGTATTGGCTGTGATGTTTCTTTTTTTGTGGGACGTTTTATATGTAGACCTTGACTTAGTATGTTGTCGTAAAAGTAGCTCTTCCTTTGAATTTGCTCTGCCAATGTGGCTCTTGTGAAAACAATAGTGAGTATCACTGTTATATCGGTGTCATCATCCCGAATCCTGCTCTCTCCAGGCAGCTGATGTGTGGCCAAAACCTGACAGCTTGCGCTTCATTCAACCAAACTGTAGTAACGCGCAGTGTTGGTAATAAAGGCGTTACTAAAGGCATTATTTTTTTCAGTAACGAGTAATCTAATCAATTACTTTTTTGTAACTGTAACTAATTACTTTTTTAAAGTAAGATGACCAACACTAGTAATGCGCAACTTCACATTCTCAGTAATGGCAACGATGGGAAAAGTAATTAATTAGATTACTCGTTACTGAAAAAAATAATGTCGTTACTAACGCAGTTATTACCAACACTGGATATCTTCTGCATCTCTTCTGCCCTCAGCTTTCTAACACTTTGTACATATATTTTTACATTATTATATTTTTTTGTTTTTATGGCACCAAACAGACCAGGCCAAATTCCTCGTGATGTAAAAATTTCTTGGCAATAAAACCTTTTCTGATTCTGATTCTGAGGTGTAAGATTATATGTAAATGTGTATATAATACTGATCGTGTGACCAGAACCCAGTAAGGCTTTTGATTATAAAGCTTTAGTGGTACTACATGCACGCACAAAGGCAAACAAAATGGTTTTATTTTATAAATGCACATAAATTCTGGATTCAAAATCCTAAAATAGACTGAGAAATTGAGCACTCAAAATGTCTGTGCACTAAATATGTACAGCTTTACCACAATTAAAACTAGTCAGTTTAAATCTTCATCCATCGACACTTATTGTAAGTCGCTTTGGTTGAAAGCGTCTGCAAAATGACCGTAATGTAATGTAATGTAGTGAGTTTAACTTTGGTGAAGAGAGAATAAAGAGATCAATTCAGCTCATTTTAAGCTGCTATCATGGTGGTACGTTGTAAGTTTCCAGAAGCAAAGAGCCCTCATGGGACAACACATATGTAGGGTAAATACTCCATCCAGTGCCTCGAAACCTAATTTCAATTTAACATTTTACGTCTTAAATGTAGTCCTCCCCAAGAACAAGTTGGATATTTCAGCAATAAAGGGTCTGATGAAAGGCAACGCACCAGTAAAGATGGGGCAGAGCTTCTCCCAACAGGTGATGCCACCCTCAGAGGTGAACTGGCCCAGTGCGACCTCCAGGAAGAAGACTGGCAGACCTCCGCCAAACAGGAAAATGAAGTAGGGGATGAGAAACGCACCTAAACGGGAGACGGAAGATGAAATATAGGCATGACATTATAGTTTGAAGGGATTCTAAGTAGAACAATGAAACGGAATAGAGCATTATTGACTGCCTTACCTCCACCATTCTTATAGCAGAGGTACGGGAAACGCCAGACGTTCCCTAAACCAACAAAGCCACCAGCCACGGACAGAACAAAGTCCAACTTGCTGGCCCACTTCTCCCGCTGGGGGTGTTTGCCCTCCGCCTCGTCTTCGGGCCGAGTACCGGGGCTCTTACCAGGAGACGGCTTCAGAGTGTCCTTATGGAAGTCCTTCAGACACTGGAGCTTCTCTTTTTGAGCCATTCTGTACAAGAAACAGAGAAACAGAGAAAGAAACGAGCAGGAATTAAATCAACACTTTGTTTGGCTGCATTTGGGATAACAAGAATTTCTTCATGGCTTCCAAAACAGACGTTACATAAAACACACACAATAAAGAAGAAGAAGAAAGTATAAAGACTGCTTTGTTGTCATGGCACATATGCTGCATCTTTGGCAGAACTTACACTGCTTTGCACTGAGAAGGATATCTCAGAGATTTCATAAGCAACCATTTTATTCCTTAAATGAAACGTTTGTACATGAACACATCCTGGAGTCTTTTGTCCAGGAAGGTGGTGTACCGTAGCTATATGACAGAACCCAAAAATCTGTTCCATAAATGAACAGTTACATGGATTTTCCAATTCTGACCGAGTCACCTGGTGGTGACGAGTTGCCAAAGTAACTTAATTATTCATCTTTTAAATCCCTGCTACTGCAGAGCTCTCCAGCAGATAGACAGAAAGCGCAGCGTGGCAGTGGGACTGATGCAAAACCAGGTCCAAAACAGTAGTAGTTTGTTTCACCCCGACTGAGACGCATCATAAAATTATACGACCATTTTGTATCTCCAAATGCTTTGTTTGGAAAATGGTGTCATGTTTTATCATTTCCCTTTTCACCGTCAGCCCTCCATCAGCTTCTCGACTCGTGGCTTCTTTGACAGTCGCAGATTCATTCTGATAAAGTTTGAGTCATAACACTGCATGTCATTACCCGAACACGCAGCCACACTGTTGGCCTCATTGCAGGGACTTTTTCATCAAAACAAACCGATACGATCTGTAATCAAAAGTGATGAACAGATACATTTTTTTGTCATCGTTATTACAAAACATCCCCAAGGCTGAAACTACAAGTAAAACTTAACCAAGACATTAGTTTATCTTCAAATGATTCCACTCTTATTACACTTAATATGGTCTGTATTTGAGGGGGAGACTCCGGGTCCAGGTGCAGAAAATGTTAACTTGAAGAGAGAACATACAAAAAAAAAGTGAGCTTTAACACGTTTGTGAAGTTGAAACAGTTTTTTCCTGCTTTCTAATGTCTTAACGTGCAGCCAATGTGCCGCACAGAGGTGCATTGATCATTTTTCAGCTGAACAGAAAAACAGTTGTTGGAGTGTTTAAAGCTGGTGAAATGAAGCTTACGCAGAAAACAAGACAAACACTGATGTTTTCCTGCACTGTGGTCGTCCGTAGAAATGAAGAATACTCCAGTGGGAGGTTTAAATATGAGCTGGAAGTGGTGCATCTGTAGCAGTGGGAAACCTCTTAGCGGGCTCTTTATAGAATCAACTCAGCTCTAGAACCAGCACTGGAATTTGGTAAAACTGCATTTTAAAATCTTAATTTGGTTTGATTTTAGTATTCGTCTTCTTTCCGAACATTAAGCAGCTTAATGCATTGTTCCTTTGCGTGACTGAGTTGAACCCAATGAGTCTTATTCTGCTTTGCTTCGAGACGAGCACAAATGAATGACCTCTGCGGTGTTCTTCAGAAATTAGGAAGCGCTTGAGTTCTTGTTTTGTGGTTGTGAATCAGTCCAGATCGGCTCCTGCTGCTCTCCGCTGCCACTTCTGAGTTTTACAGAGCGCACGGATCTGAAAATCCTCTCTTCTGTGGTCATCCGTAAAAACAAATTCAAAGGGGAAGTTATCGAGCTAAGACGGTGATAACCGAATGTCAGTTGGAGTATAGCAGAAGATTAGAATTGAAATCTTGATTGGGTGAGAGTTTCCTTTATTGTGAAAGGTAAAAACCGTAATAATAACAGTAACAATTTTAAGCGAATGTTTTAATTACTTTGGGAGATAATAAAAAAACTAAACTCATTTTAGAAAAAAACATTTACTGGTTTATAGTGAAGCTGCAGCTGCAGTTCTGTTTACGTGAGTAAGACATTTTCACTTCTACCCCTCTTCTTCCTCCTTCCCCGTTTCCTCGTTAACCCAAGCCTGACTCTGCGATTGGTCGTGTAAGAAGCAAAGTGATCATGGTCACAGTGACACAACCAGAGCTGTAAATTTCCACCCGACAATGACCGTGACAGAGAGATAGTCCGCAGGAGAGACAGACATACTTAGCAGTCAGCACATGTCTGTGACTGTGGAAAATGTCATGTCCTTATCTCTTTCCATCTGCCAGACTGCTGCGCCCTAAACTCCTCTCTTTGCGTCCACGTTTCAGATGCTTCCCTGGTCCAAATGGTCTGTTTGATTAAATTAAAAGGTTTTTGTATATTTCAGTGAAGTTAAGTTCCAATAACATTAGCTTTTTCCAAGAAGAGTTGGGTCCATTGTATAACTGTGTGATGCAGAATCTGCATCCTGTACAAACCTTCCATCTCATAGTATGTGATGCACACGTTTCTGTGGCTTACTTCTTGATGAAGAAAAATGAAAGTGTGCATGTGTGTACAAACGCTCGCGATCCAGACAAGTGTTTCCTGCTTCAAGAGGTGATGGACTCCAATATGGCTGCTGTTAATGAGCTAATTTACTCATAAAAATAAGAACACTAGCTACTAAATTTGAGATGCGAGAGGGAATCTCTTAACTCTCAATATGCTCTGACAACAAAACAAATATTCATAATAACACTTAAATTAAATAAATCATTAAAAGCATTGAATTTCTAATCAATTTTAGACCCAATGAGATTATTGGATTTCTGATAATGTGTTAAAGATTTATATATATGTAGTGTAATTGCTTTGCTCAAAAATCCGAACAATCTTTTTGTAAATTGAACTGTTAAGAACACAGAATGTCTTCTCTATACATCTGGATGTCATCAGCATATACGTGAATGTAAAAATGAACAAGAGACAGACCAAAGTAGTATATTCAAGAGTCAATGTGCCTCAACAAAAGGATCCACCGCTGATACAGATGCATGTAAATATCTATTGAGTTGGCAAAACCTTTAACAACCGTGTGACACATTAACTCTCCACTATCAGTTAAGCTATTAGCATACGAGGAAGTATTTTCTGTTTTATTACCTATTCTTCTGGAAATTTGAGTCGTAGGTTGACAAATTATAAGTATTGTTGAGTGAACCGTGAGTTCATATAATGCTCTACAATCGTGCAAACACTGCCATTCTGTCCATTAGACAAAGACTCTGCTTCTTGTTTGTAAAACTGGGATGTTTGCCTTTAAAGGGCTCAAGTTTCGCAAAACCAGTTTCCATGGGGGTTTGATTGTCTAAAACCAATTACTAGAGACAAATGTATGTACATAACATACCTGTTTTGCCAGAGATTTAGAAAAAGTAAAGACGGCTGGGCGACTTCCTCTATGGGCATGAAATGCGAAGACTTTAAAATCTCCCTGTGGTGTCACACTGTTGGACAGGACTGTCAGCATCAGCCCTGCCTTTAATGACAACTGGCTTTAATCATGAAACCACAGTTTTATGATGCAGAGAAAGAGGAATGAGTATGTTCATGGAGTGACGGTTCTGGACCAAGTCCAGATGTGCCCTCTTGTATGTTCAAATTGTGGTTGAGCTGGGCATGCATGAAGAGTCATAGGTCACAATGTTTCTTGCAGTGCCTTCTTTTCAGTGGCAACTCGAATGAGATTGCAGATACAACACAAAATGGGCTGGTTTGCTCAGACATCCATAGCAGAGACTGTTGTTCATAGTAGAAACTGTTGAGAAGCGGATGCTTCCTGGACATAAACTGGTTAGAAATCCTGGGTTAGACTAAGAAAGTGTTGAAGGGGATATTTATCCTGTCTGACTTTGGAAAGCTCTTAGACCCCCCAAAAAAGAGATGGATAATTAATATGGGAGCAACACATATGAGCTGCCACATGCCACTACATATACATTTAGAATACTTCCCAAGGGTGTACTTTTATGATGGTTCCCATGACAGGGCAAGATAAATGAAAAAAAAAGAATAGTTTGAAACGTTTCATTCTTTAACTTCTTTGTTTTCCATTTCACTCGGTTTGGTTTGGGGTTCGGCACCAAAGCTACTTGGTTAGGTTCAGGAAATCTTTAAAAAAAATTTTATTCGGTGAAAAGCATGATGACATTTACCCAGATCTCAGAAAACTGATGCTCGAGGCTTCCCTTTGGATTTATTTGCATAATTAAAAATAAAAAAATAGACCTGCAGTGAGCGTCACAGTGAGAATGGGCAGGTTGGACAGAGACTCGCTGTTCTCTGGGCTCTAAAGTCAGTTAACGTAAGAGTCTCTCACCAACACAGGCAGAACCACACATACTTACTTCACTCTCTAACCACTTGCATAACTCACTTTCCTATTTTAAGACCATGTACATTTCCACTGGACTGGCCGCCTATTAAATGCAATCATCTATCGCCTCACTTCTGCTTTTCATTTCTTTCACACCTCCTCTGATTTGTTCCATATTTCCCCCCTTTTCTTGTCATATTTATTGTCCTTCTCTTTCAATCTTTCTATTTTCCTCTCTTTTTTTGTTTTAATCACATATCAATGTTGTGTATTTCATTGTTGCACACGGGCCTTTCAGACCCTCCATCTTGTCGGTTAAAAGGCAATGATCGGAACCACAGGAATCAAGTCTTAAGGATGACAGACGTGCAAATTTGGAGTTGACTGAAAATAATCTTTGATATTTCATAGTTTAACTTATAGTATAATGATTCATGATGTGCACAAAGGTAGAACTCCTTCCTCCCCTTGCTCTTTTCTTTCTACCTCCCATTTTCTCCTTTGTTCTTTTTATTTCCTTCTACCACACTTTGCACCCTATTGTCTGACTTTATTCTGCCCTTTTTTCTAAAATCCTAATAGAAACTGTCGGGTAAAAGTTGCAAAAAGAAAAAAACAGAAAGGGAGAAAAAGAAATAGATGGATAATAGTGTAAGAATGCTGTTAAATATTAATTTAGAAGGAGAAAGAGAAAAGAGAGAACTAAAAGAGAGGCAGGAAAGAAAAAAGGGAAGTGCGTGCAGGCTTTGGTTTCTGGCGAGTAAACACGCCAGAGAGGGTGAAAAAAATGTGAGGCGCATACAGAAAGTGTTAAAAAATATATGTCAAGCATACACAATAAAAAGTCAAATGTAACTACAAGTAACACAGCAAGCGTGTGAAAGAAAACACTGCGAAGAAGTAAAAAAGTATAAAAATGAACACAGAACAGGGAGGTGCATGCCTTTCTCTGTTATCTAACCAGAGTCAACAATCAATGTGGATTCTTGGTAAGTTTGTTATTAGACTTTGCATGTTTTTATTCACATATCTGCAACTTAGAGATACAATTCCGCAGTATCGCCAAGTTTCATTTTGCTTATCCAGAAGCTGTTTACTTGTTGCAACAGCGCACCAGGTTTTAACCTAAGCCCTGCATTCATGTCATGGCAAATATGTGGGGAGGACCGACTGCCGACTGGGAATCTCACACGGCGAAAAGTCAAATCAAATCAGAGAATACGCAGCAACGACGATGAAAGATGAATTAGACATTTAAAATCTTAGTTTGAGGTTCCGGTTAACAGAATGTTAAAGTAACAATATTTCCCTCATGCCGTGCATTCTGCTGCACAACTTGCCACCTTCGCTGACAGCTGCCCTTTGTTTGAGGCTAGCCAACAGGCAGCCATCAAGCTAATGCATTTCCTCACAATGTCAAGAAATAAATTTAAAATAAAAATCTGGACCTTGCTTCAGGCGAATCAGGAGCATTTCAGAAGTCGTACATATTTCGTCTCCTGTTTGCTGCTACAGGGATTAAAAACATCGAGTGTTTAAGTAGAAACAGGAAGTTGGTGGGATGCAATCAAGATGTCGTTTAAAGCATATCCTAAAATCAAAAATCCTTCATTTTGGGTGTCATCTTTTAAAGCAATACAGCAAAATTGTTCACCATTTCACCCCCACATGGTTATTAGGTTAATTGGGGACGTTTCCATGGACAGTTAGGTTGAGTTCCGGCTTTAACTGAGTTAAGCTGTTTCCCTGGACCACTGATCCCAGAATACAGACACGAGAGAGCAGTTGATGTGCTGGCCGAAGTGTGTCTGCCCCAAGCTGCAGTTAGAGTTTGATCTGGCCATTTAATTGGACTACTCTCCTGAGAAGATGCTGTGGTTATAAAATCAGGATTTTATTAGAGCAGAGAGACAGACAGGAAAGTATTTAAGTGTCTGAGTTGACGCGTAGTCTTAATGGGATGATTTTCAATCAAAAGTCCCACGTTGTTTGACCATCCAGTCTGTGTGTTTTGTGGAGTTGGAGAAGGCTTACGACCGTGTCTCACTGGGATTCTGTGTGGGGTGCTGTGGGAATATGAGGTACCGGAGTCGCTTTTGCTGGCTTTTTGGTCCCTTTAAAACCAAAGCAATTCATGGCACTTTGGTTGCACTCCTGTACAGAGCATGCTGGACTCCTCCAGGGCTGCCCCTCGTCAACGATCCCGTCTGTGATTTTCATGGACGGGATCGGCTAGCGGAGGGCATCTGGTTTGGGAAGCTCGGCGTTACAGCTCTGCTTTTTTGCAGATGATGTGGTTCTGTTGGCTTCTTCCAGCCATGACCTTCGGTATGTACTGGAGCGGTTCACAGCAGAGGGTTGGAGCGAGAGATGGACAGATGGATTGGGGCTTCGTCAGCAGTAATGAGGACGCTGCTCTGGTTAGTTGTGATGAAGATGAAAGTACTGGTCCATCTTTATTCCACCGTTCAACTGTTGTCATGAGATCTGGGTAGTGACCGAAAGAATGAGGCTGTTGAGACAAGTAAAGAAACAAGTAAATAAGTAATAGGATTCCTTCGAAGGGTGGCTGGGCTCGGCCTTAGAGATCGACCATCTGAAGGGAGCTCGGAGGTAGAGCCGCTGCTCCTCTGCATAGAACGGAGTCGGCTGAGGTGGTTTGGGCATCTTGTTAGGATGCTACTTTGGCGCCTACCTTTGGAGGTTTTTTGGGCATGTCCAAGTGGGAGGTGGCCCCAGGGCACACCCAGAACTCGCTGGAGGGATTATATATCCCTTCTGGCCTGGGAACGCCTCTGGACCAATCAGGGCGAGGTGGGGAGAGTCGCTGGGGAGAGGGATGTCTGGGTTTTTCTCCTGGACCTGTTGCCTCCGCGACCCGACCTCGAATAAGCAGATGATAATGGATGGATGGATATTTCCAATGTTTCTAAACATTTCTTGCATTTTTTTCCCACGATGACTTGAATAAATTCATCATATCGCAGAAGTCCTCACCAGCAAACCGAGTGGGATCTAGGCGTTTAAACTTCTGATGAAATCTTTCCTTTAAATGCCATTTAAACTTTTAGCTACATGTTCAAAAGTTTGTGTCAGAACCCAGAAAAAGCAATGGAAAGCTGCAACTCAACACATCCAGGAGTGAGAAATGGAGGATGGGAACACAGACCCGATCTGCTCCTACTTCACAGCTGACTGCCACTAACAGCCTAATGTTGAATTTCAAGTTGTCAAAACAAAGACTTTCTTTTCCCCAGTTGATTATTCCATCATGATTCATTCCAGCTTTTAATGGAATCTGCCACTGAAGAAACGCTTCTGCACATTTGATTACTTTGTATTTGTTTCACACAAAATGTTTAAATCGAATGTTCGCCCCACCGGCCACAAGGGAGAGCTGGTCCGTCACTCATCCCGTAGAGACTGTACGACTTCCTTTATTCTATCGATGCATACAAATGCAGCACACTTGACATCAGGCTGCAAGAGTAACTGATTCCAACAATATGCTTTACTCTGGGTGTTAATTTCTATCTTTACTGCTTCCACGTTCGGCTGCCAAGTTAAACAAAATCTATGAAAGATGCAAGCTGCGTTAAATAGTGGTTCAAACTACAACGCAGTTATTCAAAATCGTACAAGATTAATGGCGCAGCTCTAATATGTGAGTGAAAGTCTATGTTGATCAGTGGTTCATGCTGGTTGATAAACACAGCAGCAGTTAAGGTGCAGCCTGATCTCAAGCCAAGGATGGAGATAAAGGTTTTAACAGCATCCAATGCAAATCAACTGAGTGACATTTTTATCCACCGTGTCAGCGCAATGTTCCCTCCACATTTCTCAGCTTTCATTTGTAGAAACTACTCCGGGAATGCTGTCATGCTCATAGTTGAGTTTTGACCAACACACACACACACACACACACACACACACACACACACACACACTCTCTCCAGAAACCTCAGGTTACAGACTTAATAAATCATTTAACAGCCAGCAAGTCTCCAGTTAATACGGAAGCTTTCAGAGCCGGTTTGACGGACCAACAGGAACTCAAACAGGAACGACTCAAAAACTAGACTTTCTGTATGTTTTCAGCGACTGTTCAGAACAACACGATCGTGCAAAATGAAAGCCGAAACATTTGCATCTGTGAGCGTGCAGCTAAAAAACTTTTCCCTTGAACAGCCCCAGGGCACGTCACAAGAGACGCAAACACAAAGGATCGCTTGAGTCTTGGAAGTGTGTCGATGCCAGACAGAAATCTATCACATATTTACTCCGTTTGTCAGGATGGGAAGAGAAACGTGTTCCGGTATTCAGGTTAGATAAACACCCAGGAAACAGGGACAGAGACCACACTGTCCTGTGAGGTGCCTCTGTGCATGTGTTGGCTCTTATTCTCTGAGCCATTCAAATGAGTGGCACACGTTATTCCGACCAGGACTCCACAGCAGTCGAGATTAGATTAAAATGTGGGGGCCAAGAGCAAACGCACACACCAACTGGGAGAAGTCGGCGTCCCGAGCGACACACCTATGTAGCAGTTTTTCACCCAGCTGTCAACAACAGAGATTCATTCCTGTATTTAGTTTCTCTTTATTTTCTCAAAGCGTGGTTGTAAATCCTATCCTGACACAACGTTAACTTCTTCAGACTGTGTTGGGAAGACAATTCTTCACCGTTTTTTGGTCCAAATACCAAATTAGGAGCTATGTTGCTGCCAAAAAAGAACAGCGGGAGAAAATCCTTGAACCTTTGCCAATCCTTGGACAAAATAACAAAAAGTGACAAGAGCATGAGAATCGAAGTGTAATTATTGAAAAGCCCATAATAACCTTGAAACTCTGTCATTGAGCAGGACTGGGTCATTGAACCCGTTTAGGATTGAATATCATTCTCTATTTTTTTCTAATTTCAATAAGTCTGTCTGAATGTTTGTACACGTTTTTCTTTGCAAGTGAAAGAAATGCATCACAAATGATAAACACTCCGGGTAATTTTCCAACACTGAAACTGATCCAAAATGGAGCAGACTGCCTGCTATCGGAACCCAACCCGTCTCGAGGCACTCATTATACCTTTTTTTTTTACCTTCTTCTCTGTCAGGCATTACAAGACATCTGGGAGCTATACCTGCACACTCAATGAACATTAAAAGACCAAAGAGTAGCTAAATAGCCATTATAGCAACAATTAAATCATAAGCCACTTGTTTAATGTGTTCTAAATAGTGAAAAAGGACGATTCACACACCAAGTTCCACCATAGAACAAAGAGTATGTTGCGTAAAAAGTACCCAAATACTGGCAAAATGTACTCTTTTTAAAAAGCTCATCGCAAAAAAAAGGAAAGGAGTTAAAAGAAAGCAGGAAGCAGACAAAGGTAGAGAGGCTGAAAACAGAGAGAGGGAGGTGAGGAGAGGAGAGGCAGCGCGCGATGCTTTCAGAGCGACGGGCGAGCATCTCCGCCTTCTCACCGCTCCGAGCGCCTCACTTCCCCTTTCTGATGCGGCTCACCAGCGGAAATAAACTTAACAAAGTCATCCAAGTGAAGCAAAAACTGCGCAACTACACCACTCTCCCCTTTCTGTTTGGACAACGTACACATTCAAACAGATGGAAGACGAGCCAAATGAATTAAAAAAAAACAGCCATGGACGACATAAAGAAAAAAGAGCAACTGGAGATGTAATAATCTTAGGAAAAGGCTGTTTTTGTGTTGTTGTTGTCCTTAATAAGACTGAGAAGCAACGTTTTAGATAGGAGGCAAATAAAGAACTTGATGTTTTCTTGTTTTTTTTTTAAGAAAATCCTTAAAAGGATTTAAGACGACCAAACGCGCTCATCCATGCTGAACAAAGATGCAAAAGACGAGAAGAAATAAGAGGCTGTAGGATTAAAAATTGATAAGAGTTAAATATAAAGCCACCAGGAAAATGCAAAATCCACTGGATCCTTCCTGAGCGCACGAATCATTGCCCACAGGGAGCAACCTTTACCCAAATCTACATCGCAGCTTCTCCATCAAGCTTTCACAAGGAAACACATCCTGCACTCAAACATCCAAAACGCAGTAAAACACACGTTAAAACAGCCCGCAACAAAACACCGATATTCCACAAAGTCATGCAAATAAACTTTTTGTTTCAGCGCAAAGAAACTATTCTCATTTACACCATTAAGATACAAATAAACGCAGAAAAAAAAAAATCAGAATTCTAAAGAAGGAAATCATCAGGAGAAAATGAATGAAAGCAGCACAGCCATCCCCCCCACGAGCCCCATTTAAATGTGATGTCGTTTTTCCTTTACCTGCTATGTTGGTGTGATTTTTGATATTAATTTTTGTCCTTTAATGTCCTTTGCGCGCGGTCCCTTGTCCGTGTCCTCCGGTGTCCGTGTGAGCGACTGAAGACTGGACGCGTCGGGAGCCTATATTTTAGCCTATTTATAAGCTTCTCTTTCTGACCTTTGTCTCTTGAAACGGGGGGACCAGAGACATCAGCGGCAGTGGAAAATCACCGGCCTGCCTCCTCTCAGAGCAACAGGAGAGCTGTGTTTCTGATGCCTTCAGGACGCGGCGGTAACCTCGGAATATTTACCTTCAAAAAAAAAAAAAAAAAAAAGTGTGCGCTTATAGGAGAAATGCGCACTAAAGTGACATGTTTTTAATTGAAATGCTCTATTCCAGCACAGATACAAAGACGTAACTTTGCGTCAAATCCATTAAAATCATCTGATGTCGATTTTTTAACCCCGAAACAGAAATAAGCTACGTGTGCACGTTTTCCACTCATCACGTAGCTCTAATCCGGGAGCCATTTGATCATTAATCCCCCAACAACAATCTCTTAAAGGCTCCAACTAAGCCACGCGGGTATCCCTTTTTTTTTTTTTTCAATTTTCAAAAAAAAGTGTCCGAGATTTACTAGCTGCACCTGAACGCAGCATTAAGGAGCATTAAAGTGGCTGCCCCCCCCCCCCCCCCCCCCGCCCCCCCCCAGTTAGCATCTTATCTGCGTGCACACGCTCATATTCTCAGGCGCGCTCCAAAAATATGGCCACGCCCCCCTTGATGCGCGTGACAGCAGGCGTTGGAGAGCACGCAGGAAGCTGATGGAATGAAGGCAACGACTCAGTGACAGTAAACAGAGACCGTGAAATGACTTTTTTTTCTTTTTCTTTGTCAGTCAGATTCTTTAACAACTGCCTTTAACACCCACAGATTAAAACAAAAACACTTCAGAAGCTCCGAAATGATTTCCAACTCCACAACCTCACTGCAATCCAAAACATGATAAATGCCTGAGAGTATCAGTAGAGTTTGTTCTTATTGGAATGCAGGTATCTATTCTTATTTATTTTTATCCACCCCTTGTGGACTCTTCTGGTTATACAGTTGTGCAAAAAATGGTTTTATGTATCAGAACGTAGAACACATTTTGTCCTTATGAGGTGTTAAAACTGGGAAAATAAACCTTGGGTGAACAACAACAAAATATGTACTAAACTTTGTATTTTATTCAACAAAAAGTGAGCCAAAATGCAGGAGCAGTGGGTGAAAACAGCTAACTCCTCTGACTGCTTCCATAGGAATCCAGAGAGGTAAGTAGCAGCCAGGTGCTGCTGATTAATGCTCTGATTAACTGATCATCAGTCAGTGTGAGCAGCTCTATAAAAGCAGATTTTTGTCAGTTTGCTGCTCTGCAGCATTCAGGTGTGTGTTAACACGATGCCAAGGAGGAAAGACATCAGCAATGATCTCAGAGAAGCAGCTGTTGCTGCCCATCGATCTGGGAAGGGTTATAAGGCCGTTTCCAAACTATCTGGAGTCCATCGTTCTACAGAGAGAAAGATTATTCACAAGTGGAAAACATTCAGGACAGCTGTCAATCTTCCCAGGAGTGGACGTCCCAGCAAGGTCACCCCAAGGTCAGAAACCCAAGAGCTACATCTCAGACTCTGCAGGCCTCAGCTAGCATGTTAAAGGTTAAAGTTCATGACAGCACAGTTAGAAACAGACTGGACAAGTATACAAGTATGGCTTGTGTGGAAGGGCTGCAGGAGAAAGCCTCTTCTCTCTAAAAAGAACATGGCAGCACAGCTTAGGTTTGCAAAGCTGCATCTGAACAAACCACAAGACTTCTGGAACAATGTCCTTTGGACAGACCAGACCAAAGTGGAGATGTTTGCTCATAATGCTCATATTTTTCTGTAGAGACTGTAGAGCGTAGCTGATCTTGGATCCTTATGCAGACTCTGTTTATGTTGCTTCATGGACTTAATGATTTTCATAGGAAACGTCACAGAGCGAGAGAAGGAAACGTCACAGAGCGGGAGAAGGAAACGTCACAGAGCGGGAGAAGGAAACGTCACAGAGCGGGAGAAGGAAACGTCACAGTGGGAGAAGGAAACGTCACAGAGCGGGAGAAGGAAACGTTACAGAGTGGGAGAAGGAAACGTCACAGAGCGGGAGAAGGAAACGTCACAGTGGGAGAAGGAAACGTCACAGAGCGGGAGAAGGAAACGTTACAGAGTGGGAGAAGGAAACGTCACAGAGCGGGAGAAGGAAACGTCACAGAGCGGGAGAAGGAAACGTCACAGAGCGGGAGAAGGAAACGTCACAGAGCGGGAGAAGGAAACGTCACAGAGCGGGAGAAGGAAACGTTACAGAGTGGGAGAAGGAAACGTTACAGAGTGGGAGAAGGAAACGTCACAGTGGGAGAAGGGGGCGGAAGAAGGAAACGTCACAGAGCGGGAGAAGGAAACGTTACAGAGTGGGAGAAGGAAACGTCACAGTGGGAGAAGGGGGCGGAAGAAGGAAACGTCACAGAGCGGGAGAAGGAAACGTTACAGAGTGGGAGAAGGAAACGTCACAGTGGGAGAAGGGGGCGGAAGAAGGAAACGTCACAGAGCGGGAGAAGGAAACGTCACAGAGCGGGAGAAGGAAACGTCACAGAGCGGGAGAAGGAAACGTCACAGAGCGGGAGAAGGAAACGTCACAGAGCGGGAGAAGGAAACGTTACAGAGCGGGAGAAGGAAACGTCACAGAGCGGGAGAAGGAAACGTCACAGTGGGAGAAGGAAACGTCACAGAGCGGGAGAAGGAAACGTTACAGAGTGGGAGAAGGAAACGTCACAGAGCGGGAGAAGGAAACGTCACAGAGCGGGAGAAGGAAACGTCACAGAGCGGGAGAAGGAAACGTTACAGAGTGGGAGAAGGAAACGTCACAGTGGGAGAAGGGGGCGGAAGAAGGAAACGTCACAGAGCGGGAGAAGGAAACGTCACAGAGCGGGAGAAGGAAACGTCACAGAGCGGGAGAAGGAAACGTCACAGAGCGGGAGAAGGAAACGTTACAGAGCGGGAGAAGGAAACGTCACAGAGCGGGAGAAGGAAACGTTACAGAGCGGGAGAAGGAAACGTCACAGTGGGAGAAGGGGGCGGAAGAAGGAAACGTTACAGAGTGGGAGAAGGAAACGTCACAGTGGGAGAAGGGGGCGGAAGAAGGAAACGTCACAGAGCGGGAGAAGGAAACGTCACAGAGCGGGAGAAGGAAACGTCACAGAGCGGGAGAAGGAAACGTTACAGAGCGGGAGAAGGAAACGTCACAGTGGGAGAAGGGGGCGGAAGAAGGAAACGTTACAGAGTGGGAAAAGGAAACGTTACAGAGCGGGAGAAGGAAACGTCACAGAGCGGGAGAAGGAAACGTCACAGAGCGGGAGAAGGAAACGTTACAGAGCGGGAGAAGGAAACGTCACAGTGGGAGAAGGGGGCGGAAGAAGGAAACGTTACAGAGTGGGAGAAGGAAACGTCACAGTGGGAGAAGGGGGCGGAAGAAGGAAACGTCACAGAGCGGGAGAAGGAAACGTCACAGAGCGGGAGAAGGAAACGTCACAGAGCGGGAGAAGGAAACGTCACAGAGCGGGAGAAGGAAACGTCACAGAGCGGGAGAAGGAAACGTTACAGAGCGGGAGAAGGAAACGTCACAGTGGGAGAAGGGGGCGGAAGAAGGAAACGTTACAGAGTGGGAAAAGGAAACGTCACAGTGGGAGAAGGGGGCGGAAGAAGGAAACGTCAAAGAGCGGGAGAAGGAAACGTCACAGAGCGGGAGAAGGAAACGTCACAGAGCGGGAGAAGGAAACGTCACAGAGCGGGAGAAGGAAACGTCAAAACGAAATAACCCATTGAAAACAACAATCAAAATGGTTTAATACCTGGCAAAAGTAGTAATACTGAGTAATACTGAGAGTATGTCGGATGATGGGAAGAGCAAAGCACAATGACAGAGGCTTGTTTACATATCTGAAACTACATTCAAAATACTGGAAAACGACTACCTTACAACCCAAATGCTCTATTGTTCATTGTGTTACAGAAGTAGAAACTGTCTCAGTCACCCAATCTTTGTCATGTGTACAGATATTGTGGGTGTTTTCCAAATTTACTCAGAAGTGTGACACAGATGTGCAAATGTTTCTTTTCTGTGCCGAGGCATTATACTCAATAACAGGAAATGTTGTGTTTAAGCACAGGCAAATCATTATTCCTAAGAAGAGTTAACCTCTGTCCCAAAAGCTCTTCATACCAACTTCTTATCACGAGCCCTTGACTGGTACATCCCCCCGTCACTTTTTTCAAACCCTATCTTACTACTTTGTTTACCTTGGCTTTATGGAATGACTGATAGTAACATCCCGGATGCGTGCTGTGGTCTGGAGAGGCACAAAGAAGAAAGTGAGGTCAATACATGGGACTGGCAGAGAATAACAGCTTCAGGCATACAGAGGCATGCTGTAGCATACACCTGAAAGAGGAAGCAAATCTGAATGTTTAGGATGTGGAATTTACTGATAGTTTCAGTGGACGGTCACAGAATCCTTCAGAGGAATCAGAGAAAAAAGACGAGACAATCATTGCCATGCCATTATTATTCAGTGATTTAAGCCTGATTTATGGTCGACCAGGAAAGGCTACGGAGACGCTCCCGGAGACGCTCTCCGTCGCTTGCGTGCGTCGGCCAAAATTCCTATCTATAGGCCTCGGTATGGTTCTCTGTAGTCACGGAGAGACTCTCCGTCCTTTCAAAGTTCTCCGTCGGGATGTTGGATACGCAAGGCAATTCACCTCCCGATCAGTAGGCGTCTCTACGTTAAACGATCTCTCTTTCAATCTCGCGACGTCTATCGTGAAAGTGGTTGATTGGTTGTTCACCTTCCGGCTCCGTTCCACTCCTCACAGTGAACGATGGCGACCGAGAGAGAAAGACTGTTGTTGGAGTCGGAGCTTGTTGATTTTGAAATGCAAATAATTTTGACCAAATGTTAGCCGACCAATCACAACTCTTGCGGTCTACGTCGCCTCGATGGATAGATAGGTAGGAATTTTGGCCGATGCCGTAGGTGGTCAAAATTATTTGCATTTCAAAATCAACAAGCTCCAACTCCAACAACAGTCTTTCTCTCTCGGTCGCCATCGTTCACTGTGAGGAGTGGAACAGAGCCGGAAGGTGAACAACCAATCAACGATAGACGTGGCCAGATCGGGTTGTTTAATGTGGCGACGCCTACTGCTACCTACTAATGCTTTGTGGCACGACACGCACTCTGTGCCATGATGGTTCTTTATCTGTTCAGAGCATATGTGCAGCGTCCATGTGTTGATAAAGTTACCCGGGAATCTGGCTCAACAGGTCAAAGCAACTTGGTGGAGATAAGGACGAAGGTTTCTCTTTTACTGTTTTGTACAAATGCAAAAATATTTCATAATACGTATTAAAGTAACCAAAAATATACAGAATATTGGTATTTTAGTTACTTTTTAATGAAATAAGTTGTTGCTTGTTTGAATGTTGGGGCAAAGCCCAGATTTTTCACACCTTCTTGCACCAAGCTGTGTCATTTAAGCACAGTATATCTCAGCCAATCAGTGGGGACATACCACCTCCACCACAGAACGATGAACCCATTGACCTTATGCAGAGCGGACACATTCTAACAGAGTGCAATGATACGAAAGAGAGATGTGTTTGATGCATTGTTAGAAAGGTATCCCAAAGCTTGAAGGTAAAGATGAATCCCTGCCATACTTTGCATAAAAGACTGGGGTACACGAGCCACATCAGGAACAACATTGTTGTCCCAGTTAAACAGCATATTTTGGCCAAAGACCCAATGAGAACATTCGCAGTTGTTAAACATTAGACTGTTTTCTTACCTATGACTCAGTATCCAGCTTATCGGTCCTCATTTGCTTGTTTTTCTGTCTCAGTCACATTCTGTTCTTTCTGGTTTACCCCTGACTCCTGCAGAATATGATTATATGTAGCCATATTTTGACTGTTATATGCAATATGTTTGCATTAACAGCTTGCAGTTTGGAGTACATCTCCTACTCTGCATGTTATATCTCATTCCTTCCTTCCTCTATCTGTTATCTTTACAACAAGAGTACGTCATGACCTTGGATCCCTGTGATAAATACTTTTTTTTTACGTTAAAAACTCAAAGACTGCAGGCAAATGTGCACAGAAAACTCACAGTTGTGCTCCCAGTGTTTTGTGTGGAAGTAAAACTGCGACCCTCCAGCATGGGTTGCGAGCTGAAAACAGCTTTTGGGAGCTAACACGAATCTGAATAATTTGAATCTTACATGAGCTTTCTCTGCAGACTCATCACCGTGTCAACATATTGAAAAAGACACTGTGATGGGTTATAAACCATCAATGCATAACATGCACACTGCACAGTAATCCCTCTGAGATTCAGAGTCAGTTTAACATGTTTAAGCACAGCTAAATTAAAGGGCTGCCAAAGTTTTATGTGTCCTCGATATATAAAACATCTTTGTAGCTCATGAAACTGCTGGTGACCACAGGTTTCTGTTTATGCACATGGACGGTGGTCATTTGGGCCGCAATATTTTGACATTAGCCGTCACAAACCAACCAAAACAAACCAAAAGACACACAGAAACACATTACCTTGCTCATTTAATCCCAAATGTGGGATTAACCAGTGGTCTGGTTTGGATAAAGAAACTGTTCGGATGAATTTAAGTGTGCTGCTGTATGATTTGAGACAACACATTCTAAAACAAAATGATTCGGTATGAGAGGGTTTCAGGTTCAACTCCCGGCTGGGGCCTTTCTGTGACGCCTTTCTATGTTCTCCCCGTGTGTACGTGGGTTATCTTCCTCCCACTGTCACATGTATGTTGGGTTAATTGGTGTCTCTAAAATTATCCCTAGGAGTGAGTGTGAGTGTGGTTGAGTGGCCCTGTGATTGACTGGCGACCTGTCCAGGGTGCATCACGCCTCTCGCCCGATGACCGCTGGGATAGACTCCAGCTCCCCCGCGACCCGACCGACGGATTAAGCGGGTATAGAAAATGGATGGATGGATGATTCGGTATGATTCAATGTTGTCTGATTTGCTTTTTAACAATTGTTTAGGTAAGATGTGATATTTCTATTCTAAATCAAAGGAGACCATTTCTCTAAATGTGGCATTGGTGAGCTGTAATACAGCCCCTGTCTCTAAGATATTTTTATGAAAGACGAGAGGATTTTTGTTACATAATAACACAGGAATAAATGCATTTGATAGTTTTGTTTAATTACTTTTGGTCATTCTTATTTACAAGTATGACATTTTTGTGAAATACCATCTTCACAGTGCAATGATATGAAAGAGAGATGTGTTTGATGCATTGTTAGAAACATCTCCCAAAGCTTGAAGGTAAAGATGGATCACTGCCACACTTTGGATAAAAGACTGGGGGTACACAAGCCACATCAGGAACAAGATTGTTGTCCCAGTTAAAGCTGCAGTCTGCTGGATTTGTTGTTGTCATACGTAAAGTCCTAATTTTTGGCATTTTAAGGGTTTACATGATCTATCAGAACGCTTGAAGTTGAAAACGGTGACCTCCGTAGTCCCAAAATGCAAGAAATGCTTATTTTTAAACCGAAAAATAAAAAGTTATTCAACTTCCTGTCCCGCCCCATCAAAACACATGAGAACTCGTGCACGTCTACGTGCACGCCAGATGCGCGTACACGACTCCTCGTTCATCAACTCACCTGTCATTTGCGATCATGGAAGACACAGTAAGTACAGTAGCCCGTAATGAAGTTCAATAGTCCAGATAAATAAGCGTGGGGACGAGCCTACCTTGTATCGCGCGTGCACAATCGGTGATTGACAGGCAGCAGAGCCCAGCTCGTAACCTGATTGGTTACCTTTTACCGGTCTGGTCTGCAATTTTGTAAACAAACCTGCTGGCTTTGGAGGGACCTAGCGGACATATAGGTGACCTAGAGAACTCTTTTTTTTTATTGGGGTATTTAATGTACTACTTTCAGAATCCCCGGACAGTTCCAGGCATTATGCTTGAAAAAGAGTTGCAGACTGCAGCTTTAAACAGCATATTTTGGCCAAACACCCAATGAGAACATTCACAGTTGTTAAACATTAGTCATCTTCTCCATAGAATGTTAAAACTCTGCTGAAAACTAGACTGTTTTCTTATATGACTCAGTATCCAGCTAATCCTAACCCTAATAACACAGAAATAAATGCATTTGATAGTTTTGTTTACTTACTTTTGGTCATTCTTATTTACAAGTATGACATTTTTGTGAAATACCGTCTCCACAGCATTCATCGCAGCTCTGATGTACGTATTATGTCACAACTTGGTAAATCATGCAGTAGATGATGTAATTCCCATTGGATTTTGTTGAGTTGGGCTATGCTGTGGTAAACAAATGTCTTCATTATGTGTATCTTGTATGCTGTTGTTGCTGTTTGTAGTTGTATTCGTATCCAGGGATTCACCCCGAGGTGCCGGCTGAGTTTTCACATCCGTACTTTACCTCTTCAGGCTTTTATCCAGTGTTCCTACTTATAAAATCCAAAATGATGCCTAGACTTTAATGTTAGCAATGATTGTCAGACAGTTTGTTTTTGTTTTTGTCAACGATGGTGTACACGCGCTGCTTTCAGTGCCATATCTTAGAGGGGCTTCTGGTGTGTGGGGCGGCAGATAAGCTTTAAAAGTGCAGACTACATTAACCGATGTAACAGGTCGGTAATAAAGCAGGTCTAGTTTCCTACTCTTGTAAATCTTGTACTATTAGTGTTGGATTTACAGTAAAAAACAGTTTAAGAAGCTATGAACTGTCGAATCCAACCATCAACTGGTTTAAGTTACATTTTATTGGAGGCAGAGGTCCACGTGACACATCGGGTGTTGCTAAATGTCACATGAGTCAGCTGATAGTTTAACTTTAAACGCAGCTAAATAAACTGTTGACTTGACCCTGAAGCTGGCTGTATCCCAGCTATTCCTTCTCCAATCATGACAAAGCTGCTCAGAAGGTGGTCTTATGCAACCTAAATAATATATCTTCATAGCACACTTACTTATTGACTTCATAAAATCTATCTTCTTCTTTTATTTAGCGATAAAAGCATTCAAGGTTGAGGAACATGCAATTTAAAACAGCATAGTAGGAGTATATTCCTGCAAGTCTTATAAAATTGTGTTTCACAAGGAATGGCCGATCATGCAAACACAGCAGAAGACAATATTCAATCAGTTCGTAAGGTAAGATGCACACGGATGTATTGGTTCATAGGATGTGGCTTCATTCTGCTCCAGCTGCACCACAGCTCCTTCACAATCTGTTCAATTTCATGTTGGATACTTTTATCATTTGTATTCTTACCACCTCTTTTTCTGCACACCTTATAATACGACATCCTTTTTTTCCCCCCAATTCTAACATAGATATCCAATAAAAAGTCAATCTGAAGCCTCACAGAAGTACGGGTTAAAGGGCTAAAGGTGCATTTCAACCAACGGCACCCAAACCTGGGGCACTTTTCAAGGAGCTGAAAGATGATTTTCATTTCCACTGAGGCCTAAGGTCTGGATTCATCAAGACTGCAGCGTTGGGACAATCAGCTGACTACAAAGCAGTCACCAGGAAGTCTGCTTCAAGTCAGTCAACGTTAGACATTTCTACAGGTTGTGGATGTTTTTTCAATAATACCTCAGAATAGGGGCAGTCTGTGGCGTAGTGGGTACAATAGACGCCCCATGCACAGAGGCTATAGTCCTTGCTGCAGCTGGCCCCGGTTCAAATCCAGCATCAGACAGCCCTTTGCTGCGTGTTATTCCCCCTCTCTCTGCTTCCTGTCTCTCTCCACTGTCCTATACAATAAAGACATAAAAAGCCCCAAAAAATAATAAAATAAAATAAAATATTACCTCAGAATGTAACCGCGTTGACAGATTAAAGGGATAGTTCGCCTCTTTTGACATGAAGCTGTATGACATCCCATATTAGCAATATCATTTACAAACATTTTCGGCTAGTTGGCTGGGGTCACAAAAATAAAGCGTTTTGCTACTCAAAACAATATGCGTTCAAAAGAGTAATACATTTGCATCACAAAATCGTTCTCCAGGAAAAAGTCAGACCTCACAATCGCTTGGTGCTATATTCTCTCCCTTCGTATCACTGCGTGCTGCCAGCCTGCCGCGCCTGTTTCACGGTGCAGACCGAGCAGTCCCCTGCTTTCGAGCAGTAAACACCTTCGTCAACGCCAAAACGAGGCTGGAACTCTGCTCACAGGACGCAGCAGGGGCTAAGAAAATGTTCATAAATGATATTGCTAGTATGGGATGTCATACAGCTTCATGTCAAAAGAGGCGAACTATCCCTTTAACATTGCATTGCTCACACTCACACCTTTTTGTCCTGATCAAAGATATCTCTCCTCATCCATTACAAACAAACAAACAGTAAGAAGTGTTTCTGCTGTACAACTTATACTTCACTCCTTTTACAAGCTATTGCAGGAATTAAACCTGAGCAGCCCTAAACGGCTACGAACGGCACCTACCACCCCAACCGTGAGTGCAACTCGACGTGAAGCGTCCGGCTCCTTCCCAGAACACCCATCATGTACTCTGAACCTCTATTTCTCTCCTCTCGCTCCCAAACGCCGTAATCACCTGCAATCAGCAACAGCGTGTTCCCAATCAGTGCTGGGGTGAAGCCACTAACTAGTTACTCACTGGAAGCAGTAGGGCTACTCGTGAACTCCGAGATGTGGCCCCCTAGTGGCCAAAGCTGAACTCTTAATTGTGTAGCAGCTGGTCATGAAGTGTGTTAAATTTTCATTTTAACACCCCCTTTTTTAATTTTTTTTCTCGGGGGAGAAACCCCCGGACCCCCGTTAAAAATTATTTTCATGTCTGGGCTACAGCCCCGAATGTTTGCTCAAGCTGCAGACGCCTCTGCCCAGAGCCTAAATAAAGTGCAGAATAACGCAGAGGCTTTGAAGGTTTCTTTGTTGGTAGTGTGCATCAGTTCTTCTTCTTCCATCACATTTTAGTCGCTCCATGAACACTGGAAAAAAGTCTTACCAAGCATATTTGTCTCATTTCTAGTAAAAATACACAACTGCCTAACAAGTACTATTTCAGCCAGATATAGGGACTTGTTTGAAGACAATACATCTTGAATATCTTGTTAAATGAAAAAGTCTTGAAAACAAATTGTCACACATCATATGAAACAAGCTTTTTTTTTACATATGAAGAGGTTTTTAAGATAATTTCAAGATCACTTTTATCTCAAAAGTCCTAAATATCACATCTTATTTCAAGAAATCTTGACAAGCCGATTTTCACTAGTTCCATTGGCAGATTTATTTTGCTTATTTCAAGCAAAAACTGTCTTGTATTTGCTGTTTTTATACTTATTTTTGGAGGGGCATTTTTTCCAGTGAAACATCCACACACGTGTCATTTTGAACAAAAGTCAGAGACCTGTTTTATGAACCTGCCGGGAACCATGGCTTTTACTTCATGTGCATTTACTGTCGCCATTAGAGCCACAACCTTTTGTCGTCAGTTGTTTACTGGCTCGTCCACATCGAAGGTTTTCTCACAAACCAGAAGAAACACTTAAACCTGAGGCCATCACAACAGACACAACAGACTGGCAGTATAGCCCATCAGTTCTCCTGCCTGCTTTACAAACACTGGGAACGGATTTGTTTAGGATCTTACATAAGCATGCAAACTCACAAACACACTCATGCTGCTGCAGAAATAAATCTCACTTTGATAAATGACACGCACATAATGTAAGCTGCTAAAGGCAATATTACACAACTCAAATGATTATATCGTTGATACCATCTCAGATCAATCTCGGATCATGATTGCTTTTTATCCCAAAGCAAGTGGTGTGGTCTGGATAAAGAAACTGCTCCGAAGGATTCAAGTGCTCTGCTGTGGTGCTGGAAATAACCTGATAAACCATTTGGACTGTAGAAGATTAATCATAAAACCACAAGGCTGGTCACTGAAACTAAACTCCAAAAACACACAGATTAATTTACAATCCACCAGCACACTTTCTGTCTTATCACATTTTATGAGGACAATAAAATCCAGTGGCATAAGAGAGGGTTTGTAAAAGAAAAGTCAGTGATCGTTTTACACTGAATTACAGCCAAATGATATCATTTCAGATCAATAAGTAACTTTTTCTTGGCTCCAACCAGCATGTGTGTGTCCATGTGTGTGTAACGCTCCATTTCAAGCTCCTGTCTGGTTTGAATTGAACCCCCATCAGTGAAAATTTCCCTTTAACAACATTTGGCTAAATTTTTCATTTAGTATCAAGTTTCAACAGCTTTTATCGGGAATCAAATGATAAATTTCTGTTTTTTTTTTTGTCACCGTGGCCACAGTAGTCTCTATGCTGAAGAAATGGTTGATAGAATTTACTAAACAAATGTCCAAATTGCTGTTTATGAAGGCACACGCTGCACCAGGAAGTCCTTATAATATGGACACAAGCTGTTGTGAAATTATACTATAATTAGAAGATTCCAATCCATTCTCTAAGTGTTGCCCTGCTGGAAAACAATTGTCCTTAAGCTAAATATAACATGCTGCTACTCATTATAGTTCTATGTGAAAAGCTCTTTTTCCCACCACACTGCAGACTGCAGGCTTCAACTACCAACCTTTTACCCTCATGCACATCTGGTTCCTATTTGTCTTGCCATGTGCCTTCATGTAAATTCTGGTTGATCAATGTCCCAACACTATTCTGGATGCAAATCTGTTTGGTGCTGCGCAGGCTTGGTCTTGTACATCCGTGGTTCTGATGCAAATCGAGACAAAATAAGGTCAAGGCACCCTGTTGATACAGAGGAGCTTTGTTGATGCAAATGTTTTTAGCATAATTAACATATCTGTTTGATGTTTCTAACATTGTAGCAGCTACATCAAGAGTTAAATCAGCTACAGTTTGTCTGAGGATTTCTGCTCTGAATTTGCAGAGCACCAGCTTCAAGCTCAGAGAGACCAAGTCAGCAGAGGTGGGTAAAGTAGCCAAAAATTGTACTCAAGTAAAAATAAAAAGTAGTCATCCAAATAATTACTTGAGTAAGAGTAAAAAAGTGCTTGGTGAAAAAAACTACTCAAGTACAGAGTAAATGTTGAGTAACGTCTGATTTATTTGTTAACACAAGCATTCAATCAGACAGACAAAAATACTAAATAATCGCCTTTAGGCAAATTAGAGTTCATCCAATTGATAAAATAAATGAAAATTAATTAATTAATTAATTAATTAATTACAAAATAGCTTAAGTTAAAATAATCCAGGTAAATTCAAGTGCTTCAATAAAAAATAAAAGAGACTTAGGAAATGTTTAAAACATATGTAACATATGTAACCTAAAAAACAAACATTCACCTATCCATGGGGAAATAAAAACGTAGATGTTGAGTTTCTGAATGCTGAAATGTGCGTTTGTTTTGGTTGACACAGAAGACACATAATGTAGCTGCTGTTTCTCACTCTTTGTAAGGTAAACATGCTTTCAGTATGAGGCCTCGTCTGCGTCTTCATTTCCCACCGTTGATTCTGACATTTTTCATCTGTTTCTTTGTTTGTTTGCTACGACTGCTAATGCTAAAGCTAACCCGTCCCGCCGCTGAGATTGAGTATGGTCACGTGACCAGACTGCACGCCTACGTTTGATTGGTGAAACACAGTCAGGTGGTAGAGCCTTTGGCGGAAGTCTCTCTCTCTGTCAGAATAAAACATTAAAATGAGGCGTACGCGGGGGGATAAAAATAATGAGGCGTAGAATACCAAAGAGGTAAGAAGAAAAGTAACCAGCTCATTGTAGCCTAATGTAGCGGAGTAAGAGGACAGTTTCTGCTGCACACATCTACTCAAGTAAAAGTAAAAAGTATAGGGATTTAAAACTACTCCTAGAAGTATAATTTTTTCAAAAACTTACTCAAGTAAATGTAACGGAGTAAATGTAACTCGTTACTACCCACCTCTGCAAGTCAGATGTGTGATTTGGAGGAACTAATTCTGACTACACGGTAGATGAGGCTGTACATCTAATTTGCATGTGCTGTGATGAATCGAGGAAATGAAAAGTTAGCGCAAGCTACCAAAAGAATTTGGCTAGGCTAGGTTTATGTTTAGGCATTTAGCAGACGCTTTTATCCAAAGCGACTTACATATGAGGATAAAACATTACAGCTAAGGTCAACGCTAACAATGAGCTCGGTGGAAAAGACACCAGAAGCGAAGAGAAGCTGCTCGTTTTTGTTGGGAAGACTGCAGACCTGGCTTGGTCTGTTTAAGGCTGCGATAGCATGAAAGGTTATTCTGTGAGCTATCACGTCTTACACGAAGGGGTTTAGCTAAAACAAAAGTGGATTCAGTTTATTTGGAGATATTGCTTTGTCCAACGAAAAAATAGCAGCGAGGATCCTGTCCAACAACTGGGAACTTTATCTATTTTAATGTCTTTTCTGCTCTCGTTAATAATTCCTGCATGCAAGCGGTTAGTTTCTCATCACACAGGAGACGCTGCTACCCAGCCACCCAACTTCGCTGACCTAGCACCCACTCTCTGAAACCCATGAAAATGAATTCCAGCAGGTGCCACTTTTGATGTGAAATGCCTTTGAATTGTTTGGTCTTTAGGTATCAGACGTTGAAAACATATTTTAGCTAAAAATAAGCACCATACTACCAGCTGATAAAGTTGCCAAGCCAAAGGGTCAAATTATTCCCAAGTGTTACATTCCAGATACCGTTGAAAGTGATGGTAACCTTTCTGAAACCTCCACTTACATGAAACATTTTAGAATTTTGCTTCTTGAAAATCCTGCACTGGTTTAAACGGGTTCAGCTGGACTTCTACAGTATTAAAAATTGGCCACAGCATAGTGTCTCTAAGTCTGAGGAGACAGCTGCATCATCTGCATATTCATAGATCTCCATTCGCTCAATGAGGAAAACAGTTGCAAAACTTTTAGGAACACACATTTTAGGGAATTAATAACTGCCGGAGTGGGACTTTAACAGTACATTTAAGCATCATATGTCAACTGTCTATGCATTTGAGTCTCTTACGCCGTCTTCATACTTGTAGTCCAGTTCTTCGGTCAAGCCCAAAGCAAAAAATGAGTCCCAGTCCGCTTTGCTATCCTGGTTTGCTTTGTGGTTCACACAAATCAAAAGCAAGAAAACCTTGATAATAGACTTATGGATGAAGCCACCCTCAGATAGGATGAGACCCACCTTTTCAAACTACCTCAATCCTCTCTCTTTTTTGGGGGGGTTTGCATGACAGTGCTCATATTTCCCTAAATGATCCACACTAAAGAGGCTACCGCACCAGGATTCATCCGAATAAAGTTAAAGCTTTCACATATGATCGCCTCCTTAAGCTCTTTGCACACTAAGTCCATATTTCTTTATGTGGTTTTTTTAATCTGTTTTGGGATAATTATGAGCAGAAAGCTTTCACACTGAGACTGATGTGTTTTTATTAATCTATCTGTTCACAATATTGATCTTGAGTGGAAATAAGGCAGCCTACCTTACATTTCTGATCCAAATTATTCTACCTTAATTTGCCTTAACCTCTCCTAAAATGACACATCCTTGATTTTTTTGTTTTTACATTGTCCGTCATGAAGCTCTGAATCAGTTTGTCAGATGCCATTTTAGATGACATTCTCATGTACGTTAGCTCTGGGTAGTTAAACAACTCACAAAATCATGGAGCGATGTGAAAAATATAGAAAAGTGAACGTGTTCTTAAAACCCTAATGATCGATGACAGCTTTGGAGTTACATGATTTGACATTAGATTTATTTTTCAAGCTGCGACAATATCGGACAAATGTGTTTTACCCTCAGTGTCTTTATAATAGACAACCCAGTGCAGGATAGTTTGTTTAATCAGATGCTAACTGCTGTTTTTACACTTAGAATGGTCACACATGCAACCAAAAATCTGTGGATAGGGACTTCTAATTTTCCCTTAGAACCAATCAAAGGTCTTCCTCACTGACTGGAGATTCTTCTAGACTCTTTCCTTATTAAACTGGGACCCGTAAGCTACTCTTCGAGAGCATTGCATGCTAACAGATAAAACCGAAACGTGTTCTAGCCGCTGGTAACCCAAGATGTTTTTAGTCTTGTTTCTTAAGGAAAACACAGTGCTTGCCCTTTAATTCTGCCTCTAAAAGCCCCAGTTTAGACCTCAAAGAATCAGCAGGGGTAACTGTTAAACCATCAGTTTCCTACCTTTTTGAAAGGATGGTCGATTGTTTAAAAAATATCACCTGCAGTAGAAGTTTGCAAGAGCATATTTCATGCACAAGCTAATATGCTGGTTTGTACTGGCTCATTGCAAAGGGAAGTGGGCACAATTACGCAAATACAACAAATATAAGTAGGAATATAATTCCCATTTGCATTTTTCCTTCAAATACACTAATTATATAGAAGGGTTTGTTTGTCAGTTTGTTTCCCGTCCATGAAAGTAAGCTGAAATCGAGCTAATTTAAAGATATTTTGGAGCGGCACCGGCACACGATGTCGACAGCATACAGACATAAATATAACAGCACATATGAACACTGAACTGTTGTTAGCATGGACGTGCAACTCTGAACTCAATCAATTATTCATTCTGCGCTCCATGTTCGCAGATGTTACAGGTTGAGGATGGATGGGAAGCAAACTGAACAAATCTAAAATTAGTCTGCGTTCACTTCAAAGCTTAGTGCATGTCAGCAAACAGGACCACACCAGGTTAACTCTCCTATATAACTGCACATCCATAGATGCTAGATTCTTTCTGGAGGACAGGGAAGAGCTGCAAAGAAAGCAACAAATGCCCCAAATGCTTAATCCTTCAAAAAGGTAGAACTTTATGAAAAAAGAAGCACAAAACACAGTTTTGTTCTTGATTGATGAGATGAAAAGAACGATAAAATAATTGAAAAAAGAACATATGACCAAAATATTTGTGTGTGGGAAATGTAAACGATCGAGTGAAAACAACGCTCTCTGATTAAGTGGATTTCCTTTTAGGCTTTTGAACAGACAGGGGCCTGCAGAGAAGATCAAGCTTTCAGTGCAGACTGTAACACTATAAATGGTGTTGCTGTGTTTGCGCGGCAGCTTTTAGTGTCATCGGAGGTCACGTGACAGGAAAAGAGCTAAAACTCATAGATCTCACTGATAGAGCTGAGTTTTCTCTCAAACAATCTCATCCAGATCTGGATTTGTTACATACAATGGGATTTTATTCATTTATTTATAATTCCTCTGACAGATTTAATAAATAAAACAACAGAGAGAAGGAGAGACAGTCAGGTTTGGGAGTCTCAGCTCCAAAAAAACAGATTTCAAAAGCACTTTGATGCATTTCCTGTCAAAACGAAATCTTACAGACATGATACGGGGGAGGGTGAGTGTCAAAAGGTGCATCTTACAGAAGGAGAGAAGTCTGCATTGACAGGAGGGATTGAATGTTTGGTGCACATGGCTGAGTAGCTCATCTCAGCAGCAAACGCTCAGTTTCACAGGAAGTGAAGGAGCTCAGACAAGTTTCGACTCGGTTCCTCAAACCGTTAGCTTTCATTTTACATCATACAGTGCTTTGAAACAGGCTTGCAGAATTCAGGTTTGTGAAACATGACTTTCACTAATGAAGACATTAACACAACCCCCAGCACAGTTTAAAAATATCTAAAATTAGTAGAAATATTCTTACTGCATAACAAGAAATCTCTATATTAGTTATAGGCAGATGTGGATAGAGTAGCCAAAATTTGTACTCAAGTAAAAGTACCGTTACTTCAGAATAATATGACTCAAGTAAAAGTCAAAAGTAGTCATCCAAATAATTACTTGAGTAAGAGTAAAAAAGTGCTCGGTGAAAAAACTACTCAAGTACTGAGTAACTGTTGAGTAACGTCTGATTTATTTGTTTACACAAGCATTCAATCACAGACAAAAATACTAAATAATCATCTTTAGGCAAATTAGAGTTCATCCAACTGATAAAATAAATTAAAATGGATTAATTACAAAATAGCTTAAATTAAAATAATCCTGGTAAATTCAAGTACTTCAGTAAAAAATAAAAGAGACTTAGGAAATGTTTAAAACATATGTAACCTAAAAAACAAACATTCATCTATCTATGGGGTGGGGCAACGAATTTAGGAAACTTACCGCTACATGTTAGTTAGATGTTGAGTTTCTGCTGAAATGTGCGTTTATGTGACACATAATGTAGCTGCTGTTTCTCACTCTTTGTAAGGTAAACATGCTTTCAGTATGAGGCCTCGTCTGCGTCTTCATTTCCCACCGTTGGTTCTGACATTTTTCATCTGTTTCTTTGTTTGTTTACTACGACTGTAAACTGTAAAGCTAACCGTCCCGCCGCTGAGATTGAGTATGGTCATGTGCAGCCCCCCCACCCCCCCCTCCCCATAGCAACACACCCACACCCACCTCTACTTTCCCAGTCTCTCATTTATTGCGGATAAACCAAAAGGATTATTTACCACTTTGCCTGGATATGGATATGGACTGAGTGGAGTTATGGCTTTCAAAATCCTACCACAATAAAACTCACGCTATTTTATTCATTTAGAGCTCATAAACTGCACATTTCATCAACCATTTTTCACTTGACCAAGGGAATCATGTTAAGGGTACTTTTATTTATCGCCAGACCCGCGAGTATGTCCGCTGAACTTTCTGAGAATGGTCGGGGAACAAGGTGGAGCCCATTCATCTGGCAAGTGTCAAGTTAAATCAGTCTAAACGAAAGTTACAAGCTACCCCAAAACGTCACGTTTATAACCCTTTCATTACATTCAACTCTTTCTAAATGGCAATTTCACACGTTGCCATGTCTATACTGGCTTATTTTAAACAAAATAAGGTTAAACCAGAGCCGCGTTACACTGGCTGTCATTCAGCTGACCGGGGATGATTCTCAACTCAATTCAGCCTGATTGGCGTGCGTGCCTGAAACATTTGGACATATTTGCGGACTAATGCACATATTTTTTTTTTTTGCCGCCCCCCCCCCCCCCAT
This sequence comes from Odontesthes bonariensis, assembly GCF_027942865.1. Taxonomy (NCBI): domain Eukaryota; kingdom Metazoa; phylum Chordata; class Actinopteri; order Atheriniformes; family Atherinopsidae; genus Odontesthes; species Odontesthes bonariensis. The sequence continues at coordinate 7,832,692 of NC_134508.1, read as the reverse complement.
TCCTGGGCCCGGGACAAAATACCCATTTGTCCCCCTCTATCGGCGGCCCTGGTTACGTGACCAGACTGCACGGCTACGTTTGATTGGTGGAACACAGTCAGGTGGTAGAGCCTTTGGTGGAAGTCTCTCTCTCTGTCAGAATAAAACATTAAAATGAGGCGTACGCGGGGGGATACAAATAATGAGGCGTAGAATACCAAAGAGGTAAGAAGAGAAGTAACCAGCTCATTGTAGCCTAATGTAGCGGAGTAAGAGGACAGCTTCTTCTGCACAAATCTACTCAAGTAAAAGTGAAAACTATTGTGGTTTAAAACTACTCCTAGAAGTACAATTTTTTCAAAAACATACTCAAGTAAATGTAACTCGCTACTACCCACCTCTGGCTGGGATGCGATTGGAGTGCTGAACTTTGGGGTCACATTGTTCCGAGCTCCAAGTTCCGAGTTTCATTGTAAATGAACGCACCAAAGGGGACGACTGTCCCTCCCCAGGGTCCTAAAGAGGAACGGGTTGCTGCACATGTGTCGATGACGAAGCAGATGATTTCAATTCAAGAAAAAAAGAAAGAAAACGAAGAAACAAAAGACAATCAGAGCGTTTTGTCTAAAAAAAATCTTGGTCCCCCTCAGTTCAAAAATCCCATCTCAGAAACTCTGCTATGAAAAGGAAGCTGCAGGAACTCCAGTGGGAATGTCTACAGAGGGGTTGCTGTCCAACATCTGCTCTAAAGATCAACATCTTCAAGCTGAACTTAAGTTTAAGGATAAAGAAAAAGCCTCTTGGAAGAGAGTTTTATGGTCAGATAAGACCACAATGAATCTCTTTGAGTACAATGAACGGAGTTATGTTTAAATGAATAAAGTTAAGGCATTAAACCCCAAGAAATCTGTACCACCTGTTAAGTGTGCTGGTGTTAGCATCATGCTCCGGGACTGCTATGACCTCAAATCATCAACTGTAACTTATTTGGTGTTACAATAGGACAAACAAAGCTGGTTGTTAGATAGCATTAAAGCAACGCAGTCGTCAGGAAAATATGTTGCCATTTTATGTCTCTGAAAATAATAAATACATAAAATGTTTATGTTCTGTAACCATAGGAGTTGGTATTCTGAAAAAAAAAGCTCTTGATCATTTTCTCTGCAGAAAAACATGTTTAAAACACTAAGAAGTAGATGGGAGAAGAAACTAAATCAATGGGACTACTGTATGAGCTGTCAGAATGTGCAGGAGTGGGCAGTAATGGTCAGAAATCCAACAAAAGAGGGCAGTAGCAGGATTAAGAAAACAGGCCCTGCACAGGGGTCTATTGTTACAGTAGGACTGGAGGGTCTTGGGAACTTTTTCTCTCGTTGGTTCCCCCCTACTCTTGTGGAATGTAATACCACTGTCATAAAAACAAATCTCCGCATGATCCCCTACGCATAGACAGCCGTGCATGTTTGTTGCATAAAACAGCAGTCCAACGACACAGAATGAAATCAAATCAAGTTTATTTGTAGCACATTTCATGTACAAAACAATTCAAAGTGCTTTACATAAAATAAAAGCATTGCAGCAGGGAGTGGAAGAAGCATTAAAAATACATAAAAGAATATAAAGAGAAACAAATAAAATCATTTAAATGAATTTAAAAACAAGCAACAGTCCAGATAAATTCAAAGATATCGTGCAGATTTCATGCATAGACACATGAGAAAAGAAATGTTTTTAACCTGGATTTAAAAATGTCTCCATTTGGTGAAAGTTTAATCTCCACTGGCAGTTTGTTCCACTTGTTTGCAGCATAACAGCTAAATGCTGCTTCTCCATGTTTAGTCTGGACTCTGGACTGGACCAGCTGACCTGAGTCCTTGGATCTAAGAGCTCTGCTGGCTTTATATTCTCTGAACAGATCACAGATGTATTTTGGGCCTACTTTTCTGGGAACTCAACATGGAGAGTTTTGGACCTCGAGTTGGAGGAGCAACATTTAAAATCAGCTGTTTCTCAGAGTCTCAAAGAGCTGCGAGAGAATATCCACATGCCAGGAGATCGCTGCTGCAATTGATCTGGTTCATCCCGTACGTTTGAACGGCAGGAAACTGTCGTAGATGAACGACAAACACGAGGTAGTAAAAGGTAATGGAAGATACCACACAGCCGCCCCCTCCACCACTTGTTGGGTTGAGAGCCTGGTTTGTAACGGGGACATGCTCCATTTTAATCTCATATTAGTAAGCAGTCAGTCAGGCAGGGAGTTCAGAGATTAGAGCCCGTCATCTGACCGTCCTTGTCGGCCAGGGAAAAGGATTAAACTGAAATAAATGTACCACTTCCCTGTAAACACCAGCATGACAGTTAATGGGGGCCATTTCTCGGCTGAAAAGAGCGAGGCTCAGTGCTGTTGCCTTTTCAGTCGGTTATCATACTTAAACATTCACTGACCAGGCAGCTGACGGCCATAAATTCAAATGAAGCTTTAAAACTGACAGTTTGCTGCTAGCGTTCCTCATTATTTCATCCAGCGCATTGACTCTGTGTAAAATGAAGCTGGACGTTAGAGATGCAGAAATAACAGTTCAGGGAGCAAAGTTTTGACAGTAAGCTTTTGCTCTAACCAGCTGGACCTCACTTAGTTGATAGGTTCTTTGTGTTATGCAGATCTGAACAATCAAGCAGCTGCATCTGGTCATGTCATAAGGATTATTCACAGAACCGTACAGCTGTTTTCATACAATTATGTGACTGAAAATCATGACACCGTCTCACATCTGTCTCCCAGCTACAAAACGTTGGATTTGCCTCAGATCAGGGAGCCTGTGACCTCCAAATTGGGCTTAAACTCTTTCAGTGTAAACTTGGCTTTGGGGTAACTGGGGACTCCGTAGGTAAGAGCGAACATATGTGGTTGGCTCGCCTTTATTTGTAGATACAAAATGAAGTAGATGTGGGAACACAGTCTCATTGCATTCATAGCCTGGGTACAAAAGGAGTGAGGAAGCTGGAGGGGTTTGGCAGTAGTGTTGCACATATAGGTTTGTTTTAGAGGGGTAAAGCTGGTTTATCATAGACAGCAGTTGTAGGGGAGATATGCTGTTGGGATATTGTTCTTAACCCTAAAATTACTACTGGATGGAAATGTGAATTTATGCCAGAGAAAGGTGCGACACAACTTGAGCCCTATGAGGACAGACATCCTCCGTCAGGGGCTCACGCGGATTATAGGAATCTCAGAATAACTAGCCATACAAGGTAAAGTGGTAATCCTGGTTTAATAAAAGTACAGTTTGAGCAGAAGACCAAGATATTGTTGTCATAGAAACAAAGGAAGCACCACGTCATAGTGCGTAGTAATGTCATAGTAACGGTTCGTTCCATTTTAGCTCAGCAGACATAATTTCTGAGGTTAAAAGAAATCGACTGCAATGCCTCTGAAGTCGGTTTTCTGATGCAGAAAACAGATGCAGCACAGACTTTAAAGTCCAGTGATGCCTGGACCAACCTCTACCGGTTATCTTCTTGTGTTTGTCTAAGCTTAATACACATTACTGCATTATTGGCTTCTGTTTGAGTGGCTACAAGTTAAACTTTCACTTGAGTTTGTTTTGGTGGGAGATTCTGTTACATCTTTATGGGACATAAATCAGCAAAGTGAACATTTCTCATGTTAGAAATGATGATGTAAATGTGAAGAAATGGAAAATGAAATAACTTTGTAGCATTATTATTCCTCAAACATACAGAACATACTGTTTTTTTACAGCTTAAAGTGTGCAAAGACCAAGGTTGGTTTTAGTTACAAACCTTGATAAACAAACTCCTTATTGAACAAAATGTGTTTACAGCATTCCACAAACCAACCACAATAATGTGAACTGCTGCAAGAGGACGGCGAACGGTTGGAAACTAAACTGAAAGTTTGGAAATGATTGCAGCTGGCAGCAAAACAAGAAAAGGGTTTCATGGGTGATTAAATAAAGAGGGATAGGCTGTGCTGTCATGATACTGCTGCTGCACTGTTTTTTTTATGATTTCCATTCAACTCTAATGAAAAACCTTGAAAAAGATTGAAGTGAATGTATCAATGATTGGAGTTTTATTCCTATTTCAGCTGCGTTGCAGAGATAAATGAATGAATAAATGGCTTCATTAAGCCTCAGATCTGGATGTTTCTCCTGTTTCATTTATATAAGCATGTTACATTTTCAACCACACATAAACAACCTGCACTTAAAGAGATTTCTGTGAGAGCCACGAAGAAGCAAAATGTGAAAATGATCTGTAACATGAAGGGTTTAACTCAAGGATTATCACTTTATCTGCCCAGAATACAAAGAAAGAAAGAAAGAAAGAAAGAAAGAAAGAAAGAAAGAAAGAAAGAAAGGAGGATGAGAACAGGACTACTGTTCAGACCTGAAAACATGCTTTTGATTGTTGCCTTGCAACTTTTGATAATGTTGCCATGGAAATTGTCATTGCAGCAGACAGAAAGTGGATCTGTTGCCATGGCAGAAGCTGTGTTTAGCAGAGCATTCTTGGAAAGTGTTATGATCTCCAGAGTCTGCTTCTCATGCATGAAATATTTCTCATTTTCCTCACAGGCACGTCACAATGCAGCAAGGTGTTTGACATGCCGTGCTCAGTGTAACCGTGGTTTTTCACAAAAGCACATTCGCTCATGGCTAGGCAAACAAAATATCAGAAAGCTAAACAAACATGCAAAGCGAGGTGAGGTGAGGTGAGGAAGTCTTATGTGAAGGAAAAGTTCTTCCAGTGTGAAACTTTTGTGGAGAGATTTCAAATGTATGAAAATCAATTAACCATCCCTTAGTTTTCTTTCCACTGAAATTCAGAAACTCAGTAAATGAACAATATTTTAGCTATAAAGGACAAAAATGTATCCTTTTTTTTACGAGGAGTGCTGTACAAATATGTACAGAACGTGATCAGAGTTGCACAGACTGGTCAATTGATCACTGATCAAATGATAATAACCAACAACATGGAGAACTTACAGGACCAAACTTAAAGAGGTGTATTTAGTGTTTGGGTCTTATGCCTATACCAGTGCATCCCAAAATTCAACAAAGGGACAAGTTCGATGCAATTGAAAAAAAGGCCAATGTTAGTTAATTTATTATATTTGTTCGTTTGGTAACTAATCGTGTTCAAATTGAGGGATTCTGATACTTGCTTTTTTATGGGAGTAAATATCATGCTTCTGTTTGGCTCACTCTTTTCTCTACAGTTTGCTATGATAGAGTTTCTTTTTCCCACAACAAAAAAGTACACACATTTAAAAAAAGAACTTTAAAGAACAAGCACAAACTGAAGGTCTTGCTCTCTCAGTGGAAGAGGGGAGGAGCACTTGTGAATGAGTTATTTGTATATTCACAATGTTGCTCTTGGAGGGTTTTTCTTAAATTGATGACACAAAAAATAAAGAAATACACACAAAAATTGATTGTTGCTACACAGGGATGGGAATTGTTAAGAATTTAGCAATTCCGGTTCCATTATCGATATCGCTTATCGGTTCGGATCCTTATCGATTCTCACCCGGTTATATATAGTACAAATATAGTACAAATGGCTTTGGTTGCAGTAACACTTTAATTTCAAGTGCTCACCAACATTTTATCTATTTTCTTCTCTGTCATTTTACTTTTCCCTGCCTGGATGAAAGCTACAGGTATGCAGGAGCCTGCCTCTGATCCTGCCTCTGATCCTGCCTCTAATCCAGCCTCTGAGCCTGCCTCTGATCCTGCTTCTTAGCCTGCTTCTTAGCCTGCTTCTGAGCCTGCCTCTGAGCCTGCCTCTGAACCTGCCTCTGAACCTGCCTCTGAGCCTGCCTCTGAACCTGCCTCTGAACCTGCTTCTGAGCCTGCCTCTGAACTTGCCTCTGAACCTGCCTCTGAACCTGCTTCTGAGCCTGCCTCTGAGCCTGCCTCTGAACCTGCCTCTGAGCCTGCCTCTGAACCTGCCTCTGAGCCTGCCTCTGAACCTGCCTCTGAGCCTGCTTCTGAGCCTGCCTCTGAACCTGCCTCTGAGCCTGCCTCTGAACCTGCCTCTGAGCCTGCCTCTGAACCTGCCTCTGAGCCTGCTTCTGAGCCTGCCTCTGAGCCTGCCTCTGAGCCTGCCTCTGAGCCTGCCTCTAAACCTGCCTCTGAGCCTGCTTCTGAGCCTGCTTCTGAGCCTGCCTCTGAGCCTGCCTCTGAACCTGCCTCTGAACCTGCCTCTGAGCCTGCCTCTGAACCTGCCTCTGAACCTGCTTCTGAGCCTGCCTCTGAACTTGCCTCTGAACCTGCCTCTGAACCTGCTTCTGAGCCTGCCTCTGAGCCTGCCTCTGAACCTGCCTCTGAGCCTGCCTCTGAACCTGCCTCTGAGCCTGCCTCTGAACCTGCCTCTGAGCCTGCTTCTGAGCCTGCCTCTGAGCCTGCCTCTGAGCCTGCCTCTGAACCTGCCTCTGAACCTGCCTCTAAACCTGCCTCTGAGCCTGCTTCTGAGCCTGCCTCTGAGCCTGCCTCTGAACCTGCCTCTGAGCCTGCCTCTAAACCTGCCTCTGAGCCTGCTTCTGAGCCTGCCTCTGAACCTGCCTCTGAACCTGCCTCTGAACCTGCCTCTGAACCTGCCTCTGAGCCTGCCTCTGAGCCTGCCTCTGAACCTGCCTCACTCTTGCAGTCCTCATCAACTAAATGTTACCATCAGTTGGAAATTCTTCATACAGCATGTCGCTAACATTATTACAACCAACAGGACCTGGAAGTTTTACGTTACCTGGGACTTTAGAGACGTAAGACGCTGCGCCACAAGCTGCCCCGCGAGAGATGCCGCCATCGCTTAGCAGCGAGTCAAAGACTTTACATTCGTGCAAAGTAACTGCATGCTGTGTGGTCACATGTTTCAGCATGTTGGAGGTATTTTCCCCTTTGATGTGATCACAGCTCTGCACGTGTTGCAACTGGCCCTAGTTTTGTTCCTTTTTGGTGAAATATAACCAAACTTTGGAGCGCTTCTGCCTCGACGCCATGTTGGAAACATTCTGAGCCAAAATACCAAATGTGCACATGACGTCATCGCGCAGATGCGTCAGACGTTAGCAGAACCTATAAAAGGGATCGTTAGGCAGCCGGATTAACGATTCCACGGGATCGAACTACTGAGAGCCGGTTCTCGATTTCCATCCCTATTGCTGCATGATCTCAGACTGGCGCGTCCTGTTTCTTAGTCTTCAGCCTCTTCCCCACCTCCCCTTCAGTCTCCATATAAGGACCTTGTGACTTCTTCATAGGTAAACACTTTATAATGATGTTCACTGTGATTCTCTGACACCAAGGGGACCCTTTGTGAGAGATGTCATGTAAAAAAACAGCTCATATTCTCCTGGTTCTTTCAAAAGTTGTTCATTTATCCATTAATATTCATCAGTTCATCAGATAACACCTCATAAGCGTTTTAACATGATATGAATCTTCATTGTTTAATCCATTCAGGATAAAAATGATGAGTCAAAGTTTGAGAGGAAACTTTATCCTGTAAATACTGCACAATGACTCCTAATGTGAGCTTTGATTCCCAGTCATATACTTGTTATATGTTCGGTTATCGTGCAAAGTGTGGCTCTTTAACACAACACAGAGCATAATATAGTCTTTTTATACTGTGCAAACGTGCCTTTTTCTTTGTGTTTTGTGCTTAAGATTACTAACTTAGTCGTCAACAAAAGACCTCATTGTTGCTGCGCGGCTGCTGAGGGATTTAAGTGGCAGGCCAATCAGCATCTCCTTAACCAAACATTATCCGGTTAGCTGAGCTCCTGTTCTGCTATTCACTCATTAAACGCTCTAAATCACTTATTTTTTTCTCCTTAGAAACAGACGTGAAATCTCTCCTTCACTTGGTTTAAGGGGATTAACACATTCCCTACTTCACTAAGCCAAACAGAATTTCACCTCAGCAAACAAATGCACTCAGTCTCTCATGCACAACTTCAAAGTTTTCTCATGCAGGCACAGCGTTCTCATATGTCCAAAAACAGGTCAAAATATTCTGTTTTTGTCTAATTTAAACTCTTCTCTCCTGTTCCTCTGTCATCACCCATGTTGTTTCAGTTCTGTCGTAACATTCTCTCAGTCTCTCTCCCACATATATACTCTATCTTTCTGTCATGGATCAGGAGTAAACACATGCCCTCTGGAATGCGTTTATCCAGGCCCCAGTTTACCTCCATTTTGTTTGGTCGTCTCACCTGACTGCTCCCTTTTTCCAGTTTTTCAGGCTTGTCCTATTTTTCTGTCCATAAGAGCACCTCCAGAATGAAAGTAAGAGCCTTGTGTTGACTCAGGATCACATGACAAAGTTCAACCACGTACAATTTGTTCTAAAAATGACATATTTTAGTTGTAAGCATCACTTTTGCTTTTATTTAATGATTGGATAGGTTGAGACATTAAAAAACAACACCTGCAATGAAAGAAATCTACAATAAGAATGCTTGATGCATGCATCGTGCATAACCAGAAGCCATTTTTAGAACAAATATTACGTAGTTGAACTTGTGTGCCTACCAAGTGCTATTTCAGCCAGATATAGGGACTTGTTTGAAGACAATACATCTGGAATATCTTGTTAAATGAAAAAGTCTTGAAAACAAATTGTTTTGAGTCGGATTTCATATGAAACAAGCTTTTTTTGACATTTGAAGAGGTTTTTAAGCTAATTTCAAGATCACTTTTATCTCAAAAGTCCCAAATATCACATCTTATTTCAGGAAATCTTGACAAGCCGATTTTCACTAGTTCCATTGGCAGATTTTTTTTTTGCTTATTTCAAGCAAAAACGTCTTGTATTTGTTGTTTTTCTTACTTATTTTTGGAGGGGCATTTTTTCCAGTGTAAGACTGTACTGCTGTATGAAATTATTTCTGTGTTTCCCAAGACACAAATCAGCTGCTTAGTTCTGTGACAGTTTGATGAACTTCAGAGTCTTTGTTAAATATTGCTGAAGTTTGTCTTTGATCTTAGAAACCAGGCGAAGCCCGACACCAAGCTGAAACCCTTTAGTGTCATTAAACAAGATTAGACAAGGCTTCAAAGACGTATTTTAAGTGTGATGCAGAACCTATCAATAACCAGCCATTTTAACAAATGTTTCTATAAACTGCAATGGGTTGTAACCCTAACCCAACCCAACATTTTTATTTATTTATTTAAAACAGGGACAATGCGCAAAAGCATTAATCTTGAGAGAAGAGATGCATTGTGCCAGGTTGTAGCAACATTTGCTCATTTCCACCTGTAGTCATAACATAATAGCAACAACACGGCAGCACTGAGCTAACAGTGCAATAGTACACGTTCATTCATTCATTGGTCTTAAAGTATTGGTGAAATAAAGACAGATAATGCCTTATTTAGAGACTGTATTGTCTCTGCCCTGTTCTCTCCCGTTATATGGATATACGCCGATCTCCAGTGATCTAAATATCTTCAGAAGGACGCCGACTTTCACCAAACTGTTATTGGTGAGTAGATGAACGTATTTTATGCCAGAAATAAGGTCCAGGTTTTAAAAAAACAACAAAAAAACTTCCACTTTAACTCGAAGAAGATGAACGAAGTCCAGTATATTTATGTCCTGGTCAAAGATGAGGCCCAAGAGACACAAAGTCCTGTGAGACTTCACAGTGAGGTTTGTTGCTGTATATTAAAAGACAAATACAGCTCAAAGAAGTAATACAGACACTACCGTTACTTTTCACAGCAATGTTTCAGGCTTTTCAACATTTATGTTGTTTTTGGGACTGGTCATCGTGAAAACCTCTAAAAGTTTATACTCCAAAACCTTCAGTTTGCATTTCTATAATCAGCAGAAGTGCACTCATATAGAGCTCTCAACCATCAACGCAGAAACAGGGTCCACTGATTTTTTTAGTCTGATGGGGTTAGATTTTTGTATTTGATGTTTTGTTTTTGCATACGGAGCTGAGAATTGATATTGTCATAAAAGGTTGCATCTGGAGGCAACAACATATCAAGATCTGCTCCCCAACTCTGGAACTCACTCCCACCCCTTTACCCGTCTTCAAATCAAAACTGAAAACCCATCTGTTTCAAGCTGCATTCTCCCTCTAACCTCTTTTTAACTTGTGTTATTTTATTTATTGTGTTTTTAATGTGTTGTAAAGTGTCCTTGAGTGTTGAGCAAGGCGCTTTTTTAAAAATTAAATGTATTATTATTATTATTATTAAGATGAGCCACAAAGCATGTCAGCGCCAGGTGGGAGCAGGCTGTATGAAGACGTGTTTGCATGCTGGTAAATAGAAGGTAAAATTCACCATCATGGCCACACACTTCAGAAGCTTGAATAGGCTGTTAAAATGTATTTCACCTCCACAAAGAGAGCCCACACAAAAAAAATTAAAAATTCAAACCATTGCTTTCTGATTCATGCATTCGGAAGAAGTTTTTTTCTCCGCTGATTTTTACCGATGACCACACTTCAAGGAAATGAGAGAACGAGATGCCCGGGCAGGCAGTAAACTGAGCTGTAATTTTAAGTATGAGGACGGGAGCAGTGGATCATGCTGGCTTCCTAAGAGGCATTGCATCTGATATGACAGTTTGAAATTTGATCAGTATGTTAGAGAGCATTCCTGGCCAAAAAAAATCCATAACATCCATCACATTAAATGGCTTAGATTCTGAGAGTTAGTGGGTCAAATATTCTAATATTCACGGTAGATATTCTTACAGTAGTATTGAAGGTAAAACTTTCTTTATTTGACTAATATCCAAATCATCTTGGACTTTCTGTTCCATACGTTCTACTTTCCCACACATGCTGATGATCATTTAATCAAGTGCATTTGATTAGCAGCACCTGGCTGCAGCTAACCCCCCCCCCCCCTTTTTCACATGACCCAATAATCAACTTCACAGCAAATAAAAAGAATGTGATAATAAATGATAAACAACTACAGGGAGGATAAAAGAAGAAAGAATACATTAAATTTTCACTTTTCCGAGAAGTTGCAGTGAGACGAATAAAGAGATGAACCTGAGACGATCCCAAACAGACGGTGAGAATACATTCAGATGATGTTGAACCAAAGGAAACAGACGGTTAAAAGGATTAAAGCGCAGTGAGAGTAGAATATGTGCACACACTGCATATACATAAAAGCAGCACAATCATAGCACCCTTCTTCCTGTTGCTGCAGTATTGAACCATGAGACGTCACATCCAGCCTGGTATTGATGGACAGTAAACCGGTAATGCTGTCTAATGTTTTCCCTGTCAGTGTTCCTGAAAGCTTTGCTCGTGCTCATACAGCGTTTGGATCACTCCGAATGCTGTTTGGTGGATGCTTTTATCCATGGTGCACACCATGGGTGCATTTAGCTGTTTTGTTAAAATGAGGTCATGGATGTCATTAATAAATAGATTGGGTGTGAGCTAAGTTACATGTGCTACAGTGTTCAGTTAAATGTGATTCTCTGATGTGATTTTTTTATATTTCTATGTAGGCATTATATGTTATATTATCATACAGCCATTAAGAGTTGAATGAAATCTGGAGCATCACTGACATTAAGTTACCTAGCCATCACTTAATTTTCTGATTTAACCTTTGCTGTGATTGTTTTGCTGTGAACTACCTTAGAAGTAATGTATCTCATTGCATTTCAAAGGGTTTACTTGGGTTTCTGCATGGTTTTTTTTTTGGTCTTTTGCAGAGGGTGAGTGACTCAACACTGAGTAAACAATTAAAGAAGTGCTTTTATTCGGTAAATTAGAGTGTGTAAAATGGAGTCATGATATTTCCAAACCCTGAGCACATATAATACACATACAATATGAATACTGCCTTAAATCCAACCATTATTATCGGTGAGTAGATGAACGTATTTTATGCCAGAAATAAGGTCCAGCTTTAAAAAAAAAAAAAACTGAACTTCCCCTTTAACACAATCAGGTAACTTAATCGTATTAATTAAGAAAGCCAGTTGCTTTGCCCTTCATGACATCCCTGGCCTCAGTATTAGCTTTGTGATTGGCTCGCTTCTGGTGTCGTTGGCTTAATGTACTCTGACCTAAACCTAAACTCACTGATTCATAGAATATAGAGCGATTTCTTCTGAGTATTGGCGTGTTACAGATGGCAGACATGTTGAGTCTGCTGACTGTTGACATTTGTTTGCAGATCTGCTGGTGCTGTTTCTTATTTCACACAAAGGGATACGAGACACTCGGTGTATCATCGCCTGATGCCAAATGCAAAAATCAATAAAGTAACAGCCCGAAACATATTACATTACTTTTGAATAGCCAAGTTAATCCGTTTACGTACACTGTTTCATGGTTTTGTAAGTGGTGTTACCTGTCCATGAGGGGTAATTATACTGACAGCAGAGGTCAAATGACATGTTTTTATCTGACTGAGAATCAGCTGCAACACAAATATCTTTGTTTGATACGAGATGAGGCGGCTTTGGTTTATTCTTACCTTCAAAATGAGATGTTCACTGAGCAGGGAAGCAGGTTTGATCGAGGGGAAACAAGTCAGCTTTTATTTCTGAGGACACACAAAAGGTGTGAACCGAATTCAGCTTCATAACAGCAGCGTCACTCATTGATGTAACGGCGGCCATCAGAGACTCATTCAAGCTCCACATCTCAGTCAGATCACATGGGATTTATTTATTTATTTATTTTCTTTTTCCGAGGGCATGTTGAAGGATATGAGTTAACAGATGGTTGGCATGGAAACAAGGTATCCTCAGAGCTTGCTGAGGCTCTGCATCCTCCTGACAGACAAGATCTCTTGGCAGATGGCCCGGATAACGCTGGCACACAGATGGAGATGAGATGCACAGTGTTGGTATTTTGTGATAATCTTGCCATCATTAGAACATTTTGTTCTTTCTTGCCATCAATGTCAAAATGTTTGCATACGATGTATGCTAACTTATCATTGTGTAACAGTATTGCTGAGTTAAGTTATATATTAGTTATGTAAGCCTTTGTTTGAAAATGTAAAAAAAAAGCATAAAAGACAGATTCATCTAAGAAATCCTGTAGAATTGAGAAGTGAGATTTTCCTTCACGTGTCGGATTAGCTCAATTTCTCATGACTAAATTTTAAAACACTATTTCATATGTGCAAAAAAATCCAAAATGACATAATTATCTCGTTATCTCGAGAAAACAATGATGGTTTTCTCGAGATAATGAGTTAATTCAGCAATGGTTTTCGAGGCCCCTTTTTTCTCCCCAGTCCGCCCCTGTTTATATGTATTTCTGGCAAAGGTGTACCCATGTTTACCCCCCTTTCATTGAAAACTGAATAAAGTAGCCTATGAATCAAACATGGAATGTGGAGCGTTTGTGTAACAGTTCTGCTGTGAAAATGCACAAAGCAAATCCTGCTGGTGTGACAAGCATTTGAAGAATGGAATCAGGTTTAACGCGCACCAATCATGCCGATATCGTTTTCTCGAGATAAAGAGTTATTTATCTCGAGAAAACGATAACGGCACCTCTCGTGCATCATTATGTAACCATGGAGACGGCCTGGTCCCCTCAGCTGGTCACTGATGAAGTCGACTACATCAGCAGGATCACTGAGGTGTAAACGCCTGTTGAGCTGCAGTCGAGCCGGCCGTCTCCTTAAATGACGCCGGCTGATATGAAAGTTATCTCTACAAGACAAACAAATTGCCACAGAAGTAAAATCTGATGCGTTGATCTATGTCGGGTTCTCCAAAATTTGACATTTTCAGCTTGAGTCTGTTCTTGGAAAGGCTTCAAGAACACTGAGAAACTGATCATGAGCATTCAAGAAAAGATCTCGAGAAAACCATAAAAAAAAAAGGTTATACGTACCAAGTCCGCTCTGGGCTTTCGTACATTCGTGAGAAGCCGATCTGGATAGATAGATAGATAAGATAAGTATCTATAGATATAAGATAAGTACTTTATTCATCCCAATTTGGGAAATTATTGTGTTGCAACAGCATACAGTATAAAAGATATGTAAACAATTAAAGGAAAAACAAGCAAATAGAATAGAATAAAAATAGAGAATAAACATTAGCTATATACAAATCTACAGTATAGAATAAACATCAGAGAAATAAATATTAGCTACAATATGTGCATGTGTCAAACCATTCAAATCTTTCTTTCAGCAGTCAGGGTGCGTTTAGAAGGAACTGCCCCTGAACGGCAGTCAGAGTGGCCAGTGTATCTCACTGTAAGTGTCGCTCAGGGCCGGGTCTGACAGCTAAGGAGAGGTCAGTGCTGTGGCTGAGAGCTTCTGCGTTGGAAGCACATGAACTGAGGCAGCCAGGCTTTCAGACACAACATCAGGAATGAAATCCCTCTGATTTGACCAGTGGGACATCAACAGAGTTGACCCAACATGAGCAACACATAGTGGCTGTTTCAACAAAAACTCCAGCTGAAGAGTTAAAGGGATGACATCCCATATTAGCAATATCTTTTATGAACATTTTCTTACCCCCTGCTGCGTCCTGTGAGCAGAGTTCCAGCCTCGTTTTGGCGTTGACGAAGGTAGTCCGGCTAGTTGGCTGGGGTCACAAAACTGAGCAGTCCCCTGCTTCGGAGCAGTAAACACCGTAAGAGGCGCGGCTGTCAGCAGGCGGCAGCACGCAGTGATATGAAGGGAGAGAAAATAGCACCAAGCGATTGTGAGGTCTGACTGTTTCCTGGACAACGATTTTGTGATGCAAATCTATTACTCTTTTGAACGCATATTGTTAAAATCAAAATTTATTTGTGTAGCACATTTGCTGTACAAAACAGTTCAAAGTGCTTCACATAAAATAAAAGCATTGCAGCAGGGAGTGTAAGAAGCATTAAAAATACATAAAAGAATAGAAAGAGAAACAAATAAAATAATTTAAATGAATTAAAAAAACAAGCAACAGTCCAGATAAATTCAAAGATATAGTGCAGATTTCATGCATAGACACATGAGAAAATAAAAGTTTTTAACCTGGATTTAAAAATGTCTCCATTTGGTGACTGACTGGAAGCCAGTGTAAAGATTTTAAAACTGCTGTGATGTGTTCAGATCTCTTAGTCCGGGTTAAAACTCCAGCAGCAGCTAGTTTAGAGAAGTAAAACGCTTTATTTTTGTGGCCCCAGCCAACTAGCCGGACTACTTTTCGTCATGTCAAAAGAGGCGAACTATCCCTTTAAAAGTGCATGAGCAGAGGGTGAGCAACCTGCTGTTGTTGAAAGCAAGAAAGTCCGACTCAAGTGGCCAAATTTCAAGTTTATTTCGGGCTGACTGTCATCACAGAATCCCATAGATAACTCTCAGAGTATTAGAGTTGAGGAAGTGACACAAATTTGAACGACACTCTGAAATGTTGCTCCTGTGTTCTGTTTGGAAGGAACATGCTGTTTCTGTCACACCTCGCTGTGTTCTGTGCAGATTAACTGAACATGGGCTTGCCTGGCCACAGTGACAGTTAGGAAGTTTGGCACGAACCACAGACGGCCTCACAACAGCTGAGCGGCGCGGCGACGGAAGCGGTATGGTTTGGGGTTTGCTTCACTGTCACTTCACCGATTCTGCACATCAGTGAGTGTTTAGGTTCAACCAGAAATGAACCTAACGACCGGATGATGATCCTACAAACAGTCAGACTAATTTATCAGATAATTAACCATTTAAAAAAAGACAGAAAAAATGTGATTCATAAAGGAAAACCCAAGAAAAGTATGTAAAAGAGAAGTCAGAAACTGACTGACGGACAATTAGAAACAAGTTATTTCTGAAAAAATGTGTTCATTCTATTTGTCTTTCATTAATAAATTACTGAAAAGCTAACCTCATTTAAGTCCAGGTTGAAGACACACCTATTTTCAGCTGCATTTGAATAAAGCTCCAAATCTGAAGCTTGCGTTTCGAAACTTAATCATATTTTAACTCCTGATTTTATCTGATTTTATCTATTGTTCTTATTTCTTTCTTTTTCGTTCAAAATTTAAATCGTGCTTTTTATTTCTACTGTGTTAATGTATCTGTAAAGCACTTTGAATCACCTTGTTGTTGAATTGTGCTGTACAAATGAACTTGCCTTGCCTTGTTCTATTACCTCTTTCAAATAGGAATAAGTCTTTGTTTGTCCAAAAACAAGCCAACCATTTCTGTGAGAAGCATTTTCTTCACAGGACTGTATTTATCTCCTTGGTCTCACAAAGAAGCATTTATTTCCCTGGACTTGAATTTAACTTGTTAACCATCTCTGAAAAGTACCCTGAGACAATTGGGAGTTTTATACATTTGAAAATTGACATTGTGTGAATAAACTGGACTGAATTAATCAGAGATGGGGACTTGAGTCGCTAGCCCCTTTCACACTGCGACCTGCTACCTTAGCGGGTCCAAATTGCACCTTCGACCCGCGTCGAGCAATGTGAACGCTTGGCGTGTCAGGGTGACCCGTGTCGCCTGAAGCCGAGTTCAGGGGGCGTTGCCTAGTGGCAGAGCGTCACACGAAACATATAAAATGCTGGGCGTGTACTGACGTAGGCACAAGCCATGCGTCGGAGGTAGGGTTAAATACACCTTGAGGACTCGTTTTTGCAATTGTATATGCAGTTCATGGAGATGTTATTTTACGGGGTGTGGATGGTTACAACGTGGGATGCCGCCGAAGAACATATGCGGAGAATACAAGAGCACTATAGTCCCCGAAATGTGGCGGTAAATAACGTCCTCTGCGCGGAGGCTGAGGAGCTCGCGGACCTCCTTGTCTCCCCAGTTGGCCACATTAAAAAATATCTCGAACTTGATGTAGGCTAAAACAGAGTAAAACTTGTCCTCACCTGTCGCTGTTGTTCTGAATCAGCTGTCCATTCTGTCTTTTAAACTCCTCACGTCACGCCCACGTCACGCCCACGTCCGACCCGCGTCGATTGCGTTCACACCAAACTCGGCTCGGCAAAAAGACTAGGGTCCGACGCGGGTCGAAAGGCGAGTCGAGTTGACGCGGCAGCCCGGGTCGGCAGTGTGAACGCAACAGCGGACACGCTAAATTCACGGATTAAACGCGGGTTATTCGGCAGTGTGAAAGGGGCTGCTGTTTTGATGAGTTGTGACTTGCCTTGAAAAAAAATAAAAGACTTGAGACTTGAAAGTTAAAAACTCAGGACTTGACTTGACTTGAGACACGATGACTTGAATGACTTGAGTGTTATTCAGTTCATGTTTTCAGTTTGAATATAAAATTAACAATTAAAAAAATAATATCGATTACCCGGTAGGAGCGCAGGATCAACATGTCAGCGGGAGGGGGACAGAGAGTCATTGTCTTCGGCTTTCGTAATTACCATTTTGATGGCAAAAGACGAACAGCACAGTGCAAGACATGCGGCATCAACATCTCAGACAGCCAGACAACTTCGAACTTTGTTCTTCATTTGAAGATCCATTCTGACCAGTAAGTGCTGCCAAATTAGCTAATATTATCCTGTTAGCCTAGTCGGTAGTTAGCTAACGTTAGCTTGATATGATACGGGGTGGACAAGTTGGACACATTGGCCAATGATGTTTACTGACAGTTACTTATATCTTTGTGTTTTCACTTTATTATGATCAGATTCTGCAGGTAAAATTGCAATAATAAGGTGACTTGACTTTGACTTGACTTGCCCAAGAAAAAATTACTTGGGACTTACTTGAGACTTGCACATGTGTGACTTGGTCCCATCTCTGGAATTAATTGGGAGCCAAAAACTGCAAAAAGATCTAACAATTCAAAACATAAAAACAGGAGAAACAAGCATTTGGGAAACCAATTAAAATACAGTAGGTTGTCTACAATAACTGTCCTTTTCAAGATATGAACTTTAAAAGTAGAAACCCTCAACACGGAGCTTTCATTTCATGTCTTCTACTTTGTTTCTGTCTATACTTTTGCTTTTTAAAGGTCCCGTTTGCTCAGCATTGCAGCAGCTCATAGCAGGTAGCCTCAATAGATAGTGTTACTCCCTTATTCATTGTGCATTACCAACTGTTTCATCGTGCAACTCATGATATTTGTTTGCTGTTTGTAAAAGCCACTCTTACAACACATCATTTGTAACATGAAAAACACATCCCAGCATTTTATTTCTCTCTGTTTCTCTAGAAGTGAAAGAAGGAATGAGGATGGAGGAAATAGGAGATAAACTGGAAACCAGAGGTTAGGTGAAAGCGGGTTGGAGTTAGAGAGCCAGATGAGGAGGGAGGAAACAGGATGGAAAGGAAACAAGGAAGGAAAGAGGGAAATACTTTAGGCTGTTATCTGGATTGGTTTGGGCGGGGTTGGATGTAAGTGATGAAAGAAGGGAGTGAATGTTACTGGAAGGAGAGCAGTGTGATGGAGGCATGAAGTTCACGGGAAGGGTGAGGCTGTACTGTTGCTGCTGAGGACGGACAGACATGATGACACTTGGAAAAAACCGCGTCCATTTCATGACTTTTTCACATATGGGTCACGAAACACTTTTGTTATGAAGGAAAAACAGAACAGAGGTCAAAAGACAAGAGAGAAATTTGGCTGAAGAGTTTGCATTTTCACACACTTTTCAGTCAGAACTTCTTCACGGTTCATTTCAGTAGAAAGCTGTTGGAAATCAGTCATCAATGATCACATTTAAACCCATATTCAGTGATGGATCTCTTTTAGATCACTTTAATAATTGGACTAAATGGTGCTTTGTCAACTGTGATGGACTGGCGGCTTTTCCAGGGTGCACCCCGCCTCTCGCCCGATGACCGCTGGGATAGGATGGATGGATGGATGGATGGATGGATGGATGGATGGATGGATGGATGGATGGAGGCATGAAAGGATGGATGGATGGATGGATGGATGGATGGATGGATGGATGGATGGATGGATGGATGGATGGATGGAGGCATGAAAGGATGGATGGATGGATGGATGGATGGATGGATGGAGGCATTAATGGATGGATCGATGGATGGATGGATGGATGGATGGATGGAGGCATGAAAGGATGGATGGATGGATGGATGGATGAAAGGATGAATGGATGGATGGATGGATGGATGGAGGGATGAAAGGATGAATGGATGGAAGGATGGATGGATGGAAGGATGGATGGATGGATGGATGGATGGAGGGATGAAAGGATGAATGGATGGATGGATGGAGGGATGGAGGGATGGATGGATGGAGGGATGAAAGGATGAATGGATGGATGGATGGATGGATGGATGCTTTGTCAATTTGCCAGTGAGGCAGCATAGCAGGGCGGCCGTGGCTCAGTGGTTAGAGTCGGTCATCCAATAACTGGAAAGTTATCGTGGGTTCAATTCCCACTCTCACCACTCAAAAAAAAAAAAGATTGGTGGAACTGACAGCTGGAGGGGTGTCAGTCCACCTCCTTGGGCTGAGGTGTTCGTGAGCAAGGCACCGTGCTCCTTCTGAACGGCAGTCCACGACTCCAGGTTGGCATCCGCCTCTATGAGTGTGTGACCCTGTGCATGTGCATTTGCATGTTTATGTGTGTGTAAAAGCAGAGGACAGATTTTGTGTGTATGCATGACAATAAATCTTAATCTTAAGAGCCAATAATTAAATAAGATCTAATAATTCAAAATGCATGTAGAAACAAAACAAAACAAAAGAAAGAGGCGTCTAGGAAACCAGTTAAAGTAGACTGAGAAGGCCAGTCATGAATCAGGTGTTAGAATGGTCATCCCCCAATACAAGCCATGCGTCGGAGGTAGGGTGAAATACACCTGTCTGCATCAAATTTTTCAAACAAACGATGGCGGGACACCTTGAGAACTCATTTTTGCAATGCAGTTCATGGAGATGTTACTTTACGGTGCGTCTTGCTGCGTGGGAAACCGCGCTCTCCCATCTTTCTCGCCAGCCCTTCCAGCAGAGGTCCATCTTTCACCGTCCCCGAAATGTGGCGGAAAATAACGTCCTCTGTTCGGGGGCTGAGGAGCTCGCGGACCTCCTTGTCTCCCCAGTTGGCCATATTAAAAAATGTCTCCAACTTGATGTAGGCTAAAACAGAGTAAAACTTGTCCTCACCTGTCGCTGTTGTTCTGAATCAGCTGTCCATTCTGTCTTTTAAACTCCTCACGCCACGCCCACGTCCGACCCGCGTCGATTGTGTTCACATCAAACTCGGCTCGGCAAAAAGACTAGGGTCCGACGGGGGTCGAAAGGCGAGTCGAGTTGACACGGCAGCCCGGGTCGGCAGTGTGAACACAACAGCGGACACGCTAAATTCGCAAATTAAACGCGGGTTATTCGGCAGTGTGAAAGGGGCTATAGAAACACGTGGTGAATTACACTTTGTGTTCTGAGATTTTTTCCCGGGGTCGTGACCCGGAAGTTGGAAAATATTACTGTTGTTGTCGCCGTCGGAAAGAAACAAACACGATGGAGAATGCTCCATTGGGCATCGCGTTTGTGCAACAAGCAACTCATCACAGACCAAATGTAGAGGGACGTAGCTTCATCTTGCTCTTTGTTCGCCATTTTCTCGAATGCCTTAGTATGATTCGATTCATTCACCGCCATATATCCAAGGATTACCCTTGCTCAACTTATTCTTCTTGTAATTTAGCCAATTATCTGATCCGTTCAGTGCATTGTAACCCCACTGACTCTTGCACACAAAAGTATATGCAAATGGCTTGAATAAGGAACACTAAAAATAACCCTGTGGGTTGTTTGGTCATGCAGGAAATAACAGATGAATATGTAAACTCTAGTCTATTTCACCAGGACAATCCGCAGAGTCTCCCGTTCGTTATTCTCATCTTTGGGGTCGGAGGCTTCACCTCCACCTCTAGCTCTCTTCACTTATCACTCATTTAAATGCAAAGACTTGATGGTGATGTTTTCTACGTTTGCTGTCGGACTCCAATGTGGTCTTGGCCGGTGTTTTGGTGCTCTGACGCATGAAAGCTTCTGATTCTCCGAACTCAGAGCACTCTGCTGCAGGTGAGACTCAAATACTACTACTCAAATACGCCAGACTAACCTACCCTGAAAAATTATATACCCCTTTAAGACATACATATCACAAAAAGAATTAACATAACCACGATTTGTTGCAATTTCTGTTTTTTTAAAGGACAAGTTTGTTTGATTCCAGCACTGTAAGCTCATTTTAACCTCTTTGAATTAACTGCAGATCACAGCTGGGTGTGAGCAGAGGTATGCCAGTAATGCCTGTTAACGGGAGGTGTCGAGGGGTGCTGGAGGGAGGAAGAAGTGGAAAACTCGGGCCCTGCTCATATATCTGCCCCCCCTGCACCCCACCTGCCGGTGTGTCACCATGTGCCAGATGCTTGACGTGCTCTCTGCGTGGTGCTGGAGACAAATCTGGCTGAGAATGCCATTGTGTCTCAAGTGCAATTCCATTTCTTTCCACCCACACATTCCTCTGAGCCATGCAAGACCTGCTATCCCTGCTGCTGTCATTGGAAGTGTATTAAAGACTTACTGGCAGTCACATGAGCTGAGAAATACAATATAACAAATGACTGGCGGATTGCCTCCAACCTGTATTCATCCCAGGGCGATGCAAATGGATGCAATGTTCATTATTTTCCACCAGGACAGTTCATTTATTGGAAAAATCAAATGATTTTCTGTCCAGATATTTTTGTAGGTCCCAAACAAATAAAGATATCGTGTTTGTTCCTGATTCTTTTTTTGCAGCACTGCAAACCCTGCACACACAGCTATAACGGTTGTCCACCAGAGCTCTTTAACGGTGCTTTAAACCTTGGAATACTTTAATAATAGATTCGCAACTGTGATCAGGTGCTGCTGTTTTCACAGCTTACCTCCTGGATCAGCAGAGAGCCACTCAGCTGAAGCAGCTTAGTGTAAATTGAAGGTTACTGACCCCCTCCCCCTACCCAACCTCTCATTTTTCCTTTCAAAATGTACTTCAAGGTCTTCCTGTGACAATACTCAACAGTTTTCAAGTCTCTCATTGTCCCTCTTAGGTTCTTTTTATCTTCTATGTGCGTATATATGTGAGTAAATATGTGTTGTGAGTTTAGCTTCTGCTCTATAAAACTCATTTCTAGCATTTAAATAAAGTTGAAACTCAAATTGAAGTTGATTTAGGATTTGTGCAACCGATTTGGTTTCGTCCTGAGCTGCATTACATTGCAGCATTTCAGGGTCTCTCATGGAAAAAAAAAAAGAGAAGTGGTTAATCTCTGGGGATTTACGTGGTTACATAAAGGCGTTATAAAAATAAAAAGCAAACTCTCTTCAATTTAGCATGAAGTGTGAGTCCGGTGTCACATGATAAGTGTCCTCCTGGAAGCTTAATCCTGTGTGAATGGGGCTCGAGTGTAAGTCTGCTGAAGTTTAACCACAGAGGAACAGCAAATAGGAACGCAGGAAAGATCATGTATCACAGAAGAGGGACTGCAACAGCTTAGAGAAGTTAGTGAATTAATTCTTAAGATGTCACTGATACGACTATTTTTAAACATGTTTTGCTCCATAACTGCAGTTGTTAGAAACATTCACACACTGGATTAATTATATCTTTTTTTTGCACTTTTTTTAAACCTTGAGAAGCCCAACTAAAGGGTAAAAGTAAGACGAAAGCCTACTGGGAGTGATTAAAAATGAAAACTGAAACCCTCATCCAGCTTCCTTGTGTGAGCACCTTGTCACTTATTCATAAGTAAACACTCCAGAAGCATTTTACTGCGTCACCAGTGCATCTAAAGCTGCTAACAGCAGTGCGTCAGGGCACCGATGCCAAAGGACTCCTTGTGCTTATCTCAGGGCCTCCAGCCTGTATCTCAGTTTGCCACCAGTCCATTTCCCAATCAGTCAACCTCCTGCCTGATGTTGCTTCTGGGCTTTTCTTGGGAACTTGCTGATCTGTCAATCCCTTGAACTTAGCTCACCCTCCAAAGGAGCTACAGCTACGCTGCCTCCAGAATCCGGCCGGTCATCCAGGTCCCGCATTGCTGTTGGGCTCCTGCTCACCGCCCTCGGTGCCGGATTCATTCGAAAGAAACTTGCTCACTGCATCCAAAAAAAAGTTTTGAAAGCTTTCTTTGTGGGAATCTGGAAGGTTCACGTGCGTCCACAGTTTTGAGCAATTGAATATTTTCTTTTTCTTTTTTACAAAATTTTTTCTAAACTTGTAATTAGGGCTGGGCGAGTTAACTCGTTATTATCGCGTTATCTCGTTAATTACTTAACGCCGATAAATATTTTATCGCACATTAACACAGGTTTTATTTTATTTTTTTATTTTAAAAAATATATATATATTATTTTCTTTTTTGGGCTTTTGTGCCTTTAATGGATGGGAAAGTTCAGAGAGACAGGAAGCAGGGGGCAGAGAGAGGGGGAACAACACGCAGCCCAGGGCTGTACATGGGGCGCCTGCTCAACCCACTACGCCACGGACCACCCCTGTTTTTAAATTCATTTTATTATTGTACAAGTCTGTTTGTCACAGGCTTTTATTATTGTAAAAGTCTGTTGCTCACAGGCTTTTATTTTGTAAAAGTCTGTTGCTGTCTGCTGTGGAAACGGAAAAGAAAGTAATCGGCGGATCCACCAAACATGGAGAAGGGTACGGAACTTTTACTCAGCCATTTTCATTTTAAACTTCTTCCAGACGGCGGAGTCGACAGAACCAAAGTCATCTGTAAACACTGCCAAGTTGAATTGTCTTCTCAGCGTAGTAGTTCCAGTCTAAAATATCACTTAAAGGCAAAACACACAACTGATAGCAGCAAGTCATTCAAGGAAACAGACAGTGGAGCGAGGCTTCTACATAAAAACTACAGAAAGATGCTGATGTTAAAAGTGTGTCTGCACAACAAATATTATGGCACTTTCATTAATATGGCAGCACATTTAAAATAAAACTAAATGCTAAAAGCTATACACTACTTTTGGATTCAGTTTTGGATTTTGCGTACAAATGCGATTAAACGCGATTAATCAGGGAAATCACGCGATTAATTAGATTAAAAATTGTAATCGTTGCCCAGCCCTACTTTTAATAAATGCATCAACTATATATACACGAGTAATCTGTTTGTACCATTGACTCCCTCTTAAAGAGCCTCCTTTACCTCCCTGGTGGATTTCAGGCATTATTACAACATTTTCTTGTCCCAAAGTTATCTGCCTGAGATCTACATGTCCAACTGACCCTTCTTTTGTCAGCCCAGTCTTTCTTTACGTCTCTGTGCCCAATTAATCAACCAGGATAGACGGGGCGGATTGGGAAGTATTTTTCCACCGGGACAATTTTTCCCTTGCCGGCCTCATACCAAAAAAAAATCTATTGTAATTGTTTTGGTGGCCTACACCTCCTAATGCTAGTGCAGATTTAAAAGCGTATAAAAGCCTTTTGTTGTATTCTGTGCGGCGCCACTAGGTGGCATACTGGGTGCATATGGGCGGTACGGGAACCTGGGAGGAGAAGAAGAAGGGAATGCTGCTGCTGCCAGCCACGTACTTACTCTGCCTACGATGTATTGTTTTATTCCGTGTTTATTTTATTCAGTCTAGTCTAACTAATTAAAGCACACGACTTTCTATAATAAACCTTGCTCTCCCGTGCACATTACAATGCTTCTGCTATTGAGGGCTTTGGACGCTATTTCCATCAATTGACTTTCTAGCAGCTGTGCTCGTGCTTATGTAACGGCATGACAAACAGAACATGTCTTTCAAATGGAGAACTGGAGATTGAAACATTGAGTTGCAGCAATACATTTTCGTTCCATATGTAGCCCATTTAGATCAAAACAACTCTCCTGAAACCATTCAATATTCAAATAGCTCAATTCGGATATACTGTAACAAGTGAACATGCATTTTTGAAAAAAAATATTTTAAACCATTAGCCTGCATGAACCTTGCTTGCTTGCCTTCATCTGCTAGCCAATTTTCCTCCTCTGGTGACACGACGCTGTTTTCATAACTTTGCTTATTTGACTTTCTGGTAGTAGTGGCAATGCTAACATTATAGAGGAAATTGAACATAGCTAATTCATACCAACAAACAAATGCGCAAATCCAAGTGTCATTGAGTATTTAGGTCTTAACACATCATGTTAAATACACACACACACCGGCCCGGCGGGATAAGTCCCAGAAGTCCAGACGGCCAATCCGCCCCTGAGGATAGATGTTCACAGTCAAAACTTCCTCAAACAAAAGTAATCCAAAACACAGCAGATTTTGTGACAGATAAGGCGGAGAAGTTTTTATTCTATGGTAGATATCACAACTTTTGAAGAGAAGAAAAACAGGAACCGGACTGTGCATTACACAGTCACTACATTTTCTCTGCTGGTCTCAGAGGGAGAAAATGATTAGAATAACATTTCACACCGACACTCAGTCCTGTGTTCTGCATGTTCCCTGTGGTTTCAGCCTGTTTTAGAGATGAAGAAATCAAAAATTCTCTGGTAGCTTATATGATTGCTTACTAAAAAATGCAAATATTACAGAGACTACACTAAGAATAAGACTATACCCTGTCAGAAACTGAAGGTAAGCTGTTAAGTATCAGTGTGAACAAGTGGAATCAGGTTTTGTTTCATGTTATTTAGAACTGCAAATTACAGCAAAGAAACAGATCACATAAACTGAGTAATATCAGCAAACTGCACAACTTTGTTCAAGTCCAATAGGCAGAGTAAATGCATACAGATTACACAACTCAATCACGTTTCAGGTCCAAGACTTGGTTTAAAAAGATTCAATGCAAGTGGAGCCCAAGAAAATCTGCGTAATTCTCTTTATTTTGACTACAATCTTGTTAATAAGTGCTTGCTGAAGACCTTGGGTGCTCCTCAAAGGACGGCATATTGTATCTTCAAGGGCTTTTCCTGGTTACATTAACACTGGAGAGAGAAACACTTACATGATGAGATTAATTGGATTATAGCTATAGTTGGGTTATGCTCCTTATTTGAGCAAGGGTAATTATCCTTGGATATATGGCGGTGAATGAATCGAATCAAACTCAGGCATTGGAGAAAATGGCGAACGAAGAGCAAGATGAAGCTACATCCCTCTACATTTGATCTGTGATGAGCTGCTTGTTGCACAAAGGTGAAGATGTGTCTACATGCACTTAATAACTCAGTCTTATTGTAATTTAGCCAATTATCCGATCCTTTCAGTGCCATGTAACCCCACTGATGTAACCCCACTGACTGACATGAAACAGCATTTGGTAGAAGAGTAATAAAGGCCAAAATAAGCCTTGAATCCATTCATCTGTTTTAAATGGGAGAATATTGATTCCTTTTAGGAGAAAATACTGAAGATAATCCACAAATGGACACCTGTGAACTAAGATTGTCCAAAAAAAATAAAAAATAGGGTCTACTTCTTCCAATATTTATAAGAACTAAGAAAAAGTGTTAAAACAATTTTAGGAAAACAATCCAACTCTAAGAAGGCAGACTATTTTCAGAGCTGTTCCTCGGCTGTAAGTGGTCAGTATAGAATAAGATGCTCCTAACCTTTCTCTTTACAAGTAAGTGTTGACATTGTTCATCACACACACAAAAGAGCCAGTGTTCAGAAATCATTTCAAAATTGTGACAGATTTATCATCGGAGGCACAAAGATGTCCCCAGCTTTATAAATCACACTCACCTCACAGCCACAAAGCTGGCTTAAGTCATCAGAACAATGAGCAAGGTGAAAGTCAGTGTGGAGGTTACAGTAAATCAACTGTCAGTGTATTATCTGTAAACACATTCCACTCACACACACACACACACACACACACACACACACACTAGTCTGATAATAAGTGTAAGATAAAGAGATAGAGAGGATGTGAGCGACAGCATCTTTCTACGACAGATAGTCGTTGATCTTCGTGAATTTGAGGAATTCTGTGTGTATTAGCAAATCTTAAGTGACAGGAAGTGAACAAACTACAATTCCACATTAAAAATTCAGATTTTTTCTTTGACTTTTCTTTCCTTGCAGACATGATAAACTCAGGATACATAATCTTTTGTCTTGTCATCTTCATTTAATCTGTAACTATACTTGTATTTTTGCATTTCAGGCCTACAGCACATTCAAACATAGGAGGGGCCAATTTGGTGCTAATGAGGTAAAATTATACTATCATGTCATTTTACAGAGGTGATGTCAACAGGTGTAATCATGATTTAGTATAAAAGCAGTAGCGATGAAAGTGTGAGTCTTTGCAGAGCAAAGATGGACAGAGGATCTACGATGTTTCTCAAAGAGAGACTGCAAGAACTGAGCAGATTTCGCCCTTTACTGTGCAAAATATTACTCACCCTTTCAAGCTATCTGGAGGAATTTCTGTGTGTAAAGGTTGTAAGCTAAAAAAAACATGAGAGGACCTACAATGAGGACCTACAAAAACATGATCTCTGATCCCTCACACAGCCCTTCATCAAGTACCGCCATTCATCCAAAGCTTATATTACCACACGGGCAAGCGACTAGGGTGGGAAACCCGGTCAGACCGATCAGTATTACAGAACTTTGTTGGTAGAAATGGACGTTGTGTGCTCCGAACAAAAAGAACCAAAAGGACCATCCAGACTGTCCAGAAGTCCAAAAGCCAGGCTCTGTGATGATGGCAGCATTAATGTAGAAAGGTTAATTTCTAGTGCATGGATTCAGGTTCATGCAGGACCATGTAAAACCATATTCTGCACACATAACAAAGGCATGGCTAAGAAAGTAGAGGGTACTGGACTACCTGCAGTTTGCCTGCAGTCTTGCCCGCAGTCTTGCCCGCAGTCTTGCCCTCAGTCTTTCCCGCAGTCTTGCCCTCAGTCTTGCCCTCAGTCTTGCCCTCGGTCTTGCCCTCAGTCTTGCCCTCAGTCTTGCCCGCAGTCTTGCCCTCAGTCTTGCCTTCAGTCTGCCCTCAGTCTTGCCTTCAGTCTTGCCCTCAGTCTTGCCCTCAGTCTTGCCCTCAGTCTTGCCCCCAGTCTTGCCTTCAGTCTTGCCCTCAGTATGCCCTCAGTCTTGCCTGCAGTCTTGCCTGCAGTCTTGCCCTCAGTCTTGCCCGCAGTCTTGCCCGCAGTCTTGCCCGCAGTCTTGCCTGCAGTCTTGCCTGCAGTCTTGCCCGCAGTCTTGCCCGCAGTCTTGCCCGCAGTCTTGCCCTCAGTCTTGCCCTCAGTCTTGCCCTCAGTCTTGCCTTCAGTCTGCCCGCAGTCTTGCCTGCAGTCTTGCCCGCAGTCTTGCCCTCAGTCTTGCCCTCAGTCTTGCCCTCAGTCTTGCCTTCAGTCTGCCCGCAGTCTTGCCCGCAGTCTTGCCCGCAGTCTTGCCTGCAGTCTTGCCCTCAGTCTTGCCCTCAGTCTTGCCCTCGGTCTTGCCCTCAGTCTTGCCCTCAGTCTTGCCCGCAGTCTTGCCCTCAGTCTTGCCTTCAGTCTGCCCGCAGTCTTGCCTGCAGTCTTGCCCGCAGTCTTGCCCGCAGTCTTGCCCTCAGTCTTGCCCTCAGTCTTGCCCTCGGTCTTGCCCTCAGTCTTGCCCTCAGTCTTGCCCGCAGTCTTGCCCTCAGTCTTGCCTTCAGTCTGCCCTCAGTCTTGCCTTCAGTCTTGCCCTCAGTCTTGCCCTCAGTCTTGCCCTCAGTCTTGCCCGCAGTCTTGCCCTCAGTCTTGCCCGCAGTCTTGCCCGCAGTCTTGCCCGCAGTCTTGCCTGCAGTCTTGCCCTCAGTCTTGCCCGCAGTCTTGCCTGCAGTCTTGCCCTCAGTCTTGCCTGCAGTCTTGCCCTCAGTCTTGCCCTCAGGCTTGCCTGGAGTCTTGCCCTCAGTCTTGCCCGCAGTCTTGCCCTCCTGTTATGGTAAATTCTGTCTCTTAGAAATGCTTTAGAAGCCCCCACAACAGACTTTCCAATCCATATCACCATTTGCTTGATGTACCATGTGCCAAGACACACTAATTGTGTTTCAGAGAAGTGAGACAGACCCCAATGCCCCCAACTCGCCCCTTCCTTAGGTATAAATTATTTTGATTCCCTTTGTCCTGGGTCCGTCTGACCCTTTTGCAGAAGAGAATAAACACGTGGCTGGCCGGCAAAAACGTAGAACGGTCTCTATTTCATTTCTCATCAGATGTAATAGGAAGGTAAGCCAACCTTAATAGGAAGTTCAGAGAAAACTCCCACCACAAGCCCTGCCTGCAGCCCTGACCAGGAAGACTGTGCCAAAAAGAAAAAAAAAGTTTCATCACAAAATGCCTTTTAAGTGTTGTGAGAGGGAAGGAGTGGTAAAAGCTTTACTGTCCAAACTTTTTTTGGAATAGTTCTAGGCATGATATGGAAAAATGTATGTATATTAACCAATTAAATGAAGAAATGTCCCTAAAGCTGTTTTTTACGTGGAGGACTTGAGGAAAATTCCTTAAAGGTTGTTTCAGGTTTATCTGACATTCTTTGAAAGAGACTCTTGCATCTTGGGATAAATTTGAAGTCAGAATTATTTCAGTATTTTTAATTAATAAGGAAACTGTTGCAGGACTAGTTACACTGTGTTGGTAAATGATGGGAAACACGGAAAGACAGAAATCTCAGAGACAGCGATCAGATAAAGATGGCACAAATATTTGATGTGGTATGTGTTGGTGGGAGGAGAGTGAATATCTTGAGTTTGGAAACGCCTCAGCTTCCTAACGCCCCGTCTGGTTTATCACAAAATTACTAACAAGACTGTCACCAAGCTTCTTGCTATTTCCAATTTAAATGAGCATGTTGTGGGTTTGGATTGTGTTGCACAGCTGCTCAGGAAACAACTAATCATTGACTGTGTTTAAGGTGATCCAAACATGCCACACTTTACATTAAAGGTGCTTTTTATTCCCCATTACATTACATTACATTACGGTCATTTTGCAGACGCTTTTAACCAAAGCAACTTACAATAAGTGCGTTCAACATCGGTAGGCAAAAGAACTTCAGGTCACAAGAAATCATAAGTGCATTTCCTTCCAAAACCAAACAGCTAAGAGCAAAACTAATGCTAGAGTAAGTGCGATAAGTCAGGTACCTAGACAGATGGGAAGACAATTTAGAAAACAAAGACAATTTAGGATTCAATATAAACACAAGAAACTTGTGCTAAAGAAAATAAAAAATAAAATAAAATAAAGGACCAGACTCAGTGAATAATTCCCTACACTCCCTATTATATAGATCAGTGAGCAGTGCTGTCCAACATATCATTGGGGTCATCAGGTGGGAACCTCCTTTCATCAGTGTTTCGTCTAGTTGGGCCCACGACACCTCCAGGAGGCTAGACAATGACCACTGGCGTCCCAGAGTCAACCCCTAATGCCAGCCAACACCACAACCACCATAATCTACCTCAGCCTCTCACCAACTGCACACCAGTCACAGCGGGGTGGGGATGCAAACCCTGGTTCGGGTAGGGGAAGAAATAAAAGAGGTAAGAAAAGCAGGAATGGGATTCAAACCCTGGTTCGGGTAGGGGGTAATGAAAATATAGAGGGTGCAAGTGGTGGAGGAAACAATAAGTGCGTAAGGAACGAGGACGGAGGAGGTGATGTCCTAAGAGGGCGGATCAGGGTAGTGTTTCCTGAAGAGATGGTTTTTTAGCCTGCGGCGAAAGATGGGCAGCGACTCAGCTGTCCTGATATCAGTCGGGAGATCGTTCCACCATCGGGGCGCCAGAACAGAGAAAAGCCGATTACGCCTTTGATTTTGCAACGCCAGCATGCAGGTGAGGGCACACCAAGATGCCCCGCCACTTGGTTTCAGTCATTGTAAACGTGTAAAGATAAGCAGCAGCATAACAAAGGGGTCTTATTTAAAGTGTGAGCAGATCGAAACACAGGAGACAGCGAGGCGTCAGTGACCAGAATTAGAGAACAAAACAAGGAGCTAAAGAAGAAAACAGGAAGATAAAAAAAGGGAAATAAAACTGAGCCAATCAGAGAGGAGGAGCAGCGCATCATGAGCCGTCTACATGTGCTCTTAGCAAAACTGAAATAAATTTGCACATGCAGATTACATAATAAATTGGCCTTTTATACTTGAGTGTAGCTTGGAGTAACACGCATGGAAAGCCACAAAGCTGTGTGGCTTATTTACGGCCAAACAGCAGGTTAAAAGAAGCTTGCTGCTCATTTTAAGGCCCTGTGGACAACAAACTTCAAATGACTCATTTTAATGTCCAGAGTGCTTACGGCCATCATGCCCCATCACTACTACTTTTCAGTGTTACATAGTACACAGAGTGTTTGTTACGAGGTTGAACTGTTAAAACAACAGCTGTGTCCTACAGAGGTTTTTTACTCTCTGGTAGCTTCCAAGAATTCCACTAATAGGCAGTTTATGGAGGCAATATACCAAATAAATGGGAGGATAACAATAACTGCTAGTAATAAAGGTGGATGCTATACTGTAGTCCAAAGTCCTCTTATTATTAATATTTATAATATTTGAAACGTTTTACTCTTTGAGAATAGCAGAAAAAAACATATTTATGCTTTATTTGACTTAATTTAATTATTTGGACATGAAAACTAATTAATTTGATGGATAATGCTTTTTGCCTCTTTAATCATGAACATTTTAGAAAGCTTGCAATAGAAAAACTTATCGTCTTAATGTAGGACATCACTAAGTAATGTCTGATGGTGTTATCAGTTAAATATTTTCACCTTACTCACCAACACCAAC
The DNA here is from genome assembly GCF_027942865.1 of Odontesthes bonariensis. Classification (NCBI taxonomy): domain Eukaryota; kingdom Metazoa; phylum Chordata; class Actinopteri; order Atheriniformes; family Atherinopsidae; genus Odontesthes; species Odontesthes bonariensis. The sequence goes on along the minus strand of NC_134508.1, from coordinate 7,800,976 downwards.
AGTTAATTTTAAATAGATCCTTTGAATGGATGTAATTTCTGTTCTTTTTCCTGTTTTTCTCATCGACTCTGAGGTATTTGTCGCTATATCAGGTCAAAATATTGCAATTCTTTAGAGGTACAAAGACAAACTGGACAACGTCACAACACCTCAAATTGAGATGGTGTCTCTTTTACATTATAATCACAGCTCATAAAACATTATAATGCCCCCACTTTTTCAAAACATCAAGCCCTTGGTTTCTGAGACATACCCAAGGCGTCATGTCCTGTTATTAGATACAGACAGCAAACATTCTGGGGAGAAAGATGGAACTTTAAAGGGATAGTTCGCCTCTTTTGACATGAAGCAGTATGACATCCCATACTAGCAATATCACTTATGAACATCTTCTTACCCCCTGCTGCGTCCTGTGAGCCGAGTTCCAGCCTCGTTTTGGCGTTGACGAAGGTAGTCCTAGCTGGCTGGGGCTTAAAAAATAAAGTGTTTTGCTTCTCAAAACAATATGCGTTCAAAAGAGTAATACATTTGCATCACAAAATCGTTGTACAGGAAAAAGTCAGACCTCACAATCGCTTGGCGCTATTTTCTCTCCATATGTTCATAAATGATATTGCTAACATGGGATGTCATACAGCTTCATGTCAAAAGAGGCAAACTATCCCTTTAAGGTCTGAGTTTGAAACCAACCCAAGACAAATATTTTTTCACTTCTTTGTTCTCACTTGTTAGCTGTTAACTTTCAGTTTTGATCGCTGTTTCATTAGGTTTATGGATGGATTAGGTTTGGATTTAAAATAGACGTCTTCACAATGTTATATTGGTATATTGAGTGATGTCAAAGTTTGTTAAGTGATCTGAATATTTGATTGCGAATAACTCCGTATTAAAATGCGACCACAAAAATATTTCCGCTTTTTAGAATATTGCATTGTGGGATAACTTTTTTTGTTACATATCTGCTTTGGGAGCACATAATCGGATCGGATAGTGACAGAAGTGATCAGATTACTCACAATGAGCCATTAAACATCTATAGAATTACTTTTTTTTAGTAATTCTATGGATGTTGTTAGATACAAAGTCACAAAGTTGTCACTGCATCACTGCAGTTGATCTGTTCATAACTGAATCAATCTGGGTTTGATTTGCTACTGCATGAGTCTTAGTCAAAGTCAAAGTCAGCTTTATTATTAATTCTGCAATACATCCACAGACATAGGCCTACTGAGAATTGAAATTTCTTCACTCTAGGTCTCCCGTACAACACAGAATAAAGCAAACAAGTCTTTATTTTTCCTATGTTGAGAATGAGCTCTGGCAGTTACACATTCTCTAAAAACCTATTTGTGCTCCTTCAAATTGTACAAATAGAGGTTTTCACCAGAAACATTTCATGCCTTTAATAGAATTGCTTGGGAAATGAGTCCACCCTTTTCAATCAATTGATAGGGATGGATTCCCTGCATGAGCAGTTGACATCAGCTGTGACCATCTCTGCTGAGCAATGACTAATTTTTATATTGGTGCGATTCAGGAATACATATCCAGTGTCTTATGACTGTATATTCAGTCAGATACTATCATGATAATATATTCATGCTTTCAACAGTTCAAGTGCTGCCAGCTTTGGAAGCTGGGTTAACTCAGAGCTGCTTGCTACTCTCAGAGGTCATCCAGTTCCTGGGATTAGCGGCACATAGCAGCAGCAAAGTGAGAGGCCTTGGCACTGCGAGCAATGCAAACCAACTGGAAGATGCTAGCTATAAGTGCTGGGATAGCGTGCGAGATAGCAGATAGAAGTCTTGGCTGGGATACAAGCTGAGTGAAATCTCATTTGTAGCAAAAGTTGCTTGCTCCGGGAGTGCAAGACTAGTCCAGAATCTGGCAGAGCAAAATCTAGGGCTGTGTTCGAAACCGCATACTACATACTACATACTTGCAAACTGCATACTTCCATTCTGCATACTCATCGATCAGACAGTATAAAGAGCGTTTACCCACAATGCATTTCGGTCCTGCCCAAGCCGAAATCAGCCGGCCTGAAGCTGATTTCGCTTAAGCTCTAAACTCTGTAAACTTTAGCAACATTTGAAACATTTTCAGGTGAGAAAGTAGTCGTTTAGATCCCCAACGTGTTGAAAATCTGACAAAATACCGGCTATTTACAATTTTGTTCCAACAAATTCGGTGTTACTAAAGCTAGCCATAGTGAGCAACGCACTTCAGGTTATTTTCACAAAATTCATTGGTATTCATTACTCCGTGGCTCATAATGTTGTGAAATTGCAGTGAATTATGCTGTCTGAGGGAGAACAATGAAGGCTGGAACACAATATAAACCTTGTTAAAAGTTGTCACACACAATTAGGAACACAAAGAGTTTCGAAAAGGTTTAAAGGTGCTTATAATGCAACATGGAGAATGTTTAGCATTTTTAATAATCGCAGATATAGACTCCGGAGCTTATTCTCAACTAACTTATCAGTAAAGCCTTTTAATCTCACATTTTTTCACTGACGATGTCATCGTGACATGTGCATGAGTGTGCTCTGACTGTGCACAAACTGCACCCACAAGCCAAACTACTCTGGGACACCCACTGTGGCCTTTGCTCTTTTAGTGCAAAATCGACTCACAGATGGCATAGTTCAACCAAACATGACCTGAAGTGTGCTGACCACTATCTGGCCACCACATGTGGGAGAATTCTGTTACTGATAAAAAAAAGGCCATCAGCTCCGTTTTCAGCAAAAGTGTTTAAACCAGAGACATCTCCAAGGTTAAAAGAAAGGTCAACACCAAAGTTTCATGCAGCCGCGAAAGCAACCGCATGCCTGTAAAATGTTTGAAGAGGGGGATGAAAATTAACCCCAAACAAATGTCACAAAAATCCTGCTTTTTGACATTCTGAACATCCATGAATCTGGAGAAATATGTTGTCAGCTCTCTAAATCTGTCTAATTTAGGTTATGAGGGGGAGGGGGAGGGAGGAGCAGATTGCAGTTTGATAGACGGCATCAGAATCCAATCATCGTTAACGGTCCGTTCAGGATGATTGGATAGTGTTTTTCCTAGATTGTACGTTCTAGAGGCCATTAAAACTTTTCATATTTGTGTCAAAACTTTTAATTAATTGGTTTCAATGGGGGTGTGAAGAGTATTTCAAGCAATATGTAAAAAAATGTTCCAGAAAAAGATCCCCTACCCCACCATTAAGGTTCAAGTTAAACATTTAGTTTACTTTAGTAATAGTTGAAGGAAAAGTCGGATAAAAGGTCCGGGAATGTATTAAGTCAAAAAGTATTTTGGGTTTAAGCTCATATGTGTGGGTGTGCAGGAATGGAGGTTTAAACAGTGCTTCTGAAGTGCATGTAAAGTATGCACATTGTCCTCCAACACTCTTAATTCAGAACTACTACTTTATTTGTTGGATAAATCAGTGTCATTTGTTTGGCTGTTTGGAAGCAATCTATCATCAAGTTGTAAGGTGATACGTGAGTGCACATTTCAGTGTCTTATTCCCTAATTTTCTAGTTCTAATGCAGCTTTCGATCAGTATTTTAATAAGTTATGCTCAAATTTGTGAAATGGTTTTGCTCAATGTTTTGGGCCAAGATGTACACAACTTCAAACCTATGTGTGCCATGTTTGAATGTGCCATGGAAGATGATCGGTGGTCTTGCCAAAACCCGTTATGAGATGCTTTTAAAGTTAAATGGTTAGTATATCAGCCTCTGCTTTTGCCATTTTTCTCCAGAGACAAAGGAGACTTTGTGTTTTCCTGTGATGCATCACTTCAACACTACAAGTCCCAACACTGGCTGCCTTAGATGTTGCCAATTCCTTGCATCATTGAATAGACAAAATGTACTGATGATTAAATTAGTTGCCATCTATTGTTAAGATTTATTAGTTTTTGCAGCTCTGCTGGTTTCAATCAAGACCTCTGCTGCCTCAAGCAGCAGGAGATATGAATCATACCCAGGCTCGCATAAATAATAGTAAGAGAAAACAGAATTTTAACCCCACAGACAAATGTAAGCTTTGCCTCTTCTTGCTCTGAAAGAACAGCACCCTCCTTTTGTTTGGCCGTGTACTGCAGCTCTGCAGATTTTAATGAAAGTCTGACCTCGAAGGATGAAACCAGAAAACAAAACAAAATCGAGCATTTTCAACAAAATAACGAACCAGCATAAATCAGGTGCAAAGTTCAAACCAACAGCCTTGAGCCATCTCGAAAGTAAACGCAAACCAGCTCTCAATAAACAGTAATTAGGCTTAATCTTTGGATGACAACAAAGTAAATAGGCAGATAACTGAAAATATCTCTGACAGTTGACCTTGCAGCTGCTGCTTGGTACAGTTGGGCTCACTAGAGAGAAGTTTTTGTTTCCATTCTCCATTATCCCTCGAACACTAACCTTGAATCTGACTTCTGTTGTGGTTCAGGACAAATTATAATGTATTAGGAACACTATCACACACATTAACAAGCAAGTGCTCCTTCCATTGTCACTGTTCACCTAATTAAACACTCACACTTCCATGTGATTGATAAGCTGTGACAAACCACCAGCAGTCATTATTATTACAGCTGCGCACTCTTTCTTTTTTTGTTAAAACAGAACGTCCTCTGAGCCACCACAGTGTATATGTGTAATGATATGTAACTCACAGCATGATGAAAGTCCAAGTACAACAAATATAGATATTTGCGTGGAATGTGTCATATGCATGTTAAAAAGTTGCTTAAAGAAGAAGTTTTTTTTTTTAAAACCTGGACCTGGCCCCCCGATAGCCCCGGATAACAACAACACGGCAGCTCTGAGCTAACAGTGCAATAGTACGCATTCATTCATTCATTCGTCTTAAAGTGTTGGTGAAATAAAGACAGATAATGACTTATTTAGAGGCTGTATTGTCTCTGCCCTGTTCTCTCCCGTTATATGGATATACACAGATCTCGAGTGATCTAAATATCTTCCGAAGGACGCCGACTTTCACCAAACTGTTATCGGTGAGTAGATGAACGTATTATATGCCAGAAATAAGGTGCAGGTTTAAAAAAAACTAACTTCCCCTTTAAAACAGGTTAAAAGACTAAGAGCTATTTTGTACTGACCTGTGGTGTTAGACTGTTAAACAGTTTTTCACTGATTTAAAGAGTATACGTTGAAAGGGATAGTTCGCCTCTTTTGACAAGAAGCTGTATGACATCCCATCTTTGCAATATCATTTATGAACATTGACTTACCCCCCCGCTGCGTCCTGTGAGCCGAGTTCTAGCCGAGTTTTGGCGTTGACGAAGGTAGTCAAGGGAGGCAAAAATAGAGCCAAGCGATTGTGAGGTCTGACTTTTTCTAGATCGACAATTTTGTGATGCAAATGTATTACTCTTTTGAACGCATATTGTTTTGAGAAGCAAGACGCTTTATTTTTTTTAGCCCCGGCCAACTCGCCGGACTACCTTCGTCAACGCCAAAACGAGGCTGGAACTCGGCTCACAGGACGCAGCAGGGGGTAAGTCAATGTACATAAATGATATTGCTAATATGGGATGTCATACAGCTTCATGTCAAAAGAGGCGAACTATCCCTTTAAGTAAGCATGAAATCAGGGTTCCACGACATAACACAGTATGTAATTACAATGTGTTAGCTTCCAATGAGCCAGTTATGTCATCTAGATGTGTGTGACAGCTACCTAACTAAATGTTCTGCCTTCATAACAGAAATACATCTTCTCTGGATGCTAGATTATGTGGAACTCTGAATCCCAGCTTAAACTGTAGAGGAATAAAGTCAAAGTAGTGGATATATTTTACGAGACCCAAAGTTGAGACATGGAACTAAGAGCCAATTTAACAATGTTGTACTGCCGATGAACAGTATATGCACAAACATAGTGCAACATAGGAGCCCTGTCCTGGGAGATTAGAGACCAGGTACTAGCAGCTCAACAAACCGAACCTGGCCCCATAAGCACTCCACCCAGCCGTCTCTACGTCCCTTCATCTGTTAGAGCTTGTCTTATTGATTGGGCCCATACTGCTAAATTTTTGGGTCATCCCGGCATTAACAGGACAGTCTCTCTGATCATACGAAACTTTTGGTGGCCATCTTTGTATAAGGATGTTAAAGATTATGTGCTCGCCTGTGCCATTTGTGCTCGCAATGAGACCCGCAATCAACCCCCCAGTGGGTTACTTCAACCTCTTCTAGTTCCCAAACGTCCTTGGTCACATATAGCTTTAGACCTCGTTACTGGATTACCACCTTCAAAGGGTTTCACCACCATTCTAACGATCATTGACCGCTTCTCTAAGACTTGCCACCTTGTTCCCCTACGTAAACTTCCCACCGCCATGCAAACTGCTCATCTTCTTACCAAACATGTGTTTCGCCTGCATGGTATCCCCGCTGAGATTCTCTCAGACAGAGGTCCTCTCAAACAGAGGTCCACAGTTTGTTTCTAGAGTGTGGAAGGAGTTTGGCACTGCTCTTGGAGCTAAGGTAACCCTCAGTTCTGGTTTTCATCCCCAAACTAACGGTCAGACTGAGCGTCTGAACCAGGAGCTTGAGGCTACCCTTCGCTGTCTCTGTTCCTCAAATCCTTCATCATGGAGTGTACACTTGCCTTGGGTGGAGTACGCCCACAACAGTCACACCTCCACTGCCACTGGTCTATCACCTTTTGAGTCTTCTCTTGGTTATCAGCCTCCTCTGTTTCCGTCAGATGAACAACAAACACCCGTCACCTCTGTCCAACATCAACTTCGCCGTTGCAGACACATCTGGACACAAACCAACGCTGCCCTCAACCGGACAGCCGAGGGTAACCGCAGATGGGCTGATCATAAGAGAATCCCTGCACCTTCATACTCACCTGGACAAGAGGTCTGGCTTTCCACTCGTGATATCAATCTCAAAGCATCCAATCGTAAACTGTCCCCTCGCTTTATTGGTCCCTTTGAAATAACCTCTGTTCTCAGTCCTTCAGCCGTGCGCCTCAAGCTCCCTGATGGATTAAAGATCCACCCTGTGTTTCATGTCTCTCTCATTAAGCCAGTCCGTTCCAGTCCGTTTTGCCCTCCCTCCAGACCCCCGGCACCCGCCCGGGACATTGATGGTCACCCTGCTTATGATGTCACAAAGATTCTGGCTATTCGTCGTCGGGGAAGAGGTTTCCAGTATCTAGTGGACTGGCGGGGTTATGGACCTGAAGAACGGTCGTGGGTTCCTCGTTCCTTCATCCTGGACCCCGATCTCATTAGAGATTTTGAAGCTTCTCATGGGTCGTCTTCATCCCGACCGCCAGGGGGCGGTCCTTGAAGGGGGGGGTAGTGTCAGAGTCCTGTGTGTGTGCGTGTATATGTGAGTGCGAGTGTTACATCTTTCCTAGTGAGGATCTTGGTGGAGAACCTGGGCAGCCTCACAGGTGGAGCTCATCAGGGTCCTGGGAACAAAGGAACGGCAGAGCCTTCACTCTGTGCTGGATGATTAACGTTACTGGTAGTCTCTCTGGCCTTTTGTTGAAATTTCATGTTAAAGTTATCGACTATCTCCTGTGTACTTACCAGTTGACTTATTGACCTCGTGTTTACTGCCTCCAGGTTATCCCATTGGTTTCCCCGCGAAGAATCTGGTACGCCATCTCCTTACCTGTGGAGCTTACCTACAAGCTGCCTGCCTGCCCGCTCTGCCGTTCCTCATCTCACCACCCAGCTCCACCTGACCCTTGGCTCTCTCTGGAAAGACCACCCTCCTCGCACCACTCTAAGGATTCTCCACACAGGACTCTGGACCACTTTCTGGATCTGTTTATTGTCCATCGCCTTGAAAATAAAACCAATTCCGTATCTGGACTCTGTGAAATCTGTATTTGGGTCAAAGGTAAAATCTGAACATGTCACTAAGGTCCTTCAAGGTTTGCAACAAGATGTTGCAGATCTTCTACAAGTCTGTTGTTGAGAGCGTCATTTCCTCTGGCGTCATCTGTTGGGGCAGCAGCATCAGAACCAGGGACCTAAAAAGACTCAACAACCTGATAAGGAAGGCTGGTTCTGTTCTGGGGACGACTGTGGAACCTCTGGAGACAATAATGCAAAGAAGGATTTTGCATAAAATCAAGAGAATTATGGACAACCCTGAACATCCTCTCCATGAGACTGTTATCGGAAAACAGAGTCTCTTCAGTCAAAGGCTTCTTCAGTTTGGATGCAAAAAGGACGGCTACAGGAAATCTTTCCTGCCCACAGCCATCAGCATCTAATAACTCCTTGATTTAATTGAGTTACATCAACATTTAATTTCCCTCTGGGATAAATAAAGTATTTTTGAATTTGAATTGAATTTCACAGCTGGAGGTGCAGCGTGTGTTTGCATTTTCATATCTAAGCAGTCTGGATTGGTTGATTTTCCAGTCAGTGCTGTCTATTTGTGGTTAACTAGTGCACTCAGCAGACATATCCCCAGCGTGTCAAGTATAATTTTTTGTATTTTGAAAACAAATTTTACCATTTGCCGACTGTTTGAATCATTTTTTTTTCTGAGTGGTTTAAAGCACTTCGGTAATGTGGCAAACTCAGAGTGCATATTTGTGACTGCTTTACCTGATTTAAAGCTGCAGTCTGCAACTCTTTTTCAAGCGTAATGCCTGGAACTGTCCGGGGATTCTGAAAGTAGTACATTAAATACCCCAATACAAAAAAAATGAGTTCTCTAGGTCCCCTATATGTCCCGCTAGGTCCCTCCAAAGCCAGCAGGTTTGTTTACAAAATTGCAGACCGGACCGGTAAAAGGTAACCAATCAGGTTACGAGCTGGGCTCTGCTGCCTGTCAATCACCGATTGTGCACGCACGATACAAGGTAGGCTCGTCCCCACGCTTATTTATCTGGACTATTGAACTTCATCACGGGCTGGTCTACTTACTGTGTCTTCCATGATCGCAAATGACAGGTGAGTTGATGAATGAGGAGTCGTGTACACGCATCTGGCGTGCACGTAGACATGCACGAGTTCTCATGTGTTTTGATGGGGCGGGACAGGAAGTTGAATAACTTTTTATTTTTTCGGTTAAAAAATAAGCATTTCTTAGATTTTGGGACTACGGAGGTCACCGTTTTCAACTTCAAGCGTTCTGATAGATCATGTAAACTCTTAAAATGCCAAAAATTAGGACTTTACATATGACAACAACAAATCCTGCAGACTGCAGCTTTAAGACGTGCGCTTAAGCCGACTTGTCAGATATCGGAGCCAAAAAATCCAAACTTGAGCAAAGGAGAAAAACCCAAATGGAACAATGATTCTCAGATGGTACATTTGAAGAACTGAAACACATGTCCTTGAATAGACCCAATATGAAAAGAAAAACAGAGCATTGTGGTGCATGTGTCTCTCACACATTCATCAAGAGATGCTGACGTCTTTGGGAGTATATGTTTGTGCATTTAAGCTGTCGTCGCCTTTTGGGCAACACATTCCAGCCATTGTGACTACAGACCGCAGACCCTGATGACCTTAAAGGGTCATGAATCAGGGCATTTCTTGCTAAGCTGCACAGCAAAAGATGAATGTTAGAGGGCTGTTTAAAAAAAAATACCAACAGAGAAAGTTATCTAATTACAGTTCAAGAAGATTTTTAAATCCCAAAAAATGTCCAAAAAGTAATTGGTTACTGTGATAAATCCTCCCAGGTGATTCAGCAGTCTGACAAAGGATGCTGCTATCTTACAAATGTACAAATATTTTAGGCAAATTTCCTTTCCAATGAAGCTTACGGAGTTAAAGTGTAGTAAACGTGCATTCAAGCGTCTTCTACTTTTTTTTAAACAACAGATCTTAAATACATACACACACAAATACATACATATATATATATATATATGTATGTATGTATATATACACATACATAGGGAAAGGGAAAGGTTTATTTAGCCAGGCTAGGGTTATACATTAATTATTAATCCACAAACAATATGAGAAAGTTTGTTTAATCCCCTTGGATAAGTAAAAGCCTCCCATTAAAAATGTATTGCAGTGATTAATAATTCAGCTGGCAAAAAAAAATGATTCAACCCTAAGTTATGCAGTAAGTGGCTTCCCATTTTATCACAATCGTGTTAGCAGACACAACCTGTGGTCAATGTTACTCTGTTTCAGAAGGGGGACATTACTGACCTTCAAACAAGCAGCTAAAGAGTTGTTGTTGTTGTTAAAACTACCTCAGTTGGGTTAAGAACTGTCCAACACAATATTAAAACCTGGAACGACGGTGCTGAAACATCATCTTTAGCGAAGAAATGAGGCTTTAAGAAAATCTTGAATGATCGTGATCAGTGATAATTCAAATATCTGGTGAAATCAGATTGAAGACAATCAACAAAAAAAGGTTATAATTGGGAATTTAAGAGTAGAGTTCATTTTTCACACAAAAATTGCGACTAAGACTCAAAGTTTTGGGACTAAACAGCTACGTAGCATAAAGAAAACCACTTCTCAGAAAGGCCAATTGAAAAAACAAAAGGTTTAAATTAAATTTAAATTTTTTATTTGCTGGGAAACATCCAGATTGGATGTTTATGTTTGGACAGGAGGTGAAAGAAAAAAATATATATATGTATCATGGAGCTAGCTACAGTTTGATCTAAAGCATCATGTGCTAATGTGCTCAATGTCTGATTAAAAGTAGCAGTATTAATATAATAGTTGTATTACCAAGTTCGCACCACTGCTCAGTCTATCCTGAGATATAAATAGGTTTATCTGCCCTCTAAGTCAGATGACAGCATGACTCATTATTCTATTTAAAATAGATTAAGTTTATTAGATTAGCTGATAATCAAGATGAGCTGAACACTGTGAAGGACGATAGATTGAACGTCTCAAAAGTCTCTAAACTGCCAGAATTCAGACTTCTGGTATCTAAAGATGTGTCATTTCAGGCAATACAATATCTAAAAACCACAATCCTGAATGTCTTTTCAAACAGTCTAATATCCATTAAACTATGCATGCGATGATAACATTAGCTAATGAAGCCACAGCAGCACAGAACTGTGTTGCATTATGGCAAATACTGTTTTAAAAAATACAGTTGATAGTTTCTCACTCGCCGTCTCTACAACATATGCTGTTGTCTGTCATCGCAGCATTCCACAGATAATTTGCAGTGGGCGGGGAATCAACACACATTGCACCAGCCCCTGACATGTTTTCGATCCTCAGCAGCCCCGCAGTGACCGGCTGCAACGCTGATAACGAACCATGTGGTCAAGTTTCTATGACCTGTGAAAACCTGCTAAAAACCAACTGCATCTCCAGTGTTAAATCTTTGCAATTACAAAACGCCACAGCCAATAAAAATAATGCTACATCAGGTCATTAAATTAGGTAAGTAAAGCCCCAGATGAACAGTCACACCGAGTCAAACTGAGTCCACACTTACCACTTACATAGGGGTAAAGAGGGTAAGTAGCAGCCAGGTGTAGCTAATTAAAGCTAGCCGATGAACTGATCATCAACAAGTTTGAGCACCACCTTAAAGGGATAGTTCGCCTCTTTTGACATGAAGCTGTATGACATCCCATATTAGCAACATCATTTCTGAACATCTTCCTCCCCCTGCTGCGTCCTGTGAGCAGAGTTCCAGCTTCGTTTTGGTGTTGATGAAAGTAGTCCGGCTAGTTGGCTGGGGCTTAAAAATTAAAGCGTTTTGCTTCTCAAAACAATATGCGTTCAAAAGGGTAATACATTTGCATCACAAAATCATTCATCCAGAAAAAGTCAGACCTCACAATCGCTTGGCACTATTTTCACTCCCTTCGTATCACTGCGTGCTGTGCAGACCGGAATGCAGGTGGCTGAACGCATTGATATGAAGGGAGAGAAAATAGCGCCAAGCGATTGTGAGGTCTGACTTTTTTTGGTGAACGATTTTGTGATGGAATGCCATCACAAAAAAAGGGTGGAATGCCCTCTCTGGGTCGGGAATGAGATCCTTCCCTAAGTGGAGGAGTTAGGTTAGGATGCCTCCTGGACGCCTCCCCGGTGAGGTGTTCCGGGCCCGTCCCACTGGGAGGAGGCCCCGGGGAAGACCCAGGACACGTTGGAGAGACTATGTTTCTCGGCTGGCCTGGGAACGCCTCAGGGTCCCCCCAGAAGAGCTGGAGGAAGTGGGGACGTCTGGGTTTCTCTGCTTAAGCTGCTGCCCCCGTGACCCAATCCCCGGACCAGCGGAAGATAATGGATGGATGGATGGATGGATTTTGTGATGCAAATGTATTACTCTTTTGAACACATATTGTTTTGAGAAGCAAAACGCTTTATTTTTTAAGCCCCAGTCAACTAGCCGGACTACCTTCATCAATGCCAAAACGAGGCTGGAACACGGCTCACAGGACGCAGCAGGGGGTAAGAAAATGTCCATAAATAATGTTGCTAGTGTGGGATGTCATACAGCTTCATGTCAAAAGAGTCGAACTATCCTTTTAAGAGGTTTTGTCAGTTTTCTGCTCTGCAGCATTCAGGTGTGTGTTAACACAAAGGAAGAAAGACATCAGCAATGATCTTAGAGAAGCAATCGTTGCTGCCCATTGATCTGGGACGGGTTATAAGGCTGTTTCCAAACTATCTGGAGTCCATCATTCTACATGATGAGAAAGATTATTCACAAGTGGGAAAACGTTCAGGACAGCTGTCAATCTTCCCAGGTTGTTGCCCCCTCTTTCCTGTCCTTCCAACACCCAGCCGTAGAAGCAGAAAGCCGCTCTTCCTGAGTCTGGTTCTGCTGGAGGCTTCTTCCCGTTAAAAATTTTGATTTGATTGTAACTTTGAAGTGCCTGAGATGACATTAGTTGTGATCTGGCGAGTGTCAATGAAATAAAACTGAACTGAATCTAACAAGTAGCCTGGAAAATCATATCACTCTTCACTGTCGTGAGTATATGTGTGTTCATGGATATGAAAAAGGCATCATGACAGCCAGTGGGCTCAGGAGCGACTGATACACCACTGCTCTCTCCATCTATCCTCCACTGCCTTATTTATTTCCTCCAGCTCACTCTGACTGCACTTCTCCTTTTCTAATCACACTCTCCACATCTCTCCTTTCTTTCTATCAGCTTCTTTCATACAATCACACACACACACAGCTACTGCTGTATAATTCAACACCCACGGAAGTCAGATCGTGTTAGCAGATTTTCAAGCTGGTACGGCACTCTGTCCCATTGTGTTTCCATCGCTGTCAGCAGCATTCAGTGGTAGTAATGAAGATTACAACATTCACACAGTTCTTATCCACAGTTCATACCAGATCCTTTGTTTTCGAAGAAATATAGAGAAGTCACGCGGGAATAAAAGGAAGAAATGAAGATGAACTGACTCAGATTTTTGCATGTTTTCATTGTCTGGGCATCAGAAAGTGAGACAAGATTAGAAAATTAGGTTAGTTTTCATCAAGAGATTTAGTTCTGGAAAACATCCAATGAGAGCATTGTTAGCATCCCACTGTAACACCAACTCTACACCTGTCTTTGTTGCCCCAAATCAGTACCCGACCCCACTAACGCCTGATTTATGGTCGTCTATTTCTATCTAATTCCTATCTATCTGACGTGGCGAGATTAGGTCATCTAGCATAGCAACGCCTACTGATCGGGAGGTGAACTGCCTTGCGTATCAGACATCCCGACGGAGAACTTCGAAAGGTTTAACAGCCTCTGCGTGACTACAGAGTCGGCTTGACGGATAGCGACGAAGAAGCATACCGAGGCCTTAATGCTCTTCATGCAGGTTATGATAAGGGATCTGGTTAAATTAGCCAGCAAAATCAAAAGAGTCTAAGATCAATTTTCCCCCTTGCCCCCGTAACAGAAGAAAACATCGATTACTGTAATGCTCTTTTAAAGGCATAGTTCGCCTCTTTTGACATGAAGCTGCATGACATCCCATATTAGCAATATCATTTATGAACATTTTCTTCCCCCCTGCTGCGGCCTGTGAGCAGAGTTCCAGCCTCGTTTTGGTGTTGACGAAGGTAGTCCGGCTAGTTTGCTGGGGCTACAAAAATAAGGCGTCTTGCTTCTCAAAACAATATGCGTTCAAAAGAGTAATAGATTTGCGTCACAAAATCGTTCTCCAGGAAAAAGTCAGACCTCACAATCGCTTGGCGCTATTTTTGCATCCCTTCATATCACTGCGTTCAGCCACCTGCCGACAGCCGCGCCTGTTACAGTGTTTACTGCTCGGTCTGCACTTCGGTCTGCACGGTTTACACAGCAGGCAGTGATACGAACAATTGCAAAGTTCTACATACATAAAACACTATAGCATCATCTTATCCATGAGGAATAACCAGAGTGGCAGGATACAGTATGTTCAGAAACTCTACTTGATAAGGCCTTGTTGTTGCTGAGGCACCATAATTAGGGCAGGAATCTCTGAGGGAGACCATTAATCTTAATCTCTGAGACCAGCAACAGAGTAACCTTTCATCCGAAACTTGACAGGGTCAACCCAATGCCCTCAGTCTCTTAGAGGAATTAACAGCAGCTTACTTCTCAGTTCCTGTTTGCTTGTTTGAAAAAAAAAGAAAAAAAAAAGCTCTTTCAGTTATTTTACCTATGGGTGAAACCAAAACCTACAGCACTTGACAACTAAATACCATGTGCTTATTTTGGTTGATGTATTTGTGTTATGCTTCGGTGTTTGGAGCACCTATTTCATATTAGTGCTTTCTCTTTTCTGATAGCTAACATCAGATGGTTTTTGACAATGTAGAAATTCTACTGGTCCATTATTGGGTCAGCTACACATGGCAGAGTACTCTTGCATGTCTCAGTTTATAAAACATGTTTTTTAATGCGTTCTGTAGCTTATTTGTGGTGTTAAAAGGTTTTTATTATCAACTTAATTGACACTCAGAGCTAAAAAAAAAAAGGCATACACAGGTTTTCATGTTTTTAAACTGTTTCAAAGTCTGTGTTGTGTTGGCTTTAGGCATACTAATGCAATATAAGTATGCAACAGGAGTAGTGTACGTTCACAAGTTACCATCGTCCCCTCTCTCGCCCCCTTAGTGTGCCTCCAGGAAGTCGACGAGAAGAAGACACTTTAGCTCAACCCTTCTGTTCTCAGGAGAATGCTTTCCCACAGGAGGAGAAAGCTCTCCATTCGGAAATAACTACAAACTATTTGGAGTTATGATGGGTGAAAAGCTAAGGATTAAAAATTAAATGAGTAGAAATGATCGTGTCATGTTCACTTCAAAGAACAAATGAAAAAAGAAACGATCTTATTCTCTCGTCTCCTGACTCCTCTACACTACTACCGGGCTCTCGTGCAAAAAACAACCCCAGACAGAAGAGGTGTTTTGTGTCAGTTTACATTTAGCTAGGGCTGGGCAACAATTAAAATTTTTAATCTAATTAATCACATGATTTCCCTGATTAATCGCATTTGTACGCAAAATCCAAAAATGAATTCAAAAGTATTGTATAGCTTTTAGCATTTAGCTTTATTTTAAATGTGCTGCCATATGAATGAAAGTGCCATAACATTTGTTGTGCAAACACACTTTTAACATCAGCATCTTTCTGTAGTTTTTATGTAGAAGCCTCGCTCCACTGTCTGTTTCCTTGAATGACTTGCTGCTATCAGTTGTGTGTTTTGCCTTTAAGTGATATTTTAGACTGGAACTACTACGCTGAGAAGACAATTCAACTTGGCAGTGTTTACAGATGACTTTGGTTCTGTCGACTCCGCCGTCTGGAAGAACTTTAAAATGAAAATGGCTGAGTAAAAGTTCCGTACCCTTCTCCATGTTTGGTGGATCCGCCGATTACTTTCTTTTCCTGTTCCACAGCAGACAGCAACAGACTTTTACAAAATAAAAGCCTGTGAGCAACAGAATTTTACAATAATAAAATAAATAATAAAACCTGCACTAATGCGCGATAAAATATTTGTTGGTGTTAAATAATCAGCGAGTTGACGCGATAATAACGAGTTAACTTGCCCAGCCCTACATTTAGCAGATGCTTTTTACCCAAAGAAAGGAACAATATTCAACCTCCAGTGCTAAAGAAATTAGTTTTATCCTTTACACTCACAAGCTGAAATCATTTTCACCTACAAGTCAGACAGATTCCAGTAAGATGAGTCCAGCTTTGAAACATTAGCTTCAATCCACAAGTGAAAGTGGTTTTTAACAACTGAGCTTTGTTCAGTCACTTGTTGTGTGACTCACTCGATGTGACATCACACACGCCACTTTAGAATTACTGTTGCAGATCATGTTACCTCAAAAGCACCCAAACACTGGAAAAAAATCAAAGTCTTACCAAGTATATTTGTCTCATTTAGCCAAAATATCTCATTACACTTAATATAAGACACTGCCTAACAAGTACTATTTCAGCCAGATATAGGGACTTGTTGTAAGACAATACATCTGGAATATCTTGTTAAGTGAAAAAGTCTTGAAAACAAATTGTTTTTAGTCGGATTTCATATGAAACAAGCTTTTTTTTGACATTTGAAGAGGTTTTTAAGCTAATTTCAAGATCACTTTTATCTCAAAAGTCCCAAATATCACATCTTATTTCAAGAAATCTTGACAAGCCGATTTTCACTAGTTCCATTGGCAGATTTTTTTTTATTATTTCAAGCAAAAACGTCTTGTATTTGGTGTTTTTTTACTCATTTTTGGAGGGGCATTTTTTCCAGTGAAACTGTACATCAGCTGAAGAATTAGTCCTCGGGTGAAATCATCTTTAGTGTTTTGTTCCTACAGAGTGCAGAGACAAACATCAATTTGGTTTTCAGCTCTTAGTTTGGTTGTCTGAAGACCAGAACCAACACCAAAGAATGTGTCAGCTGCAGGCCTAAAACAGCTTTATTATCTCGACTGTAGCCCCCACACAATCTCTTGCACTCTTCAGGTCTGAACAACTAAATCCTGGAGTTGTGAAACTGAAACGGAGGAGTGTAGGTCATTTAATTTCTTAAAAAAAACGTTTAAACCTTCACACTCTCTTCTCAAACACACTCCAAATATTGTTCTTTGGGGCAGACCAGGTTCCTGGATGCGTTCTGATATCCGATCCCCCGTCTCTGTCCATTCATTTGCTGGGAATGGCAGCAGGGGAATTACCAGGAAATTTGTCTCAGATTCATCCGACGTCAGGGTCAGCCTTGAAGCCACAGTGTCATGTCTTTGAATTGATTAAATGGATGTGACTAAAGCCTGACAGCATGGGGAATGCACACACAAACGAGTGTAACCGATCCCTACGAGACCCAGCTGGGGGGTGAGACGGCATCCTGCAGAGAGTGGGAAATAATCTGTGCAACGGATAAAGAAAACTGTCATACGGGTATTTAAGGCTCAGTCTGTATTCATTTTTTTAATTCAAACATGAACTGAGAACTCGAATTATATGATGGGAAATATTCCAGTGTTTTCAAATTATTCATCAATCAAAAAGGCAATATGTAAGATGGAGGAGAATATTATTGCTACGAAACACCAACCTGCGTGTTTGAGACTGAATATGAGCTTTAAAGAAAGCACGAAAAAGCAAATTCACCCCCCCATCTTCTTTTCTTTGCCTCTCTGAGGCTCTAAAATGACCCGGAGATGATCAGCACTGCTTCCTAAGAGCAAATAAAAACAAATCCAGCACACCCTACTTCGCCTTTTGCACTGCAGTTTCCTAAAGTGACCTCACTCATTAAATGTTCTTTTTTTTCTGAACTGTAGCCTCTGAAGCTGCTATTTAAAAAGTCATTTTTTTTTATATTTTCAGACAACCAATCATGCTTAAAGCTGGAAAGAAGCTAAATCTCCATAAATTATGATTAAAAGGATTAAAAGGAGAACGAGAGCAAAGCAGTCTACGAGTTATAAATAATCTTTATCAAGTAAAAAAACTCAGTATCATGTCACATTATTCAGCACATATAAGAGCCCGGGTTTATTAGTAAGAGTTGCTTGTATATAATCAAACTAAAGTCTTATTGGCCCTCAACATCGTGCTCCTCCATGGGCGCAGATAGCACTGAGGACGGGGGGGACATGTCCCCCCCAGATTCATAATGACCCCCCCATCCCGTCCATACTTAAGGGGGCAAACATCGCTGATAAAACCGATGATTAATGTCCCGTTACTTTGACTAATTCACACTGCAGCGTGCATTGAGAGTCCGGCGTTTGTGTGCTACAACTAATGATCCAGTTGTACACGGATGTGGGAATTTCCTAGATCCAAGTCAGATTTTTAATCTGAACCCCATGTGAAGTCGGATCCGGCTCATTAAGTCGGATTAATCTCACCAGCCCTACATAGAGTTCAAGCTTTTTTTGCATGTTTCTGAGGCTGGGAGTGCTCAACTTTGGGGTCACATTGTTCCGAGCTCCAAGTTTCATTGTAAATGAACGCACCAAAGGGGACGACTGTCAATCCACAGGGTCCTAAAGAGGAACGGGTTGCTGCACATGTGTTTTGGTGGGCGACTGGTATTCCACACAGTTTCATAATGTATGGCTGGTGTTAATTAGCCTGGGTGCCAGCCGAACTTAGCCCCGCCCATAAAATTTTTGGTCGGGAAGTTCGGTCTGGCTCTGCTCAGTTGGGAAATCATTATGCTCGACATCGAGTCAGTCGACCAAATCAGATTGCCAGGGCAGGCTTTATACGATGATGGACAGATGATCAACAGGGACATTATCGACTATGTCACTAAAGAGCGCTTGGTTTGAATTTGTTTGAAACAAACATGGCTGCTGCTGGAGAGCTAGGGTGTGTAGATTCTGCCATCGAGTCTGTTCTACAGGATCTCCACATTGCATTCATTTTGAAAGATGAACAGAAAAACGCGATAAAGGCTTTTATCGATAGAAAAGATGTTTTTGCCGTCCTTCCTACAACAAGTGTGTGTCGCTTAATCTACATCACATACTACGTTGCTCTGATTGGTTGTAGGTCTATCCAATTGAGCGAAGAGGCACTTTTTCTCCTGGTTCGGTTGAAACACGCCCCATACTCAAAACTCTATTGAGCGGTATCAGACTCACATTCTGACTAGAATCGTGAGTATGACGTAGTCAGGCTAGGTGTTATTCGGGTCAGCCTTTGTTTAACAATGTTCTTATCATTGTGCTTTATCCATGATTTCAAATTATTCTACAATGGCTTTTTAGTGCAAACTATTGACCCATAGGGGATTACAAAAGTAACTACTTGAGCGCCAGTTAATGCCCACTCAAAAATAACTTAATGAGTTGAAATCATTTGTTGACAGTCTGGTCCCCCCCAGTTAAAAAAATCCCATCTGCGCCCCTGTCCTCCTCCCAAAAACAACCCCCTGGGTCATTTGTCCATGCAGGGAACCATGACATACAGTTGCGTTTCATGAAAATGTTACCTCTAGTGGTTCTGAAAGGAACTGCATGTGAAGTGTTAAAATGCCACCCACAAAACGTGCATTTTGTAACGTCTGTATTGGAAAATTACCACCACAGGTGGGCAGAGTTTTCCCAGATGAGGTGTATATATCCTTACCTATTCAAGAACAATTTCTTCATTTAT
Organism: Odontesthes bonariensis; assembly: GCF_027942865.1. Classification (NCBI taxonomy): domain Eukaryota; kingdom Metazoa; phylum Chordata; class Actinopteri; order Atheriniformes; family Atherinopsidae; genus Odontesthes; species Odontesthes bonariensis. The sequence goes on along the minus strand of NC_134508.1, from coordinate 7,781,377 downwards.
TGGTCTATTTTTTTTCTTTTCGTGCTGCCTACCACTGAATGACAACAGGCAACGCGGGGGGGGGGGGACAATTCATCACCGGGTCTTTTCATTTTAATGACAAGAAACTAGCCAACTTGTACCCAACGATAAGACAATCGCACCCTAATTTTGATCTTACTGCTGTTACTATGTGGTCTGTCCATGATAACTGAGCTACCTTTGGTTCAGTTCTTTTCTACAAACAGGGTGGTAAACACTGGATCCCTTTTTACACATGGGCTCCATCTCATCTGCGCTAAAGAAGACATCGTCCCAAACCTCCTGCTGTTCTTTGGTAATTCACACATACCATGTATATTATATGTGTTTATATGTATTTCTGGCAAAGGTGTACCCATTTTGACCCCCCTTTCATTAAAAACTGAATAAAGTAGCCTATGAATCAAACATGTGATTGTGAAAATGCACAAAGCAAATCCGGCTGGTGTGACAAGCATTTGAAGAATGGAATCAGGTTTAACACACACCAATCATGCTGTTATTGTTTTCTCGAGATAACGAGTTATTTATCTCGTTATCTCGAGAAAACGTTAACGGCACCTCTCGTGCATTATTTGGTAACCATGGAGACGGCCTGGTCCCCTCAGCTGGTCACTGATGAAGTTGACTATATCAGCAGGCGCTGCAGTCGAGCCAGTCGTCTCCTTAAATGACGCAGGCTGATATGAAAGTTATCTCTACAAGACAAACAAATTGCAGTTTGAGCCTGTTAGACCTCGACAGAAGTAAAATCTGACGCGTTGATCTATGTCGGGTTCTCCAAAATCTGACATTTTCAGCTTGAGTTCGTTCTTGGAAAGGCTTTAAGAACACGGAGAAACTGATCATGAGCATTCAAGAAAAGATAGTCATCTCGTGAGCTCAAAAACCATCGGGAAATTATCTCGTTATCTGGAGAAAACCATCAGAAAAAAGTTTATACATACCACGTCCGCTCTGGGCTTCCGTACATCATCATGCAATCAGCTAAAAAAGTTAGAGCCACAACACAAGCTAAACTATAGTATACACAAACTGCATTAATACTATAAGCTGTACCCACGAAATTAACAATACAAGCTTTTTACTTACTAGTCTGAGAGAAAAGTTGCAAATTCTGCAAAAGAAAAATACAAGAGACTTCTACTCCTGACCGAGTCTGTTTGAGTCAGGCTGTCTGAAACCAATTTTTAGCATTTTAACACAGTTTTGTCATGTTATTGCCTAAACATAACCTGGAAGTGACTGTAAACTATAGTTCCACAGCTGTTAAGTGCTGTGTGTAATGTCAGGCTCCATCCTCCCTTAAGAGGATTTTGTGACAGTTGAGAATGACGCCTGATGTAGAAACATTTTTAGGAAGAAACAAGCATCCTATATGTTCATTTAGTTCTGAGATATGCAAGACTCTGTGCTCCTTGTAAATGCATAATAAGAGGAAGCCTTCAGTGGTCGTGTTTAAGAGTAGGAAGAAGCGACTTCGAAGGTTGTATGGATGCACCCTTCTGTTTGATAACAGATATTTCATTCCTAAAGAAAATTAGCATATCCTTTTCTGTCTGTAGCTGTCGAGTAACCATCAGGCTGTTGACTAAACATGCAGAAAAAAAATCAAAAACAAAAACATTAGAGAGCAAATGAATGTTCGGCCTTCAGACCAAGTCTTACATCAAACTTTCCCAAACTCGCAAACAAACTCATACACACATCTTACTCAGGTCATTGTGTTCTGAGTTTTTATGCATCTCCATTGAGACACAGAGCATTATCCAATCATCTCAATTTTATTCCATTATCAAACAGATAGAAAGAAATATGCCCTGATGTAACATTCAGCTCACCTGAAATCCTGAATTTCATCAAAGAAGAAACTCTGCATATTACAAAAAAAGACGAGTAGCAAGGCTAATCAAAATCACTGAGAAGCAGTCAACAGGCACATGTTTATGTGTATATCCACTAGGGCTGGGCGAGTTAACTCATTATTATCGCTTTAACTGGTTAATTATTTAGCGCCGATAACTATTTTATTGCGCATTAAGGCAGGTTTTTATTTATTTATTTTTAAAAAATAATAATTTTTTAATTAATTAGGGACCACCCCTGTTTTATATTTTTTTTATTGCAAAAGTCTGTTTATCACAGGCTTTTATTTTGTAAAAGTGTGTTGCTCACAGGCTTTTATTTTGTAAAAGTCTGTTGCTGTCTGCTGCGGAACCGGAAAAGAAAGTAATCGGCGGATCCACCAAACATGGAGAAGGGTACGGAACTTTTACTCGGCCATTTTCATTTTAAACTTCTTCCAGACGGCGGAGTCGACAGAACCAAAGTCATCTGTAAACACTGCCAAGTTGAATTGTCTTCTCAGCGTAGTAGTTCCAGTCTAAAATATCACTTAAAGGCAAAACACACAACTGATAGCAGCAAGTCATTCAAGGAAACAGACAATGGAGCGAGGCTTCTACATAAAAACTACAGAAAGATGCTGATGTTAAAAGTGTGTTTGCACAACAAATGTTATGGCACTTTCATTCATATGGCAGCACATTTAAAATAAAACTAAATGCTAAAAGCTATACGCTACTTTTGAATTCATTTTTGGATTTTGCGTAAAAATGCGATTAATCGTGATTAATCAGGGAAATCATGTGATTTATTAGATTAAAAATTTTAATCGATACCCAGCCCTAATATCCATAAATATATCTGAACGCAACACCCCACATATAAAAACACAGCAAAATGTCTCTGGTGAGATTCTTTCCATGGACAAAGTCTTCAGATTGTGCATCGCTGCAGACCCTGATAATCCCGAGCACTTTGAAATTCTCGTTATGTCCAATTAACAAAAGGAGGTTGTATATTTCACATAGTTGGGAACATGAAGACATACTTGCTTGTTTCGCATGTTGTTTCTGCTACAGTAAACCAATATAACAAGTCACTTCAGTTTGCATCAGTCACCGTCGCAGAGACGCTTTGAGGCCATGTGCAGCTATAAGATGCGAGCCCCGTGCTCACTCACGTGCATGCGGATGATCATGGTAACATGGGTAAAGCTGTGAATACAACTGCACACGTAATCTTAGTGCAACACAGCATCCAACAAGAAAAAATGACATATTACGAACATAATCTCAGCTATGATTTCGCAATCAGAGCCTTTCAAATTAAAACAATCATCGTCAAACTTTTTGCTTCACATAATCAATTCACATTATTTTGACATGCTGAATAACAGACTTCATTTTGTATTATAGGTGTATTACATCACACATTTAAAATGATATCAAATCTCCTCAAAGTTCATTCAGATTGTCAGAAAATTGATGCGTGAATATAATCACCTGACTGTTTAAAACTCTTTATCCATTATATAACGTGAAAAAAATGCCTCTCAGGAGAATTAAAACAATACCTGATTGATATTTGGAAACAATAAAGACTGAAAGTACAATTGTGCCTCAAAGACATGATTTTCTTAGTGGTTGGTTTCACTTTAAATAAAAAGAAGTTTTGCCCTGAAGCAGTGAAACGAAGCTTCGGTGAACAGCAGGCTACTAATACATGTGGGAAAGAGTGCGCACAGATACTACAGGGCATTCACTCCTCAGACCTAACAGTATAGAAATCAAGTACACACACTTAAGTGAACGGCTGAATGTCTGAGGAGTTTCGTTGCAATGTGAAACCTCCACGTGTTTGAAGGCTTGGGGCTTCATGAGGAGGCCGGATATTTGATACTACAAGAAATAAATGACAGTAGGAAAGACTTGGGTGGATACAAATACTCTTAGTGCTGCACTTGGAAGTCACATTTTTCATATAACATGCATGTTTCTGTATGTAAACCACTACCTCGGCACATCCGCTGCCAGACCCTCTGAGCCCTCCCTGGACTCTGCGTCGTGATTTTATTTTTATTTGTCTTGGAGTATTGTGCGGAGGGAAGGAGGCACCGGGGACAGGATTCTTTTGGATCGTGAGTCCGAGATGTTTCTTTTTAGATAAGATAAGATTACGTTTCTTTTTTATTGATCTTTTTTAAATCCCAGAACGGTTTAGGCCCCAAATCCATCTGTGATATGTTCAGAGAATATAAACCCAGCAGAGCTCTTAGATCCAAGGACTCAGGTCAGCTGGTCCAGGCCAGAGTCCAGACTAAACATGGAGAAGCAGCATTTAGCTGTTATGCTGCAAACAAGTGGAACAAACTGCCAGTGGAGATTAAACTTTCACCAAATGGAGACATTTTTAAATCCAGGTTAAAGACATTTCTGTTCTCATGTGTCTATGCATGAAATCTGCACGATATCTTTGAATTTATCTGGACTGTTGCTTGTTTTTAAAATCATTTAAATTACTTTATTTGTTTCTCTTTCTTTTATGTGTTTTTAATGCTTCTTCCACTCCCTGCTGCAATGCTTTTATTTTATGTAAAGCACTTTGAATTGTTTGTACATGAAATGTGCCATACAAATAAATTTGATTTGATTTGATTTGATTTTGATATTGTTACGTGGTAACACCTTTTGGGACAAAGGTAGATGAATACTCTTAAATAATAAATCTCCTAGTCAAACAATAATTAACATAAAAAAACAAAACATATATCACAGAATAAAAATAAACATTGCTGCCAAACCAGACAAAATACAGCATCTCTGTATAAACAAATAAACACAAAACACACATTTCCGCCCGGCTCACACCGACCACACTAGCATGCTAGCCACATACTCACAGCCACATCCTATCGAGACTTCAAACAGTAAAAAAAATGCAACGTTAATAACAACAGCGACCTTTAGTCTGACATATGACTGACCAATACTCATGAACAAATCAACAAAAAAAAAAGGACAGTTTCAACATAATATTCGAGTATAATGCAGGACGCCTGACCATGCTTACCGTTAGGGACAAAGGTAGATGAATACTAAGAAAACATGGCGTCCCACACGGGGGAAACCTCAAAAAAACTACCTGTGAACAATGCCACAGTGCCACAGTGGCGTAACCAGGTAACTGCCTTACATGTATAAAATCAGTAATACCTAAACCGCCACTTCGACATGTTACACCTCATGCTGGTTCTTCACCAGCATTTAGCCTGATCCTATCCTGTATCTTACTGCCTGGCAAAATGGGTGAGTCTTACTGTGGGCTAACCTTGAGTCGACCTTTCATCAATAAAACGGCTCTGACCTGCTGAGGAGTGGACAGGACTAATCTCTGAGGGTATGGTGTGGTATTTGGTGCCAAGCCATTTTTTTTTTTTTTTTTACCCCTTGTCCTGTCAAGCATTATGGCAGCAGAATTGTAATCTGAATACCGTTGATGCCAAACACATTTGCTATGCCAAGGGGAGCTTTATGAATGTAAAGCTCCCCTTGCTTTACATTCATAAAGCTCCCCTTGATGCCCGTCAACTGCTTATTTATTTATTTATCTTTGTTACAATACTTAACACGTGATAGTGCCGAACCGGACCGGGGGACAGGGAAAGAGTGAGAGCAAAGAAGAAAAAAAAAGGGAACAGAAATAGGAAGAGACAATCAGAGAATACAATGAAAAATCAGACAACCAGCTGCTACACCTGTAAAAACAAAACAGAAGAGAATCCACGGCCTCCATGGGGAATCCACCAGGAGCACCTGTAAGCAGACAAGCAGAGAACAAACACACAAAAAATCAAACAAACAAACAAACACAACTAGCAGCAAGCACATATAACACAACTGTGGATACAGATGACCTCGAACTACAGGACAACACAACAGCTGCTTAGCGAGCATGCTACTGGGCTAACGAATGTAAGTGCATGAACAGTGAGTGTATAAGTGTATAGGGCCACAATCCCCCCCCCTAGCAATCAGAAGCAGGCCGAGAGGGCCCCCAGACCCAGGCCACCAACAGCCCCCAAGGAGCACAGAACCCAGGAAGCCCACGACAGGGACAACCACGCATCCACCACGAAGACTGCAGAGGAAGCCCCCGGACAGAGCCCCCACTAGCATAGGGTAGAGGCCCCCCAGTGACCAGAGGCGACAGCCCGCCGGCCCCGCCAACCCCCCGCGCCAAGCCATTTTTAACAGATCTTTATAGTCCCTTAAGTTCAGAGGTGGGGCCACAGTGGAATGGACTTGTTCATCCAGCACACCTTACGGATGTACAATTAGATTAGGATCTGGAAAATCTTGAGGCCAAGTCAGCTTTCAACAGTCAACAATTTTAACGTGGCAGGGTGAATTTTCTTGCTGAAAAAGGCCACTGCCATCACAGATTCCCATTTTCATGAAGGGGGACAGCTTCAGCTCGGTCTTTACTGGTTTTCATTCCTTGGGTCCCATTTTGGTTGGCCTTGACCATCCATCAAGACCTATAGTTGTGGAGATGCAACAAATCCTACACTTGCCTATCAACTTCATGTACAGACATTCACTTAGTGACCAATATGTGCCATCAACTAATCCACTTCACCTGTCAGTGGTCATAATGTTATGGATTATCGGTGCGAGACAGATTAACCGCAATGAACATGATCTTTTCATTGCCTTAAGCCCTTTTGGTGAATCTTGCATGGGATTTTAGCTTTCCTGTGCGATTTTGAAATACTTATGCAAATGAAACAAACTTTTCACAGCACATTTTTCCCACAAAATACGCTCAGCCAAAACGAGCTTTTACCTTGAAAGTCATTATTCAGCACTTGTAGAAACAGAAACTGCTATGTTGTCACTTTGTCAGCCAAGGTCTTCAGGTAACTGATATTCTTTACAGCTGACGGGGCAGAGCAGAACGGGACAACCTCATGAATAAGTGAATGGGCAGTTTCACTTTGCCATCAGTTGGGTATAAAGTTATACCAGGTTTACCAGTAGCTGATGGTTGAATGAAGGTACCATATTGACTCACTGTGACTCAACATTACCTTTGAAAGGTGCCAATTTGAGGCATCAAACCATAATAATCTGCCAACTATAGATAAAGAATTTAGATTATTACATACAGATGGCTCACAGCAGCATACCCGACTATGGCAATAACTACATGCTATTAAACAGAAGAATTGAATTATGATTTTCATAGTGAGTCACATGACGATGTGTAATGTGAAAGAAGTTGCTTTCATAAATCCATTGACAACAGTGAACATTGCTTTTCAGCAGCACAAAGAGATGTTGCCTCTCTCAGCTCATTTCTTGGTTACACAGCTTTATACGTCACTGTTTTGGTTTATTGTCACCACGAAACAAACATATCCACCAGATGCAGGCAGCCCTTTACAGGAAAAAAAAACTGACTGCGAGCTACTAGACCATCTGCAACAGTGGATAGACATTATTTCTACAACTAGTGAGTATAATGGAGCATTTAGCACCTCAATCATGATCCTGAGGTTTTGTCCAGGGTTTAACGGGGGCCCAAGATCAAGGTAACAGGAGCGTTAATATTAGGGATAGGAATTGTTAAGAATGAAGCAATTTCGGTTCCATTATCGATATCGCTTATCGATTCTGTTCCTTATCGATTATTTTATCGATTATCGTCCAATATATAGTACAAATGGCTTTGGTTGCAGTAACACTTTAATTTCAAGTATGCACCAACATTCTGACTATAGTCAGAATGACTAATGACTGATTGTCATTTTATGTTGAGCCATGCCAAACAATAAGCAGCAAAATATCCTACAGAAATTCAGGAGCTTCAAACGTGGAAAAAGGGTGCAAAGCTTTCACGACAAATCTAGTAACTGCTCTGTGACATTCATCTATTTTCGCCTCTGTCATTTTACTTTTCCCTGCCTCGATGAAAGGGGTAGCTACAGATATGCGGGAGCCTGCCTCTGAGCCTGCCTCTGAGCCTGCCTCTGAGCCTGCCTCTGAACCTGCCTCTGAACCTGCCTCTGAACCTGCCTCTAAACCTGCCTCTGAGCCTGCCTTTGAACCTGCCTCTGAGCCTGCCTCTGAACCTGCCTCTGAACCTGCCTCTAAACCTGCCTCTGAGCCTGCCTCTGAACCTTCCTCTGATCCTGCCTCTAAACCTGCCTCTGAACCTGCCTCTAAACCTGCCTCTGAGCCTGCCTCTGAACCTTCCTCTGATCCTGCCTCTAAACCTGCCTCTGAGCCTGCCTCTGAGCCTGCCTCTGAACCTGCCTCTGAACCTGCCTCTGAATCTGCCTCTGAACCTGGTTATGAGCCTGCCTCTGATCCTGCCTCTGAACCTGCCTCTGAATCTGCCTCTGAACCTGGTTATGAGCCTGCCTCTGAGCCTGCCTCTGAGCCTGCCTCTGATACAAGATACAGGAAGAAGATATTCTGAATCACAGCTCATTCATCTGCGAACCCTTGAATACTCAAAACATACGAGCAATGTGTAAACCCCTTTTTTTTAACCAGTTAAGACGAGCTGTAGCGTTCTGGACAAAGTCGGATATCTGCTGATCCCGGGATATGGAGGCCAACTGGCAGATGAAATGCTAAGTTTTTAGAAATACCCGTGTAATTATGGTGAAGGCTGTAAACAGTGATTTTTAGGTACGTTCAGGCACGCTGGGAAATGGTAGTGCAGAGGGGCCCTATCACCGCCTCCTGGCAGGGGGTGCAAGTGCAAGACAAAAAGTTAAAGAAACAACTTAAAAATATTGTATTTTTCAACATGAGCAGTCTCGAACATGAATATTCACTAAATGTTTTTTAAATCCCCCTTTTGTCATTTTTAGAATAAGGTTTTCTCATTTCTAATTAGCAAATATAAAGCAAGCATGCAGGCAGTTGACAGAACTGAAGACGATGCTACAAAGATGCTACAGAAGAAGAGAAATTCATAATCTAAACTGCAAACAAACTAGAAACCAGGTGGCAGACTGGTAAACGGGTCCAACTGCTCAGTGATGACAACTACCTGGCAACAAACAATAAAACAAATGTACTGGGACACGTGATCAGGTGAGTGGATGCAGGTGAGTGATGACAGGTGTTGACATGCAGTTCTAGAAATGAGACAAAGGTAACCGAGGACATTAGGGGTCAGTGACGGGGAAGAGAGTAAACCAAACTCAGAAACAGACAAGAACCAAGAACAATAAACCATACGGGATACCTAAGACTGACAGCTCTTAATGCAATAACACGAACAGCCACGAACTCAACATACAACAGCGGCTCAACAAGGGCGGTTAACACCAGCAAACAATGAGATTACCAAAATAACAAAATGTATATTTGGACTTTCTGTAAAGGCTCTTTTCCTGTCTCACAGGTCACAGAAGCTGTTCATTGACTTGTTTGAGCACAACGCTTTAAGATTTAAGGTTTAATCGTATGTTAAAGCTGTACTCAGAGTTAGCATTATTGTTAATGTGTTTTTTGTTTATGAAGCCTTAATCAGTGGGGTCACATGGCACTGAAAGGATCGATTATTGGCTAAATTACAATCAGACTGAGTTGAGCAAGGGTAATTCTCCTTGGATATATGGCGGTGAATGAATTGAATCAGAGGCACCGTCTACAAACACGTTTAATTTGACTTTCAACCGAGTTGTCTCGGGGTCTTATTACGATCGCAAGTAACCCGATCCGATCCAATTTCTTGTCCGATTAAGATGTCTACATGCACTACAATAACTTATTGTAATTTAGCCCTTAATCCAATCCTTTCAGTGCCATGTAACCCCACTGAGTGTCTCACCTTGTTTGTGGACTTTTTGGTTTTACATTTGGCACGCTGGGATTCAAGGTTGTCATCTCTTGTAGTAAAAACTGCTCTAAAACTAGCGTAAAAATGCGTCTATTTGAAACGAAGCAAACATTTTTATCAAAGTTGCACAACATTTCAGCGACTTTAAGCATCCCTTAAGGCTAAAAAAGGCCAACTCAGGGCTTACTGGTGAGATTATGACTTAGAAATGGCAATTCAGGTACTCAACTCTTTGATTTTAGGCTTGAAAACCAATCACTGGGCAGGGATTATGCAAATAAATTAATAAAAAAATGCATGACATATGTGCTCTAAAAAAAATTAAATAAATTAAAAAAAGATAGTGACAGACTGTGCATTTGCCTCCAAAAAGGATCTACAGAAAATGAACGAACATACTTTAAACAAATAATGGGACAAACTATCAAGTGATACGACAGCCTAAACGGGAAGAATCAAATTTTCTTCAATCTCCCAGAATATATAATCCCTAAAGTAAAATCCTCTGTCTACTTACCCCTGATCTCCGGCCTCTCCCGCTTACTTTGCCTACCTCCTGTTGGGAACCAGATATTAGATGGTATTGAATTATTTGGTTAAATGTTGCAGGGGTCAGAATGAAGAGCTTATATCCACAAAAAGGCTCTGCAGGGATGTTGTACTGGCTGTCTTGGGTGTGATTTGAAAAAGCAGGAAGGAAGCGTGTTGCCAGGGAGATGCTATGAAATTCATGCCTTAGTGATAAGTTGTGTTCTACTGCAATAACACTGCATTATCTTCATTACTACATCCATGTTGGCTTATTGTTTGATTGGGTTTGAATGCAAGGACGATACAGCTGCATATTATATATTTTCACCATAGATTAAAATTAAAAAAATTTTCATACCTCCATGATGTAACTTTCTAAAGTGCTCAAGGTGATCTTTTTAGTACTTTTTGCATCTTTACAGCAATCTAAAATGTTTATGTTTATATTTACTATGATGTTTGTGAAAACCTGAGAATTATGAAATAAACTTTTACTTTGTTCATTTGCTGGTGTGCGTTTTTAAGCAGATAATTGTTTCAAAATGCATTTAAGACCTGCAAATAAATGTTAAAATGACTTAAAACCCACAAAAGGTATATTTAAACATATTTGATATAACTGTGTGTGTTTTTTAAACCTTTAAACTTTAAACTTGTTCTCTGGGTACGAGGAGAAAAGAGACTTTAAGACATATCTGTACTATTTGTGCCCATTTAACGGATTAAATAAAGGAACAAGAGGTGATTGACAGTGAAGAACACTGGACTGAACATCAGCACCCTTATTCAGAGAGGATCAATATAGGTCACCTGTAATCAGACCACACATCAGTCTGTCTGGGGGGGGCGATACACAACCGCACAATGTGAGTACACCTAGGCACGATGATTGTTCTGACCCACTATTCTGAGGGGGAGGTTCGTCTTTCATCGGGAGGTTATGGGTTACAGAACAAGAAAAAAAGAAAGAAAAAAAGAACAGGGACATTGTACGATAGGAGCACGAATGCGTCTCGAACCTTGTTGACACTGTGCAGCAGCCAAGGCGAGCAGGAAGCAGGAAGTGCTGCAAACTCAATAAAAAGCAGCTTTAAACCTGTCAGCTTCTGATGCTTAAATCAGTCAGTCTTATGTCATGAATTGAAATGATATAAGACTAAACATGACCTGTGGCTGAAATGATAGAAATGAGTTTCTGCATTGGACAAAAGGTCATTCTGAGTGCTGCTTCACTCTGTGGTTAAAGGGACCATTTGAAAGGGACACTATGTACATATTGACTTATTTGCAGTCTCCAAGCTTTCCAAAGATTTTTCTTTCAGGCTATCATTTTCAACATCTACGTGAATATTAAAGTCACCCACTACAATGACTTTATCTGTACTCAGCACTAACTGGGATAAAACCTCTTAGAATTCAGACAGAAACTCAGAATAAGGGCCAGGTGGACGATACACAACAACAAACACAAGAGGTTTCTGGGATTTCCACTTTGCGTGGGAAACACTGAGAATCAGAGATTCAAAAGAGCTCAAACTAATCTTGGGTCTGGGATTGATTAGTAACCCTGATCTGAAGATAGCTGCCACTCCTCCTCCTCTGCCTGTGGTTCGAGGAACGTGAACATTGAAACAGTCAGAGGGAGTTTCTTCATTAACGCTAACATGATCCTACAGCTCAATGTCAAAAGAGGCGAACTATCCCTTTAAAAGAAGGGATGCTGGAGGTCTGGGCAGACTGGGGAGGAGGGCTGGATGTGTGGTGGGCACAGAGCTGGACTCCCTGGTGTCAGTGGCAGAGAGGCGGACCCTGGAGGAGACCCTGTCCATCCTGGACAACACACAACACCCACTCCACCAAGCTCTGATGAGGCAGAGCAGCATGTTCAGCAGCAGGCAGCTGTCCCCGAGCTGCTCTACAAACAGACCCCCCCCCCCCCCCGGCCATAAGACTGTATAACTGGGTGGCCAGGGAGGATCATAATTAAACCCATATTCAAATATCTGTTATTTGCATATCTGTTTGCACTTGAGCACATTTTTGTATTCATTTCACTTACATCCTACATGTTGTAACTGACTGAGTTTTTGTTTTTGTTTGCTGTTGATACTAACCGGCCTTCGGGCCTCTATGCAGCTGCTGAATACTTTGAATTTCCCTCGGGATTAATAAAGTATCTATCTATCTGTTCTCTCATTTTTAGTCCAGTCTGCAAACCTGACCATTTTTAAAAGAAATGTGTTTTTGCTTGTGAAGGAACTAAAACCAGTTTGTGTCTGCACATAACAGACAACTTAGCAAAGAATACATTCTAATATTTAACTTTAGGCACTTAGTTACAAGCAACATGTTGCAAAGACGCATAATTTATTCCCATTTCCTTAGTTACATGTACAAAAAAATACGTTTGAAAGGGACAATGATGTATTTTTGCACCAATTTTTGCATATCTCAGCATGAACCGCGTCTGTTCAAAGAAGAAATTTAAGGAAAGTGGACAGGTGGAGGACAAAAGAATGGGGGAAAAAACTACTTTTTGTGTCAGACACAAACAAAAAACTGTATCTGAAAGAGATGTCCTTAGGAAATCCAAAAAAATCCATTGACTCGACAGTGAACCTGAGAGATGCATCTGGACCTTCAGTCGATCCATGTGGGCTGAGGGGAGGGAAACGGGGAGAAAAGGTTTGCCAAATGACACAAAACCGGAAGGAGGAATTAGGCCTAAACCTTATAAGATAAACGTTTACTGCATTTCCATTTATATTTGCATATATCTTAATGAGTCACTGCATCCATTTCCTGTTTTCCTTGCAAGATATAATGAATTGAAGACTTTTGCAAACTACTGTAAACACCACACTTGCAAACAGACAAACATGCAGCAAAAACTCAACAAATGTGTACAGAAACATCCTGCAAATATTGACAATAACTGAAGTGTTTCCAGGGACGCAAAGAAGTGTTTAATGGCTACCGTACAAGACTCAGGGCCTCTTAGGAGATGATGTGATGAAATATTATACCAAAAAATAACACAAGTTACAGCTTTTCCCTCAAGAGTATTTAGTGACACAGTCTGATTGTCGTTTTCAGCTATTATTTGGAATATTATTTGAATGTAAGAAAATCTTTGAGGGTTTGTTTTCTCTTTGCAGTTGGGTAAACAAAGCAGGCCTACAGCGTGTCTGAGCCGACTTGCGTTGACATCGTCGGGCTTTCAGTTACGCTGCCTGGAAAACGGTAAAAGGAGAGCGGTCTCGTGCATGAAGCCAATTACAGACCCTGATCTAAACACAGTCAGAGCTATTACTCTGGAAGCAGAAGACAAGACACGAAAACAAACCCTAACCCACTGGGAAGCCAAGTCCACTGCGAGCGTGCAGCGCTACTTACAGTCAGGGCGGCTGAAGATTTATTAAATACAAAAACAGACCCAAACAACCTCATCAGAAGCCAGAGCAGACCAAAACTCACATTACCAATTTAAATCAAATGGAGCTGCTGCTGACTTTCCAACACATTCTTGCACATGCACGTCATGTCGACAGAAATGCCGGCCAGACAAACAGCAGCATAACAAATTCAGTTTGACAGATTAAACAATTAGCTCAGTCATTTACTCAATCTGACCTCTAAAACCCAGGCTGACAGGAAATTCTTACCAATATTCATAGTTCTAATATAACTGATCTGAATGATCATTGCAACTCTTCAGGAAAATAGTATTTGATGTGCTGCTTCTAAACCAAAACCATATCCAGTGGTTAGTTTGTCTTAAGAGTTTGTGGTCATAGTACTTGTGCACAAACATCGAGAGCTTCCAAACCCAAGCACTCACATTTCAGGTTTCTTTCCCACAGTGGAGCTTTATTACCGTCTGAGGATAAAAACATCTCTCAACTGCTGGATTTCCTGCTTACTTTGATTGGTTTTGTATCAGTAGGGGGGAAATATGATTGTCTGAAACCACAAACCATTCAAATGTCCTCTTCACATGCAAGCAGCCCTTTGGTAGCCGATCCTATCTCGACACAAATCCCACTTATAACTTACAGAGTTACAAATCTTAACTGAATCTGACAAGATGGAAAGGGCAGCTACCTGTTATTCTTCTTATGCTTCTGTAACCACCATGTAGCGCACCACAAGGTGGTAATTAGTGTTGATAAAATGATCTGCATCAACTTATTCATGTTTTACATGGCAGAGAGCTCATATCCGTTTATCTCAAGGCAGAATTTATTTTAGATCATTTTACGTGTTTTCATTCCTGAAGAAAAATATGAAGTCTTTCAAAGCAAAGATACGTTCAACCTTTCAAAACATAGTATCACATATTCATGAGAAAACTGAAATGAACACAAGTTCAGCACATTGCGCTACACCACAGAAGAGGTGGTGGCGCAGAGTCACATGCTGCCAACATGGAAAGAACGCCAAACTTTTCAAGATGTCATTTGTTTAGATTCAAGAGAGAAAAGTACTTTCCAATGTTTAGTTACCAGAAATACTTTGTCATGGTTAGGAAATGATATAGGTTTGGTAGCCCATTGTTGGGTTGCACATTACATTACATTACGGTCATTTTGCAGACGCTTTTATCCAAAGCGACTTACAATAAGTGTGTTCAACATCGGTAGGCAAAAGAACTTCAGGTCACAAGAAATCACAAGTGCATTTCCTTCCAAAATCAAACAGCTAAGAGCATAACTAGTGCTAGAGTAAGTGCGGTAAGTTAGGTACCGAGACAAATGGGAAGACAATTTAGAAAACGAAGACAATTTAGGAAACAAATAAGTGCGTAAGGAGCTGGAACGAAACAGGTGATGTCCTAAGAGGGCGGATCAGGGTAGTGTTTCCTGAAGAGATGGGTTTACAGCCTGCGGCCAAAGATAAGCAGCGACTCAGCTGTCCTGACATCAGTCAGGAGATCGTTCCACCATCGGGGTGCCAGAACAGAGAAAAGGAGGAGCGAGTTGCAGTAGTCCAATAGTCAGTTGCACGGTAGTGTGGTGGTTTACACTGTCACCTCTAGCATGTAGCATCAGATCTGTTGCTAGTTTGGGCCCCCTCGCTTCCAAAGGCTTGCATATAAAAAGCCTCGGTGATCTTAATCTAAAAAGACAAATTGGCTCTGTGATTAAAAGTTCCTTACACCAGCTTCGGCTCCCTGCAAAACGTCTTTATTCGTTGGTCTTGATCAGCGCTCCCGCCGTCGCCTGCAGAAGGTGCAGAACGCCGCCGCTCGCCTCCCGACTGGCGCTGAGAAGCGGGACCACCTCGCTCCTGTTCTGGTCTTCTTGCACTGGCTTCCCGTCCAGTTCAGAACACATTTTAAGGTTTTATTGTTTGTTTTTTCAAGATTTTAAGCGGTGTGGCCCCTCAGTATCTCGCAGCATTACTTCAAGAGTATGATCCAGTCAGAGCCCTCAGATCATCAAATGAGCTGCTGCTTGAGGTCCCAACATCCGGGCTTAAAGTAAAGGCCACCGAGGGTTCTCAGTTGCTGCTCAAATCAATACGTACATCTTGAAATTTTACTGTTCTTATTTTATGGTACTTTTAGTCTTATTGTATGATTTTTATTTTTATGGTACTTTTATTGGCATGTGTAAAGCACTTTGGTATACTCCGGTTGTTTAAATGTCCTATATAAATAAATCTGACCTTGACCTTGTCCTTGACTTCACCGCAACAAGGTTTCTGGTTCAAATTCCAGCTACATGTTCTCCCCGTGCATGTGTGGGTTCTCTCCAGGTACTCTGACTTCCTCCCACAGACCAAAACATGCATGTTAGTCTAGAATCAACAACTAATCCGACACTAGTAGTGAGTCTGCATAGTTGTTTGTCTCTGTGCCCTGCAAATAACTGGCAACCTGTTCAGGGTCTAACCTGCCTCTTGGTCAGTGGCAACTAGGATAGTTCTGACAGTTCCCCCCCAACAATGAATAGGATGAAGTGGGAATACAAAATGGAAAGCTGGATAGCCCGTTATTACCTATAAATGACATCAGAACTATATATCTGCTCTTGTCTCCATTGATTGAGAACTTAAATGTTCTCATCATTAGTCATTTCTGCCATTCTTCCATGACATTTAGGGATTTAGAGAGATCCAAAAGTAGCCGTTGGTATGGCCATTCTGCAGTGACCAGCCGTCGCTCTTGGATGGCTTGCTGCTGCTTCCCTGGGATGACAAGTAGCTGCATAAGTTTCATTTTGGTTGTCAACCGTTGCTCTTGTGTAGCGTGTGATGGGATGTGATTGTACGGCGGAGAGTCGTTGTTCTCAGATGGTATTTCACTTACACGCTGTTGCAAACGTCAACAACTTTTCATCAGTGGAAGGCGCTTGATTGTCCACTCTTTACTCTTTACTCTATTCACGAGGCAAGCGTCAAAGCCGTAACGTTGTGACAGGAGTGGAAACATTATCAGCTGGTGATGAGAGCCGAGTCACAGTAAAGAACTGAGAAGTAATCCGTAACTATTGTACAGTTTTTGAGCTTTTATTGTACAATTAAAACCCATTGTGCCACGGACCAACATACATCATTTGCAATCTGTCATGAGATTGCATTGTAAATACAGTTAGTAAAACACTGTGCCTTCTGTTTCTAGGTAACATGATTATGAACTGAAAGTCATTCCATGTGGTTTTTGATGCAGATGCCTGTAGTTAGCCTTACCATACTTATGTGACAGTCTGATTTGCCAAGAGAGAAGACAACTAATCAAGCAGCTCTTGCTACTAAAAAGCAATTTGTGGTGTCTAAATACAGGCATTGACTGGTATGTCTGCATCTTATTTCAGTTTATTGTTGTTTAATAACTGGACTTTCTATTGTAAATATCCAAATGACACTAAATTAGTAAATGTGCACTTAGTTCTGAAGCTATCTTGAATTCTGCTTTTGAGATTGAAGTGCAGCAGTGTCAGTGCATTCGGGTTCACATTCTTTTGCAGATGACTATTGGCCTTGAACACAAGCCAACCATCTGTCTGTGCTTGTATGTATGTAGCTGGATAGGCCTCCATAAACTTATGACTTCTGCCAGATTATAAAGTAAACAAATACCTGAGGTTACACCAGAGCTAATTATGTCTCCCATTACAGAACAGAATTGTTCTCGGTTCTTTACCTTTTCCCAGCATCTCTTTAAATGTTTTGGTATTTGTTGTCTGCTTGTTCATGTTTAGTGAACAAACCTCTGACTTTAAGTACATATTTTACACTGTTGGTCACAAGGAAAATGGACGGGGTTAGAAGACAATTCCTAAAATTCCAATCAATTTCATTTATGAAATACAAGAGCAGAGGGGCAGATTAGGTAAAATGTAGTACACAACACAGAAACAAGACTAAATGTTGTATTAATTTTCAACAGGATTAGTTTTACCAGCATTCTGCCTGTAGCTGAAGTTCTTTTTTGTTGTTCAGACTTGTAGACATCTGTAACAACAAGGTGCCGAATGAGAAAGGCACAACAAATTATGTTAAAAGAACTGAAAATACCCTGAATAACAGACTAAAATTAAAATAATAAACTATCATTTGAAGGGAGGGGGAGGATTTTGCAATTCTACAAGGAATGGGCCTTCACATGCACATGCTATTCTTTTCCTGAGGGCTAAACTGTCATTGTTATTGAATCAATCATTATTTTTTTTCATTTCAAAGTAGAAAAAATACTTTACTGTGGAAGTAGAAAAGTGAACAGACTTGGGAAAGATGGGACTGGATAGTGGAGTGGTAAGATTGCCGCCTTTCATGCGGATCAAATCGTGACACTCCTGCATGAAACCTCCAATAGGGGTCATTAGGCCAGATCCCTTTAAGCCTGATTTATGGTCGTCTGGGAAAGGCCATGGAGAGCCCTTTCCGTCGTCGGAGACCCTCCCGGAGACGCTCTGCGTCGCTCGCGTGCGTCGGCCAAAATTCCTATCTATCTATCCGCGGAGACCGAAAGGCTTGTGATTGGTCGTGTAACGACATTCTTTCCGGAATCATTCTTCCTCTCAGAACAACAACACCGCCATTGTTGAAAGAGTTTACAGTGTGCCGGTCAACATTTGGTCAAAATGATTTGCATCTCAATTTCGATAAGCTCCAACTCCAACAGTCTTTCTCTCTCTGTCGCCATCGTTCACTGTGAGGAGTGGAACGGAGCCGGAAGGTGAACAATCAATCAATGACTTTTGCGATAGACGTCGCGAGATTAGGTCGTCTAACGTGGTGACGCCTACTGATCGGGAGGTGATACTGCGTATCCGACATCCCGACGGAGAACTTCGAAAGGTTTAATAGCCTCTGCGTGACCACGGAGTCGGATTGACGGATAGCTACGGAGAAGCATACCGAGGCCTTTAGCCTACCCGCCTACCTGGGAAAGGAGTGTAAGTCGCTTTGGATAAAAGCGTCTGCCACATGCATAAACATAAAAATGGGATTTGAACCAGTGATCTCTCATTTTAACGTTGGGGACATATGTCCATCAAACATGAACTTATGACGCAACAGGAAGTGTATCGCAGCAGAGACGGCAAAATAATTTTAGCCTTTACTGTCAAATTACTGTGTGTTTTTCCACAGATCATGCATTTTAAGACATGTCAAGAGATCCCTTTGGTTTTCCTTGTCGGAAAAGGAAAACAAATATCTTTACAAATATTTTTGCAAAATATTGCAAAGATTTCTGTCACATCAATCCAACGAGTTAAACTTGGGAAAGTCCAACGTGACTAGAACCACAGCTTCTCCAACAACCCCATAGAGGTTATAATGCTGTTTTTCCCATTATAAACTTCTGGTTGGTTCTTTGTGGAACAATGAAACCAGTTAGGTCCACAGTTACAGAAAATAATGATGGATATTTTGCACAAACAAAAGGGATGTTAAAGGTTCTTTCTTTGTGAGATATCACCTGTTTGGGCTGCGACTTTATAATAGGTTGCAATACCATACCACAGAATCTTGAATAATGATCATCAAGGTGAAAATTTCCTGTTGCAAATGTCATGCAAAGCCAGCCGGTTATTTGTTATTCTATGTTAAAAAGTGCACGCAAATTAAAATCCGCCAGTTCCGGAAGACAGGATATGTTGTCAACCAAATTAAATGGTTGCAAATTTTACCACAATTTGCCCAGTGGGAAACTGCTGCTTGTGTTCAGGATGTCTCTTTGCAAAATAGGGCATCCAATCGCCATCTGTAAGCATGCTACTTGCAAGCTTGAGGTATCATGTCAAACTTTTGCTGTGAGACTGTTTGTGTTCTCATGATGCCATCCTTCATAAAACCTTCATCCTCCCTACTTCCTTTCTCATGCCTTTAGAGCTGTCCTCTCCCTTTGCTCTTTTCCAATTAAAACTAAATAAGTTGTTATCTATGCTAATCATCCGCTGATCTTCCGGTCATTACCTCTATTTTGACTTGCATAACCTCTTTTTTCCTCCGTTAATTTAGATTTTGATTATTTTTCCCCAAGTCTAATTTCCCTTTATGCATTCTGGCATGTTTCATTTTCATTTACCTCATCTCACTCTGTTCTTTTCCTCTCCTTAATGGTTTATAATGTTTCCCTACTTGTATCTTGATGCAATTGTTTGTTCCCGTGTAGTATTAATCCATCTTCAAAGATGCCACAAAGGCCAGAAGGAATATAGTAAAGTATGTGAACATTAACTTAAAGCAAATAAACTCATTATATTTCCCTCAGTTACTGAGAAAACAGAAAGAGTAACCAATAGCAGATGGAGTAGAATACTTGGGGGTAAAAAAAACATTTTCAAATCTCTGTATCTTCAGACTTTCTCTTCTTCCCCTCCGTTACTCTCCTCATCTTGCCTTGCATGCTCCGCCACTCCTCCTCCTGGTCTGTGGTGAACCACATGGTTAACTGCTGTCAAAGCCTTAGTGCCTGCCTTTCTCATAGACCTCATGGCGGCACAATGACACCCTGGGCGGCCACAAAACTCCACTGTCAAAACAGCTCCATCAACCATCAACTGAAAAATCCTAGACCACCTCAATTTCAGAAGACAAACAAAACTTAAAAACAGTTCAGTCCCGGAGAAATTAATAATTCTGTTTGATCAAAACATAATTATGCTACATTAGAATAAAGAAATTGATATTATTTAAAAACTACCTGGAACCTGCACACACTGGGATGTGGTACCACCCTCAACACATTTTATATAATGTCATTTCCCCACTACAATCTCGTAAAGTGTCTCTTCAAAAAACCATAAGAAGAAAGAAGAAGAAAAGAAAACCTAATTATAAACAGGTTTTATTCATATCACGTCTGATGCATTCCTCGTGGTTGCAGTTAATATTTCAACAGGCCTGTACTTACACACAAACTCAAAATGTATGGATATATAACAGCTTTAAGAATGGTGTAGTCCACTTTTGCCACATCCATAAAAAGAACCTGATAATAAATCCCATATGGCTCTGAATACAGCTGAAACTGTCCATAGTTTTTGAAGGATTTATTTAGCATGAATAGCATGAATCAGTGTTTTGTAGCTTTTAACGGCAGCAGGGTATTCTACAAAAGCTATGGGTGAAGATGGGACAGATCCTAAAAAAATTAACTGAAATATCTGAAACAGGAAGTAAAGTATGTTTTCAGCCCAGCTGTATTCTAATCCTGTTGCACACCATCATCTGTCTCCATGAGCTGTCGTCTCTCCTGAGGCTGCAGAGTCACCACAGGTGCTGAAGAACCAGATGGTGATCATGCAGCTTATCTGATAAAGATGTTCACCATGTTTCAAAAAAAAAAAAAAAACTGTCCTGCCATCCATTCTGTCTAATCTGATACCAAATCCACAAGCAACAGTTGTGCTTATGCACACGAAAGCCCTGAAAGTACTAAACCACCCACACATGCTCTCCTCATGTGGGTGGTGTCTGCAGGCACCAATCACAAGCCATCCTTGGCCACGAAAACATGTTTTTTTTCAAATTTTTCCATTCTGAAATAACTCCCGTCCACTGGGCCCTGATAATTACAGCATTGTCCGGTAACAGACTGACAAAAACGGACAAAAGTTCCACGGGAAGCCAGCAGTTCGAAACTAATGCCACCAGACATGTGTTTTATGTTGCTGTGGTCCTAACAAGCTGGGAGCTGTACATAATAACAAGGCTGGACATGTTGACCTCACCACATGCTGCTACGGCCTCCGATGCCATTGTTATGTGCAAACCATACGTCTGCACTTTGCTTATTCATAAAACAATAAAAGAAATAAAAGAAAATGCTGCACTGTCGCTGGGAAGGTTTTCACCCAATAATGATAAAGAAAAGGAAATGCGGGAAGACAGAAATATAGATTATTCTTCAGCGAACTTGGTTCCTAAGATACGGAAGCCCAGAGCGAGATAATTATGTCGTTATCTCAAGAAAACAATGATGGTTTTCTTGAGACAACGATGTTTTTCGAGGCCACTTTTTCTCCCCAGTCCGCCCCTGTTTATATGTGTTTATATGTATTTCTGGCAAAGGTTTTTACCCATTTTTAACCCCCTTTCATTGAAAACTGAATAAAGTAGCCAGAGACGGCCGGCTCGACTGCAGCTCAACAGGCGTTTACACCTAAGTGATCCTGCTGATATAGTCAACTTCATCAGTGACCAGCTGAGGGGACCAGGCCGTCTCCATGGTTACCGAATGATGCACGAGAGGTGCCGTTATCGTTTTCTCGAGATAACGAGAAACGATAACGGCATGATTGGTGTGTGTTAAACCTGATTCCATTCTTCAAATGCTCGTCACACCAGCGGGATTTGCTTTGTGCATTTTCACAGCAGAACTGTTACACAAACGCTCCACATTCCATGTTTGATTCATAGGCTACTTTATTCAGTTTTCAATGAAAGGGGGGTAACAATGGGTACACCTTTGCAGGAAATACATAAACACATATAAACAGCTTGGACTGGGGAGAAAAACTGGCCTCGAAAACCATCAGTAAATGAACTTGTTATCTCGAGAAAACCATCAGAAAAAAGTTTATACGTACCACGTCCGCTCTGGGCTTCTGTACTAAGATGTTGTATGTAATCGACATATCCTGCACCACATTTAGTAATGTAGATGGGTCAGGACCCATCACTCTGTACACAAAAAAGCAAGTTCATTACATTATGAGAGGGTCTACGTATTCTGAAGTAGGCTTTGATGTCCAAGTATTTGTAACTAATGGTTTTTTAAATCAAAAGTATAGTTAATGAAGTAAAATAGTGGTTCAGCAGAAAGACGAACCTGAGTGAAACGCATAATCTACACCCTTAAGGCTTTTGAAAAAATTACATTTTGGGGGAGCTGGGAATGAGCTGTGCTGCAGCGGCGCGCATCAATGAAGTCATCCAGGCAGACGCGTGTGTGGAAAGCCCCCCGATCATGAATGTATTATATTAACTGGATAACGGACTACAAAATGGCCGCCGTTGATTACAATGGAGTTTCTCGCCTGGCGCATATGCCGAAAAAGTTTCTGTTCCGTGTTTACTTCCGTATTATGCGGCCCACAGAGCATGCGCAGTAGAGTCACCCCCCCAACCGATGTGAAATAAGTTTTCCTCATATTAAAAAAAAACAAAGAGATCAAGTCTTTTTGATGTATCGACATATAACCATTAATAATCCAATAATGTTGGAGTTCAGTAAAAAATATTTTAAGGAAATATTTTCAGTGGAATAAACTAGAAAACTATCAAAAATAACTATTTGCTTATTTGCCACTGAGTTTAATCATTTGTATGGTGGAACTGCAATCACAACAGGGGATGGAAAATACATGTTTTTTTGTTTTTTTAAATGGCCTAATCAGTTGATATCACTTTTCCCATAGAATAAGAAAATAGCTACGCTTGACTGAGTGTATGGGAACCGCTGAGGACTCAGCAGGTTTTGGAATAACATGCTGAGCATTTCTGAACAGTTTGATGCCCGAGGCGAGACAGCTTCCGATTCTGTTTACTTTTCCCTTCTTAATACAATGTACAGTCCAAACTTGACCTACATTTAAAAAGGAATATAGGCCTGTTTTCCAGCTGAAAGACACTCCATTCAGAAATCCTACTTGTTTACATTCTCTTCCACAGTTTTCAGTAGAAAGAGGACGTTAGAGTGAATCTTCTGTAGATTCTGAAGTATCTGGTTATCATTTAGAAACTCAGTGCAAGTTAGAACAAATTGTATCTTTAAAGTGCCTTGAGATCACTTTTGTACTGAAACTGTATGAATAAAAATTCAATAACAACTTTATATATTACCTTAGAGGTGTGTTCTTGCTTGCTCACATTGGCAGTTGTACCAGTTACCCCAACTGCATTATATTGTCTTATTTTGGCAAATGTTTGACGTAATCTCCTCCAAGATGTCTACCCTCCAAGATTAGAAAATTGTACTCATGAACAGGCGACAGCATCCTCATAAGTGGCTGCCGGGGAAGTGGGGGGAATGTCGAAGGAACTGCAGGAGAAACGTGAGGCTTGAGTTCAAGGTTTCATTTTATCACATTTTGATAGACGTAGGAATAACGACTGCATAGTTATGTTAATTTGGTTTTCATAACTTCCATACTTCCAACTTGTGCTTGGATCACGACGAAATATTTAGATTATGACACAGGATAGCAAATTTACAGGCCATGATTTAACCAAGTGAAGGCTGCATCTCTGAATGAGCAACTCAGAAACATTCAGTCATGGGAGCAAAAGCTTATCCAGTATCTTGCTCGACACTAGTTACTGGTTTGGCTTGAACATAACTGTTCAAATTGTTCAAACTGCTTCAGGTTGTCAGCCAGACAAATGTGACATGCATCAGTCAGTGGGGTCACATGGCACTGGAAGGATCAAATAATTGGCTAAATTACAATAAGAATGAGTTGAGCAAAGGTAATTCTCCTTGGATATATGGCGGTGAATGAATCGGATCAGAGGCACAAAGCGTGTCATACCCCGGTATGATAGGTGTCGCTGTCCATTTCAACTATTTCTTATAGAGCCACTTCCTGTTGACCTCTTCAACAACAAACTCAGGCATTGGAGAAAGATGGAGAACGCAGAGCAAGATGAAGCTACGTCCCTCTACATTTGGTCTGTGATGAGCTGCTTGTTGCACAAACTCGATGCCCAACGGAGCATTCTCCATCGAGTTGTTTGTTTCTTTCTGACGGCGACAACAACAGTAACATCGTCTCCTTTGACTTCCGGGTCACGACCCCGGGAAAAAATCTCGAACATGCGCAGAACGCAAAGTCCAATTCACCACGTGCTTCAGCGTCTACAAGCAGGTTTAGTGTGACTTTCAACCCAGTTATCTCGGGGTCTTAATCCGATCACGAGTAACTCGATTCGACCCAATTTCTTGTCAGATTAAGGTGTCTACATGAACTTAATAACTCTTATTGTAATTTAGCCAATTATCTGATCCTTTCAGTGCCACGTAACCCCACTGAATGAGAAGTGGATAACAGATTAAAACATTGTGCGTAATTGATTTGAATGAGTTGCTCGCTGGCTTATACTTTTGGCACCCCAAGCTTCCTTCATAGGTTACAAGTTACAAGTCACTATGGCGCTCATGCTCTCATGCTCTTTGCCCAATGGTTATGTATGGAAAAGACAATTGTGTCTTATATTAAGTGTAATGAGATATTTTGACTAGAAATGAGGCAAATATACTTGGTATTCAACAATCTGATGTGCCTCCATTGACGAATAAGATATAATCCCAGCTGTAAAGAGAAATCCAAATGCAAGCAATAAAAGCAACTACAGATCATATGATTGACAAATTTAATTGGTTTTAAACCACATTTTCTAGCTGGAACTGATTTAGCCTGTTTTCCCATGTACGGATGATTCTGCATGATGAGCAGGATTGCTAAATAATTAGTGATGCAACAGAACATCTCATGTTCATCCATGTGAATGTTTTGTTTATGTGTGCCACATGCACTTACTTTTCTACCATGTGACTTTTTTTTAACCATATGCTCTGTCCATGGTGACTCAAAGCCACTCAGGTAGCAACTGGATGTATAATATGAAACAAAACACATGGTTTATAAACCAACTTTAGCATCATTACAATGGGCTGATGCAGATTTTCAAATCCTATAAGCAATCCAACTGTCCACTGAACATGTTTTGGGTGAGATAAAGTAAAAAATTGAAGGATATATAAACATATATTTGAATACATTGATTAAATATTCACAAATATCTCCCCAGGATTGACTGTAGAATTTGTTGAATTGGGCATCAAACTAAGACCTTTACCTCATTAGTGCTTCTTGTAATTTAATGAGTTACACAGACATGTTGCTATTCTAGACACTACCAGTGTCCCATTGCTTATACAATTAGCTATGAAGCTACGATTGCCTGCCTGTATTTAACTGCCCCCTTTACGATACCCTGGAAGCATCTTGTTGACATCAAAACAGCCTGTATGTTTATTAAATACATCAGTCATATAAACCCGTATGGTTTATGAGAAATGTTTACAACATTTCACAACATGAAATGCTTCGAAATTACATCTTGCTAACCAAACAACATCCTCCAGTAAAATCAGAGTTTGGAAAAATATGGCCAGTTTACCCAATATTGTCTCTCTTTTGAGTCACAACTCAAAGGGATTGAGTTTGTTTTGTGACTGAAACGTGGGTGGAAAGATCTAACCTTTGAAAAACACCACCCCTTGGTGTTCTGAGATTTAGTTTGATTAAGACTGCATCTCACAGGCGTTTGTGTGATATATAACCATAACCTAAGTTAGAAGGACTGGACTGCTTGGGCTAAAAATGGTCAACATTTAGCTGGAGATATTTGTGGCTAAACGAGAGTTACAACTACATGCAACACTGAATGCATGCAGATACAAGTCCCTAAAGTCACTCTCCACTTAGAATAACATTTTTAATCGTGTTAGCATTTCTATGAGATGTCTAATGTGGTATCAGACGTCATTTGCAAAAGCCAATAATGCCATGGCTGGGGATTTTTTGCTTTGAATTTGTAGAGTAGTACCAGCAGTCTCAGAAAGGCAGGTCAGATAGTTCATGTGTTCCATGAAGAAAAACACAGGAACCAGTTATTTTGCATAAGCTCTGGGGAACCAATGCCACGACAAGCTGGCACAAGCTAAGTGGGGAAGTTAGCCTGGGGCTAGCAGAGTAAGCAGGCAGAGCCCGAATAGCATATTCCCAAGCCATTTCAGGCTTGCATTTAAAGGAATACGCAGAAGTTCCCATGTGTGGCATACAGAGCCATCAGTGGGTTGATATACCTACGTGATTATTATTGATGTTTAATTTGATTTCCCAATTAGGACAGCTCATGTTCAGAGTGTGGTGAAAATAGTCTGGGTGTTTTCTGATAAGGTAGAAGATTGGTTATGGAGTGTAAAATATTGTATTACCGATCAGTATGCAGTGTCTGACCCCGACCAGCAGAGAGCTCGTTCGCTACACTGGCTGTAGACAACACAGGCTGTGTTCAAAACCGCATACTTCTACTACTACTCATACTGACTTTTTTTCCCGGATGCATACTAGATTCGCTGAAATGTTGGGTATGCATCATGAGGTTACTACTCATACTCAAACTACCCAAGATGCAACGTAACGTGACGTCGCCGATCGTCATTTCCTGTCAAAACGGCAGTTGCAAGCTAGCTACAGCGAGGGTAGGTTGACTTCCTATTTTCAAAACAAAAGCACCAATTGTATCGTAATGGCTTTCCCTATGATAAAAGCCAACTTGAGAGAAATCAGCTTCAGGCCGGCTGATTTCGGCTCGGGCAGGAGCAAAATGCATTGTGGGTAAACGCTCTGCATAATGTCTGATCGATGAGCATGCCGTATGCAAGTATGTAGTATGTAGTATGCGGTTTCGAACACAGCCTGTGTGTGTTGGGACAAAGGAAATCTCATGGGAATACGTTCCGAGAACAAGAACACACGCGTGAATGTGAAATATGCTTTGTGTGGCGAACTGTAATAAATAACATCACATACTTTTGCTCTTTGCAGATAAGAAGGGAGGGTTAGAAGGGTGTAATTGATGGGTTAATATGTTATGTGGTACTTTATAATCCCGGTTGGACTTCATGTGATTTTGTTTATGAACGTTACTTGTTCAGCGAACGCAACGTACTGAAAATGGCTAGCCAGTAGTTAGCATTGGTAGCCTAGCAACCTCGAGCACGCGTGTAGCTGGAGGGTAGTCGGAGCCGATCTTAAGAGCCTGCGCTGCTCGTGTATAGTTCATGGTTTAAGAAATAAATATTGTGACAATGTTTGGAGGACATGATTGGCTGACTGTGTATTTCAGAAACAAGTTGATATTGAATGTACTTGATGAAAACTGGTTTTGAATAGCGATGCAACATAGCCTACATAATTATTTGTCTTGATGTTGGTACAAATGTTATTTTTCTGTGTTAAAATATCATATAAGTTCCGAGAAGGAGAACACACACGTGAATGTAAAATATGCTGTGTGTGGCGAACTGTAATAAATAATATTACATACTTTTGGTCTTTGCAGAACAAAATAAAAGACAACAAATTAAATGTGTAGTGGAGGCAGTCTTCACTTTGCACCACGCTAGACTGTCTTGAATATATAGCTTTTATTCTAACTAGATGGCAATTGCATAATATGTTGTGAACTGAGCAAAGGTTCTAACCTTTGACCTTTTGTAAGGCACTGTGCAATCAGAACTGACTTTTTTTCAAAACAACACTTAATCTATTACATAGTCAGCAGTTGTTAGCCGTCCAAGTCAGTCGCAGGCAGCCCGAAGGCGCACTTAAATGCACCTATTTTTAGAACATTTGGCCGCCTGTGACTCACTGCTGCCCCTCAGCTGAATGAAGGGGCATCTCAGTGATTAGATCAGAGTAAACACACTAACACAGCCATAGGAAGTCACGCTGTAAAGGCACATGTAAAGGAGGAAGAACTGAGTCATATTCTCAGTCACATTGCAAAACTGCAAAAAAATGTGACTTGAAAAAAAAATCTCCTTCCTCTTGTTTTGATGCTGCATGAAACGACAGATTACGCAGTTTTGAAGCCAAAACAGTTGGGACGCTGTGAATAAAATGTAAATGCAGTGATTTACGCATCATAAACTGCAAATCAAAACAAATTATCAACCAGTACTTCACTCAATGTAGAACTTAGAAAACATGTCAAATGTTAAAAGTGAAACGTTTTAATATTTCATGAAAAATATTAGTTAATCTTGAAGGCAGCAATATATCTTTAAAAAAGGGTCATGTTTTTTTTGTGGGGGGTAGGGGACTTTTATGCCTTTTTAATGGATAGAACAGTTAAGACAGACAGGAAGCAGTGGGCAGAGAGAGGGGGAACGACATGCAGCAAAGGGCCATCCGGCACGGGACTCAAACCGGAGGTACATGGGGCGCCTGATCAACCCACTACGCCACGGACCACCTCAGCATCTTCTCTTCTTTTAAAGGGATAGTTCGCCTCTTTTGACATGAAGCTGCAGACCGAGCAGTCCCCTGTGTCCAAGCAGCAAACACTGTAAACAGGTGCGGCTGTCGGCAGGTGGCAGCACGCAGTGATATGAAAGGGAGAGAAAATAGGGCCAAGCGATGTGAGGTCTGACTTTTTCTGGATGAACGATTTTGTGATGCAAATGTATTACTCTTTTGAATGCATATTGTTTTGAGAAGCAAAACGCTTTATTTTTGTGGCCCCAGCCAACTAGCCGGACTACCTTCATCAACACCAAAACGAGGCTGGAACAGACGCAGCAGGGGGTAAGAAAATGTTCATAAATGATATTGCTAATATGGGATGTCATACAGCTTCATGTCAAAAGAGGCAAACTATCCCTTTGATAACGGTCCATAAACATCTGTACTCTGAGAAGACCAGTTGTTAGACATTTGGGAGAGGAATCTGTGACCACCGCTTAACTCTTACATTAATATTTTAGTAGCATACGGTTCAGTATTGCTGAAACATGCAAGGCCTTCCCCCCAAAAAACATCATCTTGGTGGGAGCAGATGTTCCTCTAAAACCTGTATATTCCTTGCAGTATTGATGGAGCCAGATGTGCAAGTTGCAAGTTACATAGACACTAAAGCCTCATCTCCACTATGCAGTTTGGTACGGGTTGGTTCAGAATGGTTCGCTTATTTCAGTGTTTTCACTACCACGAAAGCGTACCGGTCCCATGGAACCCGTTACCATGTCTGTAACCCTTCTGCTTGGGGTAGCGAGCACACAGGACCGGTTCCAGGCTCTGCTCTCCGTTGTTGGTGAGGAGGCTGTGCAGCGGGAGCTCAATGGCGCTGTGCCAAACCAAAAAGTTTGCCAGCTGATTGCCACAAAAATGGCAGAGAGTGGTTTCAACCGGACCGCGAGCCAGTGTCGCATTAAGCTGAAGAAGCTTGGAGGTGCTTCCAAATTATGGATGTTATTTGTTCTTTGCTATTTACGCTTCGGGGCGCACTCCGCCCACCCCTGAGGGTCCCCTTTGTACAGTGGGAACGCAAGCTGACCCCAAAGCGACCCGACCCGTACCATACCGATACAAAGTGAAGCATAACTGAGTGCTGATAACAACCTGGATGGTCCCTTCCTTCTTTAGTCTGGAGGACACGGAGTACATGACTTCCAAAAAGAATTTCACATTTCAATTTATTTGAGCCGAGAACGGTTTCCCACTTTGTCTATATGTTGTAAAAGAACATTGGTTTCACACCAATTCTCTAAATCTTTAAATAATAATATTATACATATATATATATATATATATATATACATATATAAAGATAACATTTACGGTAGATAATGGAATATTCAAAGTCTTTAGGTCCAGATACATTATCCAGAAACTGCTGTGCACACCTTTTTCTCCACATTGCGGAACCTCTGCCCGCCTTGACTTCTGAGACCGCCACTGTGCTCTTTTTATAATGTTCTGTGTTCCTTTTGTGCTTATCATTGCATTCGATTTAAGCTTGAAACACTGGTTTTTTTTGGAGGGGGGGTTGTAGTTAAGGGTGTGGTGGTATGCTGTACCTAGCTTCTGCCAGGGCAAATAAGGGGAACTTTATGGGCTAAAACTCATAACTTATTAGCTACATCGAGAAAATAAATGTATTTATTCAGAATATTTACAGTGCAGGGTTCGATAGTAGAAGGTTTAACAAACAGAAACCACTAAAAGCTCCAAAAACACAGGGGGATAAACAATAGAAGAACGAGGCTGCTGCGTCCTCTGCATCCCGCTGACTGTACCGGTAGGTAATTCCAAAGGAATTCAGACTCATAAGCCCCCGAAGCCTTCATTACTGCACAATAACAGAGGTCAAAAAAAGCAGACCCAGGCAATTAAGAGGAGCTGGTATCTGACCATTAGATTGTTGGTTTGGAAAGTTGCTGGACGTGATGACATGAATCCAGCAGAGCATCTGCAGAAGTCTGTGGTCACACACTGGCATATCCCATGGAAGAATGTCTGGAGCCGCCGCAAATGCCTCGCTTTAGTTCTGGAAAATCATCACATAATGTTGTGAAATGAGGAAAAATTTAGGTTTGCGTATTATGGTCACGAAAATTTATATGAGAAATTTGTCTCTGATTTCATTATATAAGGCTGCGCATAATGTTGTTGTTTTTCATTCCACTGTCGCGGAAAGAAAAAAAAAAAGTCATGTGAAAAAACCTCCAATTACACAGTGTTTTCACATGTTTGCTACATGAAAAGCCTCTCTAAGTGTGTGGCTTTGGCACCGACAGGACTTTTGGTCGGCGGTTAATTCCAGAAGCGTGCAACTAGGAATGAAAAGACTGCAGAAAAAAACAGTTTAAAACACACAAATGCATGTAAGGAATATTTTGGTGAGGAGTCCGTCTAACACAATGACCAAACATCTGGGAACAGAAGTCAGTTTATGGTTTCATATTTTCATCTAGTTTTATGGCAAAGTGGCACCTCTAATTCCCGCTCATTAAAGCCCAGATGCACATCAGAGCCCGGGCCGCTGCTCTCGGGCTCGGTTGACAGATCAGATTTGGCATCATAAAACGGTTGTGGCATCTTGGTATTTTCTGGCTGCTTGTGTAACAGATCCCTCTGGGCTGCTTTAACTCTTTAAGTGGGTCGATCGGTGGAGACAGAGTACGTCGATTTGTTCTTACTAGGGCTGGGTAACGATTAAAATGTTTAATCTAATTAATCACGTGATTTCCCTGATTAATCACGATTAATCGCATTTGTACGCAAAATCCAAAAATGAATCCAAAAGTAGTGTATAGCTTTTAGCGTTTAGTTTTATTTTAAATGTGCTGCCATATAAATGAAAGTGCCATAACATTTGTTGGGCAAACACACTTTTAACATCAGCATCTTTCTGTAGTTTTTATGTAGAAGCCTCGCTCCACTGTCTGTGTCCTTGAATGACTTGCTGCTATCAGTTGTGTGTTTTGCCTTTAAGTGATATTTTAGACTGGAACTACTATGGTGAGAAGACAATTACACTTGGCTGTAAACGCAGGAGTTTTTTTTTAAATTTATTTTGAAATACGTGCTTTTATGTTGAAACAAGTAAAACAGGAAGTAGCGCCGGTTAGCTCCGTGAGCTTCACACAGACCGAGGAGCACCTGTAGCGGTGATGTTACCTGCTAGTTTATCTTTATTTTATTCCTCCATGCTTCGTGGTGTTTGCTGTAACTGTGTGAATGTGATGCATTCAACATACTTTTACAATAATAAAACCTGCGTTAATGCGCAATAAAATATTAATCGGTGTTAAATAATTAACAAGTTAGCGCGATAATAACGAGTTAACTCGCCCAGCCCCAGTTTCTACATCATTTCAGCTCTTGGTTTTGGATCTATGTGAAAAGGCAATGAAGTTTTTTTTAATCTAATTAAGATTAAATTCTTCATGTTGTTCATGTGATCATCGGCTGAATGGTAGATAACAGAAGGCAGGCTTTCACCACATAAACACCTGTGCTGCTGAGGCGCACCCTGCCCATGAAAACTCTTCCGTGTCTTTACCCGTTCATGGTAATAACGAACATAAACCTAACGGATAAAGGGAACTACAGTCCATGTTGTATTCAGTAAGTGATGCTCCCTGTCATTTAAAAAAGCACTAACTCTTGATCTGAGTGGCTTTAAAGAAAAATAATCCGAAACTTTATAATAATAACTTAATTTAATAATAAACTTTCAAGATTTTTTTTCATCTTTTGAAATTTTCATCATGTTTTCCACCAGTTTTTGACATTTATTCAAAACAACAACCTTAACCATACAAATTAAACATCACACTCTTTTTGCAGAAACAAACCTCTCCGATAGCATGCTGCCCAGTCTGAGCAGTAATGTAACAGCATTCAGACCAACCCTTCCAAACAAGCCACACTTGTTCAGTCTTTTTCTAACTGTGCTGTCATGACCTTTAACCTTTAACATGCTAACTGAGGCCTGCAGAGTCTGAGATGTAGCTCTTGGGTTTCTGACCTTGGGGTGAACTTGCTGGGACGTCCACTCCTGGAAAGATTGACAGCTGTCCTGAATGTTTTCCACTCGTGAATAATCTTTCTCTCTGTAGAACGATGGACTCCAGATAGTTTGGAAATGACCTTATAACCCTTCCCAGATCGATGGGCAGCAACAGCTGCTTCCCTAAGATACGAAGGGAGACAGAAATAGTGCCAAGCGATGGTGAGGTCTGACTTTTTCCTGGAGAACGATTTTGTGATGCAAATGTATTACTCTGTTGAACACATATTGTTTTGAGAAGCAAAACGCTTTATTTTTTAAACCCCAGCCAACTAGCTGGACTACCTTCGTCAACACCAAAGCGAGGCTGGAACTCTGCTCACAGGACGCAGCAGGGGGTAAGAAGATGTTCATAAATGATGTTGCTGATATGGGATGTCATACAGATCCATGTCAAAAGAGGCGAACTATCCCTTTAATTCTAATCTGAAGCTGTCTTTTATTCCTCCTTCTTTCACTTTCTGATATGTCCTGCTGTATCTCGTTACCTTGGCAAATGATTCTGACTGTTGCCACATACACGGTCGGGGTCCTGTTTCCCCCAAAGCATCCTAAAACTGAGATGTTTTTTTGGCCGGGTCTAAATTGTGGGGCTGATCAGGCTCAAGATGTCTTTTGCATATGCAGCGATTCATCAGCAGTTTGTTGCCAAAGAAAAATGTATAAAACAACAAACCTTGTTGTGTTTCAATTGCACATGACAGTGCTCTTCCATTTAGAACATTTAGCACCTTAATGTAAGCAGTTTGTTACCGTTACAAAAGGATTTTTCACTTTCCAGCTGTCTTTGCTGGCAGATAAACTCACGTCACTTAACCCCTTAAAGTCTGCACAGATAAAAACAAAGGGGCAAAAAATAAGCATTTTGTGCACTTTTCTCATTTCCTTGAAGCGATAATAATCTAAATCAATGCTTTTTTTCCTCAGGTGGTTAGTATATATGAGTACAGTCTATACAAAACGGTAGAGCGGGATGCTGAAGGGTTAAATAAGCGCACGTCGAAACATTAGTCAACACATCCAGAGCAGACTGCATGTGCAATGTACAGAATACAGTCGGACGAAAAGAGGATAGAAGGGATTTGACAACGACATCACGTGCGTGTTCTACCGAGCAGCCGTGACATGGTGTTACATAACTTATGCAAAAAGACACATGACTCAAACATAACTTAAATGATCCACCATACAGGCTGACGCGGAGGGATGGGAGGGCGTCCCGCTCCTTCTCTTTTCCGTGGCAACAAAAACATGCTTCAACTCACGATACAGAAATAAAACGCACCTTTTATAGCCTTTAACAGGACAAATCAAAAGATTTAGACTGTGCAGCTTAAATCAAATCAAATCAAATCAAATTTATTTGTATAGCACGTTTCATGTACAAACAATTCAAAGTGCTTTACATAAAATAAAAGCATTGCAGCAGGGAGTGGGAGAAGCATTAAAAATACATAAAAGAATATAAAGAGAAACAAATCAAATAATTAAAATGAATTAAAATGATTAAAAACAAGCAACAGTCCAGATAAATTAAAAGATATCGTGCAGATTTCATGCATAGACACATGAGAACAGAAATGTCTTTAACCTGGATTTAAAAATGTCTACATTTGGTGAAAGTTTAATCTCCACTGGCAGTTTGTTCCACTTGTTTGCAGCATAACAGCTAAATGCTGCTTCTCCATGTTTAGTCTGGACTCTGGACTGGACCAGCTGACCTGAGTCCTTGGATCAAAGAGCTCTGCTAGGTTTATATTATTTATAGATATATAAATCTTAGGTATGATGTTATATATGTTATATATAACATCCAGCAATGCAATAGATGTTCTATCGACAGAATAAATCAGTACATTTTTATTTTTATTTTTACAGCCTCAAAGGTGTGGAACGAGCAGTTGGAAACGCAGCTGGAATCAAGGACTGCTGTTGGCTTGTTTTTATCCAAACATCCAGTAACAATCACGGCGTTATTTTTCACAACTGCTCAGAGCAACATCTGGCAGCAGCCCCAGAAAGCCATAACACTCCAGTATTAAGTTTGACACTCAACACCGGTTTGTTACCCTGCTCAGTGTTAGACACAGAAATAGATTGCAGACGGTAGGAGGCCGGTGATATTTCCATCACCTCCATGTGAGGAGAGGCAGTGTGTGTGTGTGTGTGAGTTGTTTTGATTCAAGGACACACTGATCTGAGCCTCCGTCAGCCTTGTGTTGGTTTATTTTTATGTATGTGGAGCACATGCCGGTCTTAATCGAGGCTTTAGAGTGTGTCCGATGCGTGCGCGCTTTGTATGGTTGCGTGTGCTCGTGAGCCGCACGTCGCTCTGTCTAACGCTATTTTTGTCCTCGGTTCATAAACATGCGACAAAACGCTGGCATCCGCTGCTTTGTGGACTGCAGTTCTGAGGCAGGGTTTGTCATTTGGTCATTACCTTTTGGCCCGATCTTTAAAAATGTCAACTTGCACCGATAAGACTAATTCGTCTGGCACTGTGACGTGAAACAGTGGCTTCTTGGGGTGGAGAGCAGCCGGTAAAGACTGCTTCAGCAGAGCTACGTGCTGCTAAAGCTACTGAACGAGAAGCAAACAAACAGACTGGCTCGCTTCTGCTCTCCACGGCTCCACTCGTAAAATCCCTGCAATAAAAGGCATATAAGCCTGGTCATGCTCGGCTTAAAATAACACCAGTGCAGCCAATTACTCTGGTAAGATGAAAAAAAACTCTTTAATTAGCAGGGATGCGAGGTCTGACTGAAGCTGGAAACAGAATCTAACTGCTGCTACGACAGGAGTTCTGACTGGTTAAAGATGAGCTGGGCATCAGTGAGAACCGAGCAGAAAGATGGGGTGAACACAGGCTGTGTTCGAAACCGCATACTTCTCCTACTACTCATACTAACTTTTTGAGTTAGTATGCAAGTTTGAGTATGCGAGAAGTTCCCGGATGCATCCTAGATTCTCCGAAATGTTGAGTATGCATCATGAGGTTACTACTCATACTCAAACTACCCAAGATGCAACGTAACGTGACGTCGCCGATCGTCATTTCCTGTCAAAACGGCAGTTTCAAGCTAGCTACAACGAGGGAAGGTTCACTTCCTGTTTTCAGAACAAAAGCACCACTTGTATCGTAATGGCTTTCCCTATGATAAAAGGCAACGGGTATTTTATTTTGTGAAAATAACCGGAAGTGTGTTGCTCACTGCGGCTAGCTTTAGTAGCGCCGAATTCGTGGGAACAAAATTGTAAACAGCCGGTACTTTGTCAGGTTTTCAACACGTTGGGGATCTAAACGACTACTTTCTCGCCTGAAAATGTTTCAAATGTTGCTAAAGTTTACAGAGTTTAGAGTTTAAGTGAAATCAGCTTCAGGCCGGCTGATTTCGGCTCGGGCAGGAGAGAAATGCATTGTGGGTAAACGCTCTGCATACTGTCTGATCGATGAGTATGCAGTATGGAAGTATGCGGTTTCGAACACAGTCAGAGACTGTGAATAAAAGTCGGGGTGAACATAGACTGTGAATAAAAGATGGACGTAGCCACATGGCTTCAAAGCCGGCGAGTCGGTACATCACAACGCAGCGGTCACAGCTCCACTTGGCCACTGATTTGGATGACTTTGCTGGTCCCAGTATAGAAGCACTGGAGTGAATTAGATTTAAAGTATGTGTGACTCCATCACAATAGGTGTCGTCATGCCCTCCTTCCAGTTTGTTAGCGGTGGGCTTTTCCAGTTGACCCATAATCTCACGGACCAAAACTTGTGGGAAATCAGTTCCATGTTGGGCAGAGAACTGGACAGCTTTTACAACTCTGTGAATTCTGCACATCTCCAGGGCTTTATTGTTGATTTATTTATCTATTTTTTTTTTTTTTACAAATGAGACGTGCACCATCTTTTTATTCTCTTTTATTCTCTCTATGCACAGCATGAAACTTTTAGTCCATCTGAATGTATAACCAACCAGATCGTGCGGGCGTGTTAGTTGGATTTCCCACTGACTGACATCTTAACGTATGTTTCAAATATCAGGCTCTCGATGGACTAAAACAGCTATTCATCTCCGTCTATTGTCATGTAAACGTGCTGAGTGACAACTACGAGGCGCCAATTTGAATAAACTCCCATTCATTTAGAACTGGCATTTCTCCCAGAATCATTATCGGCGTGGTTACATTGAATCACTTATTTTGATTGTCGTGGTGTCTAATTATACAGATATTAGTCCTGAAATATGTTTGTCTAATTGGGTTTCAACAATAGCCACATTCGCACTGTAGGAACCTTCTGCAGTTCCTATAACCTTTTCAGGAACGGGGCCGTTTTTTTCCCGCATTCGGACATACAGGAACTCAGGACTCCGGCCCTCAGCTCCTGGAACTATTTCAGCTCCTTCTCCTCAGCTGGGTCTGTTCTGGTTTCCATAGGAACACATCTGACGGAGGTGTTTGGTGGTTGGTAGCTCCGCCCCTTGTCATGCTATCACGGCTGAAATGTTTCCTCATACGACACGGACACAGCCGGCGTGTGTTTAATAAGTTAAACTGACACGTGGTCTCCTTTGTGGGAGAGAAAATAGCACCAAGCGATTGTGAGGTCTGACTTTTTCCTGGAGAACGATTTTGTGATGCAAATGTATTACTCTTTTGAACGCATATTGTTTTGAGAAGCAAGACGCTTTATTTTTTAAACCCCAGCCAACTAGCCGGACTACTTTCGTCAACACCAAAGCGAGGCTGGAACTCGGCTCACAGGACACAGCAGGGGGTAAGAAAATGTTCATAAATGATGTTGCTAATATGGGATGTCATATAGCTTCATGTCAAAAGAGGCGAACTATCCCTTTAACTATCCCTACGCGCCGCCCTGACGCGTAGGGGAAATATTTGTGGATGATTCCTGTCAAACAACTGAAGATCCTCGATCCATCAAAAGCACACCTGCGGGATCCTTAAACAGATTTCTTTCTGAGAAGTAGATGAGAAGATTAGTGCAAAGATTAATACTTCGCTCCCAAGTGCTGAGAGCTGTGAAGAATTCACATGCAAACAGGTGCAGCTTCCACGGGGTAACAGCGGAGCCTTTCAAAGTCACGGCGTTCTCCAGCAGTTCCTCTGCTGCACAACACGAGTGACTTCGGGAAATGAAAAAGACCTTCTTATGAATCAGATGTTTATTAGAATTTATTTATTTATTCAATTTATTATTTATTTATTTATTTATTATTTATTCATTTATTAGAATTTAGTTCATTAGAATGTTTGTATGTCAGATATGTGGGTCATGAAGCACTTATA
Organism: Odontesthes bonariensis; assembly: GCF_027942865.1. Taxonomy (NCBI): domain Eukaryota; kingdom Metazoa; phylum Chordata; class Actinopteri; order Atheriniformes; family Atherinopsidae; genus Odontesthes; species Odontesthes bonariensis. The sequence continues at coordinate 7,743,208 of NC_134508.1, read as the reverse complement.
GAATCCAATGCATTTCAATGCACGTCTCAATCCAAACAAACTTTTAGCTGGAAACACTTACTCCACATGGTTGGTTAGAGAAAAGTCGAGTGAATAACAGGAATGGATTTCTTTCTTCACCCTCGATCTGCACACTCATCATCATCACCGAACACAACTTACTGAACGGAAGCTTTTGAGAAAACATGAGGGAGAAAGAAAAGCCACCCGTCAGGCGTCGGCCTCCCTGACCCCCGGATGATGAAACCAGAAGGTGGTGCTGGTTGCTGCAGCACAAGTGACGGATGTGGATTTAAATAACCGCTGCTACATCACACACATTCTTGGCCTGAGTGTGAATGCTGAGTAATGCGGCTCCATCACATCAGAGCTCCAGTGATTGGAGCTCAAAGAGTCTCTGACCCAAGTTGTAAAGACTTGCGAGGCACGAAGTCGCTTACTATTTATTTGCCGAACACTTCAAAGACTTGGATGACGTCCCATTTGAGGACTTTTCCTGTCAGTCCAGTAACGCAACATTAAAAACCTGCCCGGTATAATTTGACTTTCATCATATTGCAGAAAGGATGACCCCCCCCCTCCCCAACATGTCTGTCCCGTCTCTTTGATTTAATTTCAGGTCTGAAACTGATTCTAAAAAGTTTGGAGAAGGATTCAGGGCTGGAAATGAGTTTAAATAAAACTAGGGCTGGGCAATGATTAAAATGTTTAATCTAATTAATCACATGATTTCCCTGATTAATCACATTTGTATGCAAAATCCCAAAATGAATTCAAAAGTAGTGTATAGCTTTTAGCATTTAGTTTTATTTTAAATGTGCTGCCATATGAATGAAAGTGCCATAACATTTGTTGTGCAAACACACTTTTAACATCAGCATCTTTCTGTAGTTTTTATGTAGAAGCCTCGCTCCACTGTCTGTTTCCTTGAATGACTTGCTGCTATCAGTTGTGTGTTTTGCCTTTAAGTGATATTTTAGACTGGAACTACTACGCTGAGAAGACAATTCAACTTGGCAGTGTTTACAGATGACTTTGGTTCTGTCGACTCCGCCGTCTGGAAGAACTTTAACATGAAAATGGCCGAGTAAAAGTTCCGTACCCTTCTCCAGGTTTGGTGGATCCGCCGATTACTTTCTTTTCCGGTTCCACAGCAGACAGCAACAGACTTTTACAAAATTGTGGGCGACACAGATGTAAAACAACCGATGCAAGATGTTCTGTTCAGGAACCGGCGGCAGAGGCCACAGGACGGTACGATAACAACAGGCACGCAGACCTCGAGCCGCACAGTCTCTGCTATGAATGAACTTTTCCAGTCGACAAAGTGCAACTACAGACATAAACAGTGTTCGGTGGAGGATTGTTCCCCTCGTTAAGCCTGCCATCTTCACCTGTGTGTTGGCTGGTGATGTGGAAACGGGGAGCCCCCCCCCGCCCCGGGCCAACCGTTTCCTAAAAACAATAAATAACCTTCTGAATATAGACAACGATAAATCTCCACTTCACAAGGCTGAAAGTCTTTAATCGCATTTGGGAGCTTATGGAGCTTTGAGATGGAAGCAGATGCCAACATGCCAACATGCCAACGTGTCCATCACAGTTACTCTTTGTTGCATTTGGTGGTGATAAAAAAAAAAAAGAAGGGTGTGAAGGATCCCATCAGGCACAACTTCATATAAAAGGAAAAGATTTCAGCTCCCGTCTCAGACCAGCAGGGGGCGCTGCTGCTCACCTGAGAGTTTAATGGACTCAAACTGGGTGAAGAGTAGCAGTAAAGTCATCAGAATTCATCCTGAAAGGTGCAGGAGTGTCTGTGGAAAATGTTATGGTGACCGTTCAAACATCTGATGAGATATTTCTGCTTGGACCGAGTGAGCTTCTGTGCTGTTTAAGGTGAATCATTTACACTTTTCAAGGCTAAAAAAAAAGGAAAAGAAAGGAAAAGTTGAGCAGTAGCCGACAGATTCTGCATCACTGTATCAAACTTCCTCGATGCGTTTGGTCCGTGGGACTTTTCTTGACCTTCGGCTGACTGGTGCTGGGGTATGAATCCTGCCGGTTCCTCACTGGCTGATTTTACCTTCTGACTTTTGATGTAGAAGTGATCAATTGGATCAGATTTATGACGTCAACTATTTCTGCTTCTTACAAGGATCATGACTTTGGCCTGATTATATTCCTTAAGTAAAAAAAAAGTGACTCAAAAAACATTACCAGCGTAGCCTTATATAATTTTTTTTTAAATTGCTATTTTTCTTATTGACTAACAGCTTCTCAGCTTCTCACTAAAGCGTATTAAAGGGCACATTTTATACAAACACTGCTTCTGCAAACTCCTGCAAAGGTTTACACTTAAAGGCAGGTTTTAGGAGCAACTTTTTGCTCTAAAAACAGCTGGAGAATCATTATTTATTCTCTCCCAGAACGATTTATCGCATTCAGATCCTTATATCATTCAGAGCTGTGAGAACTACAAATCAGAGCTCTGTCTGTTGGGTTTCGTCTCCTCGGTACTGAAGCAGAAGGTTGGATACAGCTCGACTCTTGTTAAGCAGCTTTCTGGATATAAGTTTGGTTTTGGGAGTGAAAGATCTGTTTTTTTTCTGCTTTTGCTGAAGCTTAGCAGGGAAAGTGAAGCTGTGCTTCAAGCTAACACACGCTGGTGTAGGAGTACAACGGTTTCCAACATTAGCATTTTAGCTAGAACTCGTTTAACCCTTTATGACCCGGATCGGTTTACAGGTTTTTCTCTGAAAACCTTGATAAAACATGAAGGTAAAGTCAGTTATTTACAGTAAAAGCTGCAGGTTTAACCTCTCAAATGATTTTTATTTAGTTTCCAGGTTTCCTCAGGGGCTGAGATATAAAAGATTTTAGTACACAGTTTTTGTTTTTTTTAAGAAAATCCTCACGTCTGAATGGGTTCCCGGCACCAAACATGTGGTGAACACATCACAGCAGTTTTAAAATCTTTACACTGGCTTCCAGTCAGTCACAGAATAGATTTTAAAAGCCTGCTGATGGTTTACAAATCCCAGAACGGTTTGGGGCCAAAATACATCTGTGATCTGTTCAGAGAATATAAAGCCAGCAGAGCTCTTAGATCCAAGGACTCAGGTCAGCTGGTCCAGTCCAGAGTCCAGACTAAACATGGAGAAGCAGCATTTAGCTGTTATGCTGCAAACAAGTGGAACAAACTGCCAGTGGAGATTAAACTTTCACCAAATGGAGACATTTTTAAATCCAGCTTAAAAACATTTCTTTTCTCATGTGTCTATGCATGAAATCTGCACGATATCTTTGAAGTTATCTGGACTGTTATTCATTTAAATGATTTTATTTGTTTCTCTTTATATTCTTTTATCTATTTTTAATGCTTCTCCCACTCCCTGCTGCAATGCCTTTATTTTATGTAAAGCAATTTGAATTGTTTGTACATGAAATGTGCTATACAAATAAATTTGATTTGATTTGACTTGAAACAGACGGCTCCAGCTGAGGTTCTGCAGATGTTTGATCATGAACTGAAAGTTCGGTTCATTAGAATCTTCTTCAGGTGGTAAATTCTCAAACTTTCGTAGACAAGTTGGTTAACTGTTGAGATATAAAAAATAAAACAAAATAGTGCACCAACTAATATAAAATACACCCAAAGACGTTTGACACTTTTCCATAAAAGCTGCTTTGAAAGAAGATTTGACCATTAACAGTCGGCTGTTCCTCAGATAAACTCTTATTCTGGGATACATTCAGAGCTGTTGGTGTGTTGTCATGTAGAAGATGTGAGCTGAGGTCTGAAAAAGCAGAAATGATGTCAGGGTGGCAATGAAGGGTTCTTTTGTGTAGAGGATCTGCCATCTAGTGGTTGAAACACAGCACTGCACTTTGATATATTTACATGGCTTTATAAAAACATTTTACTGCAGTAATTAGGCAGCTGGATGGTGGTTCTGACACAGTTTGGATCTGAAACCAAGTGGCCACTTTATCAGGTGCACCTGTTAACACAAAAAGCTAATCAGCCAATCGCATTTAGGCGTGTAGAGGTGGTCAAGGCAACCTGCTGAAGTTCAAACTGAGCATCAGAACGGGGATTTAAGGGACTTTGAACGTTTTCACCCCCAACTATCTCTGGGGTTCACAGAGAATGGTCCGAAAAGGAGAAAATATCCAGAGAAAATGCCTTGTTGGTGTGAGAGGTCAGAGGAGAATGGGCAGACTGGTTCCAGATGACAGGAAGGCAACAGGAAGTCCAATAAGCGCTCCTTCCAACCAAAGAACGCAGAAAACCATCTCTGAACGCTCAGCAGGTGGAACCGTGAAGAAGATGCAGCAGGAGACCCCACCAGGGGGCGCTCCTGTCAGCTAATAACAGGAAACTGAGGCTACAATTCACACCAGATCTGGACAAGAGAAGGTTGGAAAAACGCTGCCTGGTCTGACGAGTCTGGATTTCATCACAGTCGAATTAGTGGTGGAACGTAAAAATTCAATTTCTGATAGTTCTGCTAACGGGGTTATATTAAATTTTCGTAGTTCCGGGTACCGGGTTAATTTGTTTTAATTAAAATTAAGGTATCTCAGCCCCTGAGGAAACCTAGAAACTTTAAAAGGAAATTAAAGCAACTGAAATTTAACTTTTTAACGCAAAATTAGCTTTTTAAACAAGATGAACGTGCGCACGTTCTATAAATGTCAAATTTAATGCGTTAACAGAGATATATATATATATATATATATATATATATATCCATCCCTTTATGAGCACAGTGCACCATCTTCTGACGGCTCCTTCCAGCAGGATAATGCACCGTGTCACAGAGCTCATATCGTCTCAAACTGGTTTCTCCAACGGCCTCCACAGTCACCAGATCTCAGTCCAACAGAGCAGCTTTGGGATGTGGTGGAACCGGAGATTCTCATCACAGATGTGCAGCCGACACATCTGCAGCAGCTGCCTGATGCTGTCATGTCAATATGGAGCAAAACCTCTGAGGAATGTTTCCAACACCTTGTTGAAAGTTTGCCATGAAGAATTAAGGCAGTTCTGAAGGCAGGAGGTGGTCCAACCTTTAACTAACAAGATGTAGCTGATACAGTGGGCGGTGAGTGTCCAACATAATGCACGAGTGAGGGGAGAAACAGGACTTAAGCTCATGTTTCAGCCTCTTCTGCTGAAATATTACTGGGTTAAAGTCATTTGTATGTTAGATTTAGTCTGAACCTAACAAACATCACACTGAACTCTTTTTCAATTTGCTTTTTTTATTTCCCCACTTTTTTCTTGTTTTTTTACAAATCTGAGCTTGATTTACTCACATAAAACACATCAAATGCATATAAAAAAAACTACCCAACAGAAACTCAAAAAAACTTCCCAAATATGGAGTAAAATAAAACCCCTTTGCTCAGGTTGTTGTGTGCTCATTCCTTAAAAAAAAAAAAAAAAATTACAGCTTGAAACCAGTGAGACACCGTCTGGTATGAGCATCTAAATTCACACAGGATTTTTTTAACAGCTTTCTTGAACTAAATTAAATGAAATATCCACTGTGGCCCGACTTCACCGCAGGCCATGACCATTTATCAAGGTAAAAACTAAATTTCTCTCCTTCCAACATGTCAATTTGTCATTCTCTCAAAACATAATTGTCATTTGTCCAGAAAACAACGTTAATAATGAAAGAAGTAAATTCAGAGAATGATTCCGACAAGTGTTTAACGAAACGGGGGGGGGGAATATGTTTAAACCCGACTCCTGTTTGTGATGTCACCACCACCCTTTGTCTCACAACGTGAACACTTCCCAGCTGCCATGAGCCCTCCTCCCCACCGGGCGACGGTCCGGTTTAGCCCACCCTGAGGGGCGGAGCCACGAGGACCACGCCGTCTCCTCGGACAAACAGCATGGGGATGTTCCTCTTGGTGGACTGAAAGGACACAAAGGAGGCAAACGTTCACACGACTTTGGGCTGTATTCTTAAACTGTTCAATTACCTCTTCAGATCTAGGCTAAAAACCTGCTTATTTAGGATGGCTTTTAATACCCAGTAGTATGATGACACTTTTATCTTATTCGATTTTGTTGCATTTTATTGTTTTCACTGTTCTTTTATTGTTTTTACTTATTCTACACTTTATTTAATACCTGCTGTAAAGCACTTTGGTACATCATAATGATTGTTTGTAAAGGGCTACATAAATAAAATACATTTACAATTAAAGCGCCACTAAAGCAGAAGATGACGGCGGGCAAAGACTTAGCAGAACACAACAGCTGGTTCACGCTTCAGCTCGTGGGTTATCGTGGCTGGAACCTTTACCGACAGGATCAAAGAACAAACAACGTTCACCAGGAACACAGCACCTCGTCTTTGTTGTGGTGAATTTCAGGCTTGGTTCAAAGTGTTGGCCTCATTTAAGCCACTTAACTGTACAAGTCAGAGCCTTTTAGGATACAGAACTCAGCATTTTCTACAAATATTTACTATTAGGGTACCTTTCTTGGTATTTTTACTGTCTTCGTGGTAATAAAAATTATATTTCAGCTGTAAAAATGAAGTCTAAAGTTCATACAGGACACCTGTTTGAGTGGAACAACAACAAAGAAATGACAGGTTTATTTATTTCAACTAAGAAAAATAAGAAGAAAGATGTTTTTTCCGTTTTAAACAACAGTCGTGACCATTTTACGTAAAGACAACGCGAACTGTAACTCGCACTTTTTTTCATAGTTTGGCTGCTCCTGCGACTTGTATATAAAAATATATATAATTGAACATGTTTTTAAATGTTAATTCATCCTGACTGACATGAACCAAGGAGCAAACATTGTTATCTGCAGCCGCGAGAGGACGCTCAAGGGTTGTGACAACTATATGCTAACAAAGAAGCTAAAGATGTTCAGAGGTGGAGGAACGAGGCCATGATTGTTATCATTTCTAAACATTAATATTGACCATTTATGGTTAAATGTGGGCGTCTAAAGGTCTGAATAAGCAATAGCAACAACATCTGAGGTAAGTTGTAAACGCACCCTTTCACTGCCTTCCATCAAGTTACTGTAAACAGTCTCTGGATTTATACTTATGGTCCACAGCAGATGTAAAAGAGCACGTCTAACAGCCTGGATACGTCTTTAACATCACTTTAACCGCTCAACAGGAACATCAATGTTATTTTTGACATGTTTAACCCTGAAAGAGCACGTGTTCTCTTTAAAGAGAGCAAACGATTGCTAAGAAGAAGCATTATTTTATCGTTTTAGGAGTTAGTAAAAGGAAAAGCGCAGCTGTAAAAGGAGAAAAACGGAAGAAAATGAAGCTGCACCTTGTAAAGTTCTTCATATGTCTCCTCATCGATCTCCACTGTGGTCACCGTTTCCTCCACATCTCCCAGGATCATGTTGAGATGCTGATCGTATGCCTGGAACAGACGACATCAACATGAGAACGAGTAGAAACGCCCAAAGAAGCTTAACACACACACTGGAACCGATCAGAAACAACCAAACAGCGTATTCTTCCAAGCATCTCGCAGAGCAAAGCTGACAGAAATGGAGAAAAGATGGTCTGAACCGTGCCGACTGTCAGCAGCTTACATGCAGTCGGCCGCGGAGCTCCCGATCATTCCTCATCTTGACGTAGATCCGCTCATCCAGGCTGAGCCTGATCAGATCCAGCGGCTCCTCGACTGTGTTGGTCGGCGGTTGCTGCAGAACACATTAAAGACACGAGACGTTAGTTGGACTCGCGTACATATTTAATCCCTCTCTGAGCTGCATCATGTTTAGAAATGTGGTTTACTCCCTAATCTAAGTAAGGTACAGCTCAGTAATGATGGGAAACAAACAGCATTTCTTCCACTGAGGAGTTAGATGTGACTCCTCCAGACGAAACATTGTTGAAATATCTTTACAGTCGGGGTTAAAAACAGTCCAGAGAAGATGTGGTGGTTGGAGAAGAGAAACAGATCACAGTTAAAGGGATAGTTCACCTCTTTTGACATGAAGCTGTATGACATCCCATACTAGCAAAAATAAAGCTGCCGACAGCCGCACCTGTTACGGTGTTTACTGCTCGGTCTGCACAGCAGGCAGTGATACGAAGGGAGAGAAAATAGGGCCAAGCGATTGTGAGGTCTGACTTTTTCCTGGACAACGATTTTGTGATGCAAATGTATTACTCTGTTGAACGCATATTGCTTTGAGAAGAAAAAATGCTTTATTTTTTAAACCCCAGCCAACTAGTCGGACTACTTTCATCAACACCAAAACGAGGCTGGAACTCGGCTCACAGGACGCAGCAGGGAGTAAGAAGATGTTCATAAATGATATTGCTAGTATGGGATGTCATACAGCTTCATGTCAAAAGAGGCGAACTATCCCTTTAATGCCATCATATAACAGCTTTTACACAAAGCAAAGTCAGGCTGCAGAACACAAAGAGACATGGAAAAGTTTAACGGTTCCCATCTTCTGTGACCGATGTACAGGTCTGAAACTCTCGTTCAGTTTCAAGGTTCCATGATGGAAAGGGATTTTTTTTAAATAACCTTTAATTACAGTGCAGTGATCTAAGAGGGGGGTTTAAAAAAAATAAATTAAAAAAAAAGCAGCCAAAATGAAGATTTCATTGAAAGAAAAAACAGGCTGGAGAGATGAGCTGAAGTATCCATGAGGAGCAGTGCAGGCAACTGGCAAAAGTTCAACCTCTGCTCATCTCCTGGCTCGTTGGCTCATCCTCTCTGATCAACACCCGGCGAGATGGCCGGATAGTTGTGAATAATGATGGTCCCGGTGTTTGGGCCTAAATATTAAAGCCTTAAAATTAATTTTCCACTCACTCTTCTCATTTTTTTAACAGGCGCACCTTTCTGAATTTTTCTGTTTTTAATTTCTGTTGACAAATGTTATTGCTTGGTCAGTTTTTCACCGTGCAACCCTTTAAAAATGAGTATAAACCAAGTTAAGCTTCAGTGGAACAAACTGCCAGTGGAGATTAAACTTTCACCAAATGGAGACATTTTTAAATCCAGGTTAAAAACATTTCTTTTCTCATGTGTCTATGCATGAAATCTGCACGATATCTTTTATTTAATCTGGACTGTTGCTTGTTTTTAAATTCATTGAAATTATTTTATTTCTTTCTCTTTATATTCTTTTATGTATTTTTAATGCTTCTTCCACTCCCTGCTGCAATGCTTTTATTTGATGTAAAGCACTTTGAATTGTTTTGTACATGAAATGTGCTATACAAATACATTTGATTCGGATTTTTTTCATTTTGAAAAGATATTCTGCATCAGCTGGTGAGGAACAAAATAAATAAAATAAAAAAATAAATGCAGGTGTGGTTGCTGTGGAGAAAAGTTATAGATGAATTTGGGTTATTTGGGAAAGAAAGAAACTCCTCAACTTAATATGAGCGCCAAAGCACAATAAACCAGACGAATTAGATTTAATTAACAAGCTGTCCCTGGACAGGAACCACTGAGGTGCATTATAAGAGGAGAGTCTTCTCATGAAAACACCAGTGTTTTAATATATAACTAATATTTGAGCATTTCTTTTTAAAAATACAGTTTAAATGGAGAGTCTACGTTTAAAATAATGCAACATACAATCTTGTCACTGACGTGTGACAAACGTTACAGAAAACCACTTCGGAGAGCCGTGTGTATTAGTTTTAAATGTCCCTTTTGAGGTTGAACCTGGCTAATCAAACACGTTTTTGTCATTTTGACGGTAGCAGTAGAAGCTAACCAGGCTAACCCAGCTAGCCGGCGTCACAGGCCCAAACAGTCCGATAACACAAGTGCAAAGCACAAAACAACACGGTGCGCACTTAAAATCAAGAACACGATTAAAACTATCCGTAGCCCCCCCATATAAGACAGTTACATCAACGCTGTGTCACAATTAAAAGGATATTTGAATAAACCAACACAGACCTGCTCCACTTCGTCCGCCATGATTTTTGAGTTGCGTCGAGTAGATTGACCGTGCGGCAGTTGCCAGGTCTGTAGAAAATACGCTTCGAGATATAACAAAATGCACCCGCCCCATTCGCTAGTATTGAGCTGTTTAGCGGTTACTGTAAAACAAATTACAAGTAATAATTTGACTTTTAATTTACAGTGACAGTAAATATTTTGATTATTTCACCCAAAAAAACTGACTTATTTTTTTCCAACTGCTGAAACTGTTGATTTACGTCACTAATAGTATACATTTGAATTACTTAATGGCTAAATATTTAATTCTTCTACATCTTTAATGAGCTTTTTTTAAGTAGTCTCTCTAAAAATTTAATAAATGATGCTTCCGCTTTACTTACTGATTTCTGCATCTTATGTCTGCAAACCTGGCAACCCGGTCTATGACAATCACCAGTACGCTCTAACGATCCTCCTTTCCAGACTTTTCCATCCTCCACGTCCACGTTGCAGCGCTGCAACCTGTTCCAATGTAAGACAATTCATCCTCGATTTTTGTAATCTTTTAACACTATTGATTCATTTCCTTTCTTCTTTAAGTATAGACCTGTATTTTAACTTGCTTTGAGAGACTGTAAAGCCACAGTGTCTTACAGTATTCACGGTTGAGGGTCGGGTTAAAATAACGGTAAGCGTGGAAGGGAAACTACTCGTAAAAACTATGCTAGTGGCTAAATATGACCTTAAAACTGCGAATTATTGATTTGAGAAGTAAACAGCAACAACAGATGATTACAAATAAAAGTTTATTGCGTTAAAACGGTTCCAGTGAATATTTTCCTGTTGAGTTTGTTTGTGCGTGAGCTGCTCCAGCTGTTCTGGAGGGACTTAATCATATAAATCTACTTGGACTGAAGGATTTTAGTTCAAGCATTGAATCTAAAATTTAAAGCTCATCGTTGGTGAGATAAATTAAAGAACCGTGTTGTAATAAATCGTACAATACAGGCTACTACAAATAAACCAGTAATCAGATCAAATAAAGTGATCTGTAAAAGAAAAACTGAGTAATGTGAAGACGCATTAGATTAGCAATCATATTTAGCTTCTGGGAGTCTTTTTGGCTTATGAAATCTAACTTAAGAGTCAAATTGAAGTATAAACTGGTGAGTTTCCAATAATGCGAGCAGAAAAAAACACTAAGAACAAGGCACAGATGAGGTTTAAATATATTTGAGCATTAGTGCATTATTAGTGGTTGATAAATCAAGTAATACGCACGAAAACTTAGTTGTACCATGAAAAATTTAGCATAAAAAAGGGGATTTTGGTGGAAGATTTAATGCATTAAAAGCAAACGAACAGCGTGCTCTAATGGCATGTCGAAGTTGTGCACTTCCACCGACAGCAGGACAGATAAAAGGTGATTTAAAGAGAAAAAAAACAACCTTTGTCAACTGTCTGTCGATCCTTGCTGATACTGGGTTCCTGCAGCTGTTCACTTCGATGCTTATCAAGTCATCGAGGAGGTCGAGTTCTGCACGAAGCTGACTGAGATCAGTTTAATTTCTTATACTGGCCCCCAGTAGATGAAGCAACCACCCGTCGTCAGGGCAACATCTTCTTTTAGCTGCCTTCTACATCTGTTTTCGTATAGTTCATTTCATCCAGAAACGGTTTACAGAGTTAAATCTGTGTTGAATTATTGTACCAATCTCCCGCTGGCTCCCTCTGGGCTGTGTGAGTCTTCATTTCTGGGTTTTTTCTCTGGTTTTCTGTACATGTTTATCGCAGTAAATGTGTGTGTGTGCCTCCTCTGAACTCAGTGCGGTCCAGTGCTCCATACTGGGTTTGTCAGCAGGCTGAGGAGGCAGATCAGAGCAGTGGTGTTACCCATTCCACCCCCGGCCGCAGCATGGCTCTGTGGTGGAAGAGATCCCTGCTACAAACACCTGGCTAACACGCAGCGGTGCAAAGAGCTCCGAAAAGTTGTACTCAAGTACCAATGTTAAAAAAAATACTTAAGTAAAAGCACAAAGTACTCTTCTCAGAGTATCAATTCCTTTTTAAAGGGACACTATGTAATTTCTTCCCCCATCTAGTGGTGCAATTTTATTTTGCAAAGTTGAATGAATTTGCTCTCTAGCGCCTCACGTTTTCAAATGTGCGCTGCAACTTCTTGAACTACGGCAAGCGGAATGTGTCAAGATTCAAGAAGCTATAGCTTCAGACTCAAGGTCCATACAAACAAAAAGAAATCAAGACACACAGTACAAAGGATTACACAATACACACACAACAACACTATGAATACAGATGACAGATAACATGTCAGATAACATAACATCTCCTTTGCTGTGCAAGCAATGCAATTAGTCATATTCCGGGAGTTACCGGAAGTGACGTCGACGCAGCGTTAGCATTAGCCTGCATTAACAATAAGAGCATTAGCAGCGGTAAATAAACTCCCGGTAAACTTACAAACTTTCTAATGCCTCGTTTTGTGAGTTAAGAGCCTATGTGTACTACGGCAGAAGTTTGGAAACAATCAATGCATTATTAGTGGGATCATTTACGAGATAAAATCTATTTAGCATATATATATATTTTTTTTTTTAAACTTTATTAGTAAATCAACAAAATAACAGTTTACAAATGTGAGCATAACGCCAAAAAGAAGATATCCAGGGGGAGCATAGGAATAATAATAAAAAGAAGAAGATGATGCACTTACAAAAAGAAAGCTAATGAACACAAAGACATATGTGCCAAGGAATAAAATCTATTTAACATTAGCGGCTGTAATAAGCCATTCGGCGGACGTGACGTCAAAATGACGTCATTTCCGCTTGCAGGCCTGGCGTTGGGGAAAACGCGATTCAAAGTGCTTTTTGTCCCTCTCGGCACTTCGTCATTTTTCATAGACCAGAAGGACATGGCAGCCTCCATAGAGCTCGCCCGCTCTATGTAGATACAGACAAGTTATTCTTCACTCAGGAGGATAAGTGAGATTTTTGACAGAGATCATTTTACACCAATGAGGACTAACTTATGTATGAATATGTTGATTTTAGCTAATAAATGACTTAATTTATTACATAGTGTCCCTTTAACTGATGTAAATGTACTTTATTTATACAGCCCTCTACAGACAATCATTACGATGTACCAAAGTGCTTTACAGCAGGTAATAAATAAAGAGAAGAGCAAGTGAAAATAAATAAAAAATAATAAAAGAACAATGAAAGCAATAAAATACAACAAAATCAAATAAGATAAATGTTATCATGCTACCGGGTATTAAAAGCCATCCTAAATAAGTAGGTTTTTAGCCTGGATCTGAAGAGGCCCAGGTCAGAAATAAGACGCAGCTGGACGGGGGGCTTATTCCAGAGCCTGGGGGCAGCTTTGGGAAAAGGCTCGCTCACCCCAGGGTTTGTATTCTGACCTGGGCACTTCCAGCAGAAACTGATCTGTTGACCTCAGAGCTCTACCAGGACTGTTAAAAGCTCAGATAAATACGACGGGGCGAGGCCGTTAAGAGCTTTAAAAACAAACATTAAAAGTTTAAAATCAGTTCTATAAAGGACAGGAAGCCAATGGAGGGAGTTAAGAACAGGAGTGATGTGCACACGTCTGTTGGTGTTGGTTAAAAGACGGGCAGCAGCGTTCTGCACCAGCTGAAGGCGACTGAGAGAAGATGGCTTCTTTTGATGGCTGCTTTATTGCATCGTCAGTAGCAGGCATTGGATTCGATTCAAATCCAGGTTCAAAGCACATTTCTCAGACGAACAATATAGAAAAATTACACATAGGCGATTTGTTTTGTAAACATGTGTAGATATAAAGCAGGAGTTTTGTTTGTTAAAAGAGTGACAGAAATGTTTTTGAACCTGCAGAGAACAGTTTAAACTTTCCCCAACAACAGGCAGGCTGAGTGGACAAACTAGCATTTCTGTCCCACTTCAGCCCTCCTCCTCCGTCTTCTCTTCATCATTTTCACTGTTCACTTCTGCCTCCATTTTGGCTTCTTTCTCTCAAAATCCTCTCAAAGTCCACTCTCTACTCCGCTGTGCAGGTGTGGAACCTCCGGAAACCTGTGTCTGCAGCAGCCGTGCAGTTGGCCTTTCCTCACATTACGTCTGAGATCATTTGGCCCGGACGCGATCTGACGTCCATCAAAATCTGCCTCCTTTCCATTTGTAGCGTGCTCTCAGGAAAGACAGAGAATGGAGATGTTTACATAAAAACCTTCCCCCCTTTTCCAAATGTCTTCACCAAAAACATTTTACTGTTTACGATCCTTTTAACGGATTACCTAAAGAAGATAAGGACCCAGATGTGAATTCTGACCAACTGGAGTCTCTTTGTGAGATTCTCTCCTCCACGCCAGCCACGCATCATAAAATATGCAAACTGACACCCTCTGACAGAGAAACAGACCAGGCCTGCTTTTCTTTCCTGCCTGGTACCAGCCAAGGAATGTTCAACTCTCTTATTTTTAGGAGAATAAGAATCAATCCTAATCCTCACTCTTCTTGGAATAAAACTGTTAAAGGTAGGGTAGGAGATCCTGGATTTTGAGTCCAGCGAAGCTGCATTTTGAAAATACACCGGTAAAAAGTCCCAACCCTTTTCTTCACTTTCCCCCGAAGCCACACCTCTAGAGTACATGAACGAGCACAAGCACGAAGGTGCACGAGCGCTGTTCTGACAGCAAGCATCGATCGTTGCCGTATTTAGTATTTAGTATATGCTAACTATACGTTTAATAATGCTAGGTGCTAGCCAAGCTGGCTCTAGTTTAGCTTCCTGCCAAGCTTCAATCATACTGAACGGTCCGTTCAGTATGATTGGATAGTGTTTTTCCTAGATTGTACGTTCTAGAGGCCACTAAAACTTTTCATATTTGTGTCAAAACTTTTAAAAATTGGTTGCAATGAAATGTTCCAGAAAAAGATCCCCTACCCCGCCTTTAAAATTGGAACTGCATAAATCTACAGATCATTTTGAAACATTCGCCATTTTTTTACATGAAGTATTTACCAAGTTATGGAATACTGGATTTAATAGAAATTCTTCCGTGGAACCACAGCACCACCCAAAGGACACGGATGACAGACACTATGTCAGCCTAATGACCATGGACAATTTCAACTATGGATGTTTAATGTTCTCATTATGTGCAATGCATAACCCAAATGGTGTTAATTCCACAGGTATTACTCAAAGAGCTGCAGATTATTCTAGTTAACAGTAACCAAAAGTTGTCATACCATTTCTATCATGATAATATGAAGTATTGTATGCTGATAACTGTTCTATGCTCATATTTGTGTTTATGCCTGTTCGTATGCAACATTATTGTCTGTTAGGAACATTATATTGTATAATCAGTGTAACGTAGGTAAATGCGTTTGAAAGAGAGAATTTTCCCTTTTGTTCTGAGTTTTACAGTTCCACCCCCCTTTTTAGCTTTTTGGGTTGGGGGTCAGTAAAACGCTGATTGGACGAAAGCTGACATGTGATCTCAAGCTTAAAGGCAGAGGCGCGCAGGATATTTGTTCTCTTACTTCTTACTCTCAAAATCCGCAACTCGGGGACCTCCCGGTGGTCCTCCAAGCCTTGACCACTCCCTTTGTCCCCTCAGCTCACGCTTACCATTTTTGCTCTCTTACAATTTTTGCTCTCTTGTAATCTTGTCTTCCCCCGCAACTCTTTTGTCCTCTCTCTGTTTACTCCGTAACTATTAATTCCCATTTTTTTTAGACTTCCCTTTTTTTTTTTTTTTTTTTTTTATAAAAGTCTGGTCCGATACACGCGAGTGTTTGATAACTCATACAACCCGGCCCAAAGAAGAAGAAACAGTCGACTCAACATCACTCAGCCGGTCACCAAGGAAACGTGGTCTCCAACAACGACGCCCAGCCGCTGGTAACCAAGGAAACGTGGTCTCCAACAACGACGCCCAGCCGCTGGTAACCAAGGAAACGTGGTCTCCAAGGACTGACGCTCACCTTGTAAAAGAACCACGCTACTCTACGACAAAGTAAGGCGCTGAATTCTGAGATCTTTGAAGCAGTGGAACTCTGCTGAACTCTGAATGCTGAATCCTTCCTCTGAAAGTGATGGTTGTGCAGAGATCCGTAGGAAATAACCGGCCGAAGTGATTAGCCATAGCAGCTCCGTGTGAAGGCCCAGACTTAGGATTAACGTTTTAACCCCAGGTCACTAGTCCTCCCCTTAGTTAAGTTATCTCTCCCTTTCAACCGTGTTTCCTTATAACTGTTGCAAAATACCCATATTCTGTCTCTTATCTATTCTTTATACACCTATATACCTGTGGAATGTTGAATAAATGTTTGTAGTAATCCATTTAAGCGTGTCACAGACAGTTTATTAAGTCGGTTGTCACTTCAAATAGAATTCACATCAGAATGAGACTATCCATCTTATTATCTTAACAGTTTTCCTCTCTGGACTGTAACTTAAACAAGTTAAACAATTACAAGAGGTGGTGCCCCAAATTATCGAGATAAACATTAATTAATAACGCCAAATAACGCTACACATTCCATTAAAAAGCAGGCAGCATAAAGTTAAACCAGAGCCCTGGTTGAATGAAACAACTCGCACTGCGAGACAGGTGTGTCGCAGAGCTGAGCGCAAGTGGAATAAGGATAAACTGGAAGTGTCTCTGCAAATATTGGGTGACTGTTGGCGTTGATATCAGTCCTCTCTGAAAGAGACCAAAAGAAAATATTTCTCTGATCTTATTGCTTCAAATTCCCACAAACCTCTTGTGTTTTTTAAAGTTTTAAATTCTGAGTTTTCTGAGTGTTTTATTTGACATTTTGTACTGGATGTTGGTTGATATTACTCCGCCACCGCTAAGAAAATAGTGCGAGCGTGAACGAGCTGCCAAATAAAACACGACAGAAGCAACTTTGCGCAACCAAATTTGATTTGGACTACCAGTGCACACCAGTAACCACTCCGGTGAGTTTATTATTTTGAAAACGGACGTTTATTTTGCTTTTTGGACATGCGCATGACTTGCCATTCTGAAGCAGGTTGAGATGAATCAAAATTAGGCAAATACCGGAGACAGCAGTAAACATCAAAAAAGCGGTGAGGGGGGTTCTAAAACATTGCAGACGACTCAGAAAAGAGGCTTAATGTTGAAAGTACCGCAGTTCCCCTTTAAGAGACTCTCTTTGGGCATCGATTGAACCCCTAAAAGCACTTCAGAACCAGTCAGAAGTACACACTTTTCTGGTTCACAAACTTCTCTAGTGTAGCTTCAACAAACATTTGTGGGTGTCTGTGAAGTTTTAACGACACGAGTGGTTGAACAAGACAAATTTCCATTCACGCCAACAGGATTTTATGAGGTGGACCTGAGGGCTACAACCTGTGAAAAGACACGAAGCAGCTGCAAATGAAAACACGAGTGCTGATGTGAACTGTACGTACAGAAAACACA
The DNA here is from genome assembly GCF_027942865.1 of Odontesthes bonariensis. NCBI lineage: Eukaryota > Metazoa > Chordata > Actinopteri > Atheriniformes > Atherinopsidae > Odontesthes > Odontesthes bonariensis. The sequence continues at coordinate 7,725,783 of NC_134508.1, read as the reverse complement.
AAGGGCCGGCACAGAAGCCTGTGACAGGGGAAGTGAATGTCATGTAATTAAACATAAAACATATAGTTTAGCTAAGTATCTAATAACTTACACTATGAATAAAATTTCTCTCTTTCGGTTGCCATGGCAACGTGTCAACACTCCACTCTCCAATCCATTCGATGTCAATTCTTATTTACCCCACTGTCACCCGACTTTTTTCTCATTTCGATTCGACTTTTGCCAAAGACAAACTTCTTGGATTTCCGCTCACTCTCATTGAAACCGAAAGCCTCGTTATTTTCTAACTGTTTGTGAGGACAAACTCAGAAATGGACATGAAGAAACCATTGAAGGACCGAAAGGATCCTTCTGCTGAAGGACCGGAAGATACTTCTGACCAAAAGGATCCTTTTCTCTCTATCTCCTCAGCATTAAAGTTGGGAACCTGCGCACCCTGGTAGGTTTAAAGGCATCAAAATGGACAGAGTTTTTTGGCATGGGACCTTCCCCAGGAGGCTGTTGGCAGTCCCTGTACAAACCTCCTGTCGACAAACGGACAGGAGACATCCAGTGGAGGATCGTACATGGGGCCATAGCTACAAACAGGTATCTGGTGCACCTCGATCCTGGCACAGGGGATGGCTGTCCGTTCTGCCCTCGGTCAGAGACAGTCTACCACCTCTTTGTCCAATGTCCCAGACTGGAGGGGCTGTTCAGACAGCTGCAGAGGTGGTTTCAGGGGTTAGGTGAGGGTTTCTCCTCCAGCCTGTTCATCTTTGGGCCACATTATTGTGCAAGGAGGAAGGCTGTACTTCAGTTGATTAAAGGGCTAATCCGGAGTAAAATGCACTTTAGATCAATTTACGGGATGTTGGGAGTACATATGTTGAGTTGACATCAAAATCATGTCATTCGGATGTGTTCTGAGAATTTCGATTTGACCGTTTTTAGCCAAAAGTCGTTAGCCTGGAAGTGAGAGAGGCATATCATGTCACCGCTACAAAACGCTATTTTTATACCTCTTCTACAGCTCCAAACAACACAACACTTACGTGGTAGTGAGTAGAGGGTCCCTAAAGCCAAACCGAAGTGTCCCGAGGTCTTCATGTGGTCGGATATAGAGTCCAGAATGAATTTAATCAAGCCAGTACCTTTCCGGAAATGTTGCTGCTGCAACTGCTGCTGAAGACCGTGGTGAAGTTGGTTTGATATTGGATATTGGACAGATATTCAAAATAAGGAAAAATGGTGTCTTTTTTTCAAACCTGCTTTTAAACATGTATAGCACTTTGTGCTACATGTTAATGTATGAAAAGTGCTTTATAAATAAAGTTTGATTTGATTTTGACTAGAGGCCCTATGGGTGGGGCGAGAAGCCTGTCTGCGTCTGCGTCTTCTAGAATAGAAAAATACTTTATCCATCCCCCAATGGGGGAAATTTAAATGAGTCAAGTAGCTCAAAAAGAAATGATTAATATTTACAATGATTGTATATCAATATATTATATATAATACTAGATTCTCCGAAATGTGGGGTATGCATCATGAGGTTACTACTCATGTTCAAACTACCCAAGATGCAAAGTAACGTGACGTCGCTGATCGGCCTCACTTAGCATGTAGCAGTAGCATCAACAGATCCCTGATCAGGGGTTTGTGAGTCCGGGACTGCAGAGCTGCAGCTTCAGCTTCAGACATTCAGGCAGGTTTACTCTGCAAAGATTCCCTTTCTTTCCTTCAGCTGCTTTGATGTTTTAAATCATCAGGCTTTTTCTCTTAACGATTCCCTGTTATATTTTGGTGGGATAGCAGCACACCCACTATGCGCTTGGTCATCACAAAGAGTGACGCCATACTTGTGCTGACAGAGGAAGTGTGCTTATGGAAGATGAGCCAGATGCAGACAGATGTTTTCTACCTGTGGACACGTAATCAGAACCAGAATTTATTGCCAAGTAGGTTTGCACTTACAAGGAATCTGACTTGGTGTCGTTGGTGCAGACGATATAGATATATATACAGAATCTATCTATCTATCTATCTATCTATCTATCTATCTATCTATCTATCTATCTATATAGGTCTATATAAAAGGTTGGACCTCCCAAAACCTGCTCTCCAGTCATCGACCCACACAAACCCCTGATCAAGGATCTGTTGATGCTACTGCTACATGCTAAGTCATGGACAGAAACTGCGACATTTTTCAGTAAAACTGACCAACATGAATAACGGATTCATTCTCTGGAAAATCAATAACGGAGTGAAATAATGTTTTCAGTTCCACAATTGTGTGATGACAACAGCACAGAAATGTTATGACATCACAAAAGCAATATTCACAAGATGGAATGTCATAGATGACATCACAGCGATGTCATCAGTGACATTACCGTGATGTTATCATAGATGACATCACCGTGATGTTATTATAGATGACATCACCGTGATGTTATTATAGATGACATCACAAAATGATATCTCCAAAGTTTATAAATAGAACCCCCTCCTCAAGATGTACATTAGCTTGCCATCTTGCTTGCCCGCTTGTTCGCCCGCTTAGTTGTAGCTTGCTCGCACGCTTGAGCTCGCCCGCTTGCTCGCCCGCTTGCTCGCCCGCTTGCTCGCCCGCATGGTCGCCCGCTTGAGCTCGCCCGCTTGGTTGCCCGCTTGCTCGCCCGCTTGTTCGCCTGCTTTGCTTGCACGCTTTGCCGCTTGTTCGCCCGCTTGCTTGCTCTCTTGCTCACTACTTGTTAGTAATTTGTCCTAACAAGTAGACGTTACGTGATCGAGATTCATGCTGCACAATCTTTCCAACAGTCATGGTATCTCTTTTGTTAGTAACAGTTAGTAAGATGGCGTCAGTGTGTGAGGCGCTCTGTCAGCCGTTCCCAATCTCTTGGATTTCCGCTCACTCTCATTGAAACCGAAAGCCTCGTTATTTTCTAACTGTTTGTGAGGACAAACTCAGAAATGGACATGAAGAAACCAATGAAGGACCGAAAGGATCCTTCTGCTGAAGGACCGGAAGATACTTCTGACCAAAAGGATCCTTTTCTCTCTATCTCCTCAGCATTAAAGTTGGGAACCTGCGCACCCTGGTAGGTTTAAAGGCATCAAAATGGACAGAGTTTTTTGGCATGGGACCTTCCCCAGGAGGCTGTTGGCAGTCCCTGTACAAACCTCCTGTCGACAAACGGACAGGAGACATCCAGTGGAGGATCGTACATGGGGCCATAGCTACAAACAGGTATCTGGTGCACCTCGATCCTGGCACAGGGGATGGCTGTCCGTTCTGCCCTCGGTCAGAGACAGTCTACCACCTCTTTGTCCAATGTCCCAGACTGGAGGCGCTGTTCAGACAGCTGCAGAGGTGGTTTCAGGGGTTAGGTGAGGGTTTCTCCTCCAGCCTGTTCATCTTTGGGCCACATTATTGTGCAAGGAGGAAGGCTGTACTTCAGTTGATTAAAGGGCTAATCCGGAGTAAAATGCACTTTAGATCAATTTACGGGATGTTGGGAGTACATATGTTGAGTTGACATCAAAATCATGTCATTCGGATGTGTTCTGAGAATTTCGATTTGACCGTTTTTAGCCAAAAGTCGTTAGCCTGGAAGTGAGAGAGGCATATCATGTCACCGCTACAAAACGCTATTTTTATACCTCTTCTACAGCTCCAAACAACACAACACTTACGTGGTAGTGAGTAGAGGGTCCCTAAAGCCAAACCGAAGTGTCCCGAGGTCTTCATGTGGTCGGATATAGAGTCCAGAATGAATTTAATCAAGCCAGTACCTTTCCGGAAATGTTGCTGCTGCAACTGCTGCTGAAGACCGTGGTGAAGTTGGTTTGATATTGGATATTGGACAGATATTCAAAATAAGGAAAAATGGTGTCTTTTTTTCAAACCTCCTTTTAAACATGTATAGCACTTTGTGCTACATGTTAATGTATGAAAAGTGCTTTATAAAGAAAGTTTGATTTGATTTTGACTAGAGGCCCTATGGGTGGGGCGAGAAGCCTGTCTGCGTCTGCGTCTTCTAGAATAGAAAAATACTTTATCCATCCCCCAATGGGGGAAATTTAAATGAGTCAAGTAGCTCAAAAAGAAATGATTAATATTTACAATGATTGTATATCAATATATTATATATAATACTAGATTCTCCGAAATGTGGGGTATGCATCATGAGGTTACTACTCATGTTCAAACTACCCAAGATGCAAAGTAACGTGACGTCGCTGATCGGCCTCACTTAGCATGTAGCAGTAGCATCAACAGATCCCTGATCAGGGGTTTGTGAGTCCGGGACTGCAGAGCTGCAGCTTCAGCTTCAGACATTCAGGCAGGTTTACTCTGCAAAGATTCCCTTTCTTTCCTTCAGCTGCTTTGATGTTTTAAATCATCAGGCTTTTTCTCTTAACGATTCCCTGTTATATTTTGGTGGGATAGCAGCACACCCACTATGCGCTTGGTCATCACAAAGAGTGACGCCATACTTGTGCTGACAGAGGAAGTGTGCTTATGGAAGATGAGCCAGATGCAGACAGATGTTTTCTACCTGTGGACACGTAATCAGAACCAGAATTTATTGCCAAGTAGGTTTGCACTTACAAGGAATCTGACTTGGTGTCGTTGGTGCAGACGATATAGATATATATACAGAATCTATCTATCTATCTATCTATCTATCTATCTATCTATCTATCTATCTATCTATCTATCTATCTATCTATCTATCTATATAGGTCTATATAAAAGGTTGGACCTCCCAAAACCTGCTCTCCAGTCATCGACCCACACAAACCCCTGATCAAGGATCTGTTGATGCTACTGCTACATGCTAAGTCATGGACAGAAACTGCGACATTTTTCAGTAAAACTGACCAACATGAATAACGGATTCATTCTCTGGAAAATCAATAACGGAGTGAAATAATGTTTTCAGTTCCACAATTGTGTGATGACAACAGCACAGAAATGTTATGACATCACAAAAGCAATATTCACAAGATGGAATGTCATAGATGACATCACAGCGATGTCATCAGTGACATTACCGTGATGTTATCATAGATGACATCACCGTGATGTTATTATAGATGACATCACCGTGATGTTATTATAGATGACATCACAAAATGATATCTCCAAAGTTTATAAATAGAACCCCCTCCTCAAGATGTACATTAGCTTGCCATCTTGCTTGCCCGCTTGTTCGCCCGCTTAGTTGTAGCTTGCTCGCACGCTTGAGCTCGCCCGCTTGCTCGCCCGCTTGCTCGCCCGCTTGCTCGCCCGCATGGTCGCCCGCTTGAGCTCGCCCGCTTGGTTGCCCGCTTGCTCGCCCGCTTGTTCGCCTGCTTTGCTTGCACGCTTTGCCGCTTGTTCGCCCGCTTGCTTGCTCTCTTGCTCACTACTTGTTAGTAATTTGTCCTAACAAGTAGACGTTACGTGATCGAGATTCATGCTGCACAATCTTTCCAACAGTCATGGTATCTCTTTTGTTAGTAACAGTTAGTAAGATGGCGTCAGTGTGTGAGGCGCTCTGTCAGCCGTTCCCAATCTCTTGGATTTCCGCTCACTCTCATTGAAACCGAAAGCCTCGTTATTTTCTAACTGTTTGTGAGGACAAACTCAGAAATGGACATGAAGAAACCATTGAAGGACCGAAAGGATCCTTCTGCTGAAGGACCGGAAGATACTTCTGACCAAAAGGATCCTTTTCTCTCTATCTCCTCAGCATTAAAGTTGGGAACCTGCGCACCCTGGTAGGTTTAAAGGCATCAAAATGGACAGAGTTTTTTGGCATGGGACCTTCCCCAGGAGGCTGTTGGCAGTCCCTGTACAAACCTCCTGTCGACAAACGGACAGGAGACATCCAGTGGAGGATCGTACATGGGGCCATAGCTACAAACAGGTATCTGGTGCACCTCGATCCTGGCACAGGGGATGGCTGTCCGTTCTGCCCTCGGTCAGAGACAGTCTACCACCTCTTTGTCCAATGTCCCAGACTGGAGGCGCTGTTCAGACAGCTGCAGAGGTGGTTTCAGGGGTTAGGTGAGGGTTTCTCCTCCAGCCTGTTCATCTTTGGGCCACATTATTGTGCAAGGAGGAAGGCTGTACTTCAGTTGATTAAAGGGCTAATCCGGAGTAAAATGCACTTTAGATCAATTTACGGGATGTTGGGAGTACATATGTTGAGTTGACATCAAAATCATGTCATTCGGATGTGTTCTGAGAATTTCGATTTGACCGTTTTTAGCCAAAAGTCGTTAGCCTGGAAGTGAGAGAGGCATATCATGTCACCGCTACAAAACGCTATTTTTATACCTCTTCTACAGCTCCAAACAACACAACACTTACGTGGTAGTGAGTAGAGGGTCCCTAAAGCCAAACCGAAGTGTCCCGAGGTCTTCATGTGGTCGGATATAGAGTCCAGAATGAATTTAATCAAGCCAGTACCTTTCCGGAAATGTTGCTGCTGCAACTGCTGCTGAAGACCGTGGTGAAGTTGGTTTGATATTGGATATTGGACAGATATTCAAAATAAGGAAAAATGGTGTCTTTTTTTCAAACCTGCTTTTAAACATGTATAGCACTTTGTGCTACATGTTAATGTATCAAAAGTGCTTTATAAAGAAAGTTTGATTTGATTTTGACTAGAGGCCCTATGGGTGGGGCCAGAAGCCTGTCTGCGTCTGCGTCTTCTAGAATAGAAAAATACTTTATCCATCCCCCAATGGGGGAAATTTAAATGAGTCAAGTAGCTCAAAAAGAAATGATTAATATTTACAATGATTGTATATCAATATATTATATATAATACTAGATTCTCCGAAATGTGGGGTATGCATCATTAGGTTACTACTCATGTTCAAACTACCCAAGATGCAAAGTAACGTGACGTCGCTGATCGGCCTCACTTAGCATGTAGCAGTAGCATCAACAGATCCCTGATCAGGGGTTTGTGAGTCCGGGACTGCAGAGCTGCAGCTTCAGCTTCAGACATTCAGGCAGGTTTACTCTGCAAAGATTCCCTTTGTTTCCTTCAGCTGCTTTGATGTTTTAAATCATCAGGCTTTTTCTCTTAACGATTCCCTGTTATATTTTGGTGGGATAGCAGCACACCCACTATGCGCTTGGTCATCACAAAGAGTGACGCCATACTTGTGCTGACAGAGGAAGTGTGCTTATGGAAGATGAGCCAGATGCAGACAGATGTTTTCTACCTGTGGACACGTAATCAGAACCAGAATTTATTGCCAAGTAGGTTTGCACTTACAAGGAATCTGACTTGTAGTCGTTGGTGCAGACGATATAGATATATATACAGAATCTATCTATCTATCTATCTATCTATCTATCTATCTATCTATCTATCTATCTATCTATATAGGTCTATATAAAAGGTTGGACCTCCCAAAACCTGCTCTCCAGTCATCGACCCACACAAACCCCTGATCAAGGATCTGTTGATGCTACTGCTACATGCTAAGTCATGGACAGAAACTGCGACATTTTTCAGTAAAACTGACCAACATGAATAACGGATTCATTCTCTGGAAAATCAATAACGGAGTGAAATAATGTTTTCAGTTCCACAATTGTGTGATGACAACAGCACAGAAATGTTATGACATCACAAAAGCAATATTCACAAGATGGAATGTCATAGATGACATCACAGCGATGTCATCAGTGACATTACCGTGATGTTATCATAGATGACATCACCGTGATGTTATTATAGATGACATCACCGTGATGTTATCATAGATGACATCACAAAATGATATCTCCAGAGTTTATAAATAGAACCCCCTCCTCAAGATGTATACTAGCTTGCCATCTTGCTTGCCCGCTTGCTCGCCCGCTTGCTCGCCCGCTTGCTCGCCCGCTTGCTCGCCCGCATGGTCGCCCGCTTGAGCTCGCCCGCTTGGTTGCCCGCTTGCTCGCCCGCTTGTTCGCCTGCTTTGCTTGCACGCTTTGCCGCTTGTTCGCCCGCTTGCTTGCTCTCTTGCTCACTACTTGTTAGTAATTTGTCCTAACAAGTAGACGTTACGTGATCGAGATTCATGCTGCACAATCTTTCCAACAGTCATGGTATCTCTTTTGTTAGTAACAGTTAGTAAGATGGCGTCAGTGTGTGAGGCGCTCTGTCAGCCGTTCCCAATCTCTTGGATTTCCGCTCACTCTCATTGAAACCGAAAGCCTCGTTATTTTCTAACTGTTTGTGAGGACAAACTCAGAAATGGACATGAAGAAACCATTGAAGGACCGAAAGGATCCTTCTGCTGAAGGACCGGAAGATACTTCTGACCAAAAGGATCCTTTTCTCTCTATCTCCTCAGCATTAAAGTTGGGAACCTGCGCACCCTGGTAGGTTTAAAGGCATCAAAATGGACAGAGTTTTTTGGCATGGGACCTTCCCCAGGAGGCTGTTGGCGGTCCCTGTACAAACCTCCTGTCGACAAACGGACAGGAGACATCCAGTGGAGGATCGTACATGGGGCCATAGCTACAAACAGGTATCTGGTGCACCTCGATCCTGGCACAGGGGATGGCTGTCCGTTCTGCCCTCGGTCAGAGACAGTCTACCACCTCTTTGTCCAATGTCCCAGACTGGAGGCGCTGTTCAGACAGCTGCAGAGGTGGTTTCAGGGGTTAGGTGAGGGTTTCTCCTCCAGCCTGTTCATCTTTGGGCCACATTATTGTGCAAGGAAGAAGGCTGTACTTCAGTTGATTAAAGGGCTAATCCGGAGTAAAATGCACTTTAGATCAATTTACGGGATGTTGGGAGTACATATGTTGAGTTGACATCAAAATCATGTCATTCGGATGTGTTCTGAGAATTTCGATTTGACCGTTTTTAGCCAAAAGTCGTTAGCCTGGAAGTGAGAGAGGCATATCATGTCACCGCTACAAAACGCTATTTTTATACCTCTTCTACAGCTCCAAACAACACAACACTTACGTGGTAGTGAGTAGAGGGTCCCTAAAGCCAAACCGAAGTGTCCCGAGGTCTTCATGTGGTCGGATATAGAGTCCAGAATGAATTTAATCAAGCCAGTACCTTTCCGGAAATGTTGCTGCTGCAACTGCTGCTGAAGACCGTGGTGAAGTTGGTTTGATATTGGATATTGGACAGATATTCAAAATAAGGAAAAATGGTGTCTTTTTTTCAAACCTGCTTTTAAACATGTATAGCACTTTGTGCTACATGTTAATGTATCAAAAGTGCTTTATAAAGAAAGTTTGATTTGATTTTGACTAGAGGCCCTATGGGTGGGGCGAGAAGCCTGTCTGCGTCTGCGTCTTCTAGAATAGAAAAATACTTTATCCATCCCCCAATGGGGGAAATTTAAATGAGTCAAGTAGCTCAAAAAGAAATGATTAATATTTACAATGATTGTATATCAATATATTATATATAATACTAGATTCTCCGAAATGTGGGGTATGCATCATTAGGTTACTACTCATGTTCAAACTACCCAAGATGCAAAGTAACGTGACGTCGCTGATCGGCCTCACTTAGCATGTAGCAGTAGCATCAACAGATCCCTGATCAGGGGTTTGTGAGTCCGGGACTGCAGAGCTGCAGCTTCAGCTTCAGACATTCAGGCAGGTTTACTCTGCAAAGATTCCCTTTCTTTCCTTCAGCTGCTTTGATGTTTTAAATCATCAGGCTTTTTCTCTTAACGATTCCCTGTTATATTTTGGTGGGATAGCAGCACACCCACTATGCGCTTGGTCATCACAAAGAGTGACGCCATACTTGTGCTGACAGAGGAAGTGTGCTTATGGAAGATGAGCCAGATGCAGACAGATGTTTTCTACCTGTGGACACGTAATCAGAACCAGAATTTATTGCCAAGTAGGTTTGCACTTACAAGGAATCTGACTTGGTGTCGTTGGTGCAGACGATATAGATATATATACAGAATCTATCTATCTATCTATCTATCTATCTATCTATCTATCTATCTATCTATCTATCTATCTATCTATCTATCTATCTATCTATCTATCTATCTATCTATCTATCTATTTATATAGGTCTATATAAAAGGTTGGACCTCCCAAAACCTGCTCTCCAGTCATCGACCCACACAAACCCCTGATCAAGGATCTGTTGATGCTACTGCTACATGCTAAGTCATGGACAGAAACTGCGACATTTTTCAGTAAAACTGACCAACATGAATAACGGATTCATTCTCTGGAAAATCAATAACGGAGTGAAATAATGTTTTCAGTTCCACAATTGTGTGATGACAACAGCACAGAAATGTTATGACATCACAAAAGCAATATTCACAAGATGGAATGTCATAGATGACATCACAGCGATGTCATCAGTGACATTACCGTGATGTTATCATAGATGACATCACCGTGATGTTATTATAGATGACATCACCGTGATGTTATCATAGATGACATCACAAAATGATATCTCCAGAGTTTATAAATAGAACCCCCTCCTCAAGATGTATACTAGCTTGCCATCTTGCTTGCCCGCTTGTTCGCCCGCTTAGTTGTAGCTTGCTCGCACGCTTGAGCTCGCCCGCTTGCTCGCCCGCTTGCTCGCCCGCATGGTCGCCCGCTTGAGCTCGCCCGCTTGGTTGCCCGCTTGCTCGCCCGCTTGTTCGCCTGCTTTGCTTGCACGCTTTGCCGCTTGTTCGCCCGCTTGCTTGCTCTCTTGCTCACTACTTGTTAGTAATTTGTCCTAACAAGTAGACGTTACGTGATCGAGATTCATGCTGCACAATCTTTCCAACAGTCATGGTATCTCTTTTGTTAGTAACAGTTAGTAAGATGGCGTCAGTGTGTGAGGCGCTCTGTCAGCCGTTCCCAATCTCTTGGATTTCCGCTCACTCTCATTGAAACCGAAAGCCTCGTTATTTTCTAACTGTTTGTGAGGACAAACTCAGAAATGGACATGAAGAAACCATTGAAGGACCGAAAGGATCCTTCTGCTGAAGGACCGGAAGATACTTCTGACCAAAAGGATCCTTTTCTCTCTATCTCCTCAGCATTAAAGTTGGGAACCTGCGCACCCTGGTAGGTTTAAAGGCATCAAAATGGACAGAGTTTTTTGGCATGGGACCTTCCCCAGGAGGCTGTTGGCAGTCCCTGTACAAACCTCCTGTCGACAAACGGACAGGAGACATCCAGTGGAGGATCGTACATGGGGCCATAGCTACAAACAGGTATCTGGTGCACCTCGATCCTGGCACAGGGGATGGCTGTCCGTTCTGCCCTCGGTCAGAGACAGTCTACCACCTCTTTGTCCAATGTCCCAGACTGGAGGCGCTGTTCAGACAGCTGCAGAGGTGGTTTCAGGGGTTAGGTGAGGGTTTCTCCTCCAGCCTGTTCATCTTTGGGCCACATTATTGTGCAAGGAGGAAGGCTGTACTTCAGTTGATTAAAGGGCTAATCCGGAGTAAAATGCACTTTAGATCAATTTACGGGATGTTGGGAGTACATATGTTGAGTTGACATCAAAATCATGTCATTCGGATGTGTTCTGAGAATTTCGATTTGACCGTTTTTAGCCAAAAGTCGTTAGCCTGGAAGTGAGAGAGGCATATCATGTCACCGCTACAAAACGCTATTTTTATACCTCTTCTACAGCTCCAAACAACACAACACTTACGTGGTAGTGAGTAGAGGGTCCCTAAAGCCAAACCGAAGTGTCCCGAGGTCTTCATGTGGTCGGATATAGAGTCCAGAATGAATTTAATGAAGCCAGTACCTTTCCGGAAATGTTGCTGCTGCAACTGCTGCTGAAGACCGTGGTGAAGTTGGTTTGATATTGGATATTGGACAGATATTCAAAATAAGGAAAAATGGTGTCTTTTTTTCAAACCTGCTTTTAAACATGTATAGCACTTTGTGCTACATGTTAATGTATCAAAAGTGCTTTATAAAGAAAGTTTGATTTGATTTTGACTAGAGGCCCTATGGGTGGGGCGAGAAGCCTGTCTGCGTCTGCGTCTTCTAGAATAGAAAAATACTTTATCCATCCCCCAATGGGGGAAATTTAAATGAGTCAAGTAGCTCAAAAAGAAATGATTAATATTTACAATGATTGTATATCAATATATTATATATAATACTAGATTCTCCGAAATGTGGGGTATGCATCATTAGGTTACTACTCATGTTCAAACTACCCAAGATGCAAAGTAACGTGACGTCGCTGATCGGCCTCACTTAGCATGTAGCAGTAGCATCAACAGATCCCTGATCAGGGGTTTGTGAGTCCGGGACTGCAGAGCTGCAGCTTCAGCTTCAGACATTCAGGCAGGTTTACTCTGCAAAGATTCCCTTTCTTTCCTTCAGCTGCTTTGATGTTTTAAATCATCAGGCTTTTTCTCTTAACGATTCCCTGTTATATTTTGGTGGGATAGCAGCACACCCACTATGCGCTTGGTCATCACAAAGAGTGACGCCATACTTGTGCTGACAGAGGAAGTGTGCTTATGGAAGATGAGCCAGATGCAGACAGATGTATTCTACCTGTGGACACGTAATCAGAACCAGAATTTATTGCCAAGTAGGTTTGCACTTACAAGGAATCTGACTTGGTGTCGTTGGTGCAGACGATATAGATATATATACAGAATCTATCTATCTATCTATCTATCTATCTATCTATCTATCTATCTATCTATCTATCTATCTATCTATCTATCTATCTATTTATATAGGTCTATATAAAAGGTTGGACCTCCCAAAACCTGCTCTCCAGTCATCGACCCACACAAACCCCTGATCAAGGATCTGTTGATGCTACTGCTACATGCTGTCATGGACAGAAACTGCGACATTTTTCAGTAAAACTGACCAACATGAATAACGGATTCATTCTCTGGAAAATCAATAACGGAGTGAAATAATGTTTTCAGTTCCACAATTGTGTGATGACAACAGCACAGAAATGTTATGACATCACAAAAGCAATATTCACAAGATGGAATGTCATAGATGACATCACAGCGATGTCATCAGTGACATTACCGTGATGTTATCATAGATGACATCACCGTGATGTTATTATAGATGACATCACCGTGATGTTATCATAGATGACATCACAAAATGATATCTCCAGAGTTTATAAATAGAACCCCCTCCTCAAGATGTATACTAGCTTGCCATCTTGCTTGCCCGCTTGTTCGCCCGCTTAGTTGTAGCTTGCTCGCACGCTTGAGCTCGCCCGCTTGCTCGCCCGCTTGCTCGCCCGCTTGCTCGCCCGCATGGTCGCCCGCTTGAGCTCGCCCGCTTGGTTGCCCGCTTGCTCGCCCGCTTGTTCGCCTGCTTTGCTTGCACGCTTTGCCGCTTGTTCGCCCGCTTGCTTGCTCTCTTGCTCACTACTTGTTAGTAATTTGTCCTAACAAGTAGACGTTACGTGATCGAGATTCATGCTGCACAATCTTTCCAACAGTCATGGTATCTCTTTTGTTAGTAACAGTTAGTAAGATGGCATCAGTGTGTGAGGCGCTCTGTCAGCCGTTCCCAATCTCTTGAATTTCCGCTCACTCTCATTGAAACCGAAAGCCTCGTTATTTTCTAACTGTTTGTGAGGACAAACTCAGAAATGGACATGAAGAAACCATTGAAGGACCAAAAGGATCCTTCTGCTGAAGGACCGGAAGATACTTCTGACCAAAAGGATCCTTTTCTCTCTATCTCCTCAGCATTAAAGTTGGGAACCTGCGCACCCTGGTAGGTTTAAAGGCATCAAAATGGACAGAGTTTTTTGGCATGGGACCTTCCCCAGGAGGCTGTTGGCGGTCCCTGTACAAACCTCCTGTCGACAAACGGACAGGAGACATCCAGTGGAGGATTGTACATGGGGCCATAGCTACAAACAGGTATCTGGTGCACCTCGATCCTGGCACAGGGGATGGCTGTCCGTTCTGCCCTCGGTCAGAGACAGTCTACCACCTCTTTGTCCAATGTCCCAGACTGGAGGCGCTGTTCAGACAGCTGCAGAGGTGGTTTCAGGGGTTAGGTGAGGGTTTCTCCTCCAGCCTGTTCATCTTTGGGCCACATTATTGTGCAAGGAGGAAGGCTGTACTTCAGTTGATTAAAGGGCTAATCCGGAGTAAAATGCACTTTAGATCAATTTACGGGATGTTGGGAGTACATATGTTGAGTTGACATCAAAATCATGTCATTCGGATGTGTTCTGAGAATTTCGATTTGACCGTTTTTAGCCAAAAGTCATTAGCCTGGAAGTGAGAGAGGCATATCATGTCACCGCTACAAAACGCTATTTTTACACCTCTTCTACAGCTACAAACAACACAACACTTACGTGGTAGTGAGTAGAGGGTCCCTAAAGCCAAACCGAAGTGTCCCGAGGTCTTCATGTGGTCGGATATAGAGTCCAGAATGAATTTAATCAAGCCAGTACCTTTCCGGAAATGTTGCTGCTGCAACTGCTGCTGAAGACCGTGGTGAAGTTGGTTTGATATTGGATATTGGACAGATATTCAAAATAAGGAAAAATGGTGTCTTTTTTTCAAACCTGCTTTTAAACATGTATAGCACTTTGTGCTACATGTTAATGTATCAAAAGTGCTTTATAAAGAAAGTTTGATTTGATTTTGACTAGAGGCCCTATGGGTGGGGCGAGAAGCCTGTCTGCGTCTTCTAGAATAGAAAAATACTTTATCCATCCCCCAATGGGGGAAATTTAAATGAGTCAAGTAGCTCAAAAAGAAATGATTAATATTTACAATGATTGTATATCAATATATTATATATAATACTAGATTCTCCGAAATGTGGGGTATGCATCATTAGGTTACTACTCATGTTCAAACTACCCAAGATGCAACGTAACGTGACGTCGCTGATCGGCCTCACTTAGCATGTAGCAGTAGCATCAACAGATCCCTG